>NC_047088.1:19976305-20648180 GCF_902459505.1 Geotrypetes seraphini
AAGCCCTGCTGGACGTGGGAGGGGTCTGCAAAGTGATGGACTGCACACCCAGACATGCCACCTAAATAGTGGGGTACCTTACAAGGCACTGCTGTGAACTTCACAAAAAGGGTGCCATGTCTTCCCCTCCCTACAGCTCCCTTATAGGTTATGGTGAGCCCCCCAAACCACCTCCAGAATCCCCTAGACCCACTTATCTACCACCCCAATAGCCCTTATGGCTGCAGGAGCCACTTAATATGCCAGTAAAAAAGGGTTTAGGGAGTGTATAGGACAGTGCACATGTTTATGTATCAATGCAGTGATTACAGGGGCTTATGGGCATTGGTCCTCCTCTCTATGGGTCCCTAACCCACCCCCAAGACGACTTAAGCTGCCTCTGGGCTGGATGACTAGGCTTTCCTATGCCAGGTGGCAGGTGATGATGGTCCTGGAGGCTGAAATTTAAAGTTGTGAATAAAATTTTTATTGGGGGGGGGGGTTAGTGATCACTGGGGTAGTGTTGTGGGGTTTGTGTTATGTGTTTTCTGTGCTTATCTGGTGAGTTAAGGTGGATTTTTGTTCCGTCTAGGCTCTGTTGTTAAACTTTCGGTTATACATGCTGTACGACTAAGTCTAAACTGGCCCAGCGTCCCGCCCAACATCCCACCCTCGACACGCCTCCCGAAACGCCCCGTTTAGCTTTGGACGTTGAGCGGCACTATGAAGGCCTAGGTCGTTTTTTAATACGTCCAAAAATCCAGTTTTATTATCGGCGCTTGGACGTTTTTTGAGAAATGTTCATCCAAGTGCCGACTTAGGCGGTTTTTGGACGTTTTTCTCCTTCGATTATGAGCCCCAGAAGCTGCTAGGAAGCATGGTGAGCCGTTTGATAATCGCATGGTTTAGCTACCATTGCTAAAGGCATGGCAAATTTTGAGAATCCAGCCCTGAGATCTTTCTTGTACTGATGTGATTATCATTTATGGTCCCTTGGGAAGATCTAATTCTTACGTGATATGAAATTTAAAGATTTTTCAGCATTTCTTTGGCACTAGCACTCCAGCATAACAAAACTATAAAAGTTTATATTTGTACACAGAATTATGGTTGTGGGGTAAATGAGTGAGCTTTATGACGCTAGACCCTGGTTTATGCTTCGCACTTAGGACTGAAATCCCATTACTTTTCAAACACAGAACCTTTCGTTTCGAGGCATGTGCCACTATCTCTAGCATGAAGGGTATCTAACATTTAATCTGTCAGCGTTTTTCATATTGTTGTGGCATGTCTTGTCCCCTTATTCACAGCTTTTAAAGGGCCAGGTTCGTTTTGAACTTCCAGTATAGAGCGGCCTGAAAGTTTCAAGGTATGAGAAACGAGAAATGACCTCAATCCTTCCTTATGGTTTATGGTTTATTTGTATTTGATTAAAGGGGCCGTTTACAATAGCACTATGGTTTCTATGGTACTTTGTGTGCCTTTGAAAATCAGCCCCCGAATCACCAACCTTGCACAGCAAATCAGGCATATGTACAGTAACAAGAGGAAGGCAGGAAAAGAATGCCATTAAAATTATAGAGCAGTTACATTCATGCAAACGTAAACAATCCTATCACACTATTGTTTCAATAGGCCACAGTCTCTTATGACCAGAGGTCAGGGGTTACCTTATCAGCTGGGCCTGGAATGCAGCATAGCAACATCCCCAGGTACAAACAAGCGAGTTAGTGTGTTTTTACTGCTGCAGTACTAGGACTTTGCATGCTATTGTTTTATCTTTGGAAATCTGGATTTCACATACCGAGAACATAGTGAACTGAGTTCGCTGGTCTCACCTTGTTATTGGAGGCAGAAGATGCTTGATTCTCACACTTATGGACATGCCCTAACTTCCGTTAGAATATTGCCTGCTGACTATTATGGTTGTTTTTAATTAGAGAATGACACGGGGACAATTTTTTCCCCCGTCTCTGCCCCATTCCTGCAAGCTCCGTCCTCATCTGCACAAGCCTCAAACACTTTAAAATCAAAAGTGTTCGAGGCTTGTGTGGTTAAGGCAGAAACGGGACAGGGACAGCGGCAAAACTCATGAGGATGGGACAGGGAAATTGAGTTCCTGCGGGGAGGGGGGATAAATTTTCTAGTTTTTAATGCTGATTTAGTGACATTTCCCCTGATATTTTGGTTTTAAACAGACCGTTTTGGATGCAGCGACCTGTATTTAAGCCCATCTGAAAAAGCTGGTATCAATAGTGCATCAGCGACAGTCATGGTTTTTTAAAAATGCTGACCATTGTTAGCTAAATTAGACCGGATATTTTATGTTGGGTTGTGCATTGAATGTCTGGGTCCAGTTGAAATACTCAGAAGTTATGCGGATGTGGTTAATATCAAGCGCTGTGCCTGTCTAGCAAAACCGGGGCAAAGCTGCTATTTAATTTATTTATTTAACTCGTTTTTCTATCCCCGTTCTCCCAATGAGCTCAGAAAAGGTTACATTTAAGCAATTCTTATTTCCCGGTTATCTATGTGGGCACTACCATGGAATACTGACAGGGTCTGCATAATTTCCAGGACTGCCTCGGCTCTGTCTGGACAGTGCCGTAGCATTTAGAGTGCTTCCAAGTAGAGAATGACACAGTAACAAAATTCATCACCGTTCCTGTCCCTGCGGATAACTGCGGGAAACCATCTTCATGTCATTCTTTAAGGAGAGAGGGAAGAATCAGAGTATGAATGGCCACCACCACTGACCCACAAGCTTTGCTTTGAAGAATGCTGGTGTAGAAGGACCGAGGTTGAAACAGACACTATAGAATGACAGTCTCTGGTATCCAGAGCAGATATTGTGATGTCATAATGCCTCATTCTACCAGTGCCTAAGAGCCAATCACATCAGTGATGTCACAATGGCTTCATTATCCTTGGCTCCCATAAGAATCAGAGTATGAATGGCCACCACCACTGACCCGCAAGCTTTGCATTTGAATAATAGCTGGTGTAGAAGGACCGAGGTTGAAACAGACACTATAGAATGACAGACTCTGGTATCCAGAGCAGGTATTGTGATGTTCAATAATGCCTCATTTACACAGTGCCTAAGAGCCAATCCATCAGTGATGTCACAATGGCTTCATTATCCTTGGCATCCCATAAGAATCAGAGTATGAATGGCCAACCACCACTGACCCGCAAGCTTTGCTTTGAACTAATGCTGGTGTAGAAGGACCGAGGTTGAAACAGACACTATAAGAATGGACAGTCTCTGGTATCCAGAGCAGATATTTGTGATGTCTCATTAATGCCTCATTCTACAGTGCCTAAGAGCCAATCACATCAGTGATGTCACAATGGCTTCATTATCCTTGGCTCCCATAAGAATCAGAGTATGAATGAGCCACCACCACTGACCCGCAAGCTTTGCTTTTGAATAATGCTGGTGTAGAAGGACCGAGGTGGTGAACAGACCCTATAGAATGACAGTCTCTGGTATCCAGAGCAGATATTGTGATGTCATAATGCCTCATTCCACCAGTTGCCTAATGAGCCACTCACATCAGTGATGTCACAATGGCTTCATTATCCTTGGCTCACATAAGAATCAGAGTATGAATGGCCACAACCATGACCCGCATTGCTTTGCTTTGAAGAATGCTGGTGTAGAAGGACTGAGGTTGAAATCGACACTAGAAAATGACATGGGAATTATTTCCCGCAGTTATCTGCGGGGACGGGAACGGTGATTGAATTTTGTCACCGTGTCATTTCTCTACTTCCAAGCCTTTGGGGAGTGTCACTATCTCCTCCCGAGGTGCTCAATGGAATTTAACAAGGTAAGTGCTTCTTTTCTCCAGTTTAATCCTTTTGACTATCAGGCCATAGTGAGTTTTCAACTTCGTGGGAAGGACTTAGAATCCAAGGCCACAGACACTTTTCTAATTATGGATTCCTAAGAAGCTCCCAGTCAAAGGTGTCCTTTCCTCAGTTAGTCACACATATAACTTGCCTAGTTTACCCCCTCCTTTACAAAGCCACGCTAGCGTTTTTAACGCCGGCTGCTGTGGTAACAGCTCTGGCGCTTATAGAATTCCTATGTAGTGTGCCACAGTCGGTGCTAAAAATGCTAACGCGGGGTTAGCTCTTACTAACCATAGTCTCACCATTTTAATGCCCAGACTCGTTTATTGTTTGTGTGTCTTGTTTTGACTATATCCCAAGTAGTAAAATAGATTTTATGCTGCTTTATTCCTAGGAATACGCATCTCAATAATGTCCTTTTGGACTTTTCTTTTAGGAAACTATCCAAATCTTTCTTAAACCATGCTAAGCTGATTTCACGCCGGTTTGTTTTAATATCTACGACTTCCCTTTTTTGGTGGGCGAACTTATGCTCCAGCTACAAATATGAAAAAATGAAGATGCTGAGATATTGGGGCAGAGTAATGTATTTAACTGGGTTTGGGGCCCATTGGCATCTGTTATTGCCTTCTTATAGTTGTTATTTCTCTTTAATTTTTGCCTGATTTCCTGACACATCCGGGGTGGGAATGTATTACTACTTTAAATAAGAGTGGGGGGCGGAGCTTGACAAGATGGCGGCTCGCAGCAGCACACCGACATCGTAGCAGACTTGAGTGTTTTTCCTACCCAAAAATGGTTAAAAGAAAGTCTAAGCGCCCGAGGTTACCGGGTGAGCGATTACCTATAGTTGGCCCGATGGACGAGTTCGTGCAGCAAAGCCATGGGACGCAGCAGTATCCAGAGAGTAATAGTTTCCAAGTTTAATATGTATTTGATTAATCGCTTATATCGACTTCTAAGCGATGTACAAAAGATAAAAATATTGAGTTACAATAATCAAAGGGGAACAAATTACAGTGGTGCCTCACACAACGAACTTAATTCGTTCCAGGAGCAAGTTTGTTATGCGAAAAGTTCGTTATGTGAAACGCGTTAAGCGCAGTGACTAACGACTGCCTGCAGTGCCTGCGCGGAAGGATGCAATGCATCGGCAGCGATCGTGGAAGCTCGGGCGACTTCGTTGTGTGAAACGAAGTTCGTTGTATGAATCATGAAATGAAGTTCGTTGTGTGCAGCGTTCGCTGTGCGAGGCGTTCTTTATGCGAGGCACCACTGTATATAAATATGACTTACAGGACAAAATTAATTGATTCAGAAGGAAGGGGTAGATGCAGAAATACAATTTAAAATAGTAAAGAACATATAAGGGGAAAACGTTAGGGAAGGGAGGAGCAATAAGCGTCAGAGAATTTAGAAACCGGGGCTCAATCAAAGCACCTGATATAAACCTAATGTCTGGTTAGCGAACCAAACATAGTTTATTAGTTGTCAAATGCATCTTTAAAAAGAAAGCATTTTAGATTGTTCAGTTCTCGCAAGTGAATTGGGAGTAGATTCCATATTTGGGGGGCAGTAACGGAAAAAATAGTTTGGCGCCGTGTATTAATAGTTTTTAGGGATTTGAAAGTCAGTAAACATAGTTTGTAAGTTATACGGTGAGCGACCGGAGGCCAATGCGCTTCCTTAAGTAAAGGAGTCACATGATCAAATTTTTTAGCGTTCCTTATACGTTTTATTGAGGCATTTTGAACAATCTGCAGGTGACGGATTTCTTTTAGAGTACCGTATTTTCACGCATATAACGCGTGCGTTATACACGATTTTTACAAACCGTGCATAACCTTGCGCGTTATACGCGTGAGCGCGTTTTACAACTTTTTTTTTACATAGTTCACCCCCCCGCAGGACCGCTCGCACCCCCACCCCGAAGGATCGCTCGCACCCCCACAGCTTCCCAACCCCCCCATCATGTAGAAGCTCCTACCGTTGTCCTGCTGCTTCCTCTTGGCGGTCCCGGCCCTTCTGTGAGCCTTGCGTCTGAGCTGCTTCCTCTTCCGGCGGTCCCGCCCTTTCTCTGATGTCAGAGCTTCTACATGATGGGGGGGTCGGGAGGCTGTGGGGGTGCGAGCGGTCCTTCGGGGTGGGGGTGCGGGTGCGTGTGGGAGTGCGTGCGAGCGGTCCTTCGGGGTGGGGGTGCGAACGGTCCTGCGGGGGGGGGGTGAATCGGATGTCAGGGGGGGCATCAGGCTTTCAGGGTGGGGACAGGACTTCAAGGGGGAGAGGAGAGTCGGGGCGGGCGAAAGGAGAGTCGGGTTGGCCAGAGGAGAGTCGGGGCGGGCGAAAGGAGAGTCGGGCGGCAACGGGAGAGTCGGGGCGGCATGCGCGGTATACGGGTGTGCGCGGTATATAAAAATGTATTTACATAAATTACAGTTTCCCACGCGCTATACCCGTGTGCATGTTTTACACGGGTGCACAGTATATGAGTGAAAATACGGTAATTCCTCGGCTAGAAGGGAAGCGCTGGCTGAGGCGCGTCTCCCTTCCTTTGAGGGTGTCAGCCTCTCTCCGGAGGAACGGCCCGCCCTGATGTGGCAAAAGCGGAAGCTGGTGTAGTGGGAGCGGAGCAGCCGACGCCGAGTTGTATTCAGGATGCCTTCCTGCTTGCCCGGCAGGGCGAAGTTCCCGGAGCCAAATGGAAGCAGGGGGAGTGGGCAGCTCCATCTAAGCAGCCGCGAGGAGAAGTGGATCGGATAAAAGCTGTTTCAGGAATATCTGCAGCAAACGCAAGTACTTTGGCTTTACCAGAGGCAACCAGAACTGAGTTTTTGCCCTTACCTAAGCCTAAAGTTTTTAATATGGAAACAATTTGGGAGGCTATTTCAAATCTCCAGCCTACTCTGGGAAACCAGATACAGCAACTTTCTCAAAATTGTACTGTGGCAAAGAAAGCAAACAGGATGCTGGGCGTGATAAAGAAGGGAATCACGAGTAGATCGGCGGACGTCATAATGCCGCTTTGGTCAGACCACACTTGGAATACTGTGTCCAACACTGGTCTCCCTACCTAAAAAAGGATATAACCCTGCTGGAGAGGGTGCAGAGACGAGCCACGAAGATAGTAAAAGGAGTGGAGAATTTGGACTACAAGGAACGCCTCGAAAAACTGGGTTTGTTCACCCTCGAGAAGAGAAGACAGAGGGGATATAAGAACATAAGAATTTGCCTCCGCTGGGTCAGACCAGAGGTCCATCGTGCCCAGCAGTCCACACCCGCGGCGGCCCATCAGGCCCATGACCTGTCATGTTATCTTGATTTAGCCCTATAGCCCCCTTGTTTTTATCTATACTCTTTCCATACTCTTATCTACCCTTATCTGTATCCCTCAATCCCCCTATCCTTCAGGAATCCATCCAATCCCTCTTTGAATCCCCGTAGCGTACTCTGCCTGACCACTTCCTCCGGGAGCGCGTTCCATGTGTCTACAACCCTCTGTGTGAAGAAGAACCTCCTAGCATTTATTCTAAACTTCTCCCCTTCCAGTTTCTCTGAGTGACCTCTTGTGCCTGTGGTTCCCCGTAGTTTGAAGAATCTATCCTTGTCTACCTTCTCCATGCCCTTCATGATCTTGAAAGTTTCTATCATGTCCCCCCTAAGCCTCTTCTTTTCCAGGGAGAAGAGCCCCAGCTTGTCCAGCCTGTCAGCGTATGAACAGTCCTCCATACCATTTATCATATGATAGAGACTTTTAAAATACTAAAAGGTTTTGACAAGATAGAGCAAGAAACACCATTGTTCACATTGTCAAATGTGACTCGGACAAGAGGACATGGGCTGAAACTGAGGGGCAACAGGCCCAAGACAAATGCCAGGAAGTTTTGTTTCACACAGTGAGTGGTGAACGTTTGGAATGCTCTCCCGGAGGAAGTTGTAACGCAGACCACCATTCTGGGATTCAAGGGCAAATTGGACGCACACCTTCTTGCGAATCACATTGAAGGATACGGGTAAACAGGGTCTCCATCAGGGAGTATGCAGGTCGCCGCGTATGCAGGTCGCCAGACTAGATGGACCTAAGGTCTGATCCGGTGAAGGCATTTCTTATGTTCTTATGACTGTGACACCAGAGTAAAATCATTGGAAGCGCAAGCACTAACTTGGGTTAAAGATAGTGCAAGTCTATATTCCAAACAAGAAATGGTGGAAAACTCCATTAGGAGAAGTAATTTGCGGATTATTAACTTTCCAAAATTATTTTCCATATCGGCAAAAGATATGTTTAAGCGTAACCTAAGTGAAGTTTTGAAAGTACCTGATTCCTCACATCCACCTCTCTCTAAAATATATTATTTACCTGTGAGATCTAGGTCTCAAAATCCTAATCAGCAGAATTTATCTGCAGATAGTTTGGATTTAACTGATTTCCTAGGGAGGTCAGAAACTGAGACTCAGGCACCAGCCACATTATTAGTACAGTTTGCCATTGATTCAGATAGGGAATGGATGTTAAAAATATTCTTCAAATATAAAGATGTTCCCTTCTTGTCTAACCTTATAAGAATGTACCCAGATGTTTCACGTCCGACACAGAGGAGAAGGAAACAGTTTCTCATACTGAGGCCTAAGGTGGTTCAGTTGGGGGTGACCTTTGTTCGGAGGGACCCCTGTAAATGTGTAATGATTTATAAAGAGAACAGATATGTTTTTTATGAACCACAGCAGTTATCTAAATTTATTACTTCTCAGGATAGTAAGTGATAATTAATCCTGATTCTCAGACCGTTTAGATAAGTAATGTTCCATGGCAGTCGAACCTCCTTTTGGTTTTCCTGATCACATAAATTGTTTGTTAATTTTCAGTAATTTCAGCACCATCTGATTGTGGACTAACTATATTGTGTAATCCAAAATTTTCCTTGATTTATGTGGATTTAATGATATTTCTAATTTCATGATATTTTTTCTTATGTTTTGATTTTGATTATTCAAATGTTAATTCAGTTATTCATGGTTATAAGAGCCAATCTTGATGATTGTTCTTTGCTCTATGATAAGTCTTCTTTAAAATCTTTTTTGGATAACCCCTGGTTGTGAGATTTTTGGCTAATTTTTTTGCTGATCGTTTAAAATCCTCTGTATGGGTACAGATCCGTCTATATCTCAAAAATTGTGCCAGTGGTAAGCTGTCTTGCAAAGTTGATGGATGGCAACTACTGTATTGTAATAGACTTGTTGTATCAGTTGGTTTTACGTATAATTTAGATTCCAATTTGTTTTGCTTTACTGTAATCAACGTATCTAAGAAGTTTATACCTTCTGATGATTGGTTCATTGTGAAGTGTATATTGTTATCTCTAGTATTTAACCAGTCTACAAACTGTGTAAGTTGACTACTGGACCCTTGCCATAATAAAAACACATCAATATATCTTTTCCATCCTTTGATGTATTGAGTCCATTGATTGGTGTTTAAAAAAGTTTCCTCATAATGTTTCATATAAAGACATGCAATTGATGGGGCGCACATTGCCACTCCTTTTATTTGTAAGTACAAATTGATGCCGTCCGTGAAAATTTTTTTTGTCAATGCCAATTGTAACAAAGATAAAATAAATTCTGTCGGACATTGATGAGGTCGAATTCGGCTATCAAGAACTTGTTGTGCTATTTCTAAACATCTATGTTGTGGAAGTGAGGTGTATAACAAAACTATATCCAGTGTTGCTATTATAATCTGTTGATCTAAAATCTCTACTGTTTGTAACCACAGTAAAAACTGGCTTGCGTCTTTTATATATGAATCGCTAGTTTCTACTAGTGGTTTAAGATAATAATCTGCAAACGTTGAGAGGGGTTCTAGGATGGATTTCCTTGATGAAATTATGGGACATCCAGGGGGTTTGTCCAATCTTTTATGGATCTTAGGTACTAAATAAATCCAAGGTATAGTATTATTTTATGTATTCAAATATTGAAATTCAGGCTTTGTAACATATCCTTCATCAAAACCCTCCTGCGTTAAACTTAATATTTGTGATTTTAACTGTGCTGTAGGGTTATGATCTAAAAGAGTGTAAGTTGTTTCATCGGACAATTGTTGATTTAACTCTCTTCTATAATCTTGTTCATTCCAGATTACTGTGGCTCCTCCTTTGTCTGCTCTGATAATGACTATTGATTGGTCTTTTTGTAAATCCATTAAAGCCTTCTGTTCCTCTTGTGATAAATTATAAGTTTCTATTGTTTTATATCGCAATTTTGCCGCGTCCTGGATCACTAATTGTTTAAAAGTCAAAAGGAAGGGATCCAGTTGTCCGGGAGGAGTCCAAAATGATTTCTTTTTTACTATTGACCTATCGTTCTGTACTTCACTGCCCCAAAAATATTTTTTTAAAGATAAAGTTCTTACAAACCTTTCTATATCTACTTGAAGTTGGAAATGATCATAAGGGGTAGTAGGTACAAATGAAAGTCCCTTGGATAAAACACTCTTCTCGATCTGGTTCAACTCTCGATCTGAAATGTTGATTATAGTTGAAGATTGAATTTGAATATCTGAAGATTGAATTTGATCTTCTGTAATCAATACTTGTTGTTTCGGTTGTTTCTTCTGCCTCTGGAACGTCCTCTTCCTCTTTGAAGGTTCGTTTGTTTTTGATCTAAAAAATTCCCTTCGGAACCATCGCTCCTGGAGGAATTAGACAGGGCTGATGAACTGGTATCTGTTGATCTTTCTCAGATTTTTTGTTCCATGGAGAACATCCACTTGTATACTTTATTGTTGGAATAATCATTTGCATCTCTACTGGCTTTTTTTAGTTTATGATTTTTGATCGAATCTCGGTAATTATTAATTGTTTCATAAATGTCTACCATTTTTTGATCTACCAATTCTTGTTTCATTATTTTTTTTACTTTATAATTGTTCTTCCAATAGTCCCTTTTGATGTAATAATTCCTTTTTGCTTCGTTCAATCATTAGAAACATTAGATGTAATGAACATCTGTTTAGAATTTTGTTCCAAGTATCAACAAATGCTTCATCGGTCTTAAATATTTGAGGTGCTGTCGTCATTTGGAGGCCTCTTGGGATCCGTTCATGTTTACAATAGTCAATCAATGAAGAACCATTTAGTTCTAATCTGGTTATGTATTTCAAATTAGTAAGTATAGCTGAAAAATCCTGTTGATTTTCTGAACCTGATTGATGGTCAGAGGTCATGTGACCACCAAATATTGCAGTGTCTTGTAATAAATCATTGGTTATTTCGGAAGTAAACCCAAAGGCGGTTCGCCACGAACCTTCGGCCATATTAAATATTATTCCTGTCGTTTCTTCTAGTATATCTACTATGATCTCCTAAACAAAGGCCAACTTTAGATCAAGAAGATCCTTACTTAATAATATCAGGGATAAAGACTACAGGTCTCAAGTGCCCACGGTCAGTTACCAGAACTAATCTTGGTTAATTGGCCATTCGTGTGGGCTATCATTGATCAGAGTCTTTCCCTTCTATTTATACGTTTTTCACATTTATTTTATTACTGTTTAAACAACTATTTTTTTTCCTATTGTTCTTTACATTCAATGGTACTATATGGTACTTAGCTCGGGTGTTGTACGTTGCCCGGCTTACTCCGCTGTTAACGCTTCTGCTTTTAATGCTGATAAGCGACGGAAGATCTCTGTTTCGCTCTCGTATAATATTGAGAGCTTTTTCAGGACTGAGCATTATATTATAAAAGTTATTCTAAGAAAAAGAACAAAATGTATTTGTTAATTTTTTTAAAAGATACTGCTATACAGTGTTATTTTATAGTTAATAACTCTCATTCTACCCATCTATGAAGCCTTCGGGAAACCACCCTCAATTTTTTAGTTAGATACTTTTTATCTTAAAATCTCATGAAGTAATTGAACCTCTATTTTGAGGTATATTTATATGTAACTTACTTATTATTTGGTGTAACCACAATTTGTTCTCAGCATGCTATGATCCATTTTAGATCTCCAACAAGTTATTCACCGGTGGACTCTGAATTTTAACACCGTTCTATGTCATTTCCGGTGTTCCTTCCCAGAAGTGATATATGCATTTATTTTACGTTTTAATCTTTTATTTTGTTTTATCACACCCCCCCTCCTGCCCGAAGACGGCACACCCCCCTCCTGCCCGAAGACGGCATCCCCCCTCCTGCCCGAAGACGGCACACCCCCCCTCCTGCCCGAAGATGGCACACCCCCCTCCTGCCCGAAGACGGCACACCCCCCCCCTGCCCGAAGACAGCACACCCCCCCTCCTGCCCGAAGACGGCACACCCCCCTCCTGCCCGAAGACGGCACACTCCCCATCCTGCCCGAAGATGGCACCCCCCCCGGCGCTAACAACCCCCAAACTAACCTGTTCTTCAGGCCAGACGGTTCTTGCCTGTCTAGCCAGTAAGCCCGCCTCGTCGAAATGAGGCGGGCTCGCCCATTCCCGACTCATCCCGCCAAAACCTAAGGCCTGATTGGCCCAGGCTCTAGAAGCCTGGACCAATCAGGCCTTAGGCATAGTGGGTCCGCCCATCCCCACTTAATCTAAGGCCTGATCTAAGGACTTAATCTAAGGCTTGATCTAAGGACACCTACAGCTGCCTAAAATCGGGACGCACTCTTGGAGAATCAGGGCCTCAGTGCCTGCAAGTCAGGCTTCTATCAAAACTGTCTAACGGTCCTTCTCCAGTGAAATCACTTGCTGACGCTAAAAGAACTCCCGCACCAAGGACATTACCGGTACTAAAAGATTTATTGTATTATCAATGCCCTTCCAAAAGGGCTCTTAACTATACCTTATTGTGTATTTTTTACTAAATCCCCAAAACGACTTTTTACCATCTTAAAAGAAAACCTGCCAGTTTACCGATATGTTTAATCCTTTAGGTTGTATACTTTGTAAACGATCTATCCATTTCTGTTCTGTTTGCAATAATTTTTTCCCCCTGTCCCCTCCTCTTCTTGATCTAAAGTTGGCCTTTGTTTAGGAGATCATAGTAGATATACTAGAAGAAACGACAGGAATAATGTTTAACTTGTAAGCCAATCTGAGCTCTTTGGCGACAATGGGATAGAAAATGAATTAAATAAATAAATAGTTACCAGGCAGACCTAGTAATTGCTGTCTGGGAGTGAGCAAGGACTTTCCCATGAAGACTTCCCAGCAACTTAAACTGGCCATCATTGGAGAGAGGATGCAGGACTTCATAGAAAGCCCACTGCAAGCTCTGGAAGAGGGACTGTGTGCTAGATATATCATATTCTGCACCACATACTGTACATGGGAAACAAAAGTATGATCATGTTTCCCCTTTGTTGATCAAGCTTCACTGGCTCCCAGTTTGCTTTAGGATCCAGTTGGAAATGCTCATGCATAATCTTCAAGCTTCTCTATGGAATATTTGATCCTTTTGTCCCCTTATGTTGGAATACCCTTAGACCAGGGGTGTCCAACCTGCGGCCCAGTGAAATATTTTGTGTGGCCCCGGTCGAGGGCGATGCAGTGTTTTCCTTTGCTGCCCCTGGGTGTTTACCGTTTTGCCGGCTCCCTCCTGTGTGTTACTGCAGCGTGTTGTGCGGCCCCAGAAACATTTTTTTCGGCCAATGCGGCCCAGTGAAGCTAAAAGGTTGAACACCCCTGCCTTAGACTTTGCCATTTGAAAAACCCACAAAGATATAAGCTAGCCTTCCCTTCCTTTAAGGGAATTAAATCTGCTGGAAAGCTCAGTCGATCTTTTGTTTTCAAGTTTGTAGAGATCTGGAATGAACTTCCTGACTCCCATTAAGCTTTTAGGCCAGCTACAATTATTTCGTAAATTCCTGAAAACCTTATTGTTCTCACAATTTGTAAATGGTTTAACTATAACCTCAACAAAATGATAATATTATAGTTATTTTTCTTATGTTTTTCTTATGTACTTTAGTTTTTAATTAGTTCTTCCTTCTCCTATGTACTCTAGTCTTAATTATATGTGAACCGAGTTGAGCTCCACTGGGAGATGACCCAGTATATAAACCAAAAATTAGATTAGATCTACAATACTATATTTTAGGGTCTCTCACACTGTGTGCCAGGGCACAGTCGCATGCCCTGAAAAGATTCCGCGTGTGCCACGAGAGATTCCAGAATTTTACTTTATTTTTAAAAATTCCCTTCCTAAGTATACACTAGACTAGATGACATGTACGTCGCGTACCCAAGAGTCTGTCAATGTTATGATCGTCTGTGTGCCTAGGGATACAACTGCCCAGGCAAGCATCGTTCTTTGAAGCAATTGGTCTTTGCAAACTAACAGCAAGTCACTTTAGTTTTATTTTGTACCCAGTAGTTATTCTGTTCTATCTACTTTAGTTTCACTGTTGTTACAATTACCCATTCATAGCTTAAAGAACTTTAAATAAAAACCCTCAAGTTTAATTTTTTGCTGATCTTGCAATTTCAATTATAATGTGCAGCGAAAGGCATGTGCTCCGTTTTGTGTGCTGGAGCTAAACAAAACATTTGAGAGACACTGCTGTATCGCGTTCCACATCAGCACTGGGTCTGTTTCATCACTTCTCCCTCCGTATTCGCTGTGATAGGGGATTAACAGAACCGCAAATACAGAAAAACCGCGAATAACTTTTTCATATGTTATTCGCTGTTTTCTATTAAAAGCCATCGTGAATATAGTGAAACCGCGAATAACCCAGTGGGAGACCTGGTCTGTTCCTGAAGGAGAGGCTAAACACGGTGAAGAAAGTGCTGGGAATCGGCGATTTTCTCTGTAAACGCTTGGAATCGGCGATTTCTCTATACAAGCTGATGTAATTTGGAGGGGAGGAGCCAGCAAGCTAAAAAACGTGAATAATCAAAACCGCGAATGCTGAAACCGCGAATACGGAGGGAGAAGTGTATTCTAATTATATAATTAGATACTCTGAAAGTCGAAGATAGATGTGATGGCTGACATGTTGCTTTCAATTTTATGTAACGTACGCGTATGAGCTCACGTGTTTGCCTTAATGTAATCCGCTTAGGTTGAAGCAGAATAGAAATGTTAAAAGAAATAAAGAATGTGAACCTTCCTAGTCTATTTCATTTCCATCGTTTTCCTATTTTGATTGGTTCTCTTTGATATTATCTTCATTCTTTGTTGTTTCAGGCCTGACTAATCCTCATTACAAGTGGTTTAGCCCTGTCCATGCACAGCCTCTTTAGAGCTGATGGAGCACTGCTACTTCTCCAGTCGGCTGTTGAATGCTCCTCTTTGATCCTCCTATGTGCTAGGTAACATAGAAACATAGAAATAGACGGCAGATAAGGGCCCACGGCCCATCCAGTCTGCCCACCTTAATGTCCCTCCCCTACCTTTGCCCTGTGAATAGATCCCATGTGCCGATCCCATTTGGCCTTAAAATCAGGCACGCTGCTGGCCTCAATCACCTGTAGTGGAAGACTATTCCAGCGATCAACCACTCTTTCAGTGAAAAAGAATTTCCTGGTGTCACCTCGTAGTTTCCCGCCCCTGATTTTCAACGGATGCCCTCTTGTTGTCGTGGGACCCTTGAAAAAGAAGATATCTTCCTCCGCCTCGATGCGGCCCGTAAGATACTTGAACGTCTCGATCATGTCTCCCCTCTCTCTGCGCTCCTCGAGCGAGTAGAGCTGTAATTTGTCAAGCCGTTTTTCATATGGTACTGAAACAGCTGAAGAAGGATTCTTACATTAATGGCTTTCTGTTGAAATTCCAAATAAATGGCAAAGAATACCAGGAGACTTCTGAGAAGTGAGTGACAGGGTCGGTTTGCGAGTCTCTTGGTGCCAAGAAAGGTGAGGGCTGATCATAGGAGTGTGCAGATTGTGCCTTAGCATAGGGCGCTAGCGTGACCAGGGTTACCAAGCAGAACGAGGACCATCAGAGCATTTTTAAATGGTTACTACAGTATAATCAGTATGAGTCCTGCAGTGGTCCTGCCCCTCGCATAACTCTAATGTAACTGGCCTCCTGCTAAATTTCACTACTGTTACTGGTGCTTAAAAAAGCCAGGGTGGGAAAAAGAGGAGACTCTCCTCATTCCTTCAGTGCGGCACGGTGGTTAAAGCTACAGCCTCAGCACCCTGGGGTTGTGGGTTCAAACCCATGCTGCTCCTTGTGACCCTGGGGAAGTCACTTAATCCCCCCATTGCCCCAGGTACATTGGATAGATTGTGAGCCCGCAGGGCAGACAGGGAAAAATGCTCGAGTACCTGAATAAACTCATATAAACCGTTCTGAGCTCCCTAGAGAGAACAGTAGAGACAATTGAATAAATAAACAGTGTGAAAAAGGTTCGGCCTCTGATAACCAGAGCTGGTATTGTGATGTCATAATGCCTCATTCCACCAATAAGAGCCAACCTCAGCACTGATGTCACAATGGCTTGGTTGTCCTTTACTTGGCTCATATTTGCGACATTTTAATTTCTAGAGTGGTTAAAACTACAGCCTCAGCACCTTGAGATTGTGGGCTCAAATCATGCTGCTCCTTGTGACCTTGGGCAAATCACTTAATCCCCCCATTGCACCAGGTACATTAGATACATTATGAGCCCACCAGGACAAACAGGGAAAAATGCTTGAGTACCTGAATAAACTCATATAAACCGTTCTGAGCTCTCCTGGGAGAACGGTATAGAAAATTGAATAAATAAATTAATAAGATCCTCCTCTGTACAAGGTACCACCAGAGTTAAGAACATAAGAATAGCCTTACTAGGTCAAACCAAAGGTCCATCAAGCCCAGTAGCCTGTTTTCAGGGTGGCCAATCCAGGTCACTAGTACCTGGCCCAAACCCAAGGAGTAGCAACATTCCATGGTACCGATCCAGGGCAAGCAGTGGTTTCCCCCATGTCTTTCTCAATAACAGACTATGGACTTTTCCTCTAGGAACTTGTCTAAACCCTTCTTAAAACCAGCTACGCTATCCGCTCTTACCACACAACCTCTGGCAATGCATTCCAGAGCTTAACTATTCTCTAAGTGAAAAAATATTTCCTCCTATTGGCTTTAAAAGTATTTCCCTGTAACTTCATCGAGTGTCCCCTAGGCTTTGTCATTTTTGACGGAGTGAAAAATCGATCCGCTTGTACCCGTTCTACTCCACTCAGGATTTTGTAGACTTCAATCCTATCTTCCCTCAGCCGTCTCTTTTCCAAGCTGAAGAGCCCTAACCTTTTTAGTCTTTCGTCATACGAGAGGAGTTTCATCCCCTTTATCATGTTGGTCACTCTTCTTTGAACCTTTTCTAGTATCATTTTTCAGTACAGTTGTATCCAAGTACAAGACCACACAGAAGGACGCATCAATCATTTTTTTCTAATCGCTAACATTACTCACAGCCAGTGTGAGCCAGATTTAAGGTTTGATGCCTGTAAGCAAGGCAAGACCAAACAGCAGATCCTGGGGACTGTAACCTGTTCTACAATACATGTGAGATGGACATCAATTTGAGAAATATGGACTCGGATGTCCACATTCTGAGTTGGATGTCCATTCTAAAATGTCTCTCTATAGCACTATAGAATAGGATGCTGGTCGCCATACATGAAAAAGGACATAGTACTACTCGAAAGGGTCCTGAGAAGAGCAACAAAAATTATTAAGGGACTGGGGGAGTTGCCGCACAACGAAAGGCTAGAGAAACTGGGCCTCTTCTCCCTTGAAAAGAGAAGACTGAGAGGGGCCATGATCGAAACATTCAAGATATTGAAGGGAATTGACTTAGTAGAGAAAGAGAGATTGTTCACCCTCTCCAAGGTGAAGAGAACGAGAGGGCACTTTCTAAAGTTGAAAGGGGATAGATTCCGTACAAACGTGAGGAAGTTCTTCTTCACCCAGAGAGTGGTAGAAATCTGGAACGCTCTTCCGGAGGCTGTACAGGGGAAAGCACCCTTCAGGGATTCAAGACAAGGTTGGATAAGTTCCTACTGGAACAGAACATATGCAACTCACATAGGGCACTGGTCTTTGACCTAAGGGCCGCCACGCGAGTGGACTGCTGGACACGATGGACCACTGGTCTGACCCAGCAGCAGCAAATCTTATGTTCTTACACACATGCTATATTTGGCTTTTATAGGCTGAGAAGGGGCACCTATCCTCAGGCCTGTAGTTATCGAATTTCCCTTCATGTGTGATCTTGAGCATTTGGGTCTTTAAAAACAACTCTGCAAATGGACACCAAACTCATACTTCCTGAGAATGTATGACCAAAGATAAGTAGAACACTGTTCTTTTTTAGTCTTATTATCCCACAACTCTCCTGCTGTCTACATCACATCACAAAGTCAAAGGGATTGACGCAAACACAGCGATTTCCTCCTAAATTTATATGCAGTGGAATGTGGCCTCTCCCACCCCAAGACCCTCTTCCTTCTCTTTCTTCAGCACGTGCCACAAAGCCGGATCACACAGCAGCAGCACTCGTGCCAAATCTGGCACACTGACTAGGGCCATTCATATGCTACCAGTAGCCAACAATTTCAGAAATGTTAAGTATCTGGATCCGAGGGAACACGATGCCCTGTATGAGCATCACGAGCACTGGCAGTGCCAGCGATGAGTGAAGCATTCGTTGAGAAGTCAGCAAGGATTTATGAATGAAAAAGACAGAACAATGGGATTTTGTTTCAAGAAACAGATATGAGTGTGACCTCAGAGTTCCAGTTATTTAAGTGGACAGCTCTACTGAAAAGATGAAACAGGGAACAGAGAAAATAACGGCATATAAAGCATAAAATACAGATTCTAATGGCTGTATATTTGTGAGAGAGATGATTTTATAAGTATGTCACTTTAGAGCAGTGGTCTCAAACTCAAACCCTTTGCAGGGCCACATTTGGATTTGTAGGTACATGGAGGGCCGCAGAAATAAAAAGTTAATGTCTTATTATAGAAATGACAATTTTGCATGAGGTAAAACTCTTTATAGTTTATAAATCTCCCCCCCCCCAAAGGCCTGCATGTTTCCCCCTTCTTTGCAGCGTCCTCCAGTTTCTCCCCTGGACTTCTGGTCTTAGTTTCAGCTAATCACTATGCCTGCAGAGAGGAATACCGGTGCTGTAACATTCCTTGCAGGCTGCCATCGGCCTCCACAGCACATTCCCTCTGCCGTGGTCCCGCCCCTCCTCTGGAGGCCAGGGGGGAAGCCAGAGGACACTGCAAAGAGCGGGCAGCACTAGTATAGACCGTGGGCCGCAAAATAGTACCTGGTGGGCCGCTTCTGGCCCCCGGGCCGTGAGTTTGAGACCACTGCTTTAGAGGGTAATCCATTTGGGTAGTAGGATCCTAGTTTCTAAATGGCTTTGTTTCTATATAGAATTTTGTAAGTTATATGCATATTTGGGAGTCCCACCCATGACCCACTCATGTGTATGTCCCCTTGTACTTATGAACTGTATAACTTAAGGGTTCTGTTACAGAATGGCACTTTCAGACTCTTATGTGCATATATGTGATGCTAAAGTCAGTATTCTGTGTGTTTATGTATACAGTAATTAAGCTCTGGAACTCGTTGCTAGAGGATGTGGTTACAGCGGTTAGCATAATCTGGGTTAAAAAAAAAGAGGCTCAGACAAGTTCCTGGAGGAAAAGTCTATAGTCTGCTCTTGAGTTAGACATGGGGGAAGCCACTGCTTGCCCTGCGATCAGTAGCATAGAATGTTGCTACTCTTTAGGATTCCAAAATCTTGTCACTCTTTCAGATTCCGGAATGTTGCTACGCTTTGGGTTTCTGCCAGGTCATGTGACCATGCGGTTCCTCAGAATGCAAGCGGAAAATCCATTCCTGCTCTTTCTTTTGCAAAACTAATCTTCTGTCTCCTCCTCTTGGCATCGGTGGCACATGATCCAAGATGAAACATTGGAATTCCCCGGTGCTATGGCCTGCTGCATTAAAATGTGGGACCAGTAGTTCTTCCATCCTGTTGCAGGCCAAACTACTCTAGTGTTCACTTATTCGCACCCGAAAAGGTCTTGGCGTTTGCCCAATGTATAACTTTAAACAAGAACAATCAAAAAATCCAGCAGAACTGCAGTGAAATATCGAGTAGAGAAACAAAGGCAAAAACTTCAATGGTGATGTACAAGATACCAAGTCTTTAATTGAACGATCATAAAAAATAAACAGTAAATATATTCATATAACAGTTTGTATCCAAAAGGATTGATGTACCTGGACCCGACGCGGTCCGTGTTTCAAAGAAACACTCCTTACTCAGGGGTCCTAATTGACATCATATGCAGGAAACCTGATGGATAACAACTGGAATCGGCAGAGAACAGCCAAACAATCTGTGAAAGCTCCTACGCAGTGCAGAACAAAAGCTTCCGATTGTTTATTAAAGACTATTTTTTTTTTTATCATTGTTCAATTAAAGACTTGCAGACTCTTTTATATAGCCGCGCGGTAACAGCCCCGAAGCCCTTTAAATCTCTATGGGCTTTGGGGCCGTTAGCACATGCAGGGCAGCCGCTAGTGAGACTTTGTACATCACCACTGCAGTTTTTGCCTTTGTTTATTAACTTTAAACAACGACATGTAATCCCATAAACTACAAAAGGGGTATCGCAGGAGGTTTTGTGTTGAAGCCTGTTGTGAGAAAGGTATTTTGTGAGATTAGTTTGTTCTTTCTCATGCCTGTACATTTTTGGGTGGGATTAAGTGGCTTTCCCAGGGTCGGTGTCAGGTGAAAAGCGCGCCGGGACAAAGGCGCACCCAGACAATTGAGTGCAGTGCACGCCGCCGCGCCGCTCTAAATTACTGTTTTTAGCACTCCAACGGGGGGACGTGGGGGGGAACCCCCCACTTTACCTAATAGAGATCGCGCTGCGTTGTGGGGGCATTGTGGGGGGTGTGGGGGGTTGTAACCCCCCACATTTTACTGAAAACTTCACTTTTTCCCTGTTTTTAGGGAAAAAGTTCAGTTTACAGTAAAATGTGGAGGGTTACAACCCCCCAAACCCCCCATAAAGCCGGCGCGATGTCTATTAAGTAAATTGGGGGGGTTCCCCAACAAAACCCCTCGTCGGAGCCCCTAAAAACTGTAATTTAGAGTGGTGCGGCGGCGCGCACTGCGCTCAATTGTCAGTGCGTGCTTTTGTCTTTCGTGCCGTTGTCTATGAACCCCCAGGGTCACAAGGAGCAGCATGGGATTTGAACCCGCAACAATCTCAGCATGCTGAGGCTGCAGCTCTAAGCACTGTGCCGCGCACTCCCACACAAATGTGCCACATTAACTGCTTCAGCCAGAGCATAAATTCCTAGTAACCTTGTTTAAAGTAAACCCGCATGGTACAAAGTTTCTATTCCAAAACATGAAAAACAAGTCACTTGTACTTTATTTTGACATTCAAGTCTATCTGCCACATACCATTAGGTTTAATCATTAATGGCATGGGTAAGATCGGATCTCTTTGATCTCATTCCAAATGAAAATTTGTAGACAGGAGGAGAGCAACACAGATAAGATACCATTTCAGCAAAAGGTGACATGGCTTTGTTTGAAAACAGAACCCCTCCTCCCCAATCCAATATATTTTAATTAGAGAATGACTCGGTGACAAAATTCATCACCGTTCCCGTCCCCGCGGATAACCACGGGAAATAATCGCAAGTCATTTTCTAGTATCTATTTATCAACCTCAGTCCTTCTACACCAGCATTGTTCAAAGCAAAGCTTGCGGGTCAGTGGTTGTGGCCATTCATACTCTGATTCTTATGGGAGCCAAGGATAATGAAGCCATTGTGACATCACTGATGTGATTGGCTCTTAGGCACTGGTGGAATGAGGCATATATGACATCACAATATCTTGCTCTGGATACCAAGACTTGTCATTCATGTAGTGTCTGTTATCAACCTCGTCCTTCTACACCAGCATTCTTCAAAGCAAAGCTTGCTGGTCATTGGTTGTGGCCATTCATACTCTGATTCTTACCTCTCTCCTTAAAGAATGACATGAAGAATGTATCCCGCGGTTATCCCGTGGGGACGGGGACGGTGATGAATTTTGTCACCGTGTCCATTCTCTAATTTTAATATCAAGAGAACACAAAGGACCAAAGCCAGACATGCAACTCTAGCTGGATCTTTCCAAATTATTCTGTTTAATTTTTAGTTTGGGGGGAGCATACCTGTTCACCAATCTCTTCTTTCAGTCTTGTCCGTAGGTCTTCTTTTATTTCTCTAATATACTTTTTCCTCCCCCTTTTACTAAGCCATGGAAGAGGTTTCTACCGTGGCCCAGAGGGCTAAAATGTTCCGACGCTGCTTCCAATGCTCAGATTTTCTATACGTGTCGGAGCAGCAATGGAGTATTTAGTGCCATGGGCCATGGTAGAGAATGACACAGGGAACAAAATTTGTTCCCGTCCCCGCATTTCCCCGTGGGTTTTGTCACTGTTCCTGCCCCATTCCTGTATGCTCTGCCTTAACCACACATGCCTCGATTTTAAAGTGTTTGAGGCTTGTTCAGATGAGGGTGGAGCTTGCAGGAATGGGGGAAGGGGACAGGAAAAGAACTCACAGTGGACGTGAAAATGAGTTCCCGCGGGGACGATGAAACATTTGTCCCCGTGTCATTCTCTAGGCCATGGTTGAGAACCTCTACCATCGGCTTAGTAAAAGAGGGCTTTATTGTCTATGGCAAAAGACCTTTTTTGGAAAATAAGGGAATATTTTTCTCATTGTGTCGCTAGTTATAAAAGTTACGTGCATAAGTGGCAGCGTCTCCCATGCCCTGCGTTATGCCACTTACTCACCCGACCTACAGAATATTGTGAGCTATGCATACCCTTGCTGCATTTACTCCCTTTACAAAGCCGATGATGGCCGTTCAAGACGTTCTATTATGGAATGCATTAACTTTGAGATAACAAGTTCGCCTACTTTGTTGAATTTTAGGAAGATGATTAAGACATAAGAACATAAGAATAGCTTTACTGGGTCAGACCAATGGTCCATCAAGCCCAGTAGCTCGTTCTCAATGGTGGCCAATCAAGGTCACTAGTACCTAGTCAGAACCCAAGGAGTAGAAAACATTCCATTCAGAATCCTAAAGCATAGCAAGATTCTGGAGATCCCGAAAGGAGTAACAAAAGATTCCGGAACCCCAAAAGAGTAGCAACATTTCACGCTACCGATCCAGGGCAAGCAGAAGCTTCCCCCGTGTCTTTGCTTTTTGGATAGATGCTTTTCATGTAAGTAGGAAGGCTGAGTTGTTTTATTGGGGTTCTGTTTTGGATAGGCCGATGTTTTATAGTATTTTTGTTCGATTGATCGCTTGATAACATTATCGTCTCTTTTAATTATGAATGTTTTTTTGTAACTCGGTCAGAACTGTAGGATGTTAGCGAGTCAGAAAGTTTTTAAAATAAAAATAACTAAATTTTAAAAAGCCACGCTAGGGTTTTTAGCGCCGGCCACAGCAGTAACAGCTCGGACACTAGTAGGAATTGCATGAGCATCGGAGCTGTTACCGCGGCGGTCGGCGCTAAAAATCCTAGTGCGGCTTTATAAAGGAGGGGGGTTAGTTGCTCATAGTTCCACCAAATCTATGGCTGGTGTAACCGTGTGCACCTACAATTTAGGCATGCCAATGCCAGGTTTCACTAATATTCTGTAAAGGAATTTAGGGCCCCTTTTATCAAACCACAGCAGAGCTTTGTACCACGGGCTGGTATGATAAATGCTCAGACACTCATTCAGTTCCTATGAGCAAATGAGCATTTACCTTGCTGGCCTGCTGCGGTTTGACTAAAGGGGTCCTTAGTTAAGTCTATTTCAGGTTTGATATACTGCCCTTCCAAGCACATCACAGAGGAGCGTAATTAAAACAATAAAATCATAACATGAAAATTGAGAAAGGAGCTATTGTAGATAAAATTCAAAGACAGGGATAGTACAGATAGGAAGAGTGGCTTTGAACCAGGATCAGTAGAGATTAAGTGGGTATTAAAAACGGAAAGACTAACACAAGAAGGTGGGTTTTAAGAATGGTTGGAAAAGAAAGACATAGGGCTCCTTTTATCAAGCCGCGCTAGTGGTTTGACGTGCGTAATAGCGCGCGTTAATCCGCCGGCCGTGCTAGCCACTAATGCCTGCCTTGAGCAGGCGGTAGTTTTTTTGGCCAGCGCGGGGGTTAGCGCGTGATTAAAAGTCACGTGCGCTAATCCCGCTGGTGCGGCTTGATAAAAGGAGCCCATAGTCTGAGCAGAACGAGGTTCTTCTATAGGGAGAGCATTCCAAAGGATAGGGGCTATGCAAAAGAAAGCTGAATGATATGTCGACTTTAAACGAGAAAGTAGAGCGGGGGCATAGCCAGAACATGACGCAGACGTTCGAACCCAGATGCAGAGGCAGAACACGAAGACCTATGTAGCAGGAATTTAAAGAGAAATAAGCATAGAAAGAGAGGAGGGCTTACCAGACTGTAATACCTTATAAGCAAGAATGAGTATCTTAAACTGAAAATGGAAGGGAATGGGAAGCCAGTGGTAACATAGTCAAAGACGACAGCTAAAGACCTGAATGGTCCATCCAGTCTACCCTGTAATTATATGCATTACAATTTCACAATTAAATTCAATGTCTTTTCTTCTTTGATATTTCTGGGCCATAGACCTTAGAAGTGCACCCAGTATTGTCCTTGGGTTCCAACTACTGGAATTGCGGGTGAAGCTCACTTCAGCCTATCGAAACCATCTCCTTTGCGGGAATCAGAGCGTGAAAGTTTGTCCGTTCAGATTCTAGTTAGAGATCTTCCTTGTTCATCCCAGAGGATTTCTAGCTTGAATATGAATGGGTGTTGGGCAAGAAGAGAGGAAACGTGGTCAGACCTGTGGGCGTGAGACAGTAATCTGAATTCTGAACTGTATTCTGAACTGTTTGGAGACATTTAAGGAAGACCAGACCTTTCAGGAAGACTGTTTAAGACCAGAAGTTTAAGGAAAACCAGACGTTTAAGGAAGACTGTTTAATTCCTTTTTAAGCAAAACATTTAAGGAAGACCAGACGTTTAAGGAAGATGTTTAAGGAAGACCAGACATAAGAACATGAGAACTGTCATCACCGGATCAGACTTATGGTCCATCAAGTCCAGCGATCCGCACACGCGGAGGCCCTGCAAGGTGTGCACCTGGTGTAATTTTAATCACCCATATCCCTCTATGCCTCTCGTAAGGAGATGTGCATCTAGTTTGCTTTTAAATCCTAGAACGGTGGATTCCGCAATAACCTCCTCTGGGAGAGCATTCCAGGTGTCCACCACTGGCTGCATGAAGCAGAACCTCCTGATATTTGTCCTGGAGTTGTCCCCCCTTAGCTTCAGTCCATGTCCTCTTGTCCGTGTCACATTGGACATTGTAAATAATTTTTTTTCCTGCTCTATCTTGTTGATTCCTTTTATTATTTTGAAGATCTCGATCATATCCCCTCGCAGTCTCCTCTTCTTAAGGGAGAACAATCCCCGTCTCTTAAGTCGTTCCTCATATTCCAAGTTCTCCATACCTTTAACCAGCTTTGTTGCTCATCTCTGCACCCTCTCCAGCAGTTTTATATCCTTCCTTAGGTTGGGAGACCAATGTTGGACACAGTATTCCAAGTGTGGTCTGACCATTGCTCTTTATAGCGGCATTATAACTTTCTCCGCTCTACTAGTGATTCCCTTCTTTATCATGCCTAACATTCTATTCGCTTTCGTTGCCGCTGCCGCACATTGTGCCAACGGTTTCAGTGTCCTGTCTATCAGTACACCCAGGTCCTTTTCCTGTTTGCTTTTACCCAGAGTCGCACCCGACATTCTATATTCGTGTTCCTTGTTCTTTCTGCCTAAATGCATTACTTTGCACTTTTCCACATTAAACTTCATCTGCCATTTCTCCGCCTATTTCTCTAACTGACACAAGTCATTTTGGAGTTCCTCGCTATCCTTCTGCAATCTGATTGTCCGGCATAGCTTTGTGTCGTCTGCAAACTTGATGATCTCATTGGATGTTCCTTCTTCTAGGTCATTGATGAAAATATTAAATAAGATGGGCCCAAGTACCAAGCCCTGGGGTGCACCGCTAGTCACTTTCTCCCAGTCTGAGAACTTTCCATCTATGCCCACTCTCTGCCTTCTGTTCTCCAGCCAATTGCCTACCCATCTTTGTCTATCCCCCTCTATTCCACGGCTTTGTAGTTTCCTGAGAAGTCTCTCATGTGGACATTTAAGGAAGACCAGACGTTTAAAGAAGACTGTTAAGGCTAGACGTTTAAGGAAGACTGTTTAATTCCTTTTTAAGGAAGACATTTAAGGAAGACCAGACGTTTAAAGAAGACTGTTAAGACTAGACGTTTAAGGAAGACTGTTTAAGACCAGACATTTATGGAAGACGTTTAAGGAAGACCGTTGGAGACATTTTTGGAAGACCAGATGCCATTATAGATTAGGATCTCATCACGTGGCATCAGGGTGCCTAAACAGAGATGCTTAGTTACAGAATTGCTTCCTAAGATGTATTTCTTTGTAGGCAAACCCAGACAGAGAAAAACATCCTCTAGCATATCACAGCCTCTCTTTGTTTTCAATTGAGCTATCCAAACCCACAATACGACAAGAAGTTGCAAATGTTTCATAGATCATTCATATTATGCACAACAAATGATTGCCTTTGTCAACAAGGGCCATAAATCAGTCCCAGCTAACATGCCATGGCAGTCCCTAACAGAAAAACCAATTTAACTCTAAAAAGATAATGTGATGTTTAACTTTCCGTACTGGTCACTGTATACCATTCAGATCCTTTTCCGCCCCCCCCCCCCCCCATAATCAACTAAAACAAAAGGCCATAAACAAAAACCGTGCTGGACAGTTCCATGCACTCTTGTTGAAAACTCTGAAAGAGCTTAAACCCTCCTGCAAATATCAATGGCAGGGTTTCAGGCCCCATGCGTTAACCTAGCATTTATGCTAAAGGAATCTGGTACTTCTCTCCCAAATCAGAAATTTCACGCTGAAAATGCTATTTTTGTGATGGTTTTTTGTTTTACTTAATAAAGCCGCGCGGTAACAGCTCGGCCGCTCATAGGAATTCTGTAAGAATTGGCGCTATTACCGCGGCAGCTGGTGCTAAAAACGCTAGCGAGGCTTTGTAAGGGAGGGGGGCTATGGTGCATTTGCAATGCCTTTCTGGTTAGTGATCCCCAGTGAAAGGGGTCCTTGTGCATCTCTTCCTGCTTAGGCTGGACACTGAGCTTTTAAATGTGACCTTGAAACATCAAGGTTAAATGTAATTGGATCAAGATTCAGCAGCGGTGGCAAGCGGTTTTTTTAAAAATGCCCGGCTGCAGTGTTTTTAGAGGCCAAGAGCTTGCCTTGATGGGCGACCTTACCATGGGCTGGATGGCCCGTACAGATCACCTCCTGAGATTCTTAGGCATAGATCTGGGGAGGGGGGTAGGGTGGGGGGGGAAGAAGCATCAGATGATGAGGGGAAGGTAAAGAAAGGAGGAAGGGAAGCGAGTAGTGCATCCAGGAGGCATAGTTTTTACAGTTAGCTTTCCGCAGCAAAGCAGCAATAGGATTGGTCAAGGGGAACATGGTAGACTAGAGCAGTGTTCTTTCAACCACCGGTCCCATGGACCAGTGCCGGTCCACAGAAATTTTCCTGCCGGTCCACAGGGCCAGCACGTGCATCAGGCCCAAAACAGTGTTCTTCAACCGCGCGGTCCACGAGCAATCGATGCGGCGTTATGTTCGAACCAGCTCCCTCTTCCTAACTGATTCAGTGCACAAAGCCACGGGCAGGTGGCTCCTACGGGCATCCTGCGCCTGAACCGGAAGCCTTCTCTCTGACGTCGCAACGTCAGAGGGAAGGCTTCCAGATGAGGCACGGGTATGTGCAAAGTGCAATTAGTACTATTATGGGGGCGGGGTCTGGGGTGGAGATTGGGTAGAGATGGGCGGGGTCTGGCCCACGACTTAGCCCCGTGTTCCTCAACCGCCGGTCCCACGGACCGATGCCGGTCCACAGAATAATTCTTTTATTTCTGCCGGTCCATAGGTGGTAAAAAAGGTTGAAAAAACACTGGACTAGAGCATTATGGGAGGGATATTTAGGCTACAGCCCGAAGCAGCCCGCAGCCTGAAGCAACCCAAAGCCTGCAGCCTGAAGCAGCCCACAGCACCCCCCCCCCCTCATTGAGAACTGACCTATGCCAATCACGGAGCGGTGCAGGACCAGGCAGGAAGCGCGAAGGTCACGCTCCTGTGTTGTGCATCGCTCTGCAACGAAAAGGCAGCTGTCCCAGCAGGAGACCATGCTGGACCACCGCCACTTAAGAAAGGTACCGGGGTGTGTGGGGTAAGGTGTATTTGCTCCACAAGTACGCACCCACTTTTCCACTCCCCTTTTTGGGGGTGGAAAAAGTACGTCTTATGGAGCAAAAAAAATACAGTATTTAAAAGCAGAACATTGGTGTTCAGGGGGTCTTAAAAATACAGACGTTAGACAAAGACATTGATATAGGATGGTAGGGAGGGGGAGAACTAATTACATCCTATCCCCTTCCTTTAAACATAACATAAGCTTTTATTTATATACCGCAAAATGCCTTTTGGTTCGATGTGGACAGAAATATAAGTACAAACAGGGAGAAGAAAATTTAACAATAAAATAGTAGAACCATTTATATACGGTAGGCACATTTCATTTCTCTAACTGACCCAAGCCAGGATTACAATTTGAGCTAAGGTGCCTGAAATGCAATGGTTCGAACTGTATGTGAAAGAAAGAGAAATAAATAAAGTTCCAAAAAGTTAAAGAAATAAAATTCTACAAATTTTTAAAAGGGAGAGGTGCGGTAAAATAACAGGTAAAATAATTAAGCATCCTATCCCCTTCCCCCTATTAAAAGGATTGAGGTAAGTGCACCGACATAAGAACTGCTGCTGCTGGGTCAGACCAATGGTCCATCCTGCCCAGCAGTCCACTCCTGTGGCGACCCCTAGGTCAAGACCAGTGCTCTAAATGAGTCCAGTCTCACCAGTTTAGCATGAACTTGTCCAACTTTGTCTTGAATCCCTGGAGGGTGTTTTCCCCTATAACAGACTCTGGAAGAGCGTTCCAGTTTTCTACCACTCTCTGGGTGAAGAAGAACTTCCTTACGTTTGTACGGAATCTATCCCCTTTCAACTTTAGAGTTCCCTCTCGTTCTCCCTACCTTAGAGAGGGTGAAC
Organism: Geotrypetes seraphini; assembly: GCF_902459505.1. Taxonomy (NCBI): domain Eukaryota; kingdom Metazoa; phylum Chordata; class Amphibia; order Gymnophiona; family Dermophiidae; genus Geotrypetes; species Geotrypetes seraphini. Next base: position 20,005,426 of record NC_047088.1, read on the forward strand.
AACCTGTCCTTATCTACTAAGTCAATTCCCTTTAGTATTTTGAATGTTTCAATTATGTCGCCTCGCCGTCTCCTCTTTTCAAGGGAGAAAAGGCCCAGTTTCTCTAATCTCTCACTGTACGGCATCCCCTTAAACCATTTTTGTCGCTCTTCTCTGGACCTTTTTGAGTAGTACCGTGCCCTTCAAGAGGACTGTTCCGGACGGACTTCTTAGGCTTTTCCCTTCTAAAGAAAACGTCTTTTCAAATTTGTTTTACCACATGTCTTTCCATGTTGTAGAAATTGGCAGTGGAGCTTTTCTCTTTGTGTTGGTATTGTTAGGGTTCCACAGCTCTTATTTATGGCTTTGTCTGTAGTGAACTTTCAGTTGCCCACTTCCCCATTATTTTAGTACAGACCCTCCTAGTTTTCTAGAGGGCAACTTTGAAACAAAATTTGAAAGATTAGCACGTGCTAAATGCTAAGACATCCATTATATTCCTATGGGCATCTTAGCATTTAGCAAGTGCTAATCTTTAGTGATCGCTAAATCGATTATCACACCTTAATAAAAGGATCTCATTGTAACTTAGGTCAGTTTATTATATCTTGTCCAACTGTGTCAAAGAAACTTACCTTGAGCTTTGCCACCAATCTGTTTATCCCAACAGACTCTGGACCCACCCGTCTTGTCCCCCATCTATATATATGCATTTGGCCCCTTGACTACATGGTAAGCTATTGTAGAAAGGCATTAGCATCATATACTATAAAGTACTGTATTTTTCATTCCATAAGACACACTTCCTTCCCCCCCCCCCCCCCAAAAGTGGGGTTGGAAATGTCTGTGCGTCTTATGGAGCGAATATTACCTTTTTTCCGCCTTTTTAAAATTCCTGGTGGTCCAGTGGTGTTTATTGGCAGGTGTGAGCTTTCAGCATTCCTGCCTGGGCCTGCACCACTCCCTGAATGGCTGCTGTCAGTTCTCACCGGGCTTGCAAGAATTGATAGCAGCCATTCAGGAAGCAGCATGGGGCCAGGCAGGAGTGCAGAAAGCTCGCTCCCTGCTGATACACCACTGGACCACCAGGATTTTTTTTTAAAGTACAGGGGTATGACGGTAAAAAACATGGAAATACCAACAATGATGTGCATTCTTAGACTGGGGGTGGGGGAGTAAAAAATATGGAAATGCTCAACCAATGGAAGAAGATAAATATTGTGAAAATAACTGGAGACAGCAATGAATCCTGGAGCTGGAAAGAGTTACCATACTCATTTGATGCTGGCTGCGAAATTCTGATGACAGGAAATTCCTATACCAAAAGGCACAATAAGGCACAATAAGGTGGCACATCTTCCCCCCCTCTTGTCCCAGCCTACCACTAGACCACCAGAGGGAGGACAGGATACAGGGCAGGGAGGTGGGACAGGGTACATTTGGTTCAGAATATTTTTTTCTTGGGTTTTCCTCCTCTACACCTAGGTGCGTCTTATGGTCAGGTGTGTCTTATAGAGTGAAAAAATAAGGTAAATAAATAAAATATACATTATTTGAGGGTTCTAATATGTGCTTATTTTGGTGTTTCCTAACTATTATGTTAACATTATATTACAATCTCTGTTATTTGAATTTCAGTGCTGTTAAATGTATATATTTTTGAAGCTGTTTCATGGTAGCCTTATTATTAAGTTTCACTTTGTTGATTTTGTGATTACCTCATTTATTGTATTTATATTTGGTCATTTTAGTATTGCTATGCTGTTAACAAAAGTGCAGGTTATCTCCTGCATTGCTTGGGTGAATCTCTTCATAAAGATGATTGAATAAATCCCAATAAATAACACCGTTTTAGTTATTGGAATACCCCTGGCTCACACATGCCCCTTCCATGGCCCTGTCCCCTTTTGGGTTGCAAGTGAGAGGATTTGGGTGCAGATCATTAGAGAACTGTGCACAGCCAGATCCACAGTCAGATCCAAATTAGGCCAAGTAACATCATTATTGTTAGTAACCAATTATTGATAACAGCTGAATCTTATTTATTTGTACTCAGGATCACATGCAAACATTGTGGGTACCATTTAGAGAAACTGGGGAGAGGAGGGGGGGGTTAAGTACCCAGCTAGCACTTCAGCGCAAATCTGTGACATTCATGCGCTTAGATACTAGTATTTTATAATCCAAGTCATGCAAATGGAGTGTACAGGGAAAGGGTTGCATGTGGAAAGACCGGCGTTATATTTGTACCCACCAGTTTGATTCAAAATTCAAAGAGAACATGGACTCAAGATCAGTACATGCATGGATTGCAACCATATTTATGCAGGTAATCTTTTGAAACAAAAAATTATTTATGTAAGTACATTCTTTGTCCTGCCCCCATCTCCCAGGAACCCTCGCTGGAACAGGTGCATGTGTTGGATAATTTTAAAAAGCTCCATTTTTTAGCATAAATCTGCATTTTATGTATGGAAAAGCCTTCTCTCTAAGAGATCCCATGTGTTTATCCCAGGCTTGCTTGAATTCAGACCCAGTCTCTGACTCCATCACCCCTACCGGGAGACTGTTCCACACATCTACCACCCTTTCTGTAAAAAAAGCATTTCCTTAGATTACTCCTGAGCCTATCACCTCTTAACTTCATCCTATGCCCTCATTCCAGAGCTTCCTTTCAAATGAAAAAGACTTGACACGTGCATTTATGTCACGTAGGTATTTAAATGTCTCTATCATCTCTCCCCTCTCCCGCTTTTCCTCCAAAGTATACAGATTGAGATTTTTTTTAATTTTTATTAGTAAGTAGAGTTAATTTATTAGCTCAGTCTATGGAATCCTCTAAACAAGGACATTTAAGGAAAGCAGAACAGTTTAAAAGGTGAAATTAAGGAACTTAGAGACTCAGCTATGCTAACACTGTAAACGCTTCCATAATTTTTGTATTTGTATAGTGTAACTTAACTTTGAATAGTGACTGGTTCCGACTTGCACGTTTTCGTTGCTGCATCAGGGAACCGACAATACAGCTAGATTTAAAGCTGGAGGTGAAGTCACATGAGATTGAAAAACTGGTTCACTCAACACTACGTTTTTTCTTAAATGTCTCAGAAAAAACGTAGTGTTGAGTGAACCAGTTTTTCAATCTCATGTGACTTCACCTCCAGCTTTAAATCTAGCTGTATTGTCGGTTCCCTGACGCATGCAACGAAACGTGCACGTCGGAACCAGTCACTATTCAAAGTTAAGTTACACTTTACAAATACAAAAATTATGGAAGCGTTTACAGTGTTAGCATAGCTGTTAAGGCTAGCACTTTATTTATTGAAAATCTTATAAAAACCATTTTCTGGAACACTGCAATGATTGGTGGGTGAGGCGGAGTAATCAGCCTTCATGTCTCTGAGCAGAGTTCTAAGTACAAAACAAGTTTTTTGAATGTACAAAGTATACTGTTTAATGTTTCAATAGTGACTTTATTTTTTTCTATTGACCTCTTTAGTCACTCTATAATACCAACGGTTTGAATTGGTCACCCCTGTATATTTTTTTTTTGGTGTTATTCTGGGAGCATACTGCGTGGTTTAGCAACACGGTAATTTTGTACGTGCGCTAAAAACGCTTGCGCACCTTGGTAAAATGAGCCCTCAGTTGAAGTTCTTATACAAAATAATATTATATTGCATCAGAAAATTGAAAATATTGAGAACTTTAATAGAAGACTAAACGTGAGAGGTTTTTCTTTAAAGTTCAAAAAGTTTTATTTAGTTTCAATCATAATAATAAACAACAAGTAAATGGTCATGTCATACAATCTTTAAGTCTGTCCCCATACGCCTTATGACGAAGAGAAACGCACCATTTTAGAAGTGAAAACCAGCTTGCACTCTTCCCAGTCCAGACCTGCTCCTGCAAAAATCTTTTCCAAGTCAATATGGTCATGCAATGGTTTATCTCCAGTCACTGCACTGACTCCCTTTTCTGCTGCTAAGTTTTGGCTTCTGCTATTTACCTGCTCTAAAGCTCCTGTTCTCTCTCTTCTTATTTCCTCCTAAACGTCTCCCTCCGTATTCGCTGTGATAGAGGATATAACAAGAACCGCAAATACAGAAAAACCGCAAATAACTTTTTCATATGTTATTCGCTGTTTTCTATTAAAAACCATCGTGAATATGGTGAAACCACAAATAACACGGTGGGAGATCTGGCCTGTTCCTGAAGGAGAGGCAAAACAACGGTGAAGAAAGTGCTGGGAATCAGCGATTTTCTCTGTAAACGCTTGGAATCAGCAATTTCTCTATGCAAGCTGATGTAATTTGGGGGGAGGAGCCAGCAAGCTAAAAAAACGTGAATAATCAAAACCCGCGATTGCTGAAACCGCACATTCGGAGGGAGAAGTGTGCACTCTTCCTTGCATGAATTCTATTCATCAGGCAAGCTAGCTCTTATCAGTGCTGATTTTCTTTTTAAATCTCAAATCCCAGTTTGTCTTTGTTGTTTTGTATGAGTTAACCCCCCTGAGGCAACTCATTGTAAGTGAAACATTGCCCATGTTGAAGTTCTCTCTTAAAAGCGACTGTCAACTGAGTTCAGTTATATGTTTTTCAGTTGTAAGTTCTTCTTCCCAGCATTAAAGCTAAGGAAAGGAAAGACACAAGTTCTATTGAATCTTTTGTTATTTGTCAGGCAGGAACTATAGATGTCATATTTAAGATATAAAAAGGATGGAGTCTGTCCAGAGGAAGGCTATTAAAATGGTGTGTAGTCTTGTGATAAGACGTTTGGGGACAGACTTAAAGATCTCAATATGTATACTTTGGAGGAAAGGCAGGAGAGGGGAGATATGTTTTCAGGTTTCAGATTTTTATTTATATTTGATGGATCACTTATTCGATTTACTAAGTGATTAACAACTTCATAAAAGCGGGTTACATTAAAAATACAACAAACACAAGTCTTGGGACTAACAATTTTAAGACGTACATGGAACGTGAGGATAAAGGGGTAAAGTTACATTTTCATGGCTTAAGGAGAGAGAGAAAATATGATAAAGTTATTTAAATACCTACATAATTTAGATGCGCATGAGTCAAGTTTCTTTCATTTGAAAGGAAACTCTGCAATGAGAGGGCATAGGATGAAGTTAAGAGGTGATAGGCTCCAGAGTAATCTGAGGAAATACTTTTTTATGTAAAGGGTGGTAGATGCGTGGAACAGTCTTCCAGAAGAGGTGGTGGAAACAGGGACTGTGTCTGGATTCAAGAGGGCCTAGTCCTTTACAGATAGGGCAACGGACAGTCACCTAGGGTGGCAGTTTCTGGGAGGGGGGTGGCAAAGAGCAGCTCCAGTCAAAGCAAAGTAATAGATCCTTATAACCAGACAAAGAACCACCAGCCTGCATTTTTTACTACAAAGAGGGTGGGTAAATTTCAAATAGTCCCACTGGAAAATCACCAAGTAAATATGAAAACAGTGGGAAACACCAGGAGGATAAGTGGGATAATGAAAAATGCTCTTTATTATGGAGATTTTGACAAGGACTCAACATAGGTCTTGTTTTTGCATAAATCCTTCATCAGCAGTCCCACCATGATTCAACATTGACTTGTTGAACCTTATTAGAAACATATTTTCCCATATTTTTCCTCCTGTAGCATCAAAAGCTGAGACACCAAGGGTGGCTCATCCCAAAGCTGGAGCTTGAAGACCGATAAATGTTTTGGTTTTTTTTTCTTGCAAGCCCCAACCATGTCTAAAACCAGTTCTGGCAGATGTACATTTCAAAAACTGGCATAATCTAATCAATAAAATTAAAAAAAATCATTTTGTCTACCTTTTTGTCTAATCATTTTATTGTTCTGTGTTGATCATAATCTCTGGGTTCTGCTTTCCTCTGTCTTCTCTTAACTTACTTCCCTTTGCACCATTCTTCTGCTCTGTCCAGCATCTCCCCTCTGTCTCTTCACTCCTATCCTCTCGGCATGTTGAGCAGCTTCCCTCTCTGTGTCCTTATTATTGCCCTATTCAATTGAAACCCTATCCCTTCCCCATTGTCCCTCCACATGTCCAGCATTGCCCCTCTGTGTCCCTATCCCCCATCCCTATGTCCAGCTTCTTCCTTCAATTTTCCCTTCCTCCTGCACTGCCACTTCCTTGGGCCAGCATCTGCCTATCTCTCTTCTTTCCCTCCTACCCCTAACCCCCAGCCTTGAGAGTGCAGCATCTCTTCCTTCCCTCCTCTCCCCAAAGACTATTTATTTTTCTCTATTCCCCTTTCTGCAAGGGCCAGCATCTCTCCCTCTCTCATTCCTCCCTCCTGTTCTCCCTCCCAGGATGTCCAGCAAGTGTTTCTTTCTCTTCCTTCCCTCCCTCCTTCTTCCCCAGGGGTCTAGCATCTCTCTTCCTCCATCCTCAGTAAATATTAACATATCTTTTTTTTCCTCTCCCCAGCAATGTGCACAGATTTGCACACACAATTTTGGCTGTAGTGTACAGAAATCAGTGGGGAAAAATGTCAAACAGTATGAAATCATCCGGTCATCACAATGAAGTACTGCCATTGAAGTGCACAAAAACAAACAAGTCTTCAATGATTTTTAAACTGATCTAAATTTCTAAGTACTCTTAAGAATGCAAGGAGCCCATTCCAAAGTTTTGTAAAATAGCAACATAGTATAATGACTAGCAGAAGATCTCAATGGTCCATCCAGTCTGCCCATTAGTTACATGCATTATAAATTCATGATTAAATTAAATTGCCTTTTTTCTTTGATATTTCTGGGCCAATACACCATAAAGTCCACCTGGTACTATCCTTAGTTTCCAACTACTGGAGTTGCCGTCGAAGCTCACTTCACCCTATCCAACCGTGTTTCAGCTTCCAAAAGAGCCTGCCTCAGGGTCGAGTTGTTGATCCAGTAGGTGGCGCTATGGTGATTAGCTTTTGAGCACAGTCTCTTCAGTCTCCTGAGTGAGTTTTTCAAAGCGATTTCAAGGCTTTTATGTTTATTATCCCGGACCCGGAGATATCATATTTTCTATTACAGATTTTAAATCACCACCGTGCCATCTACTGGATCGACAATTCAACCCCTGAGGCAGGCTTTTTTGGAAGCCGAAACTACAGAAATGTGTCTGGTCCAAAAACAAAGGAGATGGACTCTGTTCTGATATGTGTATTAGGTTTTAATTTTTAATTACATTTAATAAGACTTCACTGTTTCTAAGGCTGATGTGAACAGTCCCTTCTCCCATTAGTTTCTCTATTGTGGTTTACCTGACGTGGAGTTTCTTTTCCTTGTTTTTATGGACTATATGTTCCTGGAAGGCATTTGAGATCAGTCAATGATCACTCTAAGGTGCTCTCTTTGATCCAGAGATCATATTGAGATGTGACAAAGAACAGTGCTTTTTTTTTTTTTTGGGGGGGGGGGGGCTCATCCTTAGTCTGTGGAACAAACTTCCAGTTGCACTGCATGCAGAAGCTTCATTATCACAGTTTAAAGGAAAATTAAAAACTTATTTTTTTCCCAAACATTTGGGACAGTGGAGGTTTGAAAGTGTTGGGTGGCATCTATCTTTATTACAAGTATCTGACATTCTTTTTATTAGCTTTTAAATTGTTTATCTTGATTATTGTAACCTGAATGCAGTGTCGTTGCAACCTTAACACTAGGAGGGGGGGGCACTTGCTAGGAAGAATGGATTGGCTGCCTTTATCTGCTGTCACATGTACATTCAGAGATCATAATAAAACAGTCCAAAAAAAAAAAATAGATAGAATCAAGTCTCAGTTATTCACTACATTCACTTTAACACATCTCTTTATAACTGATTTCAAAGTATATTGTCTCATGGAAGGAGACAGATCTGTAGAAACCTCTGAAAAGGAGCCTGGGAAAAAAGTAGAACACGTAGCTACAAGGCATGTTTGTTAGTACCAGTGCCAGAAAGAAAAGTTACACAATAGGGACTCTGCAGTGCATAACAAACAGTTTTATAATGGTGTTGTATTTAAAGGGTCATGGCCTAAAAAAAAAAAAAAAAAGAAATCAAATCATTTGCAAAAGTCTCATGACTACAGCTACAAAGAGTGAAAAGTGCTGCAGAGTCAAGTTGAGGAGCCGGAGAACTGAGGTCTGTTTTTCTCCACTTTTACTTCACATATGATTTTCAGTGTATTGTGTTTAGTGTGAATGGATGTCTCAATAATACTTCAGTAGTGTGTATGCCTTTAAGCACTATAGAAATGATAAACAGTAGTAGTAATAGCAGCACATTTGTTTGATTAAAGATTTGGCAGAGTCAAGTCTGCCAGCAGTGGCATATTAAGGGTAAAAGGTGCCCGGGGCGGAGGTGCTCCCTGCACCCTCCACCCTGTCCCCCACTTCACTCGTGCTCTCCCTCCCCTTCCCCCATACCTCTTAATCTTTGCCAGTGCGAGTAGCTTTTCTAGCATGCTCCTCGCACCAGCTTTGGATTCCCCTCTGACGTCACTTCCTGGCCCTTTGACCCGGAAGTAATTCAGAGGGGAATGCCATTCGAATGGCTCTCAGCTCCAATCTGTTGATGGACCGTGTACTCTGCAAAGGTTCCCAGCGGCCCTGAGCTATATGACCTTCACAATGACCTCTCCAGCCATAAAGGCTGGCATCCATAGTCAGGATCATCCATGTTGTTATGTATAGAGGCAATCCTTTGGACAGTGTCTCTGGCCTTAGCCATCATCACAAACTTTATAGGGCTTCCACTGTCCACTCCAGGGACCAGTGGGACAAGAGTGTATTCTGGAGAGGTCACAGATGAGCTTTTGCCCACAGTACTGCCTTCTGTCGCCACCATTGACCCCAGTAGCTGTAGATGATATTGCCAGAATCTCTAAAATCTGCTGCCTCAATTTTTGTTTGCGAGCCTTCAGAAGAAAGACATGACCCTCTTTTGTGTTGAATACAATCCCCAAGTACTCCAGGGATTGCAGATGACTCTTATGGAAATTAATGATCTAGCCAGTTCCTGCAAGAGGTGGACTTCTTGTGTCACTGCCTTGTGACCCTCTGCCAGTCATCCAGATATGGATGAACCTGAATCCCGGCTGTGCGCAAATGTGCTGCTGCCACTACCATTACTTTGGCATAGCGAAGGAGGTTGACGCCTGGCATTGCTACACCGTGCATGCCCCACACTCATCCTTGACGCATGGGCATCCCAACCCCATGTATCTCTTGAGATGTTTGCCAGCGTGAGCATAACCCTTCACCTGCTGCTCGCTCCAGCCTTGGCTCACTTCTGATGTCATGTCCTGGTCCTGTGACCAGGAAGTGATGTCAAAAGGGAGCCAAAGCCGGCATAAGCAGCAAGTGGAAGATGCAGCTTGTGCCAATGAACATATAGGGAGTGGAGGTCAGATGCTGGTGCCCCCTGTGGAAATAGCGCATGGGGTGGTTTGCTCCCTCCCCCTTACTACCCCACTGGCCAAGAGTAATATTCCTTAGCAGGCAGGCTCAGACTCATGTGCTATCTACACAATGCTATGTAATTAAGTAAATGAAAAAGATGCTATCTCGGCTTGTCCTCCTTAGTTGAAGTTATGGTGATTCAGAATGATATATTGCCCGCCGGGACAGACAGGGAAGAGGGCGAACAGAATGCTAGGAATGATAAAGAAGGGATCATAAACAGATCGGAGAAGGTTATCATGCCGCTGTACTGGGCCATGGTGTGCCTTCACCTGAAGTACTGTGTCCAGCACTGGTCGCCATACATGAAGAAGGACACAGTACTACTCGAAAGGGTCCAGAGAAGAGCGACTAAGATGGTTAAGGGGCTGGAGGAGTTGCCGTACAGTGAAAGATTAGAGAAACTGGGCCTTTTCTCTCTTGAACAGAGGAGACTGAGAGGGGACATGATCGAAACATTCAAGGTACTGAAGGGAATAGACTTAGTAGATAAGGACAGGTTGTTCACCCTCTCCAAGGTAGGGAGAACAAGAGGGCACTCTCTAAAGCTAAAAGGGGATAGATTCCGTACAAACGTAAGGAAGTTCTTCTTCACCCAGAGAGTGGTAGAAAACTGGAATGCTCTTCCGGAGTCTGTCATAGGGGAAAACATCCTCCAAGGATTCAAGACAAAGTTAGACAAGTTCCTGCTGAACCAGAACGAACGCAGGTAGGGCTAGTCTCAGTTAGGTTGCTGTTTTTTGACCAAAGGGCCGCATGAGCGGATTACTGGGCACGATGGACCACTGATCTGACCCAACAGTGGCAATGCTTATATTCTTAATGCTTTGAGTACCTGAATCAAGCCATGTTAACCGTTCTGAGCTCCCCTGAGAGAACAATTTAGAAAACTGAACAAATAAATATTTGCCCATAGATGTCTGCAAACCTATTTTGGAGGTGTAGAAAATACAGCAACAGGGAAAGATGTTTATATTATTATTGTTAGTAATAAGTGATGTTATTTGGTGCCAATTGTTGTATTATTGTATGCACTTTGTATGTTATTAAAATGAATATTTGTCCATAAATGTCTGCAAACCTATTTTGGAGGTGTAGAAAATACAGTAACAGGGACCCAATGCCCAGATGTCGATGCTTGGCCGTATTGTCTCTGATCAGATTACATTTCTGGGCATTTGAACAGTACCGTGTGGGCTCTTGGCCGTTCAGGATCGCCCTGACTGACATATTGCTTCTGCTTTGAGCCTCTCCCGCCCTGCCACCCCCTCCCCTGCGGTTGTTTACCTTCTCTTGCTACAAACCTGGGCGGGTACTTTCCCCGGGAATCCTCTCATTGCAGTGGAAGGCGGGGCCAGGCGAAGAAATCAGCCCGTTGCTTGTCTTACAAACAACAAGATTAACGTCGACAGTAGCCAATGGCGATCCTCTGCGGGGGAATTTCATCCCGCCCCCCTCTCTTTCCTCCTCAACCCCCCACCTCAGGAATGAAAGCAATGGGAGCCGGGCGGCTCGTTTTACTCCTCCAACACGGGGGCCAATCCACGAACAGCCCGGCGTCAAGACGAGAAAAAGGTTCCGCCTCTTTACTCTCTCTCCCGCCTCTTTTTTTTTTTTTTTTTAATAATAATCATGACGTTCCTAGTAAAGCTTGGCGTATAGAAGACGGAATGCACTCATTGGACAGAATAATAACAACAAACTCGGAAACTCCCGCCCCAGTCCTGAATGGCTCGGGGAACCGGGGAGGGAGAAGAGCTCAGTTCGGCTTTGGATTGGTTCTGTGAAACCAGCCAGTTACAAGAGTTTCGGTTCTGAAACGCGCGCGCGCGCGCCTCCTCCAACTCTAATAGTAGGCTGAAGCTTTCGCCGAGGCGAGCCTCAGATGGGCCGCGTGACGCAGGCGGGGGTGGAGTCACATGGTTGTTTTCGCCGTGCCGCCGCTGCTCGGTGTGTGAAGTAAAAGCGGCGGCGGAGTGGCTCGTTCGCGAAGCCGAGATGCTCCGTGCCTCCCCGGTGGCGATTTTCCCTGTCTTGCGTGTTGTCGTTGTTGCCTTTGAGCGGACATTCTCCTTTGACATTCCGGCGTAGTAGTTAAAAAAAAAAAAAAAAAAAGAAGAAGAAGAAGAGAGCGGCGTGCCTGGCCCCAGAACGAGAGTGCGCGCGCGAGAGACGAGAAAACAAAACAGTATCTCGGAGGCTCGCGGACTCTTCCCCTGCGCGGGATTTCTCTGTGGTGTTTTCATTTATTTGTTATTTCTGGCGGGAGGAGGAGGGGGGGTGGCGGCTGTGGAAAGACAGTCACCCGGCAGACCGTCCTCCCCCCCCACCTCATTCAATCCGGGAAAAATGGCGAGTTTGATGAATTACCGAGAGAAGATCGAGGCGCAGCCGCCTGCGGCGGCGACGGCAGGGGGCGGCGTCCCCGCGGACTCCTCAGAGGGGGAGGGGGAGGCGGCGGCGAACCAGGTCGTCGCTCAGCGTGAGGAGAAGCCCGGCTCCCCGGCGGACGACGTGCGCAAGTGCGGCTACCTGAGGAAGCAGAAGCACGGCCACAAGCGCTTCTTCGTGCTGCGCGAGCCCAGCCGCCTGGGGCCCGCCCGCCTCGAGTACTACGACAGCGAGAAGAAGTTCCGCAGCGGCTTGCGCTCGGCCCCCGCCGGCCCGCCCAAGCGGCTCATCCCGCTCTCGCAGTGCTTCACGGTGAGCCGCCGGGCGGATGCCAAGAACAAACACCTGCTGGCCCTCTACACCAAGGACGAGTACTTCGCCGTGGTGGCCGAGAGCGAGCAGGAGCAGGAGAGCTGGTACCGGGCGCTGAGCGAGCTGATGGGCGAGAGTAGGGCGGGGCTGCGCGCCGGAGCCCGACGAGCTGGAGGAGTGCCGACGGCGCCCTGAAGCCCGGCGCCGTCTTCAAGGAGGTCTGGCAGGTGACCGTGAAGCCCAAGGGCCTGGGCCAGAGCAAGAACCTGGCGGGCGTCTTCCGCCTCTGCCTCTCCAGCAAGATGGTCCACCTGGTCCGCCAGAACTCGGACGTGCCATGCCTAGCACCTGACTTGCTCATGAACATCCGGCGCTGCGGCCACTCGGAGAACTCTCTTCTTCATCGAGGTGGGGCGCTCCTCCTCAGTGGGGCCTGGCGAGCTGTGGTATGCAGGTGGACGACTCTCGGTGGTGGCGCCAGAGCATGCACGATAGCCTTCCTGGAGACCATGAAAGCCCTGATAAGCCTTCGCCGAGTTCCGGCCCCGGAGCAAATAGCCAGGTCGGGCGCCAACCCCATCTCCTTCATCACCAACATGGCGACACCTGGGCAACTTGCCGCCCAGCCAGACCGGGCTGCAGAGGCGATCGAGGACCGAGAGCGCGGCTGGGACACCGCCTACGGCGAAGAGCGGCCGCCTACCGCTTCAGGACGTCCAGCGAGGGCGAAGGGACGATGACGAGGCCGTTCCGGTCGGTCACCGGCAGCTTGCTTTCACTTGAACACCGCCAGGATTGAACCTCGGTCGCCATAGAAGGGACGGGCAGATACGTGAGAGCGCCTTTAATTCCTGCTATCATACCAGGTCTGCCTCGCTGCCAGTGTCGCATTTTCCCATCTGCAACCAGCCCAATAAGTGTGTGTTCTAGCAGTGGTCATGGCTCGGCTTCGGTACACTGTTGCCAGACCTTCTAGTTCCTCGGTCTGTGGTTCCCCAAGTGATGGAGGCTTTATCTCTTCTGATGAGTATGGCTCTAGCCCAGGAGATTTTAGGTATTTTAGAGTTAGGAGCAGCACTCCTGATTCCCTGGGAAACACACCTCCGATTAGAGAAGAAAGTAGTTTAAGTGAATACATGTCAATGGGGAAGTCACAAAATGACCAAGCTGGTAGGGATGATTACATGGAAGCTGAAAAATCTTACAGGAAAAGAACATATTCTCTAACTAAACCAACCATTGTAACGGTGCATCAGAGAACACAAACTGCAGCTTCTTTAGATGATGATTCTACAGAGAGCCGCGGACAAATACTTTGTTCTGAATCGCCTAAATTAAAAAGCAGTCATGATTATGTGCCTGACTCTATGTGTAACCAAAGTGGAAATAAACTAGGGATGATGGTTATATGCCAATGATGCCTGGAGTAGCTTCTTCTCTCACAAACAGCAATGACTATTTGCCAATGACGCCTAAAAGTGTTTGTGCTCCAAAACAAATTCTTAACCAGTGGTCTCCTTCCCAGGTGGACACCAAAGGATATATGCTGATGTTTCCTAATGCAGGCTCTTCTCCTGTAAGGAGTCCGTTAACTGGTTTTGTCTCTAAAAATAGTGATAAGGTAATGAATGGCGAGTACATGGATATGTCACACGGCAATTCAGCTCAAAAGCAATCTACTGATTCTAATTTCCCCCAAAAGTTTTAGTTCATATTTTTCTTTGCCTCGAAGTTTTAAGAGTCTGTCAAAGCAAATAGTGACCATAATGAATATATTTCCAATGTCATCACCTGGCAAGTTTTTGCACATGGGAGTTGAGAATGTAAAGAGTTACACTAATGGGCTAACTAAATGGTGCATCTAAATCTTCTGACGACAAGCTGGAGCTGAACATTAAGGTTGCAAGACCTACTAGACTTCCTTTGGATACAAAGGAGATGTACTATACTGGGATATTTTGATCATACCATTCTACCAGAACCAAATAGCCCTGGTGAATACATAAATATTGACTTCAGTGAAAAAGCAAGCAATACACCATATTCATTGTCTGCTGATAGGATCCCCATCGTCTCTTTAGGATCGAGCTGTGACCATAGACAGTCCCCATCTTTCTGATTACATGAGTGTTGACCTTGATTTGCAGTCTCCAAAGCATACAATTTGAACTACCAAGTTCTTTAACAGACCTTTCTATTTATGCAGGCTTCTAGTATCTCCAGAAACCCACCAAATACTGTCTATGCCAGGCTTCCATGTGGTACTGCTTGTGTTGGCACAGTAAGCAGTAGGAATGATGATTATACACAAATGACTTTCAACATGGCAATGACACCACCAAAGTCTTTCAACACAGAATCAAGTCATTGGCCCAATAGTAGATAGTCCTCCATCCAATTGTAAATAGATTGTGCATTGGTGACAGGTACCTTAGTAACAATAGCTTCTCTGCTGAGCCCCCAGTTGGACCTAAAGTAATAAGAGCAGACCCACAAGGTAGAAGGAGACACAGTTCTGAAACTTTCTCTTCCTCTGGGACAATAACCACTTCCTCTTCTATTTTTACTGAGAGTAGCAAAAGACACAGTTCAGCATCCTTTGACAATGTTTGGCCAAACCCGATTGAAAGCACATGTGACAGCCAGGAGGAGGGAAGAATGGCCAGAAATTCTCCTGGATTTTGGAATGGTTTAATTTATATAACTCTGAATGTACATGATGCTGCTGTAAAACTTGAATCTTGTACTTCATCAAATTGCCATCCTCTCCAAGGTGCTACTAGGAGTTTGGACAATGGAACATATGTAAGCTTAGATTTCCAGTGCTCTGATGGGTTGAAGTGCACATCTACAAGGAAAGGTTAGTAATTTGACAGTAAATTATTTGTTTATATTAAAAGTGAGTAATGTATATTAAGATGAGTTATTTGCAATATACTGTTAGAAAAAGAGAGAAAACGGTGCTTATTTGTACTATCCCTGGTGGTTCTCATGTCAGCAAGAACACGGGGTAAAGAATAAAGTAGGATGATTATTTTATATATTTAAAATCTTTATTGATTTTCAAACTTTGACAGTGTAGTAATACAATTAATTGAACAAACACTGCATAAAACGCACTATTAAATAAACACTTTTTTTCTAGCAATGTGGGCTAGCAAGACAGTACATCTAAGCCTATTTTATTCGGCTGGCTTACTTGAATTATAGATACACTTTTTTGTTCAAAATTTTTAAACAAAATTGGGACAAAGTACTAGTTAACTGAACTCTTTTTAACTTGAGGCTAAACTTCCATCATAATTCAGTGTATGTTAGTCAATGAGAGAGTACAGTAGTTTTTTTTTTTTGTATATTATTTGTATAATTCAACATCAATCTTCAGTTTAAGAACCGGGTGGGTTGATGGAATCTTAAATTTCCAAGTTTTTTTTTTTTTTTTTTTTTTTAATTGAAGAGATAAACAAGTTATTGATTTATTACTGACTTTTTCTATTATCCTTTATTTGTCTATTAACTCCCTCCATGCCCTGTAGATGTGCTAGCTTGTGTTTATCTTATAGTCTGAAGACATATATTTAGGGGCCAAATTCTATAAATCGGTGTCCCGATTGTAGGCGGCCAATTGGGACGCAGGTTTTAAAAAAAAAAAACAAACGCCTCCTGAGGCAGGCCGTCTACATTGGAGGTGCCTCCAGGAGCCTAGGGAGGCACATAAGCCTGCTTAAGGCCGCGCATGGCTTGGCCCAGAAGTAGCGTAAGGTAGACCTAGGTGGTCCTATGTGCCTTCCTAGGCTTGTGGAAGATGTGTGCAATGTAGGCCAGCAAAGTGCTGGCCTACGTTGTAAGCAGACATGGCCGCCGAGCATATCGTGGCAAGGGATCTCCCCAACTGCGATAAGTTTAGCAGCAGCCTATTCCCCCGTACATCACCAGCAGGAGGGATGCCCAGTCCCTCCTGCCAGAACCCCCCTTCCTGTACAACACTGGCAGGAGGGATGGCTAGTCCCTCCTGCCGAAACCCACCCCCTATCTTAAATCGTTCCTGCCTCCAGCCGGCTGGCCCGCCTTCTCAAGAATGACAGGCCTGCCCCTTCCTGGTGCATCATGGGATGCACCGGGGAGGGGCCTTAGACCCTGATTGGCCCAGGCGCTTAAGGCCCCTCCTGTAGAAGGGGCCTTAGGCACCTGGGCCAATTGGAATCTTAGGCCCTATTCGCAGTGCATTCTGGGATGCACTGGGAGTGGCCTAAGATTCAGATTGGCCAGATCCATTAGGATGGGGCTATTTTTTTAGGGGGGAGGCTTCACACCTTGGGAATTTTGTGTTTGGTAAGATGTTAGAGAAATAGGCTATCAACCTACCAGTGATGGCGTGGCAGTATTAAGCCACTGATTTGATAGTACTGTGCTTCTGGGCAGTAAAATAATATAGTGTGGGTTGTGGTGGTGAGCGGTAATGAGCTGCGTTATATGCATTTACGTGTTTTGTATCTTGTGACAAACGATAATTTGTCACTTAGGGCCTCTTTTTCTAAGGTTGTGTTAGGCTTTATCGCAGGCTGCGATGGTATTAGCTCTGATGCTCATAGGAATTTTGTGAGTGTCGGAGCTAATACCTCCATGGCTGTCAAAAAAACCCCTCCCAAACCTAACGTGGCTTCGTAAAAGGGGGAGTTAAAGCTCTTTAACATGTACTGAGAGGCAAATAATGTAACTTGGAGCTCAAATGCAAATGCTTAACCTCATATCTTCAATGCACACTGTTACGATATTTAATTCCTTTTATTTATTTGATGCGTTTGCTGTAAAAATAAGCAGCATTCAAAGTACTGTTGAAATTCTTGTATAAATATTGTTTTCCTAAACGAGCTGAAGTCCCATTTTTGAAGTTTAACTGCTTTTCAAAGAGCAAAATTGTATCTTTATGTTACAAAGAATGGGTGAAAATATTTCTTTATGCATATACTGTACAGTAAACCTTTTATGGTTGCACCTTTCAGATTTAATTTTCTCTTAGTGATACATTTTATTAGTGGTGTTCCTAAATTACTATCTGTAAACTTGTGTGCTTAAAGGTTAAATAAAAAATTGCAGCATTATATATTTGAATAATGCACATTAGTGAAGACTTAAACATTTGATTTATCGTTAAAATAAAAAGGATGCTTATGCATCACTCTGGGATATTAATTGCATGCTAAAAAAAAGTGCATACTTACAATTGAAGGTTGATTTTTCAGGTATCAATAGAAATATATTTAAAAATGCTTCATTGCTTCATTCTTTTGGTTAAGAACCAGTGAATTAAATTTGTCAGCTGTATTTTGTTAGAATGAAAACCATATTCATGAAAGAGAGAGAAATGGGTATAAATCCGTCTTTAAGCCTGCTAAGAATATTTGTATGCATACACTACCATCACTAGAGGTAGCTCAAAGTAGAGGAATGCTATGAGGTGCATAATAAAAAAAGCCTAAATCCCCTTTGGGCTTAAGGCCCTGGGCGCCCAAAGTAGGCAGCAGGGAAATGTCCATTCTCAAAAAAAACCATCCAAAATGTGTTTTTCCAAGAATGGCTTACCTTGTACGTTCAGGAGTTTAATCGCCCAGACCGCCACTAGATCTACTTTTAAGCCCTATTCTTGAAAAAAATTTGCCCAAGTCCCAAACGGCCAAAACAAGACTTTTTTGGCATGGGAGGGACCAGTCCTTAGCCTAAAAGCACGATTCTCTAACCTGCATCTGTCATAAGTGCCGGTTAGAGAATCATGGAACAGTCCGTCCCCCACCCCTGCAACGATCACAGTAGGAGACCCATTCCCTCCTGCTGACACTCCCAAATCCTCCCGTAATCTTCCCCGGCAGGAGGGATGCCCAGTCCCTCCTTCCATGAACCCTCCCCAAAGCATCAAGGCAGGAGGGATGCCCAGTCCCTCCTGCCAATATCTTCCCCCCCAAGGCTACTCCCACCTGGGACTCGAGAGAACTGACGGCAACCGTTCAGGGAGCAGCGTGGACCCAGGCTAGAGAGCGAAAAGCTCGCTCTTACCTTGTGCGCCACTGGCTACAAGATCTGAGGCAGCTGTCCAGCGAGGGAGGGGCTCAGGGCAGGAGCATGAAAAGCTCGCTCCTGCCGATACACCGCTGGACCACCAGGATTAAAAAAGGTACCTTATATGTGACATTGTGGTCTGTGACGTAATATTTGCTCCATAAGACGCATAGACATTTCCACCCACTTTGGGGGGAAAAAAAAGTGCGTCTTATGGAGTCAAAAATATGATATGTTACTTTATCCAAGGGCTTGACAAACTTTCTTGGAATTTAGGAGCCGCTGTTTCTGATTTACTATTCCATTCTTCATCTACTTGAAAAAGTTTAACAAAGCATGCTCTTAAATGTGTCATTATCCAGCATTGGCATCAACTAACAGCCTTTCCTATCACCCACCATAAAGATGCTGTTAACCGTTTGAAAGATGTGTTTATGGTGTTGGGCTTTTGGAATTATCTGTAACCATTGCCCAGGTCCCATCCTCTCTTATTCGTCTTCCCCTTCATTCTGTCATGAGGGTGGGGGTTACAAGTAAGAAAGTCTCTGTGCTCCCCCCCACCAATACTCCCCCCAATACACACTGTGTGTGTGTGTGCACATTGTGTTTTTTGGAAACTGCCTTTGTGAGTGTGATAGTCATTTACCCAAGCAAATGGTATATTTGAAAACTACATCTTTCTTGCGTGTAAAAGTATTTGCTAATATTCGTTTTGAGTGTTGCTGTCAGGATTTGTTTTGCTTTGATTGGAGTTTCTGTTTGCTATCGTAGATGACTGCCTATTTCTTAATGTTTGGGCCGGCTGACTTTCACTCCTACCCTCTCTTGTTCAGGCCAAGCCAGCTGCTGGTCTTGCAAGACTAGATTTAGGTATCCCCTCCTCCTTACATTTAGTAGAAGTGATGCTGCCTTCAATGCAAAAATTGCCTTTTTAACATCTTTACTATACTGCTGCTGAGCTCTTGATCTGGTCTCCAGTCCTGTGAGACTTGAAACAGCAATATCAAACTCTTCCTGCACTGTGTGACTCAAATTCATTCTAAGATAGCGGTGGGGCGGTTCAGATTTCAGCCTGTTTTGCAGAGGAAGTATTCAGGACTTGAGGGCCCAAAGCCCGAGTGTCAGAATCCAATATCCAGGCATCTTGGCTCAACAAATATTGGGCACTAGGTTTGCCATTGAAGTATTCTGCAGAAATTTGAGGATGGTTTGATTTGTTTATACCAATTTCTGCTTTTCTTCATATAATATTTTAGAACATCATTTGGCATTCATAATTAGATTCCTTACATCAGAGGTGTCACTCAAATCACATAAGGGGTCAAAATCTAAAACACAGGCTAAGTTGTGGGTCAGATTTTTTTATTAATATACTTACCTCTTCCTTTGCTGATGCACAGCATGGGCCCCAGCGCCAGTGGTGGGTCCGATACTCACAGGACTTCTGTGAGCATCGGATCAATTGCCACTGGTGCTAAAACTCATGCGCCAGCAGAGGAGGCTAGTATTAGTAGAAGTATAGGGATACAACCTCTCCAACCCCACGCAGGCTACAAATAAATAAAAAAGACTTTTCCTCTCTTAAGTCCTAGTTCATGCTTGCTGTCCAACACCAACTCTGGCAGGATACACATTTTATATTTGACATATTGTAATCATAAAATAAAAAATAAAATTATTTTTCTACCTTTTGTCTGGTCATTTTGCTTTTAGCCCCAGTTTCTCTTTCTTATTTTTGTCTATCTTCTAATTCTCTTTCCAGTGTCTGCTGTCCATTTTTTTCTCCTCTTTTCTCTTGCTCCAGTCCCTGTCTCCAACATATTGATTTTTCCCTTTCAACTTTTCTCCCTTTTTTCTGCCTCTGTCCACTCAAATCTTGCTTTCTTTCTTATCCTTCTCCTTTTAAAATTTTCAGCTACCTATCAATTTTCCATCTTCTCTTAATCTGTAGCTCTCCTATTTCCCATCTCACTCCTTTCCCCAGCCTCCTTTTTACTTCTATCTCTCCTCCTTTATCCTCTTGGTCCAATATTTTGCTCCCTCTTTTCTGTTCTTCTTCCTCCCCCCTTGATGCTGAGCAATGAGATGGAAGGGAAAAAAAAAAGATGCTGTCTCTCTCTCTCTCTCTCTCTCCCTTCCACCCCCAGGCCTAACATTTCTCCCTCATCTCCAAATCCAACTTCTCTCCCTTTCTCTTCCCAACTGTCCCCCATCCCATCTCTCCCTCTGTCTGCCTGCCTCCCTACCCCCAGGTGCACCATTTTTCCCTTTCTCTTCCCAACAGTTCTCCCTTTAAAGTATCTTTTTCCCTCTTCCTCCACACTACCTCAGGTCCAACCTCTCTCCCTTCATCTCGCTCTCCTTACAGCTCAGCTTGCCTTTCCCTCCAGCACCGATCCCTCTCTCCTCACAGCTCAGCATGCCTTTCCCTCCAGCGCCGGTCCCTCTCTCCTCACAGCCCAGTGTGTCTTTCTCTCCAGCGCCACAAAGCCGAGGAATCTTCGGTCTCAGCAATTCAGGAGTGTTGTACATGGCTCCTCCTTCTGGTTTTCGCCTGTTGCAGTTTCTCCAATGACGCTCAACTTCCGGTTTCTGCCCGGGTGAACCGCAGCGGATGGAAGGCAGGAGGGGGAGCCACGAACAACACTGCCGAAGCCGGCAGACTTTCCGGCATGATGGCGATGTTGGATCAGCGCGGGAGGGAGGACAACGGGCTCTGAGAAGGGGAAGTTCAGGGAGCATTGCCGCAGGCCACATAAAAAGGCCTGGCGGGCCGAATTTGGGCCCGAAGGCTTTGTGTTTGACACATGTGCCTTACATAGTTGAAGACAGCAGATAAAAGACCTGCATGGTCCATCCAGTCTGCCCAGCAAGATACTCATAGTATAAGGCAGGGCTACTCAATTCTTGTCCTCAATTCCAGGCAGGCCAAGTTTTCAGGATACAGTATCCACAATGAATATACATGAGAGATTTGCATGTTCTGCCTCAGTAAGCAAATTTTCTCTTATGGATATTCATTGTGGATATCTTGAAAACTTGGCTTGCCTGGGGATGTCGAGGACTAGAATTGAGTATCCCTGGCATAAAGTATGATGTGATGCTACACATGCCACCCTGGCTATGTCATCCCTGGTGGAAGCATGCAGATTGCAGAATTGGTTAGTGGATATCGCTGCTTAGCTGCACATAAGTAAGCTACTCTTTAAGGAGTGACTGCTTTTTAGGGAGGAACTGGAAAAGCTAGCAAGACATGGGGAATGCCAAACTTTGGCACCTCCTGGAGGACTATCCCCCCAACAGTGCAACAGTGCAGGGGAGAACTCGCTTCAGGGCCTGGGGGTACTTTGTATTTCAGACAGGCAGGTGGGGCCAGAATGGGCAGCACTAGTCCCTGCTTTATTTCCCTCAAGGTCACCCAGTGATGGTGAGTGAGCCTCTCAGTGATTTGTGTGGTTGAATGGCTCAGCGATTTGATTACGAGGGGGCCCTGTATCAACTCAGACCATTGGTTTCTAGAGGTGGTACTCTAGCATTATGCTCTGGAATTCGCAAAGCCAGTGATCAATCCTTACTTGATGTTCCTTTTGTAGTTCCTCACTCAAAACACGGGCGTTCAGTACCCTCCATCACTTGCTCAAGATGGACACAGTGGCTACGCTTCCATTTCCTTTGTACTGAAGAAAAGAAGGGTCTCTTTCTCACCCATTCTGATCTTGAAGGGAGTTGGAAGCCTCACTGCAAGTCTCTCCTTTCTGAATGGCAAACCTTGTGCTTTGTGATAGCTTTGGTCAGGCCAGGTGAGTTCCTTATGTCCTTGGACTTCAGAGGCCTATTTCTGTATCACCATCAGACCCACATACTGGTGATTGCCGCAATTTTGCATGTTGTAATAACTTTCAGTTCTGTGCAATATCCTTCAGCATTATGCTCAGAATCTTTTCAAAGGTCATGGTGGTTGTGGCAGCCTGCCTGAGGAAATGGGGTATCTGAGTCTACATCTACATGGATAATTGGCTCATTTTTGACTGATTCTGAGGCAAGTCGCACAGGAAAGTCCCTCTTCTGGTGAGACTAGTTGGGTGTTGAATTTTGAGCAGAGCTTCTTGCTTCCCTTTTAACCTTGAAATACCTGGGGTGCTTCTTGACAGGCAGGACATGAGATTTGTACCCAAAGACTGGATGCTCGAGCTGTAGGCCAGAGCAGGATTAATTTGTTGAGGGCCCCTAAGCACACTAAGTCCACTAGGCCCCACCTGCCCTTCCCCCATTTATTTACCCTTTTTCTCTTATTTAGTACTTTAGTTCCACTTTTTTTTCTTATTTTAAAACTAGCTGATCACCCAGCATTGCCCAGATATAAATTCCTTTGAGGAACTTTCACTTGAGGATTAACATCAAACAAATTTTCAGTTTTTCACTTTCTGTTTAGGCTTCACCACATCACACCACAGCTGCATTTCTTATATATTGTTAAATGACTGTGTGACATGATTCCCGAAGCTGGCACCTCTCTTCTCTGCCCCTTGCCTCTTCCCATTCCTCTCCACATATGCGCCTCCTTCCCCTCCCCCCATACTTCTAGTTGACGTTGTTCACGGCGTTGTCCAGATATAAATTCTCTTGGGTTTTGGTTTACATTCACTTGAGAATTAACATCACACAAAATGTTCAGTTTTCAGTTTCTGTTTAGGCTTTACCACACCACGGCTGCACTTCCTTATATACTGTTGACTGTGACATAAGTACACAGAAGGCCATGAAGCAGCCTGTAAGTGTTGCTGGCCTGATGCTCCTCTTCCGGAAGGAATTTATGGTTGCGGTCGGCGGGGATCGGTTGGGAGGGAAGGAAGGATGGAGGGTCAGCGGGGGTTCAGCTGCACGGCGGGTGTGGGAATGCTCAAGGGTTCTGCATGAGGGATGGGAAGGAAGGAAGGATGGAAACTGGGCAAGGGTTTTGCACAAGGGATGGGAGGGAGGGAAGGATGGAAACTGGGCAAGGGTTCTGCTGCACAGGGGGATGGGAGGGAGGGAGGGATAGAAAGATGCTGCAGAGGGAAGTCACAAGGGAATGGGTGAGAGGGAAGGAAAGATGTTGCGCATGTGGGGGAAAAGAAAGAGGAAGTATCGGGGTGAAGGAGAAGAAGGGAGAGATGATCATGTATTTGAAAAAAAATAAGCCCTACCTGAAAATAAAACCTAGTGCCTTTTTTTGGGCCCCAAATGACTATAAGACACTGTCTTATTTTCGGGGAAACATGATAATATCTGGAGGAAACTCACAAAGAAAATCTACTGTAGCAGCATTTGTAAATTGATTCTAAATTAAGCATGCCATTGCTTTAACATTCTTATAGCAAAACACCCTTTGACAACATATTTATCAAAGATATGTTCTGTTCTGCCCAACATTTCTCTTAACTCTACAAGAGCTTATTCTTTCATTTTTACATGTCCTTGAAAGCTTAGATTTTTAAGCACGATCAGGGCTTTGCATTTATTGGCAATTTATTGGTATTGTCGTCAATCCTTAACACTACTCCACTGACCTCCAACCCAGTCAGCTGATTAACCGTTCCCCTTAACTGTATTCATGACATCCTGTTTGTCTGTCTTGGCTGTTTAGATTGTAAGCTCAAGCAGGAAACTGTTTTCTTCTTTTTATGACTACAGCGCTGCATACATCTGGTAGCGCTATAGAAATAATTAGTAGTAGTAAAGAGTCCATGTGCATAAAGTAGTTACTTAACGTAACAGGTGTTATCCAGAGACAGCAGGCAAATATTCTCATGTATAGGTAACATCACCGACGGAGCCCTAGTACGGGCTACTTTAAAAGTGCATTGTCGCTTTAAGACTTTAGAAAGTTTGCGATAGCCCGAACTGCGCATGCGTGAGTGCCTTCCTGAATGATGTAGGGCGCACAATCCCTCAGAAGCCAACCTGGGGAGTTGGGTGGGTTTGTGAGAATATCTGCCTGCTGTCCCTGGATAATACTGTTACGATAAATAACTGTACTTTATCCCGGGACAAGCAGGCAACATTATTCTCACGTATGGGTGACCTCCAAGCTAACAAAAATGGGATGGTGGGAGTGTTGGCCTTTTAGGAAAATACATTTTTTAAATACAGATTAGCCGAAGTGCACATCCCGTCTGAAGAAAGACTCCAGATAATAGTGAGAAGTGATTGTATGAACTGAGGACCAGGTGGCAGCTTTACAGATTTCTTCAATGGGAGTAGATCTGAGGAAAGCAACAGAAGCTGCCATAGCTCTATTTTTGTGGGCTGTGACACGACTCTCCAGTGCCAATTCAGTCTGAGCATAACAGAACGAGATGCAGGCAGCCAGCTAGCCAGTTGGAAATCATTTTCTTGGAAATAGGATGCCCCAACTTGTTTGGATCAAAAGAGATGAACAGTTGGGGAGATGTTCAATGTGGCTTTGTACAGTCAATGTAATAGGCCAAAGCCCGTTTACAGTCCAAAGTATGTAAAGCGGATTCTCCAGCATGAGAATGAGGCTTAGGAAAAAACACTGGTAGAACAATTGACTGATTAAGATGAAATTCAATGACAACTTTGGCTTTGTATGCAGAACCACTTTGTCATGATGAAAAACTGTAAAGGATGAATCTTCTACCAAGGCTTGCCCCATTGAGCAAAGATGGACTAGAGAGTTGAGAGTCCATTCATGAGGCTGAAGAATTCTGCTGAGGTTGTCTGCTAGGAAATTCTTCTCCCCCTGTATGTAGACAGCCTTTAGGAAAAGGTTGCGAGCCATTGCCCAGGTCCAGATTTTCTGGGCTTTCTTACACAACAGGAGAGAACCCAAGCCTCCTTGCTTGTTTATGTAGTACATTGCTACTTGATTGTGCAAAGAAGGAAGACATGAGGGCAGAGAAGATGATGAAAGGCCTTGAGGGCATAAAACATTGCTCTGAGTTACAGGAAATTGATGTGAACTTTCCATATTTTGGTGGTCCAAAGACCCTGAGTCTGAAGATTGTCCATATGAGCCCCCCAGGCATAAGGGGATGCGTTCTGTTGTGATGATGAGGCAAGTGAAAAAGGAGACCTCTGGATAAATTGGAGGAGGTCATCCACCATCGAAGTGACCGCAGAAGCGATGATGTCACAAATATATGTTGTGAGAGATGGTCCGTCGCTTCGGACCACTGAGAAGCAAGGGTCCACTGAGGCATGTGAAGATGTAGCCTTGCCGGTGGTGCCACATGGACAGTGGAAGCCCATTTGGCCTAGAAGAACCATCATGTGCCTGACAGAGATGGATTGAAGAGGAAGCAATTGCTGACAAAGGCGAATGTAGAGCCTGAAGACGATCTTGAAGAAGAAACACTCTCATGAGAGTTGCGTCTAGGATTGCCCTAATGAACTGTAGACACTGAGTTGGAAGAAGATGTGATTTGGGGACGTTAACTTCGAATCCTAGTATCTGAAGAAAAGAAATGGTCTGAGATGTTGCTTGTGATGAAACAGCCTTGATCAACCAGTCATCCAGTAAGGGAAGACTTGAAGGCTGTTTGATCGGAGAGATGCGGCACTACAATGAGGCACTTCGTGAAGACCCTGGGAGAAGATGCCAGGCCGAAGGGAAGAACCTTGTACTGCTAATGACATCGATTGATTTAGAAATGGAGGTAGTTCCTGGAAGATGGAATGAATTGGATTGTGTGTGTGGGCTTCTTTGAGATCCATAGAGCATAGTCAGTCGTGCTGATTGAGGAGTAGGATAAAGCAGGGCGGGGGATAGCATTCTGAATTTCTCCTTGACTAGAAATTTGTTGAGAGCTCAGAGATCCAGGATGGATCTCAGTCCTCTGGTCTTCTTGAGGACTAAGAAGTAACAGGAGTAGAATCCCTGCGCCTGCTGATTGAGGGGAACTTCCTCAATGGCATTCAGCAGGAGAAGAGATTGAACTTCCTGCAGAAGAAGGGAGGACTGTGCAGGGTCCAAAACAGACTCTCTTGGAGGATGGTCTGGTGGCAGGGTGTGAAAATTGAGAGTGTAACCTTGACAATATGATGGTGAGGACCCAGAGGTCTGATGTTATGAGCTCCCAGCAAGCTATGAAAAATTGAAGATGGCCTCAGATGGGCTGAGGCAAAGTCTGCAGAATGTTGACGTTGGCTGTGCCCTGAAGAAACATGTCAAAAAGGCTGTGTAGACTTTTGGGGGGCAGCCTGTTATTTTTGCTGTTGCTGACATGGTTGCTGTTGTCTCTGTCTCCTTGGTTGAGGAGGAGCAGGGGTCGTAGGTTTTGCAGCAAACCTTCTCTGATATGAAGAAGCTGGTCTAAAGGGATGAGAAGGTGGAGGCTTCTTTTTTGGGCTTTACCAGAGTGTCCCATCTGGTATCATGAGCAGACAACTTCTGGGTAGCTGTGTCCATGGAGGCACCAAAAAGCTCGTCCCCCAGACAAGGTGCATTGGCTAACGTGTCCTGATGGTTGAAGTCCTGATGGAACTCGTAAGCCAGGCCAGACATCTCATGGCTACTGACATTGCCGCAGCAAGGTGAGGTAAGCTCAAAGGTATCATAGACTGAATGAGCCATGTGGAGCTGGAGCAGGTCAGAAATGAAATGCTGAAAAGCAGGAAGCTTACGTTCTGGGAGATATTTTTGGAACGTGGCAACTTGTTTGATTAAATGCTTCATATAAAAGGAGAAGTGAAAAGTGTAGTTTGTCAGATCGGTTGACTAACATAGCATTTTGGTATAGGCATTTTCCAAACCGGTCCATAGCCTTGCCATCTCTGCCAGGGGGTACAGAGGCATACACACTAGCCCCTGAAGATTTCTTTAGGGTTTATGCCACCTAGAAGAGATTCATGAGGGAGCTGTGGTTTGTCAAACCCAGAGATAGGGACCACTCTATAGGAATAAGACACATCTTAGCTCCGCTGAAACTAAGGGACCGTGTGCCCTACGTCGGGTGGGAAGGCACTCGCGCATACGCGGTTCGGGCTATCGTGAACTTTCTAAAGTCTTAAAGTGGCGATGCACTTTTAAAGTGGTGCATACCGGGGCTCCGTCGGTGACATCACCCATACGTGAGAATATGCTGCCTGCTTGTCCTGGGATAACTGTCAATTGCTAGCTGAAGAAACTTGTACAGTTTGTTGAAAATCACTGCCAGATCAGTTTTCTTTCATGTTTGGATTTTATATTGGGTATTTTTTGCATGTTTGTTTTATTTCCTTATATACACTTTTATCCCTCCAACCCTACTTCAAATCTGCCTTTTGGGGTTTTCTCCCTGTAGCCTCTTTTATGGGTCATCTTTAGCTGGCAACAATGGGGATGGACCAGGTTTGATGTAGTAGGTTAGTGGAGACTTATAGAATACTGCAGCAAAGAACTTCTCCTGGGCAGAGATGGGTGCGAGGTATCCAGTTTCAAATTAGCAGGGTAGAAATATTTTTGAAAAACTTGTGCAAAAGCCCACCTCTATTATTCTGGATTCATGTGTTTTGGGTTTTGTTTTTTTTTTATATGTAGCTTTCTAGCCCTGGTTTGTTTGTTTGTTTGTATCCCTTCTGTAGTCTTCTAGTGGCAGCAATTTTTGTGTAAATACCTTTGCTTCTTCTCTGCCTACACTTGGTTCCTGTCCTACCCACTGATGTTAGTGACATCTGTTGTACCCATCTGGTGACTACTGCTGCTCCTGTTTTTTTTTGCAAAACTCTCCTTGCAGCAAATGTGTATGAACAGAACTTGAATATTATAAGTAAAATGACTGTTACATTCCTGCTTTCATATTGATTTGCTTTTAGAAAATAGTTAAATGACCAAGTGGTAGATTGTCTTTATATGATTAACATATCTCAGAACATATTAAGAGTTCTTTTAGCTGAACAGAGTGAGAGAGTTTAACAGACAATTATATGAATACTAACTTTGAACAAAAATTTCCATTATTTTTCTTTTTATTTCAACAGACTGACTGCATTGCTATAGAAATGATTCTTCAAGAAGAAGAAAGTGCATGGGATACATTGCCTTATGGAAGCAATGGGTTAAGACTGGAAATAATTTTCAATATAACCAAATAATAATTTTGGATGAACAAAGCAATTGTATCATATGGATCAACTGGGTAGCTCTATATAAGACTAATTTTAGTAAAATTGTTGTAGTTTGGTGATGGGAATACAGATTATTTTGGGATTGAAAGCATGAATACTGAAGAAAAGATTTCTGCAACAACTTAGAAAAATAGGTACATCTTTTGATGTCTTGAAGATGGAGGTATATTGATTTGCTGCTTATATGGTACGAAAATAAATGCATAATTTAACATGTGACGTGTAAGTAAGGAAAAGAAGCTTCACAATTTGGGGAGGGGAATAGATCAGTCTATGTATTTATGATCACTGAGAATTCTTGAAATGTTACTTTCCTTTAGTACAAGAACAATTTTTTGATCATAGTGTTTATATTTCTAAAATCTACATATCTGAATCAGAAGTCTCCAATGTGTATAAAGCAAGCTTAAGTATGATAAGATTTCACCCATTCTTTCCCCATAGTTATTTTTAAATGACTTCATTTTGCAATATGTATTTTTCTTTTATGCATACATGGTAGAATGAGTGCAGTATCTTTCAGTTTGAGTTAATAGGAGTTGGATATATGTGTTAATTTTCCTTTTGACTTGGGACCAAGCTTGATGTGTCAACACACTGTTTGCTTAAACACGTTTTGAAACTGTAATTTTTTTTTCTTTGACTTAGCCATTTCCTCTCCCTTTTGGGCATGAAGCCTTCATTTTCAATCTTTTGGGGAATTTTTTCCTCCTTATCTAATCCATTCCCTCAGCCTTCACTTATCTAGTAAGGTCATACCACTGATGATACTGAACCAGAGGACATGCATCAGGATTATTTTCTAAAACCCCTGCAATCATGGGTCTTAAGTCTGGCAATTAGGGGTCATCCTTGAGTAGTGACGACAGCACTGCCATTGAACTATCAGGGTGGTACATGAGTGTGTTTGTATAATGTCTATACAAATGCAGGTGCCAAATTCTTGTACTGTTGCAGTTTGAATTAAATCAGCCTAGACTTTAAAAGGAAAAAAAAATTAAAACCATGGTGATTTTAAGAGTAAAATACTAAGAGGTACTTGGGTAATGAAGATGCACTGTTCACTGGCGTTGAAACTGGTACATATATTCTAATGAGATGGTACTAAGCTGCTGGTAGTTCTCTGCATTTTGTATTGTACACTTATTAGCTGCCTCATCTTCTTGATGATAACCTCTCAGTATTGCCTATGGTATGTTTGACATAGATTGCACATTTTTTTAAATTCAGATTAAATAGTTGTTTGTCTTTCTATTCTGGATGCTCTTGACTTTAAAATATAATGATCAGAACTTATAAAACATGCCTTTTGAAAGCTTTTGAGAAGAGAATATACAGTGTAAAAAAGAAAAAAAATCCACATTGATGTTTGGAAAATTAGTCCCACTTGGTTTGTTGCAGAATACTACTACTTTGATAGTATGTGTCCCATCCTTTTGGGTTTTTTTTTTTTATTTTTTTTTATTAAAGCTTTACTTTTGTAATTTCAAAAGTTATGATGCCACAGTCACATTTAATTCACATTTTACTCTTGAGGCTGCCATTGTACAATATATAGCACTGATTTAACAAATGAAATGAAATGAAATGCAGAATTAATAGGTAACCTCAGAGTAGTGGAAATAACAGGTACAGCATTATATGCAATCTTTTGA
Organism: Geotrypetes seraphini; assembly: GCF_902459505.1. Taxonomy (NCBI): domain Eukaryota; kingdom Metazoa; phylum Chordata; class Amphibia; order Gymnophiona; family Dermophiidae; genus Geotrypetes; species Geotrypetes seraphini. The sequence goes on from NC_047088.1 coordinate 20,035,379, forward strand.
AATCTATTTTAGTTTACAGCAAGTTTAATTCAGTATTGTGCTGGAAAATATTTTCAGAATATGTAACATATCACTAAATATTTCTCTTCCAGCTACTGGTTTACAATGCTATGTAGAATGGAAATACAGTAAAACCTTGGATTGTAAGTAACTTGGTTTGCAAGTGTTTTGCAAGACGAGGAAAACATTTTTTTTTAATTTTGACTGGATATACATGCAATGTCTTGCTATACAAGTACATACAGTATACACACATCACAACTGAGCCGATGGTTCTTCTCTCTCTGACACTTCAAGAGTGTAGTGACTTGTCTAGATGAGCGAAGTCTTGCAATACAAGTACGTATAGTATTTTGTATTCAAGTTTTAGGGTTGTGGAACGAATCGTCCTGAGTTTCCATTATTTCCTATGGGGAAATTCGTTTGATATACGAGTGCTTTGGATTACAAGCATGCTTCTGGAACGAATTATGCTCGCAAACCAAGGTTTTACTGTACCAATGATAGAAAATTTTAGTTGTTTCATGTAACTTAATTTGATAATGGGACAGTTATTTTGTCTGTACAGATTTAAACATGGTTGATACTGTTGAATATATTTGCTATTTCTGCTTCACAGATATGTTTTTATTGAGCTGATTATCTGGCTTTGTCTTCCATTGTAAATATTGTTACATTGTTTTCTTTGTAAACATACCGCATTTGCGGGTTTGGGAGACTGGCTTCAAGCTTTGTATAGTGTTTATACAGTATTTTATCAGACTTGACTTTTTCTCTAGAGCTGCTTGCAGTAAATGTGTTCACCTAATCTGTTTGTGTCTTATTTTGTGTGTCCTGAACAAAAGCATGATACCTATACCTGGTTGATCTATGTGTGTGGATTAGATGCAAGGGACAGAAGGGACAGAATTGCAGTTTGGGTGTTAGTGCTGCATATAGATAGGGAAGGATGCTGTTCTTTGGCCATCATGACCCAAGAACAAGGCAGATACTATGTCAGAATGAATGTATGTAATTTGGGATACATCTACAGCATATATTTTGCCAACTTCTTAAAAAAAAAAAAAAAGTGCTGGTCTGATGTTCTCCTTCCAACCTCAGGAACACTTTTGTATCACACAGCTTTTGCAGTAAATAAGTCATAAAGCTTCCTTTAAAACTTTACCAAATATTTTAAAATATTCTAAATAACAAATACATACTGGGTTTTATTAAAAGGCAGTAGAGGTTTCTTCCACGAGTCAGTGAGTTAAATTCTCCGATGCCCATAGAAATTCCTATGAGTGTTGGAGCATTTATCTCACTGGCTCGCAGTAGAAATCTCTACCGCTGTTTAGTAACGGAGAGCCCACAGTTTTTAAAATTCCCTCTCATTCTTCATAATAAATTTTCCAAATAACTGGTTAAATATATGTTCAATATTTCTCTGTGTATTTTACTATTTCTTTTACAAAAATTTAAGCTTTTCTTTTCACAAAGAATCCTGCCTAGTTCATTGTAGTTTAAACTTAGAAATGTTGTGCTAAAAACCTGATCAGTAATGTATGTGGTGGTATGTTAAGGCTTTTATTATTTCTTCATTACTCAGCAATAGAAGTCATAAGTATTTGTCTTCATCATACTCTTGCTGTTAATGCCACAGTATTATAGAAGCATTTTCCATAAGATATTTAATTAAGGAACTTCAAAGCAAATTCAAAGTATCTTTGCAGTGAGTTTTTAATTCCTCCAAAACTGCTTCAATAAGCTAATATCTTGACTGGCCATCAGTTTCACCCCACACTATGAACTGCTTCAGGGAAAAAAAGTTTTCCTTGTAACCTAAGGAGAGGCATTTAAGTGATGAGCATAAGAATAATGAATATTAACATTAATTGTTTTGCAAGCACAGTTACTATTTTCTCAGGATAAAAATAGCATTCAGCTCTTTAGGCTTGCAATACTGCATTCAGTAAAAAATGGTATCTGGCATTTGACACCCACATGTGTATTTAATTTTTTCTCCGTACATAGCATACAAATGGCAGGTGCATTAATTAACAATCAAAAATGCATGCCATTCAGTGTAACCATCTAATCCCTGTGGGGCTAAACCTTCCCAGTGCTAGATGAATGCTTGTTCCTGCAGGAGTGAAAATCTAGATAATTGGATACATTTGATTCCCACCTATTACTAATGGTACTTTAAATGTACAAATGGCCTGAGCAATTCTAGGTTCTAAGCAATGTTTATTCTAAAATACATTCCCTAGCAACAGCAGCAGATGAATCCAGAGACCAATGGGATAGCTCACATCTACCAGCAGGCGGAGATAGAGAAACAGATTAACAGGTGGTCCTATTGGCTGGCACTCCTCCTGTTTATTCAGTATTCTCTATCTCCTAGCAGGTGAAAGTCGCTATTCAACTAGCTCCTGAATTCTGGCTGTGGCTGGAACTTTATTTTCTCCTGTTGAGGTTTCTCTTCAGTGAGACTGCCATTCTGTTTCTCTCCTGTTGAGGTTTCTCTTCATTGAGCTGGCAGTGCTATTTCTCCTGTGGAGATTTTCTCTTCAGTGAGTTGTCAGTACTATTTCTCCTGTTGAGATCTTCTCTTCAGTGAGACAGGGGTGTCCGGCTGAACGGTGCCGGCTTTAGAGGTTACCCTTGGGCCCCCCCTTGTCCCTGCCTCACCCTCCCTCCAATGATAGAGGGTCTGCCCTGGCCCCTATTTTTTCTTCTTTCCATTAAAAAAAAAAAAAAAAAAAAGGGGGACTACACAGCTGAATTTTTGCCCTGCTCGTGCTGAGCAGCCGGTGTTACCGGCGTCTACCGGCACTATTCAGTAGGTTGTGAATATGTGTTTTATTCTACTTGTCTTTGAACTTTGTGGTTGTGTGAGAGCTGTGGGTTCTTGACTATGGCAGTTTTGTTTTGTGGTGGAATGTGTTTTTATATGAGGTTGCTAAGGTGAGGTGGCCTCTGTATTCCCGCGCATAAGTAAGGAGAGCTTCTTTTCTTGCCCTGGCGCTTGTGCTGTGGGGTTGGTAGTTTCTGGGACATTGTTTACTCGATACTTCCACGGCCCGTGGGGAAATGCAACTGTGTGGCTCTCGGTGTGGCCACGTGGATGTGAGGACGGCTCCGGGTGTGTTGTACAATATCTGAACTGGAGCTGGATCTTTCTGGAGCGCGGGTGGTGCGAGCTTGTGCTCCCCTGCTGTTGGGAGCCGAGCCGGCCTGTTTTGGCGCGAAACAGTCCGCGCTTGGGTCGCCAGCACCGCGTCACTCGGGGAGTTATTCTAGGCGGCTGACTTTCTCAGCGTGGGCCTCGACTTCTGATTTGCAGGGCGGTGTGCTTCTGTTTTGGCTATGAGCTCCCGGTCTGTTTTGTACAGCGCTGTTGGGGGAGCCAGCCGGTTTTGATTCTGGCGGGAAAGTGCCCGCGCTTGGGCCCCCAGCGCCACGGGGTTCAGTGACTCATGTCCTGCAACTGACTTATAAGCGTGTACCGCGGCTTCTTTTTGTTTCGGGGTTGGATCGTCAGCCCTGTTGGAAACAGCTTTGCCCTGTATTGCAGTGCTCAAGTTTGCTGTGGTGTATATTCCACAGGCTTCTCATGCCAAAGAAAAGGAAAAAAAAAAAAAATGCAGCTAGTTGTTCTTGGGGGCTGTTCCTTTATATCCCTAGGCACTTACACATAAGTTTCTGCCCTGGGTTTGGCTGCTTACGCTTGGTTGTGCTACCTTATGGGTTGGCAGACAGCACGGTGGAGTAGGTGACAAGGGCGTGCCCGTGTTTCATTCGGGTGGTTCATTGCCTCACTCGGGGTTCCGATAACGTGCGGCGGTGTTGGAGGTTTCCTTAGGCCTTCTGTCTATGTGCTGCGTGCGTCTGGTTGTGCTCTAGGCATGTTTCTTCATGGTAGTATGCAGGAATTCCGAGTTGGGGGTCTCTCTTGAGGCCTGATGGTTCTTTTCTTCTTCCTGTGGGCCAGCTTGTCTCCAGGGTTGGCTGATTTTTCACGCTTATCGCGTGGTGGTCGCCTTCATGGCGCGTGCTAGATGGCCTTCTGCTCTAGTAGCATGGTCTAAGTGGCTGCTGATCCCTAAGGGCGAGAACCTCTGCTTGCGAGTTCGTAGGGTAGCTTGCGCTGTATGCCCATTGAATTCTCCCCTTAAGCTCTCTTTTGGAGTGGAAACCTGGTCTGTTTCCTGCCAGGTACAGCTTGTTTCTCTGGAGAGGCGTATGCTGCTTCTGGATTATGCCTTGTCTTTCCTTTGCATGCGTAAAGTTCAGGCAGGTTGCTGAGTGTCCTCATGCTCCCTTTCACATCGCAAGACGGTGTTCTTTTTCCAGGTTTACAGTTTTCTCATGAGGGAGTAGTCGCTTTACTGTCAGGTCAGGGAGCTGTGGACATTTTTCAGGATGCTTGCACCTTTGCATCCTCCTCAGGTTTCTAGTTCGTTCATGGAGTCTCTCTGTTTTGTGTTTCTCTTTGAAGTGTTGCTGGTCCTCGGGACAGTTCTTGTAGTTCTTAGGGTACCACTTAATATTGGGTGGCCAAGACGGGGGCATTGGGCAGGCTGGATTCCATTCTGCTGCATTAGTTTCTCAGGGTTACCCATTTCTGCAGTCAACCTGGGAGTATATTTACATTTTCTCTATGGATTCCGAATCGGCACTAGGTTTGCCTGCCTCTCTTGGAGCAGCGCTTTCGGTTTTGGCACATTCCATTTCTCCTACCCAAGGGTTCATTTGCACTGCCAGGCGATTCATCTGATTTCTACTTGACTGCCTGCTTAATTCGGACGACTTCCAGTCAGGTCTTTTGACTGACACGAAGCGGGTGGTATCTTTTCCTCAGTTCTTTACATGCGCATCTTCAAATTTGCAGTGCTCTTTTCTCCTGTAATATTTATAGGTATATCGGGTTGATGCTGTTATTCTTATAGGAGAGACATGTGTTTCTTTCCAGAGATTTGAGCGTGGGGTCTCGATCTCAGATTGGCGTTCTTCGCTTACCATGGCTAAGAGTATGGGATTCTGTACAGGTTCTAGAATCCATATTGCTTACTCCTCTGGGAACCTCGGCTTGCTTTCCCCTTCTAACGCTACAGCAGCCGCTTTTGTTCCGGTGGTTCCCGGTATCTCTGGGCTCCTATTAGTTGCTATGCTTCTCCTGCATAGCTCTGTATGATTTGGTGGCTCAGCAAGATTGTCTTTCCAAGGCATGCCTCGGTCTTTGCTGGACTAGCTCATGACCACCGACCATTCCGGACTGTCGGGTTGGGGTCTCGGTGGCTTCCATCCTCAGCTCCAGGAGTCTGGTCTTCAGAGGCGACTAAGTACTGGTTCATTCTTCTACTCTTGAGCATGGTCAGGCTTCCTTTCTGGAGCTTCAGACCATTCTTCCGGAATGCCACTGAGGGCCCTTTCAGTCAGTATTATGATGGGGGTATTTCTCTACAGCTTGGGCAGTAGGTGATGTACTCAGTTGCCAGGTACAGTGGTTGTTCTACTTCAATGGGTGGACCCTCATCTTTCTATTCTGTTGGCAGATCATTTTACGGGTCAGGAAAAGAGTTTGGATAGTCTTTCTCTCTGCGAAATCTGAGCATGGCCCATTTATTGGATGTTACAGTGTACAGCACTGTGTACGCTCTAGAAGTGTAGACGTTAGTAATAGTGAAATCTTCTACATCCTGGATATTGGGAATTTTGGCTCAGGCGTTCCAGCTTTTTTTGTGGACGTGAGATCTCCTGGAACTTGACCTCATGGCCTCGTCTCACAATTCCATGCTTCCTAGCTTCTTCGGCGGGCACAGGAAGTGGGAGTTAGAGGGGGGTAACAGTGTGACTTCTTTCTCACCTCTGGTTTCTCTTTTTCAGTGTTTTCCCCTGGCTGATGATGGCTTGGATTTGCCATCTCAAGCTCGCTTTCCGGGCACATTATTTGTAGAATCTCTGGCTTGGCTGCGCCATCCTTGCTATGTGGATCTGATGAGCCTTTCGACAGCCGGACTAAGAAGTTTCCTGGTATCTCCGGATTTGCTCTCCTTGGGTATGATCAACATGGATATTCATACTACTTTGGCATTACGACCTAGCTTTTGAGCAGTCTTGACTGACGTGTGAGAGTTATGCGAAGCAGGTTGTTTCTTCTCTTATCCAGGCGCTACAGACGTCTTCTCCTGTGGCTTCTGCTTCCTTTTGGAGGTTTTTTCCTTTCTTGGATACTTCTCAATATTTGCACCCTTCCTGAGTTCCTTTTTGGCACAGGTGTATTGCCGATGGCTTAGCGTTCAATTCCCTTCAGCTTCAAGTGCCATTCATAGCTTGTTACAAGGGCTAGGTATATTGCTCTTCGATTACTTCTCAGCTTCATGTAGTTCAGTTCCTAAATGGAGTACGGTATATTTGAACACCTCTTAGAAGCCCTGTCCGGAGTACAATCTTCAGGTACTTCTTCGCAGTTTACCGAAGACTTCATTTCCTCCTGGTGCTGTTGAACACGGGGTTTCTTATGGCCAGGGCTTCGGCTCTGCAGTTTTCCGAGTTGCAGGCTTTGTTCAGCGGGGATTCCTATTTCTGATTTCCAAAATCTGGGGTATTAGTTCGGATGGTACCACGATTCTTTCTAAGGCTGTGTCCTCCTTTCTTTTATGACACGCTCCCTTTTCCTTCCTTCTTCCTGGGGGGAGGAATGGGGAGACATGCTTTTATTCACTGCATTTTCTGAAAGTGCGTAGCGTTCTCCGCGAGCAAGGTTTCTATTGACTTTTCGTTGTTTAGATCATCTTTTTGTAGTCTTCAAGGGATGCCTCAAACATATGGCGGCGTCCAAAGCCTCCATGGCTCGATGGGTCCAGGAGGACATTCTTTACGCTTGCTTGATGGCACGGAAGCGGTTGGCGAAAGTACTTCATGACCATTCCATCAGAGTGATGGCTACTTCTTGGACTCGGTCCAGAGGTTTTTTCCTTGGAGGAGTTTGTCTCGTGGCTACTTTGTCTTCTGAGAGTGCTTTCTCTCAGCATTACTGGTTGGATGTGGGGACGCATGCGGTCGATGCGTTTAGTGCGTCGGTTGTTGCGGAGGCGACGTTTGCTTTCCACCCAGATTGAGGATTGCTTTGCTACATCCCATTGGTCTCTGGATTCATCTGCTGCTGTTGCTAGGGAAAGAAAAATTATGTTCTTACCTGTTAATTTTCTTTCCCTTAGACGCAGCAGATGAATCCAGAGCCCCACCCCTTTTTTGGTTGTTGTCTCTCGGTTTTCTCTTTTGCAACTTTCGCAGTTTGTTATTCTGGCGGGTTGTTTTCCGTATTTTTGCATTTTGAGATTTATTATGGGAAAGAAGTTTTTTGCATGCTATGCCTCTTGATGGTTACGGATGCTTGGGCAAGGAGCTATACTGAATAAACAGGAGGAGTGCCAGCCAATAGGACCACCTGTTAATCAGTTTCTCTATCTCCGCCTGCTGGTAGATGTGAGCTATCCCATTGGTCTCTGGATTCATCTGCTGCGTCTAAGGGAAAGAAAATTAACAGGTAAGAACATAATTTTTCCTTACTTATCGTGCTAGACCAGCCCAGATGAATGCGATATAGACCTGTATGGTCCATATAGTCTGCCCCACAAGATAAACTCATAGCATAACTATGAGGTGATAGTACATATGCATACTTGATCTTGCTGTCCTTGCCATTTTCAGAGCACAGACAGTTGAAGTCTGCCCTGCTCTAGCCTTGTTTTCTTACGACTGAAACTGTCGCCACAGCTCCAATACAGCCTTTCTAAATCTCTCCAGCCATTTGCAGGACACAGACTGTAAAAGGCTACCTGGCACTAACATTGTTCTCCAACTTTAGAAGCTGAATCTATCCAGCCACGATCAGGGTCCAGACCATATAAGTCTGTTCTACACTGGCATTACTTCTCAATTACTGGTGGTGCTAAGCTTGTTTGGTTCCATGCTTTTCAAACACCTTGTGTTTATCCCATGCATTTTTTGAATTCTGCTACTGTTTTTATCTCTACCACCTCCAGCAGTAAATTTAGATTTTCTATACTGTTGTAGCTAACTGGCAGATCACAGCAGTATACAAAATGAGCAATTTAAAAAGGCAGAAACAAACTACAATACTCATTATTATGAGAGGAAACAGTGTCTACACTTCTTGTACAATCCCACTTTATTCTGGGAACAAATGGGTGTTGTCTTCCCTGGATAGCCAGGGGCTGTAGGAACTTCAATTGATAGAAGTTTTAGCTCCTCTCTTTTCACTTATCCCCTGGCACATGCTCCCTGGACATCAGTTTTGTATTCCTACAAGCCAGACTGTAGGAGCCTCATCTCTTCTGCTTGTTTCATTTCTGAAATTTTAGTGTATTTTTAACTTTTCTTTGTGGGATTTGCCCTTGCCTTTGGAAGTCACCTGCGGGGACATCCTTACTGCGGGAAATCACAGACTTTGAAGAGTCTGCCTCAGGGGAGTTACCTGCTACTGCAGTAAGCCTTTCGGACAACATGCACATTAAATCAGGGCTCTGGGATCGGGAGCTACCTCACCCCAGGTTCGTCTACTAGTGGGTGGAGCGCAGGCTGCGCGGTTCCGTGGAGGTGCACTCAGGATCGGGACTGGACTCCGTACCTTCCCTGGGTGATCCAGAGGTGGTAGAGGTCATTGGCCGAGGTGGTTGGGCCAGTCAAAAGACTTGAAACCCAGTTTTCCAGCTTCCTGAGGTGTGATATCTCCCTGCATGCTGTATTAGCATTGCTTGCCATTTCTCCCTTACAGCACCATAGCACAGTGAGTAGCAGCTTGCCTGCCGTTTAGTGATTTTGGGGGGTCCTGAAAAGCGATTTCTGGGTGGTTTCCCTGCATGCCATAACCTTTTCCCTCACCTCTAAAATTGCCATTTTCCAAGGGGTCCCAGTTTTTTCTTCAGGCTGTTTTAGGGCAAAAATCAGCACCTACGTACATCCCAATTTAGTCTTGAAACCCTGGAGGGTGTTTTCCCCTACAACAGACTCCGGAAGAGCGTTCCAGCTCTCCACCACTCTCTGGGTGAAGAAGAACTTCCTTACGTTTGTATGGAATCTTATCTCTTTTCAACTCTAGAGAGTGCCCTCTCGTTCTCCCTACCTTGGAGAGTGTGAACAGTCTGTCTTTATCTACTAAGTCTAGTCCCTTCAGTATTTTGAATGTCAAGGGTAAAGGGCAGAGAAGCTTGGAGATGAATGCGTGGATAGGGTCGTTGAAGGTTTTGGCTTCCTAGACCATGGGATGATCTTCCAAGGGCTGCTCCCCTTTCTTTTGTTCTTCCCATTTATGTTCTTCCCTATTTTTTCATATTGTAGTTATTCACCTTTCTACCCTATTGTATCGCTATGTCTTAGTCTCTGTTTTGTAAGTCCTTAAGTGTTGGTGCTTGTAAAAGCAAAAATTAAACCTATTGGTGGGGTTTTTTTTAAAATTTTTTTATTGTTCATCGCCTTTCAACCTTGTCTAGGTGATTAATCAAATTTTTAATAAAACTTGGTGGTGGTGTGCATCTATCAAAGAAGGGAATAAATGTCTTCCCCAGCAGGCTAGCTAATCTACTGAAGAGGGCTTTAAACTAGAAGTGATGGGGCTCCTGGGTGAGTATAAGTCCTCAGGTAAGTAAATCATTGAATACCTCTACACAGATGGGAAAAGGGGGGCAATGTCTAGAAAGCAGTATATACTAATGCTTGAAGTATGGGAAACAAGATTCTGGATCTAAACCGGGTTATCAGCCAGAGGAAGTTTGACTTGGTTAACAATAATTAAAAAACAATGCTAAAATTGCAAGGAGATTAATTTTCAAAATGTTTAGCAAATAAAAAAGGTTTTAATGATTTGCAGAAGAATTGGAAAGGACTAGGGCATCTCAAAGTTAAAGGGAGTTCATTCCATAATTGAGAAATTTGAAAGGCTAAAGTTCTTGACTTTTTTAATATCTTTCCTGGAAAGGAAAGTTTAAATTGTTGAATGCCTCTAGTAGAGGAACAAGAGGAATAAAAATACCATAGACAATTTTAAAAGTAATGCATACACATTTAAATTGAATCCTGAGATGAACTGGGAGCCAATGAAGGCTCAAAAGCAAAGGAGTCACATGGTCAAATTTGCTATTTCCATAAATCAACTTTGCAGCGATATTCTGAATCAGTTGTAACTTTGGAGACAGATCTTTGTGATGCCAAGATAAATAGCATTACTGTAATCTAGCTGAGATAGTATAATTGATTGGACCAAGAGTGAAACTGAAAACCGAAAAAGCATTTCTTAACCAGAGAATTTATTTGAACCTTAAAGGTGAGAGAGGAGTCAAAAAGGATTCCCAAAATCTTAGAGGAGACTTGATTTGCTGGGAGGCCCCAGAATCCAAAAGTACAGTGGAAGGAAGGCAATCCAGTTTTGGGCCTAACCACAAAAGTTTAGTTTTGGCTGTATTTAACTTCATCTGGACAGACATAGCCCAAGCTTGAAGTTTAGAAATACAGTGGTTTATTTTAAAAGCTAAATTAGTAATATTCAAATCAATTTCAATCAGTATAAAGATATCATAGAAACATAGAAACTGACGGCAGAAAAGGGCCACGGCCCATCCAGTCTTCCCACACCAATGACACATCCTTACCTACCTCTATGAAGTGATCCCACGTGCCATCTGCATAGGTAAAAAGCATTTCCCAAGCTGACAACGTATAAGTGTTCAAAGTAGTCATATAAAGATTGGGAAAAGCGGAGAGCCCTGGGGAACCCCCACAAGAAGGCTGCCAGGAATTGGAAATATCACCATCAATACTGACTGAATAAGAATGCTACACTAGAAATTTAGAAAACCAATCAAGAATAATCTGATTAAGTCCAATATCTGAAAGTAATTGAAGCAGAATATCATGATGGACTACATCAAATGCTGCAGCCAAATTGAATTGAAGGAAAATTGAACATTTATTTTGTAATCATAATTGTTGGAGCTGTGATGGAAGAAGAAGAGTTGGATATAGTGGTGAGCATTAATGCTGCCCGATTCAGGAAATAAAATTTCAATTCGATTCAGCCTATTGAAGTGGTTTTTCGATTTGATTCAATTTTCCTGCCCAATTGGGTGTGGTTTGTTTTTTTTCTTTCAAACATCCTGGTGGGTTTATTTTACAGCCTCTTCACCCCCTTTGCCTTCTAACCACACTGGCGCTGTGTTGTAAACAAACAAGACTTTTCCTCTCTGTTAAATCCTAGTTCACGTTTGCGGTCTAACATCAGCTCTGGCAGGATACCTTTTGTTGTCTGGTCATTATTCAAATTTTGTTGATCTTAGGCTTTGGTTGTCTTCTGATAACTTGCTTGCCAGGGTCTCCTTCTTTCTTCTTTCTCCATGCTAACCATCCATCTTCCATCTCTGTCCTCCCCTTCTGTTTCTCTTCCCTCCCCAGGAGGTCTGGCATCTTTCCTTTTTTTCATCTCCCTCCACAGATCCACCTTTTCTTATCTACCCTTTCATCCAGCATCTCTCCTTCCTTCCCCACCACCCCAGGGTCCACCATCTCTCCCTTTCTTTTCCCAACTACCCTCCTATCCAGTATCTCCCTCCACACCATCCCTTGCGTCCAACTTCTCACCCTTTCTATTCCTTCCCTCCCTAATCCCATTGTCCATCATCTCTCTCCCTCTCCTCTATTTTCAGACCCATTTCTTCCTCCCCAAAGTCCAGCATATGCACATCACTTTGACCCCCCCCCCTTCCCTCCCTCCGTGTACTTCTATACCAGGGCCCCCTCCCCTGAAGGTCTGCCTCCCCCTTGAAGGCCTATCCACCCCCCCTTTGAAGGCCTGGCTGCCTGTCCCACCCCAAAGGACTGACGTCAGAGGAGGGGCGGGACCGCGATGGAGGAACCAGCTCTGAAGCGGTACTAAGATCGCTAACACCATGATCTTGTTTGCAGGCTGTTCCAGCTAGAAGATAAACTGTGCGGGGAGGCCAGAGGGAGCGGAAGGCCGAAGGGGTGGGAGCCGGAAGCTGGACTGGGGGGGGGAAGCCGACAGCAGCACTTCCCTACTGACCCTCCTCCCTCGCCTTCTAAAGCAGGTGCGGCATCTGCCGCTCCTGCTTCAGGGGGCGATGTGGGACGGTCAGGCGAATCGGGAAGCCGGATTTTTTTTCTGTTTTGAACCGATTCGAATTGATTCACCCAAAGTGATTCGGTGAACCGATGTGAATCGGGCAGCACTAGTGAGCACAGAAACATGGTTCACAGAGAACCAAGACTGCGATGTAGATATACTGGGCTATAATCTGTTCAGGAAAAACAGGGTAGGAAGAAAAGGAGAAGTAGCATATGTTAGAGATCATATTAAAGCCACACAATTGCAGGATCTGCAGGGCAAGGAAGAAGCACTGTGGATCAATTTGGAAAGATGGAATGTTGAATATATTTACATTGGTGTGATATACGGGCCTCCTTCACAGACAGGAGTAGGTAAGAGATTTAATAGTAGACGTTCAGAATATATCTAAAAAAGGAAAGTCTTGCTAATAGGTGATTTTAACATGATGGATGTTGATTGGGGTATCTCTATTGCGGGTCTTCTAGAAATAGGGAGATTCTGTACAAGAACTGTTCCAGCATCCCACACAAAGCGGATGGGCTTATACTGGACTTAGGGCTTACAAATGGGTAAAGTGTTTCTGATGTTACAGTGGGTGATCTGGCATCCAGTGATCAGTGCATGGTACGGTTTAATATTAAGAAGGGTATAGAGAGGGCTCATTCAGAAGCAAAGGTTCTAGACTTAAAAAAAACAAAAACACCTAACTTTGTTTGAATGGGGGTTTACGTCAATGAATTATTGTCTGGATGGGAACGTCTGGAAGGAGTGGAAATGTGGGCAAAACTGAAGAAAGAAGCGATTGTAAGGGTGACAAACCTTTGTGTGAGGCAAGTAAATAAAAGTATGAGGAAAAGGCCACTTTGGTTCTCAAAAGTAGTAGCTGAGAAGGTAAGCAATAAGAGGTTAGCTTTCGTAAACTACAAAAGATCGCAGAAAGAGGAAGACAAACAAAAATATCAGGAAAAGTTAAGAGGCTGGTCATGTAGTCAGGAAAGCAAAGATGCAAATGGAAGAAAAAAAATAGCTGACACGTAAAACGGGGAGACAAGACATTTTTTAGATATATTAGTGATAGGAAGAAATGCAAAAGTGGCATTGTGAGACTCGAAGGTGAAGGGGAGGCATATGTAGAAGCTGACAAAGAAAAGGTCGAATTGCTTAAAGAGTTCTGCTCTGTGTTCACAGCTGAAGCGTCAGGAGCGGGACCGCAGTAGACAAACATGAATAGGGATGGAGGAGTAATACACCCTAATCGATTTTCATAGCATTGTGTTTGTGAGGAGCTAGCTAAAAAAAAGGTATAGACAAAGTGATGGGGGCCAGATGGTGTACATCCTAGGATGCTGAGGGAACTTAGGGAAGTTCTGGTAGCTCCACTGACTGACCTTTGCAATGAGTCTCTAGAGTAGGAAGTGGTACCAGAAGACTGGAGAAGTGCGGATGTGGTCCCTCTCCATAAAAGTGGAAGTAAGGAAGAAGTAGGGAATTACAGGCTGGTAAGACTGACTTCTGTAGTTATCAAATTAATGAAAACACTTTTAAATCGGAGAATGGTCAAGTTTCTGGAATCCTGTGGATTACAGTAAAGGAGGTAACATGGATTCACTAGAGGGTAGGTCTTGTCAGACAAATCTGATTAATTTCTTTGACTGGGGGACCAGAGAATTGGATAGAGGATGTGCGCTAGATGTGGTTTACTTAGATTTTAGCAAAGCCTTTGACAGTGTTCCCCACAGACGTCTAATAAATAAACTTAGTGCCCTTGGGATGGGTCCCAAAGTGATGGTTTGGGTTGAGTGGAAGGTGGTGATCAATGGAGAGCGCTCTGAGGAAAAGGGATGTTACCAGTGATGTGCCTCAAGGTCCTGTTCTTTTTAACATTTTTATAAACTATATTGCTGAAGGGTTGCTGAGTAAGATTTGCCTCTTTGTGGATGATACCAAAATCAGCAATAGAGTAGACATGCCGGATGGTGTGAATAACATAAAGAAAGACCTGGCGAAGCTTGAAGAATAGTCTGAAATTTGGCAACTAAAATTTAATGCTAAGAAATGCAAGGTCATGTATTTGGGCTGCAAAAAACAGAGGGACCGGTACAATTTAGGGGATGAAGAACTTATGTGCCCGACAGAAGAGCGGGACTTGGGTGCAATTGTATGTGATGATCTTAAGGTGGCCAAACAGGTTGAAAGATGCTGATGCCCCTGTATAAGACTTTGGTGAAACCTCATTTAGAATATTGTGTACAATTCTGGAGGCCACAATAGAAAGGGACATATAGGAGATATAGAGAAGGGAGATGCTGAACATGGGGAACAATATATACACAAAAGCAGAAATGGATGATATTTATATTGTATTTTTTGATTAAATGTTAAAGGAAAAGGGGGATGGGAATAAATTTATATATTTGATGTTATATTAGAAAGAAATTCAAGTGATGTATTTAATATCAAATGTTTTATTATTTGTACACTTGATGTAAGATTTTAAAGAATTGAAAAAAAAAAAAAAGAAAAGAAATGGATGATGAGCATGGAGAAAGAAATGCCAAATGGTCAGGAGACCCTGACAAGTGAGTTACTTGAAATGTATATTCAGATACTTAATACTACATTAAGATTTTGTTTTACATTAATACTTGAAAGGTATTAATGTAGAACAAAATCTATTCCGGAGCAAGGAAAATGGTAAAACCAGAGGGCATAATTTGAGGTTGAAGGGTGGTAGATTCAAGAGTAATGTTTAGGAAATTCTTCTTTACGGAGGGGGTGGTTGATCCGTGGAATGCGCTCCTGAGGGAGGTGGTAGAGAGGAAAACGGTGACAAAGTTCAAATGAGTGTGGGCTGAACATTCTAATTAGAAAATAATGAGTATATATTGAAGGAACTAGGGTTGGTGCTGGGCAGTCTAGTATGGTATGTATCCTGTAGGTGGACATTCAGTTTAGGACAGGCTGGGGAGGGCTTTGATGGTTGAAATGGTTAAGATGGGCTGGGGTGAACTTTGATGGAAACTCCAGTAGATAGAACCTAAGCACACTACCGGACAGGGCTCTCTGGGTCTCCGACCCAGAAATAGCAAAGAAAAGGACAATTTTAATTAAATGATTTTTATGGAGCAGGTAGAGTTGGGTAGACTGGTAGACTGGATGGACCATTCGGGTCTTTATCTGCCATCATTTACTATGTTACTATGTATGTTATGTTAAGATATAAAAAGGATAGAGTCGGTCCAGAGGAAGGCTACTAAAATGGCATGTGGTCTTCATCACAAGGTATATGGGGACAGACTTAAGGATCTCAATCTGTATACTTTGGAGTAAAGGTGGGAGAGGGGAGATATAATAGAGATGTTTAAATACCAACATAATGTAAACGCGCATGAGTTGAGTCTCTTTCATTTGAAAGAAAACTGTAATGAGGGCACAGGATGAAGTTAATAATAGCTTTATTTATATCCCATCATACCTTTCAGTTCAAGATGGTTTTTACAACAAGAGAGTCTGCAGGAATGCAGCGAAGTTACATCGACCCACGAAAGAAGCGGTGGGACCATTGGATGACCATGGAATAAAAAGGAGTGCTAAAGGAGGACAAAGCAATTGTCTACAAACTGAACACATTTTTTGTGTCTGTATTTACCGAAGAAGATTTACACAGCATACCAGAACCCATCAGGCTATATGCTGGAAATGAAGACGGAAAGCTGACAGGATTGACGGTCAGTCTAGAGGAGGTATGTAGGCAGATTGATAGGCTTAAGAGCGATAAATTCCCAGGACAAGATGGCATCCATCCGAGGGTAATCAAGGAACTGAAAGGGACCATAGCTAAACTGCTTTAACTAATAGCCAAGCTGTCAATAAAGTCGGGAAAGATTCTGAAAGACTGGAAGTAGGCGAATGTTACGCCGAAAGGTTCGAGGGGAGATCCGGGAAACTACACACCGGTGAGTCTGACCTTGGTACCGGGACAGATGGTAGAGTCGCTGATAAAGGACTGCATCATTGATAACCTTGACGGACATGGGCTGATGAGGACCAATCAGCATGGTTTTAGCAAAGGCAGATCGTGTTTGATGAATTTGCTGCACTTCTTTGAGGGAGTAAACAAGCAAATAGTTAAGAGCGACCTGGTCGACATTGTATATCTGGATTTTCAGAAGGCGTTTGACAAAGTTCCACATGAACGACTACTTCGGAAAAATTGTAAGTCATGGAATCGAGGGTGAAATACTCACGTGGATTTAAAAACTGGCTGGAGCATAGTGACCAGAGTGGAGGTAAATGGACAATACTCCGACTGGAAGAGCGTCGCCAGTGGGGTGCCGCAGGGCTCGGTGCTTAGACCCGTGCTCTTCAACATCTTTAAAAATAATCTGAACATTGGTATGATGAGTGAGGTGATTAAATTTGCGGACAATACAAAATTATTCATAGTGAAGACATAGGGGGATTGCGAAGATCTGCAATGGGACATAATCAGACTCGAGGAATGGGCATCTACATGGCAGATGAGGTTCAACGTGGATAAGTGTAAAGTGATGCATGTAGGTAACAAAAATCTCATGCACGAACAGGATGTCCAGGGCGGTACTTGGAGAGACCACCCAGGAAAGAGACTGATCGACAAGTCGATGAAGCCGTCCATGCAATGTGTAGCGGCGGCGAAAAGGGCGAAGAGAATGCTAGGAATGATAAAGAAGGGGATCATGAACAGATTGGAGAAGGTTATCATGCCGCTGTACCGGGCTATGATGCGCCCTCACCTGGAGTACTGCGTCCAGCACTGGTCACCATACATGAAGAAGGACACAGTCGTTCTTCTCTGGGCCCTTTCGAGTAGTACTAAGATGGTTAAGGGGCTAGAGGAGTTGCCGTACAGCGAAAGATCAGAGAAACTGGGCCTTTTCTCCCTCAAATAGAGGATATTGAGAGGGGACGTGATAGAAACATTCAAGGTACTGAAGGGAATAGACTTAATGGATAAGGACAGGTTGTTCACCCTCTCCAAGGTAGGGAGAACGAGAGGGCACTCTCTAAAATTGAAAGGAGATAGATTCCGTACGAACATAAGGAAGTTCTTCTTCACCCAGAGAGTGGTAGAAAACTGGAACGCTCTTCCGGAGTCTGTCTTAGGGGAGAACACCCTCCAGGTATCAAGACAAAGTTAGGCAAGTTCCTGCTGAACCAGAATGTATGCAGGTAGGGCTAGTCTTAGTTAGGGTGCTGGTCTTTGACCAGAGGGCCAGGGCCGCCACGTGAGCGGACTGCTGGACCATTGGTCTGACCCAGCAGCGGTAATTCTTATGTTCTTAAGAGCATGAAGTGGGAGTAAACAACTAAGTGTGTAACATAATTATATATATCAGAAGGCAGGAGCATGCAAGTAGACGTAGAGGAAATCGTTTGAGGAAGTTTAAACAAATTTATAAAATAAATGGGTTAAAAGGTGATAGGCTCCGGAGTAATCTAAGGAAATACTTTTTTACAGAAAGGGTGGTAGATGCATGGAACAGTCTCCCAGAAGAGGTGGTGGAGACAGAGACTGCGTCTGAATTGAAAAGGGCCTGGGATAGGCACATGGGATCTCTTGGAGAGAAAAAGAGATAAGTTACTGTGGATGGGCAGACTGGATGGGCCATTTGGCCTTTATCTGCCATCATGTTTCTATGAATTCTGTGCACCTTGTATTCTGTCAGTGTTGTCATGCTTATGTTACCCCTCTCCTCAAAATATGAAGATCTTTATTCCTCCAATATCACAATGTTACATACAACGACTCGACATGTACGTGTTTCGGCCAACAGGCCTGCCTCAGGAGTCTTAAAAGTCATGAATGATGATATTCGAAATACAGTGGTGCCCGCACAACGAACTTAATTCGTTCCAGGAGCAAGTTTGTTATGCGAAAAGTTCGTTATGTGAAACGCGTTTTCCCATAACAATATATGTTAAAAAAAATAATTCGTTCTGTAGCATAAAATATGCTAAGATGACATAAAAAAAGATAAATTTATCTTGTTAGAGCTGTTAGCATGATATAGAGGGGATATATGTGAAGGGGAGGGGAGACAGGGGTTTTGTTGATCCTTGCTGTGTATTATAATCACCCCCCACATACTCCCCAGTACCTTTTTTAATTCCTCCCATCTTTCCCAGCCAGTGGCGTACAGGCCAGAAGCGCAGAGATCAGGAGCAATTCCTCTGCACACCTGTGTGGGCCCATGCCGATCTCCGAATGGCTGCAGTTAGTTCTTGTGAGTCCCGCGAGAGCTGGCTGCAGTTAGTTCTTGTGAGTCCCGCGAGAGCTGACTGCAGCCATTCAGAGATCAGCGCAGGCCCAGGCAGTAGCACAGAAGGCTTGCTCTTGATCTCTGCGCTTCTGGCTGGGAAATTTGCTAGACCACCACGAGTGAGCGGGTGAGATTAAAATTGCAGCAGTGGTGGCTTTTTTAAAAAAATATGTGGCGGCGGGGGGAGGTTTAAAAATATGCGGTGGCGGGGGGAGGTTTAAAAATATGCAGCAGCGGCGGCAGGGGGGTTTAAAATATGCAGCAGCGGCGGCAGGGGGGTTTAAAATATGCAGCAGCGGTGGCAGGGGGGTTTAAAATATGCAGCAGCGGCGGCAGGGGGGTTTAAAATATGTAGCGCCACTTCACAGGGAGCCAGGCGGAGAGAGGGCAGTTAAGCGATGCAGCTCGGGCGACTTCGTTGTGTGAAACGAAGTTCGTTGTGGGAAGCAAGACCTGAAGTTCGTTGTGCGCAGCGTTCGCTGTGCGAGGCGTCCGTTATGCGAGGCACCACTGTATACTGCCACTCAAATTGATTTAGCCAAAATTCATTCAAAAAGGAGTGTCTAATCAATTTGAGTGGCAGTATATTTCGATCATCATCATTCATGACTTTAGACTCCTGAGGCATGCCATGTTGGCCAAAACATGTACATGTCGAGTCATTGAGTCGTTGAATGTAACATTGTGATACTGGAGGAATAAAGATCTTCATATTTTCAGATGAGTTGAAGGACACTTTTTTAGTGCACATCATTCTGATCTGGACAATTCCACTCTGGTTTCTGCGTATTTGTGGTTTTGTTTTTTCCCCTGGTTTTTTCTTCTACCCCTCTCCTCAAGTCACTTCATTGTCTTCCTGTCCACTATCACATTACAGTTCAAACTCCTCTTACTGACCTATTTGCAGCCAGATTAGGGAGAAACATGTGTAAGTTTACATTATTCTTAGAGCTGCAAGCTAATCATAGTCAATTATTAATCATGATTTTAAAAATTGTGATTATAAAAATGTAATTATATTGCAGCATCTCCCGTCTCCTCTAAACATCTCTTCTCTCTCCCGCTCCCATCCTATGTCCTCAGTGGATTTGGCATCTTTCTCCCCACTTGTGATTTATCATGACCTCACCCCCCACTCTCACTAATCTACCTTAAAGGTGGTCTTCTGTCATTCCCTAGCAAGGATAGTGTTATATATATATTTCTCCCTGGACAGGGATCTTACAGCCACACAAGAAGGTGACGTCCCCGTGACGGAGCCGACCCGGCAGTCTAAAAGCTGCAAAGCTAAAGAGCTTTGCGCATGTGCCAGCCCTCCCGCCCGAAAGTATCCCACCTGGCCCCTATATAAGCACACCCCCAACCGACATAAACAGTTTTAAAAGTTTCCGCGATCTATCCGACTCGGTAGTCTTAACGGTGTCAACCTGTTTCCTTATCGCTTCAACTTTTATTACCAACATTTCTCTTCTAAACGATTTTGATTTAGCAGCGCTCTGGTTTAGCATGCCTGAAAAAGCCAAACCTGGTTTTAAACGCTGCTCCACGTGCGACCTCAAGATGTCGGCGACTGACCCGCACGCCTCCTGTATCCGTTGCCTGGGTCCCCTCCACCGGACGTCTTCCTGCGCTAAATTAAACAAGCGCTCGCTCAAAATTTGAGCTCCCTAACGCGGCCTCCGCTCTCTCCTCCGCCTGCCAGCAAGGAGCATCGGAGCCGCAGGGACCGCCTCCCAAGGTGCCGAAGCTGGTGCTTCGCAAACCAGCTCAGGCACCAGCGTCTCCTGCGTGTGGCACATCAGGGCCGATGACGTCACACGCAGGGACGCTGCCTATTGGCTCCCTTGCTCCTCCACTGCCTATTGGCTCAGTGACTGCTCCCACTGGCCAATCCCGGCAGGATCGCTCTCTCTCGGTCCCGCCCTCGGCACCGACTGACTCCAGCCGTCGGCACCGTGCTCCTTCTAATACAGAGCCTGCAGCCCAGCGTTCTGCCTCCCTAGACCGGCATCTGCACTCTGCTTCAGCCAGCCCACCCAGGAAACTGAAGAGGAAAGCTAAACATCTTATTTCCTCTAGTTCCTCCTCCTCCTCGGGCTCTTCTCCTACACTGTCTGCTGCTGCTGCTCCAACCCAGGATCCTCCCCAGCTCTCTCACCAGTCTCAGCCTCTGATGCAGCCTGCACTTTTTCAACTTTTCCAGCAGTTCCAGCTCTTTCAGCAACAACAACTGCTTTCTGCATCTCCTCCGCTCCTCTCCGCTCAGCCTATTGAACAGGGCACTCAGCTTACATCCGCACCTCATCTGGTCCAGCATGATGCCCATCTCTCTGACTCTGTCTCCACTACCTCTTCTATGGCGGCGGAGCTGGAATCCTACTATGCTTCCTCCTCGCGCTCTCCCTTGCCTGATCTGCAGATGGATCCCCTGCTCTCTTCTCTGGCTCATGAGGATACTCCATCTGAGCGGGATAGGGCATCACCTCCGGAAGACACCTCCTACCCATGCTTCCTATCCAAGATGGCGTCTTCTTTACAATTGACCACCAAGGCCCAGCCGGACCCCCGGGAACAGAGGCTTCAGGTGCTTAAGTATCTTCATATTCCAAAAGAAGTGGTCTCTTTGCCCCTTCATGCTACTCTGGCTGATTCTCAGAAAGCAATCTGGAACACCCCCTACTCGTCCCGGGTCACGAAACGCAGTTTGGAACATAAATACAAGGTTCAGGATGTAGCGGGGTTTGGCAAAACTCAACTCCCTCACCAATCCCTGGTTGTCCGCTCTGCCTTGCGGAAATCCAAGTCCTCCAAAGACTTCGCATCTACTCCACCAGTCCGCGAGATGCGCATCATGGACTCCATGGGTAAACGAGCATACCAAAATTCCATGCTGTCTGGGCGAATTGCCATCCATCAGTTCTTCTACACCCAATACCTCGATTCTAACATGGAGGATATGAGAAAACTGGTCGAGACCTTACTGGTGCCCACGCAGGAGGCTTTTAATGCCGTCCTCTCCAACTTCGAAGAATGCTCCAAGAACCTTATCCGGGCGGCTGACGATGCCTTTGATACTGCCATGAGGGGAGCGGCTACAGGTATTTCCACCCGCAGACTGGCATGGTTGCAATGCTCTAAACTGGGGGTGGACATCCATGCAAGGGTGGCAGATGCTCCTTGTCTCGGAGACAGCTTGTTTGGAGACAAGGTTAAGGATCTTATTGAGGGGCTTAAAGAGGATTGCACCACACTGGATGCTCTGGAGGAGGATACCGCACATCACTCAAAACAGCCCTTTAAGAAGCAGGTACCTTCTCAACGGCAGTTCCATACCAGGAAGTCGTTTTCTTCTGCCAGACAGTTTGCTCCATATCCGCAGAAGCAGTTTCGGCCCTATCGGCAGCAATCCTTCAACAGAGCCCCCAGAGACCGTCGCTCTCCTAAACCCGCTGAACCTGCGGGCCAGAAGCCCCAACCCTCTTTTTGACAACCCTCCCCTTCCCGCTGTCCCGGTGGGAGGTCGGTTGAGGTTTTTTCTCCAGACCTGGCGGGATATAACCACAGACACCTGGGTCTTGCGCATCATTCAACATGGATACCGCCTTCGCTTCCTGGCTCCTCCTCCTTGGTGCCCCCCTTCCCACCAGTCCCTTCAACCATCTCACCTGCTTCCTTTGCAACAGGAGTTGTCTCGGTTGCTGAACATTCGGGCCGTAGAGCCGGTTACCGAACACCAGTGGGGCCAGGGGTTCTATTCCCGATACTTCCTCATTCCAAAGAAGACCGGTTGTTCGCCCGATTTTGGACCTACGGAACCTAAACAAATTCATATTAAAGGAAAGGTTCCGCATGCTCTCGATCTTCGCCATTGCTCCTCTGCTCCAAGTCGACGCTTGGCTCACGTCCATAGACCTTCAGGATGCCTATCTGCACCCATCTCATTCGCTGCAATTCATCGGGGCAACTTTTCAGACTCAGCAGGCTATGGTTTTCCTCCCGTCACTGCGAGCACAAGTCATCCAACAGCTGATGTCCCCCTGGTACCCAGGGCTCTGGGTCACAGCCAGGGACGTTCTCACCTTGCTAGGACACATGGCGGCCACAGTGCAAGTGCTGCAGTTTGCTCGCCTAAAGATGAGACCTATCCAATGGTTTTCTCAAGACCCATTGGAACCAGTTCCTTCAGCCTCTTTCCACGCAACAACAATTCACGCCCCAAGTGCGGCAGGACTTGCAATGGTGGTTTCACGTGGATCCCCTCTCTCACGGGCTTCCATTTCATCCTCCTCAGCCTACTGTCACCATCACAACGGATGCCTCCAAGAAAGGCTGGGGCGCTCATCTCCTCTCTTGGTCCACGCAGGGCACCTGGTCCCCCGCATTGGCTCGCTGCAGCATCAACTTCCTGGAACTGCATGCCATCCATCTCGCTCTGCAGGTGTTCCAACACCACTTGCACAGTCAGATCATCCGAATCCGCACCGACAACCAGGTTGCCATGTTCTATGTGAACAAACAGGGGGGGTATGGGCTCCTCTCGCCTATCCCGCGAAGCAGTCTCCATTTGGAACCTCGCTCTCCAGCTCCACTCCACCCTGCAGGTGGTCTACCTTCCGGGCACGGACAACCAGCTCGCAGACAGACTCAGCAGGCAACTCAGTCCTCACGAATGGTCGCTTCGGAGCACAGTTACGCGAAAAATTTTTGCAAAATGGGGCACTCCTCACGTCGACCTCTTTGCATCCCAGACGAACGCCAAATGTCCCAGATTTTGCTCCAGGTACGGAGAACCAACCTGTCTGGCAGACGATGCGTTCCTCCTCCACTGGTCTCAGCATCTCCTCTATGCGTTTCCTCCGATTCCTCTGATTGGAAAAGTCCTTCAAAAGGCCATCGCAGACAATGCCTCCCTGATCCTCATCACACCGTATTGGCCGCGACAAGCCTGGTTCCCCGTCCTCCTCAACCGGGCTTCTCAGGCTCCTTGGATTCTCCCGCAGTTTCCGGATCTTCTCACACAACACGACGGTCAGTTGCTACACCCCAATCTTCCGTCTCTCAAATTGACAGCCTGGCTCCTGCTCCCACGCTGACTGGGGACTCTGCCTTCCCTCCGGAGGTCCTACACATCCTTCTTGCCTCCAGAGCTCCTGCGACTCAACGCTCCTACTCCGCCAAGTGGACCCGTTTCCAGCGCTGGTGCTCCACCCGTCGTGTTCACCCCAGCACCTCGCCCTTGGCTCAGGTCCTCCGCTACCTTACCTCTTTGCAGGTCTGCGGATTATCCTACAACTCCATTCGCCTTCATCTGATGGCCATCTCAGTGTACCATGACCCCGTGGACGCGGTCTCTCTGGTACGCCATCCTGTGGTCAAGCGCTTCTTCAAAGGCCTTCTTCGTCTGCATCCTCCCCTCCGACCTCCTGTGCCGGTCTGGGATCTCAACCTCGTGCTGCAGGCTCTCATGGCTCCCCCATTTGAACCTCTCTCTGTTATACCACTCAAATTTCTTACCTGGAAGACTCTATTCCTGGTAGCTATTACCTTGGCTCGCCGCATTGGAGAACTCCATGCCTTGGTATCCTATAGTCCCTATACCCAATTTCTTCATGACAAAGTGCTGTTACGCACTCATCCTAAATTCCTGCCCAAGGTGGTCTCGGCCTTCCATTTGAACCAATCCATTGTGCTGCCTACTTTTCATCCACACCCTTCGCCGGAGGCCGAACGACTCCACACACTGGACTGTGCCAGAGCTCTCCGCATCTATTTGGACAGAACTGCGACTCCTCAGCGCCCGTCTCAGTTGTTCCTCTCCATCCGTTCATCTTCCTCTCCTAGACCAGTTTCGAAGTTGACATTGTCCTCTTGGATTACCCAGCTCATTGCGTACTGTTACGCCTCCGCCTCCAGTCCTGCTCTTCAGGAGATCCCTCCGCATGTCACGGCTCATGACCTCCGAGCTATGGCTACCACCTGGGCTAACCTTCGCCTCGCTCCTCTCCAAGAGATCTGTCGAGCGGCTACCTAGTCCAGGATTCATACCTTTGCCAAACACTTCTGCCTTGATGTGGAATCCGGCGCAGATGCATCACTGGGTTCTACGGTCCTGCAAGCGGCATTGTGAGGCGTCAACTTCCCTCCTCTACGTCTCAGGTAACAGATCTTTATTATTATTATAATAGCATGTTGTTATTCTGTTACCTTCAGCTCGGGAGGCACCTTCTTGTGTGGCTGTAAGATCCCTGTCCAGGGAGAAATAGAAGTTGCTTACCTGTAACGGTAATTCTCCTTGGACAGATGATCTTACAGCCACACAATCCCGCCCAGCCTCCCCTATTGTTGCCGCCAGCTTTATACCGAACTGTTTATGTCGGTTGGGGGTGTGCTTATATAGGGGCCAGGTGGGATACTTTCGGACGGGAGGGCTGGCACATGCGCAAAGCTCTTTAGCTTTGCAGCTTTTAAACTGCCGGGTCGGCTCCGTCACGGGGACGTCACCTTCTTGTGTGGCTGTAAGATCATCTGTCCAAGGAGAACTACCGTTACAGGTAAGCAACTTCTATTGCCTGTGGCTTTGGCCCAAACTTTTCCTCTGACCTGTCCCACCCATGCAGAAAAAGGAAGTGATGTCAGAGGAGGTAGGAGGGACCAGAGAGAGAGCTTCAGAAGGAGATTATCACTCCTGAAGGGAAGGGAAGATGAGATTTAATATACCACCTTTCTATGGTTACAAAATGGTTTACATCTGGGAATGGCAGGTTAATTGACTTCCCCAGAATCACAAGGAGCTGCAGTGAGAAATAAATAAAATACATTTAATTGTGTGATTGGTCATGATTAATCACGATTAAAAGTTTTAATCAATATGCAGCTCTATTCTGTAAGTTGAGTGTGTATGCACCCCACTCAGATGTTGCCCGTGTGAATAACCACTTGCAAAGTACTTATCATGGACACTAGGCATGTAATTACAGAATAGCATCACTGTTATTTATGTGCCATGCATGAATGAGTGAACAATAGAATTTATGTGTATTCTTGCTGCTTAGCTTTGGCTGACTGCTTAAAGAATTACTTGCATAAATCAGGAAAGGATACAAATACTCATTATAACAACAGGTTCAATAATACAGGCCTAGCAAGCGTTTCACTAACTTTAACCTAGAGGAAATGAATTTGGTGCATTCACATGGACCAAACAAACAAGATAAGTCAACCTGCAAACGACAGACCTCATAGAATAATGAGAAACCTCTGAAACCAGTTCAGACTGCTCAAATGCAAATGTTTCCTAAAGCCTCAAGAATTCACCATAAGACAAAATCCATGTATTCAACTTGAGAACATATTTACAAGTTTATATTCTTTGACTGTTAAAAAAAATTTCCAGTGGTACTTTCTCAATTTTGTTTAGCAAATAGTGGCAAACTTCCTCAAGGTATCCTTCTGAATAAGTTAAACTTCTTTGCATGACAAAGATCTAGATTTAGCCTGAACAAGGCAGACTGGATGTTGCAGGCAAGATTTGTACTAATTCACTAAAACAAAAATTAACCATATCCACCATTTCTTCATTTACAGTAGAAAAAGAACACTGTACCCTCCAAATTTGATGTGGGTGAGTGAAATCGCATAAGCTTCAGGACTAAGTGAAGTTTGGTTGGACAGTCAGTCTCTTTATTTCATGTATAAAGATTTGAAAGTGTACATCCATTTTGGATTATATGCTTGTCATACTTTTGGCAGCTTAAACATTTCAGGAATATTTTCCCGAGTTAAAAATATTAAACCAATTTTGTTGTATTTGATTCTGATTTTAATTCAGAAGCAATAAAGAACATGACTAATTTAACATTTCCACAGTACAGAAAAAGTTGGAAAAGGGCTAGAAAAAATGTTTCTCAAAGCCAATAAAATTTTTAATAGCACAGCAGCAGTAATAATATTAATACCTCGGTCAAAATGACCATGCATACAAACTTTTTTTAAAATACTTTTTAAAAAGGTGTTTCAGCAAGAGCTCAAGAAAATTTAGAACTATAATTCAGTAGTAAAACTTCTGCTGCCATAATTTATATTAAATACTGTTCTACTGCCCAGAAGGTGGTATATGTTCAAGTCTGGGAAAGGGAACAGGGAGGTGGCTACTTCTTGGGCGGCTCCTCCTGGTCAGAGACTGGCATGTATAGAGCACCTTGGAGGATTTGCCTATCCATCCCTCAGGCTATTGGGGGGTTCCTTGAGCCATGAGGAGAACACCGTAGGGAAGCAATGATGGGAGGGATTAAAGGTATTCTAAAAATAAAAACATTGCTGTATGTTTTAATATTTGCATAAAGTTTTTGTGAAAGTGATTTTTTTAATGCTATCTCTTATGTAAATGATTGCAAGTTTAAAGGTGTTTACACAATATATACATTTCATTACTTACAAAGAAAAGCATAACATTTTATATTAAAAAATAAACTGGGATACAGAAAGGTTAGTAGCACCATGAAAAATGTCTTTCAGAACTGTAGTCTTGAAATTTCAATACTCAGTGCATTTCTTCTCTTGGTTGATTAAAAAAAATAAGAAAGTGCCATTTCGGTACTGGAACTCCCCCCCCCCCCCCCCCCCCCCCCAAAAAAAAAAAAACCAACAAAAACTTCATCTTCTGATCCTCCGTAAAACCTCAAGTATGATTTCCATTAGCAGAAAATTAATCTTTCAGTCACTTTGTTTCTAGAAATGCACCAGGTACTCCTCGATATGGCACTTCAGTGAGGTACATCTTTATAGCTTGTGTTTCCTTTCTTCCTCTCATCCTTTCGTATTTATATTTTTGTTTGTTTTTTTGCATGGTAGCACCATTTGTTGTAGCTGGAGGACAAGACGCCTTAACATTTGTTTTTCCAATCTGTTAAATGTTCTCCAAGACGTTACGTCCGTTTCATACAAACTTGACACCGACTGACTCGTGTTCTTAAGTCGCCAGCTTTCAACGTTTCTGACTGAGGTTTGCTGCAATTAAAAAGAAAATAAAAAAAGGTGTGCAAGTCAATGTGTACTAGAAAAATTCAAGCCATCGCTCATCACACTATGGCAATCAGGTTATACATAAGCATGTGGCTTCGATGTATGGAACATAGATTTGCACTGTGCAAAAATATGCTGGGAGAGGATACAAGATGGGGAAAGATTCCCCAGCAGTTGTAAATGAAGGCTTATGGCACCAGATCCTGGCCCAGGCTCCAACTGAGCAGGAGTAATCCACCACGCAGAAAGGAATCTCTAGGATCTTACATCTTGCCTAGTCCCTAGAAATAGGTTGAAAGACCATACTAGAAAACGCTAAACTTAACTTTAGGAATTACAGTTAAAATAATCAGAAATTTAAAAAAAAACTAAAAATCAGTGAATAAATAGCATTTCAAATCTTTCTGAAAGAGCAAATGATCAACTTTTCCAAAGTTTCGCTGAGAAAAAAGTTAAGATTTATTATATAATGACAAATCAAATAGCTTTTACAGATGGAAACACCAATATTAAAGTCTTGGTTTCACCCATAGTTGAACATGCCAGTTATTTGTGGAAAATTAGAAAGACTCTGAGGAGAATAACCTGTTGGGGAATTTTATGGCTGACATCATAGGTTCGTTGATCAAAAGCTAACCCCCTCTTCTACTAAACCATGCTAGAGGTTTTAGTGTGGGGAGCTGCGCTGAATGGCCCGTGCTGCTCCCGATGCTTAGAGTTCCTATGAGCGTTGGTAACAGGGCGAGCCATCCAGCGCGGCTCTCTGCGCTAAAACCGCTAGTGCGGTTTAGTAGAAGAGGCCCTAAATTCCTGCTTTGATTAAATTCTAACAGTTGAATTAATTGGCTGCATACTTAAGTTTTGATTGGAAGGGGGTGGTGGAACGATGAAGAGACAACCCATTGAATGGGACAGTATTTGCTGCCCTAGTGTGAGTTGGGACGGGGAGTCTGAGGTCCTCCCACCTTCCATTAATATTTTTGAAAAATTTATGCGACATGTTTTTAGCCAGCATATTTTGTACAATTTATTTGAAACAAATTATAATTTTTTAATAAGAAAAATTATATACCTGCTCCACTTTTTGATGTTAATCAATTGAGGGAATTTTACGAACTAGACATCAAACTTTAAAAACAATACTAGTTTTAACAGGCAGCCAATGCAGGTGAAACAGCAAGGGCGTCACATGATCAAACTTTGGTTTACCAAATATCTGCTTGGCTGCTGTATTTTGAATTAACTGCCACTGGGGCTACATATAAAGCCTAGAACATCTGGCACCCCCAAACACCTGTTCTTGCGTGTGGTGCAGACTAATTGATGATCCTCTGCATTAGCATGTTCTAGGCCACTGGTTCCCAACCCTGTCCTGGGGGACCACCAGGCCAATCGGGTTATCAGGATAGCCCTAATGAATATGCATGGAGCAGATTTGCATGCCTGGCACTTCCATTATATGCAGATCGCTCTCATGCATATTCATTAGGGCTATCCTGAAAACCCAACTGGCCTGCTGGTCCCCCAGGACAGGGTTGGGAACCACTGTATCGTAAACTGTTTGCTGTGGCACACTAAGCTGGTGAGGAGGAGAGGCGCTGGCTGACTACCTACGGCCTGCGCTTCTTGTGGCAAGAAGCACGTCCTGTAAGCAGCCGGTGCCGGCACCTCTCCTCCCAGGGTTAGCAAGCTCAGGGCCCCATCTGGACGGCCTCCACACATGCGCGGACATCGACATGTTGATGTCGTACATGCACATGCCATCATCAAGTCAACATCCGTGCACGTCTGGAGGCCCTCTAGCCGTGGCCTCAAGTTTAGTGCGCGACACACTGTTCTAAGCCATCAAACAATGTGCACGTTATCAGACTAGCACATGCTAGGACCTCTGCAAATGCTGCAGCGCCTTCCAGAATATTCTAGAATCCCCACACTTGACTACACTAACAGGGCAATTCTGCAAACAGGCACCTAGAAGTATTCACCACTTATGAATAATTAGTGTCAATAATAGACAATGACGCTTATATTCAATAGGCTAGGTGCTGCTCTATGAGGTAGCGCTTATATGCTATAGCGTGCAACTATAAAGACGTGAGTGAGCTATGGGCGTGTCACCAAATGTGCACAATTCATAGAAGACTATTAGTTGCATGTGTTGATTGGCACACCAAGGAATGCCCACTTTTATCGGCCATTGATGTGTAAGTCAGGGCTACCCAATTCTGGTCCTTGAGGTCCACAGGCAAGCCAGGTTTTCAGGATATGCACAATGAATATGCACGAGAGAGATTTGCATATCAAGAAGCACGTCCCATTGTGATGCCTACCTCCTGGCACCAAAGTTTAGAACTGCTCCCTAAGTCCCATGTCACCTCAATCCGTTTTGTCATTTGTCTGCTGAAACCAAGTGACAGCCAGACAGCCTCCTCTTTACTTGTGCTTAGTTTTACTAAAGATGAAAAAACATTTAACCACAGAAGGGTTTTACTCCAAACAAGGAAAGTGAATTTCACCTGGCCTTACCTAAACATTTCCGGTATTTCCACAGTTGCCAGCCAGAAACTGTACGAGTTGGCATAGTAATTACAAGTCCCGCGGCCATGACATTCAATAAACGGAGCAGATCGAAATTCTTCCAAACAGGAGCCTGGAGATGCTAGAGCCTGTCCCGATCCCTCTGCGCCAGCGCTAGTGTGCTGAAAGAAAAATGACATTTGAAATTAAAAAGCTTTATTGCAACCCCCTCCAAGTCCAAGTATATTATTGAAGGACTATAGACAACTTTTTTGTAATCAGTGATTTTTGATGGAAGGTTTTTGGACTGTTATAAAGGGGAGGTTTTTTTTTTATGACCTATGAAGCTGAACTGAGATCTTTTTCTTCCCTTTATTATTTTTGTAAGAAGAGTTAAAGGCTCGGTAGTTACACAAGTGTGTATTTTTTTTTTGTGTGTGTGTGTGTGTGAATATATGGAAACATGCTCTTCTCCTTATAGATAATAGTAGACTCAATAATCTCCCCTCCCCCCCCCCCCCGGCCTAGTCTCTTTTAGCTTAGAACTTATGATAAATTCAAAGGCCTGAAATTCAGAAAATTGCTGTTGAGCTAAATTTATGCCCTATTTTCAGTCAAATTTTGGAACAAAAAGGTTGATATTCAAAGGGGATGGGACTTGATATACTGCTTTTTCTGTGTGGTTTATATATTTTAGACAGGTATTTTGCACCTGAGGCAATGAAGTGTTACAGAGTCACAAGGATCGGGGGTAGGATTGAACTCGCAACCTCAGGGATTTGAGGCAGCTGGGCCACTCCTCCTCCATAATCTAACTATGCAGAAACAATTGCTGACTGGTAAAATCGCTTACTATAAAAACTTCCACTGGCTACCCGTTAAAACTCGCATCACTTTCAAACTGTCATGCATAATGTTCCAAATCCTATATGCAAAAAAACGCTGAACCGCTCATAAACTTATTTGTCAAATCCTGGTCAACATCAACCAGAAAACTAGAATCACTTCAACTACTCCTAACTCCCAAAGGGGTTAAATAGAAATACGCATTGGACTCGCTCTTCACATATCATGACACCAAGACCTGGAACATCCTTCTGACTGACATCAGGATGGAAACATTCTATAACAGATTCTGAAAAAATTAAAAAAATCTCTTCTTTGAAACATAGAAACATAGAAGATGATGGCAGAAAAGGGCTACAGCCCATCAAGTCTGCCCACTCTGCTTACCCACCCCCTGTCTATGCCCTAATGACCCAATTTTCTTATCTTGACCCTCGTAGGGATCCCACATGGGTATCCCATTTATTCTTAAAGTCTGGCACGCTGTCTGCCTCGATCACCTGCACTGGAAGCTTGTTCCAATGATCAACCACTCTCTCTGTGAAGAAATACTTTCTGGTGTCGCCATGAAATTTTCCGCCCCTGAGTTTGAGCGGGTGCCCTCTTGTGGCCGAGGGTCCCTTGAGAAAGAAAATATCATCTTCCACTTCGACACGTCCCGTGAGGTACTTAAATGTTTCGATCATGTCTCCCCTCTTCCTACGTTCCTCAAGAGTGTAGAGCTGCAATTTGTTCAGTCTCTCTTCGTACGAGAGACCCTTGAAAGCATACACATGATAGACAACAAACTCGAAATACCTTATGTCACTAAATCCCACGCTCAACTTAAGTTCCATACCATTACAGTCATAGAACCTCTATACTCCATTCATAACTCTCCCCTCCTCAAACAGCTATGATGTAAAATAAGCATTCTGTAATTCCTTATAATGTAAATCACCTTGAACTTGTTTAGGTATAGCACGACTCAGAAATACTAGATTAGCTATGCCTGTGCCCCCAGGCCAAACTCCATAAGCGCCTGCTCACCACCAAAATACATGCCATTAAACCAGGGGTAGGGAACTCCGGTCCTCGAGAGCCGTATTCGGGTTTTCAGGATTTCGCTAATGAATATGCATTGAAAGCAGTGCATGCACATAAATCTCATGCATATTCATTGGGGAAATCCTGAAAACCCGACTGGATTGCGGCCCTCCAGGAGGGACTTTGAGATCCCTGTTCTAAACCCTATCACAGATATCTTAGTACAGTGGTTCCCAACCCTGTCCTGAAGGAACACCAGGCCAATTGGGTTTTCAGGCTAGCCCTAATGAATATGCATGAAGCAAATTTGCATGCCTATCACTTCCATCATATGCAAATCTCTCTCATGCATATTCATTAGGGCTAGCCTGAAAACCCGATTGGCCTGGTGTTCCTCCAGGACAGGGTTGGGAATCACTGTCTTAGTAGATATACAAGAATGTCCTAGCATCACTTTCCCAGAGGATCAGGTGTCTAACAAAAAACTAATTCAAGCCACCTAGAGCTGGATTCTGTATAGGATGCCTACATTAGGCACGGCTACGCGCCCTAATCAGCAACTCCTAGCGATGCCTAACTTAGGAATTTGCACATACCTTTTTTTTCTTCTTTAATTGGCTTCTTTGGTGTGGTAATTGACCACACAATTTTTAGCCAATCCCCCCCCAAAAAAATTTTAATTACCAAGTAAGAGTTCCACGTAGAAAGAATGCTTAACGACACTTAAGCTGAGGTGCCTAATGATGCATACTTTGAAAGTAGGTATGGTTGGGGCGGAGAATAGGCGTGGTAAGCTTAGGTGTCGCTAGGTGTGGAAGATAGGCGCCAGTAAATTAGGCCAAATAAAACCTGACCTAATATACCAGCACCTATACCTCAGTGGCACTTAGCGACACCTCCAGAATAAGTAGCCAGTTTTTAGTTTGGCACTAACTAGTTATTATCAGTGGCACTAACTGGTTGAGTGCTAATGAAAATTAGCGGATTAGCCCTGAAAATAACAACAACTTTATTTTTCTATACCGCCAAAACGAGAGGGCATTCGGAAAAATTAAGAGGGGACAGATTCAGAAGCAATGCTAGGAAGTTCTTCTTCACCCAAAGGGTGGTGGATACCTGGAATGCGCTTCCAGAGGATGTGATAGGGCAGAGTACGGTTTTGGGGTTCAAGAAGGGATTAGACGATTTCCTGAAGGAAAAGGGGATAGAAGGGAATAGATAGAGGATTACTATACAGGTCCTGGACCTGATGGGCCACTGTGTGAGCAGACTGCTGGGCGTGATGGACCTCTGGTCTGACCCAGCAGAGGTACTGCTTATGTTCACCCAAAAGGTTCTAGGCGGTTCCCAGAGTAAGAAGGACTGCACATTCCAGTGATCATACAAAGCAATCAGAAAGGCAATACAATATTTCAAAAATGAAAAAAT
The DNA here is from genome assembly GCF_902459505.1 of Geotrypetes seraphini. Classification (NCBI taxonomy): domain Eukaryota; kingdom Metazoa; phylum Chordata; class Amphibia; order Gymnophiona; family Dermophiidae; genus Geotrypetes; species Geotrypetes seraphini. The sequence goes on from NC_047088.1 coordinate 20,068,646, forward strand.
ACAGTATGGAACGATAACATAGTCATCAATCAAGAACAATTTTTTTGAACAAATAGGTCTTAACCGATTTTCTAAAAGTGCAATAAGATACAGATTGATGAATCAGATCATCCAGCCATAGTTAAACTTTACCTGCTTGATAAGCCAAAAATTGATGAAAATACATTTTGTAACAGCAATTTTTAGGATTAGGAAAAGTGAATAGACCAGAAAGTCGAGACGATCTAGTCGAACAGTACAGTTCAAAATGAGAGAAGAGATATAACGGAACTAATCCAAATAACATTTTACAGCAAAGACAAGCAAATTTAAAAAATATTCTTGCTTCCATTGGCAACCAGTGCAGCTGACGGTAGTAAGGGGTGACATGTTCCTGTTTTTTTAATCCGAAAATTAAATGGACCGCTGTATTTTGGATTAACCTTAATCTTCCTATAACGGTTTTATAGGCTCCCAGATAGATTATATTGCAGTAGTCAAGAATGGGTAAGATTAATGCTTGGACTAGTAGGGTCAAAATACTTGATGGAACCCAATTTCCATAATGCAAAGAAACATTTCTTGACAAGGGTATCGGTATGTTCCCCCAAGGATAAATGGCAGTCAAATATAACTCCTATAATTTTTAGAGACGAGACTACTGGATATTCTTGTCCTCTTATATAAAGAGTTTTATCGGTAATTTTATCATTGGGACTAGCCAAGAAAAATCTGGTGATTCAATGGGCTAGCAGCCATTTCTGGTCAGATAAAGGTCTCATTTTCAAAGCACTTAGACACACAAAGTACCATAGGATCCTGACAAAGCGCCAAAGGTTACTATGATACTTTGTGTGTCTAAGCGCTTTGAAAATTAGCTCCTAATTCACTTTGAATATAAATCCCACAGGAATTAACACACACTGGAACATAAAATTAGCTGCCTGTAGGAGCAAGATAAATGATTGTGTCTTTAAAAATAGAAAGCAAGCTAATACACTTTTGTTTTAGAAGGCATGGACACATCTTTTCACACTTCATACCATCATGAACGAATAGCCAATCCAAAGGGAGTACCAGCCTTGTGGGCATACTGGGATTTGGATGGTCTGGCTGTGAACTGCAATCACCATGGCTGGAGCTTCGCATACTGAACACCTGAACCAATGAACCAAAGCAAAGGGTTTGTAAGACAAACTGCACTGCATTCGAAAGAACCAGTCGTAAAAGAGAGCCAGAGATATATTTGTGATCACCAAACAAAGCACCGTCCCCCGGAGAGGGGGGTGGTCTTTTGGGACCTGGCCCCTTTCAACTTTGGGCTCAGGACCCCTCCGAAACTACAGCACCCATTCAATGGCTGACGGGGATGTTGAAGCCACACCAGCCAAAAAGATTCATTGCCAGAGCTGCCCCTCCCCCCACCTTGTGTTGCTGCAGAAGAGAGGAAATTGGACATGTGCTTTCAGCCACTGATGCCCAGATTCCTCGAGCATGCTCAGTTCTTGTGCAAAGAGCTTCCAACTTTTTCTGTCTTGCAACAACACAAGGAGGAGAGGAGGTGGCTCCAACAACGAATCTCTGGCTGGTGGAGCTTCAGGATCCCCGCCATCAAAGGTAGGAAATATGTTGCCTCCCATCCCTGGCCCCCCTCCCACCACAAAATGGGGACTAGGGATACTCCTGCTATCCTCCAAAGAAATATATCGCATATACAATAACACACCTATCTGTACTCAACATACAAGCAGAATTTTTGAAAGGATGTTCAGAGTAGAAATTAGGATTTCCAGGTTGAGACATCTGAAGTTCCACTAGTATTTTAAAACAGGATCTGCTGACAAAGAGCTCGTTCTATAAGAAATGTGAAAGGGGCGACTGTGTGCCAGCTAAGTAACATCCATTATAGGATGAGGAAAAGCAGACACAAAAAGTCCATTTACAGAACATGAATGTCTACGTTGTATTGCGTTTGTATCTCTGTTATCTATGCTATTTGTTTATTTTTCTTTCTTTTCCGCATCTGGTTTTCTGTCAATAATTTTGTAGTTCTTTCCTTCTTCCTCTTATAAACTTTAATTATTGTAAACAGCATAATAGTATAAATTGTGCCGTGACAGGTAGATCAAACCCAAATAAATAAACAGCAACATAGGCCTTCCTATTGGCCCGCTATCACCCACTCTTCCCCCTCCCAAAAGTTCCTGAGCTCTAGCCCTACCTCTCCATAAAAGGTACCAGAGTCCACTCCTGACCCTACTTTGAGTGCTGAGCTCCTCTCACTCCTGCCCTCTCCATTGAGTTCTAATCCCCTGACATGAAACCCTGCCCCAAGGACATCGGCTTTGACTTTCTAGAGCTCTACTATCACCCCCTAGGACTACCCAGGGTGTAAATGTCTCGTCAGTGTTCCCGGGCAGCAGCAATCCCCCTCTACTGCTGTTTGGGATGGCAGTAGGAGTAGGGATACCATATTTTCTCTGAGAATCCCTGGACACATGACCCCGCCCTGTTCTGCCTCCAGCCTTGCCCCTACAAAGCCTCCTCTCTTCTTCCGGACAAGCTTCAGCCATGTCTGGAGGGCCTGGAGCATGCGTGGATGTGTGCGACGTCATCCGTGCATGCTCAGAGGTCCTCCAGAAGCGGCTGGAGCTCGTCGGGGCTTTCCAAAACCCGGACTAATGCCGGGTTATGGAAAGCCCATCCACGAGCCCGGACAGCCTTTAAACAGAGGACATATCCGGTAACCCTAACTAGAGCCAATGTCAGTATCTAAAATGGCACCTCTGCCTCCTAGCACTATACAAGGCAAAGGTGCCACTTTAGATGCTGGCGTTGTCCCAGGTAGCACTTACACCCTAGAGCAGTGGTTCCCAACCCTGTCCTGGAGGACCACCAGGCCAATCGGGTTTTCAGGCTAGCCCTAATGAATATGCATGAAGCAAATTTGCATGCCTCTCACTTCCATCCTATGCAAATCTCTCTCATGCATATTCATTAGGGCTAGCCTGAAAACCCGATTGGCCTGGTGTTCCTCCAGGACAGGGTTGGGAATCACTGCCCTAGAGAAGTGTAAATGATAGCTTTTGATCTGTCCTAACTTAACTCACTTAGCTACGCGGATGCTGACACTGAATATTTCCGGCACTTACGTAACTCCAGTTTCCTCCTTAACGTCACCCCAGTACCGCCCCGATCTACTCACTTTTTCTGGGGCCAGTCAGAGACAATATTCACCACTTACCAGTATAGTGCCACTGGATACTGGTGATTAGATGGCAATAGGTGATTTAAAGTGGGCTAGAGCCTCTCCTGCCCATTGCTTTGAATGTAGACAAGAATGAAGTTTTATTTTATAATTTTATTTATTTATCACCTTTTTCATGAAGAGATTCACCCAAAGCAGTTTATAATACATTGAATATTATTCGGGTACTCTTAGGTATTTTCCCAATTTATCCTGGCAAGCTCACAATCTAACTGTGATACCTGGGGCAATGGAGGGCTGCAAATCCGGTCCTCAAGAGCCAGAGCCAGGTCAGGTTTTCAGGATATCCTGAAAACCTGACCTGGCTCTGGCTCTCAAGGACCGAAATTGCCTACACTGCTCCACATCATTCTTTTGTTGGTTGGGCTGAGAACTTTTCAGCGGCCCCTCGTATTGTGATGTCACAATGCATCATTCCACCAATGCCTAAGAGCCAACCTCATCGGTGATGTCACAATGGCTTGGTTTCCCTATATTGGTTTCCATTTACTAGTGTGAAATAACTTGTAAGTTTCAGGGCTCCACATTGGGGTAGGCAATTCCGATTCTCGAGAGCCGCAGGCAGGTCAGGTTTTCAGGATATCCACAACGAATATGTATGGGATGGATTTGCATGTACTGCCTCTTTGAAATGCAAATCTTATCTCATGCATATTTATTGTGGAGATCCTGAAAACCTGACCTGTCTGTGGCTCTCGAGGACTGGAATTGCCCACCCCCAATGTGGAGCCACGAAACTTACAAGTTATTCCACACTAGTAAATGGAAACAAGTACTGTATAAGGAAACCAAGCCATTGTGACATCACCGATGAGGTTGGCTCTTAGGCATTTTATGGAATGAGGCATTATGACATCACAATATGAGGGGCCACTGAAAGGTTCTCAGTCCAACAACCAAGAAGAGAATGATGTGGAGTAGGGGTAGGCAATTCCAGTCCTCGAGAGCCACAGACAGCTCAGGTTTTCCAGATATCCACAATGAATATGTATGAGATGGATTTGCATGCACTGCCTCTTTGAAATGCAAATCTTATCTCATGCATATTTATTATGGATATCCTGAAAACCTGAACTGCCTGTGGCTCTCGAGGACCGGAATTGCCTACCCCTGATCTAGACTCAAATCCTCCCTCCCTCCCATGCAATCTCTTGAAATACCATAAGTGAAACCCAAACAGAAACAAAGCACATTACTGAAAATCCTACTGCTGCCAAGGGCATTTTTTTTTAAAGCACTGAGTTGGCTCTCTTTTCTTCATTTAGATTAATCCGACTGATTTGCAAATTGAAACATCACAGTGACGGCGAAAGGGGGAGTGTTCGTTTCTGCACATCTCACTCACCGGCTAATGAATGGCTGGATGCTCCTCCCAGCTAATGGCTCCATACTCATGGGCATGGGCTCTGGGGTTGAAAGCCAGTAGGAGTAATCGTTTCGAGAGGCAAAATTGCAGACGTTGTTGATGTTGCAGAACATGAAGGGCATGGTGCTGAAGCGACGGAGACAGCTGCCAGCAGTCCCTAAAGAAGAGAACTTTAAAACATAACAATCGCATCGCTCAGCTCGACCCACAACCCTCCTAAAGCTAGACAAGGTTTGGTTTCAAGGAGAACAGACCATTCTTATTGCAGCTGCACAATCACCGTAGGCGAGATCGGTAGATAATTTTAATGGCATATGTTTAGAGCGGTAAAGGAACATAAGTGTTGAGAGATGCCATGCAGTGGCGTAGCAAGGGTGAGAGGCACCTGGGGCAGGGCGCCCCCCCCGCCCCACACACGGTACCACCCCCTTACCCCCACTAGTTATTCACCATGACCCGTCGGTTCTCCCTCTTATGTCACTTCCTGTGTCTGGCACCCAGAAGTGATGTCAGCGGCAGAGCCGACACGGTTGTGAGGAGTACGTGGTGGTGAACAACTAGAGACACGGGGGAAGGGAAAAGGGGGGCGTGCGCATGGTGAGGGGAGGAGTGGGAAGAGATAGGGGGGGCAGAGTGGAGGAGGGGTGCTGGTACCCCCACCTACATGATCCCCTTTACTTCGCCACTGACACCATGATACCAATACCGCAGTGAATATACAGTAAGTGGATTGAAAGTTCCTATAATACTAATGCCGCAGTGAATGAAGTTTGGCGGGACTAGGCTCCTGAAGAAATGTCATGAAATGGAGCATCCACTGGGCCTATTGAAATAATGATGTGATTTTGTGCTTAAGAAACAAAACTCCATAGAAATGAGTGCATTGGACTCTACATAAAAGTTATTCCACAGAGGAGAATTATATAAAGTTAGAGGAAGGTTTTTCTGCATTCATGATGGCGTGCTTATAATTCATAATGGTGAGTTGAAATTAAGCAACCCATGTTGGAAGAGCACAAGTGAAATCTTTTCCTTCCTTTTAATTGAATCAGAAGTCTGTTGTTGATTGAACTAATCGACATTTCCTTTTTGTTGTATCTTAGAAAGCACAGTTACTTACCGTAACAGGTGTTATCCAGGGACAGCAGACAGATATTCTTAACGTATGGGTTGAAATCACCGACGGAGCCCCGGTACGGACACTTTTAACTAGAAAGTTCTAGTTGGCCGCACCGCGCATACGCGGGTGCCTTCCCGCTCGACGGAGGAGAGCGTGGTCCCCAGTTAAGATAAGCCAGCTAAGAAGCCAACCCGGGGAGGTGGGTGGGTCGTAAGAATATCTGCCTGCTGTCCCTGGATAACACCTGTTACGGTAAGTAACTGTGCTTTATCCCAGGACAAGCAGGCAGCATATTCTTAACGTATGGGTGACCTCCAAGCTAACAGAGAGGGAGGAGGGATGGTTGGCCATTAGGAAAATAAATGTTGTAACACAGATTGGCCGAAGTGCCCATCCCGTCTGGAGAAGGCATCCAGACAGTAGTGAGTAGTGAATGTGTGAACTGAGGACCAAGTGGCAGCTTTGCAGATCTCCTCGATGGGCGTGGAGCGGAGGAAAGCCACAGAAGCAGCCATAGCTCTGACTCTGTGGGCCGTGACAGCACCTTCCAGTGAGAGACCGGCCCGAGTATAACAGAACGCAATGCAGGCAGCAAGCCAGTTGGAAAGCGTTCGTTTAGAGACAGGACGACCTAAACGGTTAGGGTCGAAGGACAGAAAGAGCTGAGGTGATGTGCGGTGAGCTCTGGTACGGTCAAGGTAGTATGCCAGGGCACGCTTGCAGTCCAGCGTGTGTAACGCCTGTTCCCCAGGATGAGAGTGGGGTTTAGGGAAAAAGACAGGCAATGCAATGGACTGGTTGAGGTGGAAGTCCGAGACCACCTTGGGGAGAAATTTAGGATGGGTACGCAGAACCACATTGTCATGGTGAAAAACCGTGAAAGGTGGGTCAGCAACCAGAGCATGCAGCTCACTAACCCTCCTGGCAGAGGTGATGGCAATGAGGAAAAGCACCTTCCATGTCAGAAATTTGAGTGAAGTTGTGGCAAGAGGCTCAAATGGAGGTTTCATGAGGGCTGAGAGAACCACATTCAGGTCCTAGACGACTGGAGGAGGCTTCAGAGGTGGTTTGACATTGAAGAGGCCTCTCATGAACCGGGAAACCAGGGGATGAGCCGTGAGAGGTTTTCCGAGGATAGGCTCATGAAACGCAGTGATGGCACTGAGGTGGACTCTGATTGAGGTAGACTTGAGGCCAGCGTCGGAGAGAGAAAGCAAATAGTCCAGTACAGTTTCCACCGCCAATGAGGTGGGATCGTGATGATGAAGGAGACACCAAGAGGAGAACTGGGTCCACTTCTGATAGTAACATTGGAGGATGGCCGGTTTCCTGGAGGCATCCAAAATACGACGGACAGGCTGAGACAGATTCTCTGGAGAGGTCAGCCTGAGAGAAACCAAGCTGTCAGGTGGAGCGAGGACAGATTGGGATGTAGTAGAGACTGATGCTGCTGTGTAAGTAGAGTAGGAAATACAGGAAGAGGAATGGGCTCCCTGGAGCTGAGCTGGAGCAGGAGGGAGAACCAGTGTTGGCGAGGCCACCAAGGAGCGATGAGAATCATGGTGGCTCTGTCCCTGCGGAGTTTGGATAATGTCCGCAACATCAGAGGTAGTGGAGGAAAGGCATAGAGGAACCGATCCATCCAGTCGAGCAGGAATGCATCCGGGCCCAGACGGTGAGGAGATAAGAGTCTGGAACAGAACTGGGGCAGCTGATGGTTGTGAGGAGCTGCAAAGAGGTCCACCTGCGGAGTGCCCCAGCGAGCAAAGATGGAGCGGAGCGTGGGAGGATCCAGAGTCCACTCGTGAGGTTGAAGGATGCGGCTGAGATTGTCGGCCAGGGAGTTCTGTTCGCCCTGGATATAGACAACCTTGAGGAAGAGACTGTGGGCCGTGGCCCAGGTCCAGATGCGGATGGCCTCCTGACAGAGGAGGGGAGATCCGGTGCCACCTTGCTTGTTTATGTAGTACATGGCGACCTGGTTGTCTGTGCACAGGAGAAGGACCTGAGGGTAGAGAAGGTGCTGGAAGGCTTTGAGAGCATAGAACATGGCTCTGAGTTCCAGTAAATTGATGTGATGTTGACGCTCCGGAGGGGTCCAGAGACCCTGGGTGCGAAGATCTCCTAGGTGAGCTCCCCACGCATAAGGGGAGGCATCTGTGGTTATGATCATGGAGTGAGGGGGTAGATGAAATAGTAGACCCCTGGAAAGATTGGAGGAGTTCAACCACCAGTGAAGAGATTGCTGAAGAGACGATGTCACAGAGATGGGATGAGAAAGAGGATCCGTGGTCTGTGACCATTGGTTGGCCAGCGTCCATTGAGATGTCCTGAGGTGGAGTCGCGCCAGAGGAAGCACATGGACCGTCGAGGCCATGTGGCCCAAGAGGACCATCATTTGCCGAGCTGGAATGGAGCGATGAAGGAGCACCTGATGGCAGAGGTGGGTCCGTTGGCGGTCTGAGGGGAGAAACGCCCTCATCAGAGTGGTGTCGAGGACGGCTCCAATAAACTGAAGTCGCTGTGTGGGAAGCAGATGCGACTTGGGGTAGTTGATCTCGAACCCCAGAAGGTGGAGGAAGGAGATGGTGTGCTGAGTGGCTTGTAGCACAAGAGGAGACGTAGGTGCTTTCACTAACCAATCGTCCAAGTAGGGGAACACCTGAAGGTCGTGAGACCTGAGGAAGGCCACCACCACAATAAGGCATTTAGTGAACACTCTGGGTGATGAGGCGAGGCCAAAGGGTAGCACTTTGTACTGATAGTGATGGTGCTGTATCTGAAACCGTAGATAGCGACGTGAAGTCGGATGGATTGGGATGTGAGTGTAGGCCTCCTTGAGGTCTAGGGAGCATAGCCAGTCGTGGTGAGAGAGAAGAGGATAAAGCGTGGCCAGGGAGAGCATTCTGAACTTCTCTTTGACCAGACACTTTTGAGGTCCCTGAGATCGAGGATGGGACGAAGGTCTCCTGTTTTTTTGGGAACCAGGAAGTAGCGGGAGTAGAATCCCTGACCCCTTTGGTCCGGAGGTACCTCTTCGATGGCATTGAGGAGAAGGAGGGATTGGACCTCCCTCAGGAGGAGGGGGGTTTGGGAGGAGTGAGAAGCAGACTCTACGGGAGGATGGTCTGGTGGAAGAGTCTGGAAGTTGAGAGAGTAGCCGTGGCGAATGATTTTGAGGACCCATTGGTCTGATGTGATGACCTCCCAATGGCTGAGGAAGAGTTGAAGGCGTCCTCCGATCGGCTGAGGAAGAGGCGATGAAGGTGGGAGACTGGCTATGCTCTGGAGAAAGGAGTCAAAAGGGTTGAGACGGTTTTGATGAAGGAAGAGGCTTGGCAGGTTGAGTCTGTGGGCGAGCCTGAGGCTGATGCTGGTGGCGAGGACGGCGAGACTGTTGTGGAGGCGGGTTGAGAGGTCTGGACGAGAACCTGCGTTGGTAAGAAGACTGTTGCCTGTAGGGGCGAGCAGGTGGAGTCTTCTTTTTAGGTTTGATCAGAGTGTCCCACCTGGTCTCGTGTGCTGAGAGCTTCTGGGTGGTCGAGTCCAGGGATTCTCCGAAGAGTTCATCACCCAGACAAGGTGCGTTATCCAGGCGGTCCTGGTGGTTAATGTCTAGGTCAGAGACTCTCAGCCATGCCAAACGGCGCATAGCCACCGCCATGGCAGATGCGCGGGAGGTCAGCTCAAACGAGTCGTAGATGGAGCGAACCATGAATTTCCTGAGTTGGAGGAGGCTGGAAATTTGTTGCTGGAAGAGAGGGACCTTACGTTCAGGAAGATACTTCTGTAAGGAGGAGAGCTGTTGCACCAGATGTTTCATATAGAAGGAGAAGTGGAAGGTGTAGTTGTTGGCTCTATTGGCTAGCATGGCATTTTGGAAAAGGCGCTTACCAAATTTATCCATGGTTTTTCCCTCTCTGCCAGTAGGGGTGGAGGCATATACACTGGAACCCTGAGACTTTTTCAAAGTAGATTCCACCAGGAGAGATTCGTGGGGCAATTGAGGTTTGTCAAACCCTGGGATTGGAATAACCCGGTACAAGCTATCCAATTTGCGAGGGGCCCCGGGAAGAGTGAGGGGAGTCTCCCAGTTTTTATAGAAAGTTTCCCGTAAGATGTCGTGGACGGGCAACTTTAGAAATTCCTTGGGAGGTTGCTCAAAGTCTAGGGCATCGAGGAAAGCCTGAGACTTTTTAGAGTCGGACTCTAAGGGGATGGAAAGAGCTGCTGCCATCTCCCTAAGGAATTTAGAAAAAGAGGATTGTTCTGGTTTTGAGGCGGTATCGGTCATGGAGGGTTCTTCGTTGGTTGACGAAGCGTCCTCTTCGGTACCGTGCGGGGAGTCTTCCCACAAGTCTGGGTCTCTAACGTCAGGGTGTGCACGTTTGGACATCGGTGTGGAAGGCTCGGCATGGCGGGTCTTTGAGAGAGATTTGCCTGAGCGCACCGAGGCGGTACCGGGAGAGGAAGACCGATGTCGTTCCTGGGACCGGGAAGGGTCGGCAGCAGTACTGGTATGCACTGTAGGTGTTTCAGCCAAGAGCACCGGCATGGAGGTATTAATCGGTACCGAGGGGGTCGACACCGATGGGACAGTGCGAGGCTCGAACCGGTCCCGTACCGGAAGGTGCGGTGCCAGCAACGCCGGCAACAGTTGTTGGAGTTGTTGCTGGAGCTGCTCCTGTAATTGGTTTTGGAGTATGGCCGCGATGTGGTCATCCAGGGGGGGCACCGGTACCGCTTTTTTCTTCTTTGGTACCATAGGTGCCGCTCTACGCTCTGGCGATGAGGAGGCCGATGATGAGGCACTCACCGATATCGGAGCGGAGCGTTTGCGGGGTTGGTGCAGTGCCGGGAGGGCCGGTGTCGCAACCGTGGCAGGAGGGCGCTCAAGGGAAGTGGAAGGCTTCTTAGCCGGCTTACCTGGGCCCAACGACCCCGAAGAAGGGTCAGGTGGTGTCGACGTCGTGGGTGCCGACTTTTGTGGTGCCGTCGACGTCGCAGCAGGTTCCATGGCAGATCCGGTACCAAATAAAAGATTTTGCTGGATCTGCCTGTTTTTTAATGTGCGCTTTTTAAGCGTAGCACAGCGGGTGCAAGAGTCAGCCCGATGCTCTGGACCCAGGCACTGCAGGCACCAATTGTGTGGGTCGGTGAGAGAGATCGGGCGTGCACACCGCTGGCACTTCTTAAAGCCCGGTTGAGGGGGCATGAAGGGAAACACGGCCTCCGCAAAATCGAATCCGGAGGCCTGTATGGTGGCAACAGGCCCCGCCGGGGCCGGCCTGAAAAAATAAAGAAAACTGGACGAGTTGTTTTTTTTTTTTTTGTAAGTAAAAATAGGGAATCCGAAAGGAAAAATTAGAAGAAAAACGAAAAATTATGCGAGCGGGAAGGCAGAAACTAGCTTTTCAACGGCCGTTGAAAGCACATGCGTCTTCTTCGCTCCGCGGAAACGAAGAAACTGGGGACCACGCTCTCCTCCGTCGAGCGGGAAGGCACCCGCGCATGCGCGGTGCGGCCAACTAGAACTTTCTAGTTAAAAGTGTCCGTACCAGGGCTCCGTCGGTGACGTCACCCATACGTTAAGAATATGCTGCCTGATGGTCCTGGGATAAAGGAGATTTTAAGAATGAATACATTAGCTATATGCTTCAAGAGCACTGAACAATGAAGCTATTAAGAACATCCAGATCAATATTAAACCCTGCAGCCAGCATTCCTTTCAAATGTTGACTGCTGCATTTAAAGGTATAAAGTCAAACCTCGGTTTGCAAGTGTTTTGCAAGACGAGCACAACACTCGAGCAAACTAACTCGCAAACCGAGCATTGACACAACAAGCGAGCGTGTCATCCCACCCCGGGAACCGGCTTCTCTCCTCCCGCGGCCCACCCCCAAACCCTTACCTCCAGCGGACACTGGCGCTGCTGGCTTCCACACCACCCCCGCGTGCCGGTGCTGACAGAGCCTGCTGTGATGTTCTATGCTGGGCTGCTGGGGGCCTTGAGCATCTGCACATGCTCAAGGGCTTCTGGCTCACACCCTCTCCGAGATTCTCATGAGATTGTCAGAGAATCTGAAGAGAATCTTGAAGAGGGTGGGAGCCAGAAGGCCTTGAGCATGTGCAGATGCTCAAGGCCCCGCAGCAGCCCAGCATAGAGCATCAGCGGTGAGTCCTGCCCCAAGAGTCCTGTCCTCCATCTGGCTTGTCCTGCTGCCAGGGCGTCGACGAGAGAACGCTGTGTGTCCGAGCTCGGGTGCGGCCGTTAGTCTGTACTGCATGCACACCCTCTCTTCCTCTGCACTGCCTCTTCGTACTTTGCCAGGTGTTGCTGGAGGTAGGGTTTGGGCCGCGGGGGAAGAAAAGCCGGTTCCTGGGGTGGGATAGTGTGGAAGCAAGCAGCGCCAGTGGCCGGGGGGGGGGAAGAGGAGGTCAGTCCTGTTTTGGGGATGCGGAACAAATCATCAGAGTTTCCCTTATTTCCTAGGGGGAAACTCGCTTTGATATACGAGCCCTTTGGTTTACGAGCATGCTTCTGGAATGAATTATGCTCGCAAACCAAGGTACCACTCACTGTGTCTGAACATTCAGAGCCAGTACCGATCACATTCTCTCTAAGCTGTGCAAGAGTCCTCCAAAGGCATTCTTGCCAGTAGGGGGTGGTGTTTCATTATTGTGTTTTCAGGTGTCCTAGCTTGCCTGTCCTTTGCTCTTGAAAATGTGATACTGAAATAGCACTTTCCGCTGGCAGGAATGTAGGTGGAGGACTCTCGCACTGCTGAGAGGGAACATTGATTTGGGTAACTATGGATAGGCTTTTTGTTAAGAACATAAGAATTGCCGCTGCTGGGTCAGACCAGCGGTCCATCGTGCACAGCAGTCCGCTCACGTGGTAGCCCTCTGGTCAAAGACCAGTGCCCTGAGACTAGCCCTACCCGAGTACATTCTTGTTCAGCAGGAACTTGTCTAACTTTGCCTTGAATCCCTGGAGGGTGTTTTCCCCTACGACAGACTCCGGAAGAGCGTTCCAGTTTTCTACCACTCTCTGGGTGAAGAAGAACTTCCTTACATTTGTACGGAATCGATCCCCTTTTAACTTCAGAGACTGCTCTCTCGTTCTCCCTACCTTGGAGAGGGTGAACACGTCTATTCCCTTCAGTACTGTTTCGATCATATCCCCTCTCAGTCTCCTCTGTTCGAGGGAGAAGAGGCCCAGATTCTCTAATCTTTCACTGTACGGCAACTCCTCCAGCCCCTTAACCATCTTAGTCGCTCTTCTCTGGACCCTTTCGAGTAGTACCTAAGCTGCCTGGCTAGCTGTCTAGATACTGATGCTGAATTTTGTCAATACCTCGATAAATTCTGGTTCCACCCAGGCTTTGTCTCTGGACTGCCCCAGCACTGTCCAGATAGCACTGAGGTGATCTGCGGGAATTTTCAGTAACATTATCTAAATAGTGCTATTGAAAATCCAAGTGTGGATCCAATCAGTGCTGCTACTCAGATAAGTAGCTTCACACACACACACACACATACTGAAAGCAGCATAAATTGGATCCATACTTGGATTTTCAGTAGCACTATTCAGATAGTGCTACTTTGCCGGCCGGCTAAGTCACGTTTGGCCAGCTATCCACCAGTATTGAATGGGAGATAAACGACAAAATCCAAACTGCACCAAAAGATTCCACAAAGGAAAAGAAGCAGCAAAACAACAAAAAGATTGTAGTTTAATAAGCGTCCAAAGAACTTAAAAACAATAATCTTTATGTAACAGAAAATACCAAGTTTGTCTCATAGATGTTGACGCTGTACATCTCATCTTCCAAGTCCAAATCTGTGGCCACTGAGTAGCAGAAATCTGCTGCTTAATCTCAATGCTCCAGATGTCCTCGAGACTACTGTATTTTCATGCGTATAACGCGCGCGTTATACACGATTTTACAAACCGTGCGCGTTATACGTGTGAGCGCGTTTTACAACTTTTTTTTTTCAATCCGATCGGTATCCCCCTGCGAACCGGCATCCTCCCCCCCGCTCGCGTCACCCCCCCTCCCCCGCGATCCTACATCCCCCCAGCACCGCAAAACATGTCTTACCCGATTGGGTACCGGCACCGCCACCAGCACCAATGCACAGGATGTGCCTGTGCCGTGCCCGAAGATCCTTCCTCGTTGGGTTGGTTTGGGCTGGGCTGGGCTGGGCGGTGCAGGAGAGATCCTCCTTCTTCCTGCGCCGGGCTGGACTAGGCTTTGAGCATTTAGCATGCTCAAAGCCTTCTGGTCTCGCTCTCTCCTAGATTATCTCGGAGAGAGCGAGACCAGAAGGAGGATCTCTCCTGCACCGCACTGCCCAGCCCAGCCCAACCCAAACCAACAAGGGAGGATCTTTGGGCATTGGCACTGGCACATCCTGTCCATTGGTGCTGGTGCCCAATCGGGTAAGACATGTTTTGCGGTGCTGGGGGGGATGTAGGATCACGGGGGAGGGGGGGTGACGCGAGCGGGGGGGGGGGGAGGATGCCAGTTCGTAGGGGGGAATGCTGGATCGGATTGAAAAAAAAGTTGTATATCGCGGGTAAGCGAGCGGGGGGGGAGGATGCCGGTTCGTAGGGGGGATGCCGGATCGGATTGAAAAAAGTTGTAAAACGCAGGTAAGCGAGTGGGGGGGGGGAGGATGCCGGTTCGGAGTAGGCGGGAGGAGGTTTTAGCATGCGCGTGTGCGCGCTATATTAAATTTTTTTTACATAGATTTGTGTTCCCCGCACGCTATACCCGTGTGCGCGTTTTACACAGGTGCACGTTATCTACGTGAAAATACGGTAGTTTTAGGTTTCTTATTCAGATAAATCAGATATTAATTTATACCACTTGGCTGCCTGATGCCTTAGCAAATCTGTCTGACACTGGATCACTTATTGTTCTATTATCCTTTGATATTCAGCTTTTGGAGATCGATATGGGGACAAATAAATTTGGTTTTGGAATCTTGTATTCCGCTGTCAAATGAGGCTATCATTTGTGGCCCTTTGTTCTCCAAGCCTCCTCTGGATAAATATAAAAATAAATTATTTGGTTTCATGACTGGGATAGCCACGCAAATGGAAGCCAAAAATTGGAAAAGTTGGGATCGGCTTAATTTTCATTTTTGGTGGGAGTCTGCATGTTTATACTACAAATATGAAAGAATGATCTCAGAACTTATGGGTAAGAACAGAATTTTTAAATCAACTTGGAGTCCATTGGTAAATTTTATTAAAGTTGATTAGCCAGACTATTTTTCTGATTTTTCACTTGAATTACACATCCAGGGAGGGTGGGAGGGTGGAGGGGTATTGTATTTTATTATTATCATTGATTAATAAGTGCAATAGGTTTTTCACTAAATTATCAGATTTGAATTCTTCTTATACTGGGGTGGGGGAATAATAGTTTTGATGTACTTTGTTGGGTAAAAATGCAATTGTATAGTTTATTATATATATATTTTAATTCTTTATTATGATTATTCATGACAATAATAGATTATATATATTTCTATACATTAGATTGCATTATATTGGAATAAAAACTTAATAAAGAATTAAAAATAATTAAAAAAAACCCCACAAACCAATCCACAAAGGATGTATACAGTCACAAGTGACTCAATATAGAAATCATATAATGTATACAATACAAATGACCCAATATGGGCCGTGTTTTGGCAAAATAAAAATGCCTTCGTCAGGGGTCTTAGAAGGTCTTTGGCTGTCTTAAATATAAAAACATTAAAATCACAAAAAATCCAAGTAGTTAAGAGGGTCATTTGGTTTTTATCTTGTGGGTCACTTGTGAGTGTATACATCCTTTGTGGATTGTTTTTAAGTCATTTGGACGCTTATTAAACTACAAACTGGTATGTCCGATCTTCTGTTTCACAATCTTTTGTTATTTTGGCGCAACATAGCTGGCCGGCTAAAGCATGTGGCCAGATAGACCCGACAAAAAGGTAGGTCTTTCATTGGCCATTGGCCTTAGCTGGCCAGCCAATAAAAAGTCGGCTCGGCTGGCTACGTGTGAGCTGCCAAACACTGTCCAGGATATTCAGTGCAGGGGCTGGATACAGCTCTGAAAATGAATATCCAGGATTGCTTACGCCAACAAGAGGGCTGAATATCAATCAGTCCCATCATGTCTTAGACCACTACTGAAGTACAAGACATGATTTGAACTTTCCTCTTGGTATCCAGGTTCAAATCCCACCACAGCTCCTTGTGACCCTGGACAAGTCACTTAACCCTCCATTGTCCCAGGTACAAACCTTAGGGCAGAGAAAGTACCTACAAATAATAAAAGAAAACCACTCTGGTTGTACCACAGAAAGGTGGTATATGAAATCCACTACCCTTTAAACTTTACTTCATTGTTTAAAAACTGTGGGCACAAGAAGAGATTACTAGCAACTCTGCTATGATGGCACAACTATGATGGAAGGAAAGAATAGTGAAGAAAATTCCTCCTCATTTTTTCTTTCAGCAGGATGGCAAGAATAGGGAATCTCACCCAAATCCTGGCCGTGCGCTCTCTCGTTTCCCTGCACATACAGAAGAGAATATCCATCATAGATTCTTGCTGTTCCTTGTGGGCACGCTGGTATCTCTGTTGTCTGGCTGTGCCGCGTAATGAGGAATCCATGAGCCACGGACCCTGCTCCTGGAAGACCTGGAGGACCTTGTAAACCATCTGGACCAGGCGAGCCTTGGTTTCCTCTTAAACCTGGGTCAGAGACAGATTAATGGGTAAACGAATGAAAGCATTTTTTTTTATGGTGTTATCATTTAAAAAAGATTTTTGTCCTTTACAGAACCAACGTGTCATGCCAGCTGCCACGCCTGCGGATATCTGGTGCTAGCAGAAAGCAATGGAAGCAAAAGTTCAAGCTCCTGCCACGCTGCTGCAGTGGCCTGCTCTAATGACATCATCCAGCTTCAACGGCACCTGCCGAGTGACAACTTTTTAGGGCTTTCCAGTTATAACTGAAAATCAGAAGCCTTAATTACTTTCAAGTATTTCAAGTCTCGGGAAGAATAAGCTCAGATTTCATAATCAGTAATCATGTTTAAAGCTCACCTGGTTGACCCGGTAAACCTCTTTCTCCTTTATGCCCGAGCGAACCCTGAAATCCAGGAAGTCCATCGCGACCATGATCTCCAGGTAGTCCGACGGGGCCTTGAAAACAAACAGGAACATAAATTTCTATTCAATATATCAAAAAAGAGATCAAACTTCTTCCTGGTACACAGGGCCTGGTAACGGCAGTGCTGGGCAATGGTGATCACAAGGTGATCAAATTTTGATTACTGGAATTAAGAGACTACAATAATAGGAGAATGAATACAAGAAAATCAGCAGATGCTTATACAGCCACTTTGTCCCCCATCTTTGGAACCAATTGCCTGGCCAGGTAAGATCACAAGACTCGCTGATGACCTTCCGGAAAACACTGAAGACTCGCCTCTTCAAGTGAACAGCCCCCTCAGACCGCCTTCTCCTTGCTCCCTTTCCTAACTCCCGCTCCCCTGATCTCCCCCTCCCTCTTTGCTCCCCTCCTCCCCTACGTCTTCCCTCCTGTCTCTCTACGACTGCCTATAAACTTTGTCCTATAATTTTATTGTGAATGTCAATTGTAACCTGTTCTGAGCTCCCGGAAGAACGGGATAGAAATCTACATCAATCAATCAGAGGTAACATTACACACTAATCAAACCACGAGAGGCCTAATGTGAGAAATTCATTTGTTTCTTTTCAATTCTAATTTCAACATAACTGGTTACACAATCTTCTTTAGTTGAAGAAAAACTTTCAACTGTTCTGGGGAGTGAAAAAAATATATATTTGGATTCCACATAACGAACCAGGCATTTACAGGGGTATGCCAACAAAAAGGCTGATTCCAAATCTATTGTCTCTTGTCGTACGTTTTTCTTGATAATATATGTTTCATTGTATTTCTTTTCTTTTTTGTGTGGTGTCAATAAAGATTATTTATTTTATTTTAAACATTTATATTCCGCCTTTGGCCAAAGCGCTAACAATAAACATACGTGATCTTTAAGCACACATAAAATCTTCAAATTCACGTCACAAACAGGAGCAAAGGAGACAGAGGTCTAAATGTAAACGTTACATCATTCACACTGTAATAGATGATTAGATGTTCAATACAAAATAAGGTACAGCTAGGAAAAAAATGCTTGTGGAAAAAGATAAGTTTATGGAAAATAAAATACTAATCTAGTAGATCTTAACTATAACGTGAGCCTTTAAAGGCAACCAATGAAGTTGCAGAATGAAAGAAATACATTAACAGTGGAATATTTTCTTATTGCCAAACCCTCCCTCCACCCACAAAAAACCATAAAATAAAATAATAAGCTTGGATAGAATAATCTAACCATACCTTGTAACCCTAGAGGACCTTGTAGCCCAGGCGAACCGTTCAGCCCAGGGCGGCCTGGCGAACCTGGGGAGCCAGGATTTCCTTTTACTTCAATGACTGCACCTTTGGGACCAGGTGGGCCGGTGAAGCCTGGAAGAAAACAACCTTGGTCTAAACGAATTTAGAAATGCTAAGTCAAATATTTAGGGGGGGGGGAGTTATCAAGGTGTGCTAAAAGGCATGGATTAACCACAGGAGTTAGCAACACATCAAATACACATGCAACTCATTTTCTGCTTTTGATACCATTCATTTTCTTTTCATTTGTTTGTGCTTTACTTATACCGTGTTTCCCCCGAAAATAAGACACATTCATATTAATTTGGAGCCCAGAAAAGGCACTAGGTCTTATTGTCATGTACAACGATCATCTCTCCCTTTCTCTCCCCCACATGTGCAGCATCTTCCCTCCCCTCTCACCCATCCCCTTGTGCAGCAGAACCCTTGCAGCTTCTATCCCTTCCTTCCTCCCATCCCCGCATGTAGCATCTTTCTATCCCCCCTGTTGCCGCCGCACACCGCCACCTCCGCTGACCCATCTCTCCCTCCCATCATCAGCGATGCGGCAGAGGAACGCCCAGGAGATAGAAGGCCGTGAAGCAGTCTGTGTAGATTGCTGCCAACGCTGTTATAAGGTATTCCTGTCTTGCTGCTGGCAACTAGGCCTTATTTTAGGGGAAACACAGTAGGTACATATATTTACATCCGGGCTAGTATTCTATACATGAAAGTATGTTTCCTATGTTCCTTCATAGGATAGGCTCCTACCAGGTGCTTAGATACAGAGTTTCCTTTTAGAGTCTCCCCCCCCCCCCAATTCTATAAACTTGTAATTAGCTAATTGGCTTTAAGTAATAATTGGCATGATTTTAAAGTTAAACATGTAACTGCCCTTCGTCGGTATTCTATAAATTTAGGGGGATATTCTATAAACAGCACCAAAACTTAGATGCCGGTAGTCACTTTAACAGCACCTAATTGAAAGATGCCATTTAAAACAGCAAAAAAATGGTAAAATTATAGCACCTACCGGCGTCTAAATAAAATATGCCAGAATTGCACCTACATAGGTGCTTAAAGGCGCTTAACGTAACTTTGGGTGTGGATAATGCCGGAAGTGGCGTTAGGCTTCAATGCTAAGAAATGTAAGGTCATGAACCTTGGAAGCGGAAATCCATGCAGGACGTACTTCTTGAACGGAGAAACTTTAACTAGGACTTCAGCAGAACGAGATTTAGGAGTAATCATCAGTGCAGACATGAAAACTGCCAATCAAGTGGAGAAGGCTTCATCTAAGGCAAGGCAGATATTGGGTTGTATCAATAGAAGTTTCGTCAGCCGAAAGCCTAAAGTCATAATGCCTTTGTACAGGGCCATGGTGAGACCTCATCTGGAGTACTGTGTGCAATTCTGGAGGCCACATTACAGTAAAGATGTGCGCAGAATCGGTTCAACGGACGGCCACCAGGATGATCTCGGGGCTCAAGGGTCTCTCGTACGAAGAGAGACTGAACAAATTGCAGCTCTACCCTCTTGAGGAACGTAGGGAGAGGGGAGACATGATCGAAACATTTAAGTACCTCCCGGGACGTGTCGAAGTGGAAGATGATATTTTCTTTCTCAAGGGACCCTCGGCCACAAGAGGGCACCCGCTCAAACTCAGGGGCGGAAAATTTCATGGCGACACCAGAAAGTATTTCTTCACAGTGAGAGTGGTTGATCATTGGAACAAGCTTCCAGTGCAGGTGATCGAGGCAGACAGCGTGCCAGACTTTAAGAATAAATGGGATACCCATGTGGGATCCCTACGAGGGTCAAGATAAGGAAATTGGGTCATTAGGGCATAGACAGGGGGTGGGTAAGCAGAGTGGGCAGACTTGATGGGCTGTAGCCCTTTTCTGCCGTCATCTTCTATGTTTGGTGCCATAAAGCGATTCACAAGGATAGGCACCAGAAATGTAGGCCTGAAAAATCCTGGCCTATGTTTCCAGCACCTATTTCACGGAAGTGCAATTCTCTGTAGGGTACACTCACATGATTGACACTCGATCAGTGTGCAAAATCCAAGGTGCATAACTGCAAGGGGTTGTGTGTCATAAGAATATAAGAATTGCCATACTGGGACAGACCGAAGCCCAGGATCCTGTTTCCAACAGTGGCCAACTCAGGTCCCAAGTACCCAGCTAGATCCCAAGTAGTGTGTTGCTTATCCTAGGAATAAGCAGTGGATTTCCCTAAGTCATCTCAATACTGGCCTATGGACTTCTCTTTTAGGAAATTATCAAAACCTTTTTTAAACCCTTCTAAGCTAACTGATTTTACCACATTCTGCCTTTAAGCATGAAATATCAAGTGGCTAAGAACTATTCAATCAGGTTTTGCATAAGTACATCTTTTACATCGACCGAAGCCAATGTTGGTGCCCTATTATTCCCGTACTATGATCCAGGGGATGATACTTAATTGTAATGCATTATACCTAGGTATGAATAAGATGAGATATAGAGCTTTGCAGTTATTAATACTGCTGCAAGGTTGATCATTAGGGTTCCCGGGTCAAGATTGATTACTGGGGATTCTAGGTCAAGGTTGATTACTGGAGTTCCTAGGTCAGTACATATAACTCCCATCCTAAAGCATTACATTGGCTACCAGTATTGTAGAGAATACAGTACAAAGTGATGTCAATTATCCACAAAGCAATGTACTATTTCGCCCAGGTGTTGGTGAAGTTTGAGGTCAAGAAATGTTATCAGTAAGTGGTCATGTGAAAACACAATATGCTGAGACAAGGGCCTCAAGGTTCATTATTGCAATTATAAGTCATTGGAATGCTCTACCGAGTCAGATATGTTTATGTGCAGAGCAGGGTAATATCAAGAAATTATTGAAAACTCAGTTATTTGTAACAGCATTTATGTGAATTATTTGGATGGTAGATAGATGGTCTTATTGTAAGGGAAGAAGTGTTTTATACATGGTAGAATTTTAAAAGGTCTGTATGGATGGAAACCGCCTTGATTCTAGGTGGTGTATAAATTTTTATAAGTGCCTCCTCTTACCACATCCTCTGGCAATGCATTCACTCAGAGAATAGTTAAGCTCTGAAAAGGATGTGGCAAGAGTGTTTAATGTAGTTGGTTTTAAAAAGGTTTGGACAAGTTCCTGGAGGAAAAGTCCATAAATTTGAGAGAGACATGGGAGAAGCCACTGCTTGCCCTGGATCGGTGGCATGGAATGCTGCTACTACTTGGGTTTTTGCTAGGTACTTGTGACTTGGATTGGCCTCCGTAAAGATGGGATACTGGGCCTGATGGACCATTGGTCTGACCCAGGATGGATATTCTTATGTTTCTCAGCCATTGATAGACCTCACATCCAAATGAGCAGGTAGCTGACTTTGGAGCAGGCATAAGTGCAGAGAGGAAAATTTTCTTAAATGTCAGAAGACAAAGAACAAATTCGAAAGAAAAAAAAAAAAGCAACAGAAGACAGAGCACAAACTCTTTATCAATCACCTCCTGCACGCCTGGGCCCAGCTGATCTCCTCACTCTACATGCAGCAGGAACAGGTGCTGGTCACCACTTTATATGTTTTGGAAGGAGGGGGGAGGAGCTAAGAGAAAAGCGATACTGCACATGTGCAAAACATGGCAGCCAATAAATACTGGAGCAAGCAGGCGGTGTTGATGCAGGTTGGCAATATTCTGATTCCGCTGGCTCTGTACACAAATATTTAGTGCGATAGTGGTCAATCAGGTTAAAAACCTGACGGCAAAAGCTAGATGGATGCTAGGCTGCATATGTCCAGTAGGAAAAAGGAGGTATTGATGCCCCTGTATAAGACTCTGCTGAGACTTCATTTAGAATATTGTGTACAATTCTGGAGATGCACCTTCAAAAAGATATAAACAGGATGGAGTCAGTCCAGAGAAAGGCTACTAAAATGGTGCATGACCGTCATAAGGTTTATACAGATGTAAAGATCTCAATATGTATACTTTGGAGGAGAAGTCGAGAGGGGAGATATGATAGAGACATGTAAATACCTATGTGGCATAAATGTACATGAGGTAGATCTCTTTCAAATGAAAGGAAACTCTGGAATGAGGGTGCATAGGATGAAGGTGAAGTAACCTTAGACAATACATTTTCATGGAAGGGTGGTAAATGCTTGGAATGATTTCCCAGTGAAGGTGGTGGAGACGAAAAGTGTATCTGAATTCAAGACGGCTTGGGATAAGTACGTTGAATCTCAAAGGGAGAGGAGGGGATAGTAGATGACATGGATAGGCCACATGGTCTTTATTTGTCTTCATGCTTCTCTGTTTCTATCAAATTGTGACAGTAGTAAGGCTTGGACAACCAGTCTAAATCATAAATATTTACAGATTTGTCTTAGCTTATGCAATAATAAAAATGATCTTTTTATCAAAGAATTTACCTGAAGTTCAAATGATAAAGATAGAGAAGTAGACAAGATAATCTGGTCCATTACCTGGTGGTCCTGGGGTACCTGTATCACCACGCAAACCGGGCAAACCAGGAGACCCACTGGGTCCTTTTGCACCTGAGAAAAGCAAATGGTAGCTGTAATCAAAGCGCTGACTATGCTCCCTTCTCCTGACCTCACAGAACTTCACAGAGGGCCTAGAATCCATGTTTCAAATACCTGAGAGTCCTGGAACTCCAGGAAAACCCGGATCACCTTTCATTCCATTCAGGCCGGGGCGACCAGATTCACCCTAAATGATAAACATAGTTCTCTTTATCTGGATAATCTCACAGAAACATGGAAAAAGAAAGATCGGAAGGTCCAGCCTAACTGCACAATTTCCCTCCTCTGCAATATCATAGACCTCAACTGATCATCCGCCCCCCTGTCTGGTTACGCACTGCTAAGCAGGCCGGATGCTGATTTTCAGCAGTACCTAATCGGGGAGTACCACTAAAATCTCTTTCAGCTAGCCAGGCTAGGGGTAGTCCATGGGCAAAGCCACAACTTAGCTGTTTAGTAGCAATATTTGGTCTGTTAACCAGCTAAGGAAGTGGATAAAGTTAGGACAGCAGAAAAATCTTCCTAATTTTATGTGCATTTTGGTGGGGGCACCAGCACCACTCTGCCCCCCCACCCATGCCATGCTCACACCCTCCCTTCCCACGTACCTCTTTAAATCTTCGCCAGCACGAGCAACTTCTCCGGCTTGCGGCTCACGCTGGCCTGGCTTCCCTGTGAAATCACTTCCTGGTCACGGGCCAGGAAGTGACATCAGAGGGAAAGCAAATGCTGGCATAAGCAGCAGACTAGAGAAGCTGCTTGCACTGGCGAAGATTTAAAGAGAT
Organism: Geotrypetes seraphini; assembly: GCF_902459505.1. NCBI lineage: Eukaryota > Metazoa > Chordata > Amphibia > Gymnophiona > Dermophiidae > Geotrypetes > Geotrypetes seraphini. The sequence continues at coordinate 20,092,208 of NC_047088.1, forward strand.
TCTGGGGGGGGGGGGGGGAGAGGGAGGGCACGAGTGTGGCATTGGGGGCAGGGAAGGAGCAGGGGAGTGGAGAGGAGAGTGCCACCTACCCTCACTACACTACTATAATTGGGCAAAAATCTGAATATTGGCTAGTGCCCAGTTAACTTCCAGGTCATCACACATTCCTGAATATTCATTGAATATGTGACGTTCGATCAGCCCTTGGCTGTGAGTAGTTTTTAAGCCACTAACCCCTACGGGCTGAACCATTCTGAATGCTCACAATTATAAGCCAGGGAGAACAGGGTCTCTGGATCTAAAGCCTATACAGCAACAAACTTTATGCTACCCTTTACTGTATCCTATCCTTGGACACTGCAATTTGTTTTGTCCGCATTTTGCATCCCTTATGACAGCAAGATGGGAGGAGGCAGTTAAACCTGACCGGAGTTTAGAAATAAATGAGAACTCATCTTAAAGGAGGGAACTATGCCAGAGTTGAAAAAGGCTGCTCATTTTGAAAGGCAATATTATAACTAGGCATCCCAAACCAGCCCCAGTACTGCCCCAAATCATCATGCACACAGAGGTATAAATGCATTTGGGTTCTCTATGCATGTACAAGTCTATTTTATAAGATACTATTCAACCGGGAGAATTTTTCTCACAGCCTTATCCCTTCATTCACACATGTGTTTAATCATTCGCTGTTCCTCAGCGGGCCACCATGCGCTCAAACAATCTCATTGAGCATGGCTTTACGTCCCCCCTATAAATTTATAGGATACACTGACGAACACTTTAAGTCGATAGTTTCTAGACCGGCGTTGTTGGACGATATGGAGGGACCCCCGATCAGGTTATGAAGTTAGAGCTAGATCAAATACTAACTGTAGGATCCCCAGGGTAGTGTACATAATTATGTGCCCATGTAACCTTGTGTACGTGGGGCGAACAAAGAGAGCAATTTGTGTTCGTTTGAATGAACACAAATCAAGGATTAACACAAGAGTTGAACAAGCGTGCTGCCATGTAGCTCCGCCCGAATAAGTCTTTTCTGTGCCTGTTCCCATTCCTGCCAGGTGGATTGGCCTGGGGAGTCCTCCATATCGTCCAACAACGCCGGTCTAGAAACTATCGACTTAAAGTGTTCGTCAGTGTATCCTATAAATTTATAGGATACACTGACGAACACTTTAAGTCGATAGTTTCTAGACCGGCGTTGTTGGACGATATGGAGGACTCCCCAGGCCAATCCACCTGGCAGGAATGGGAACAGGCACAGAAAAGACTTATTCGGGCGGAGCTACATGGCAGCACGCTCGTTCAATACTTAAAAAGGGCTATGATACCTCGAGGCTTACGAATTTTGAAAGAACCCATGTTGATGGGTATGGATAAGCCTTTTATGGACAAGTGGACAGCGATTCTCAATAGATGCTCCCGAGACTTGATGATATTACTGGTTGAGACCACGACAACCATTGAACAAGATCTGAAAGTCAAGTGTGTGGATATTGAACACGAGCTCCAGAGGACGATGGAAAGGGAAGAATATGACAATAAACATAAAGAATTGGAAGAGTTGTTACAAAACTTACGTGAATCAGTAAAACAAACAAAAATTAAAAAGTGGAAACGTGATGAAAAGGACTACATGGCAGGGAAAGTCTATACCTGGAATAAAAGGAATTTTCCAGCACAAACCAAGAAGAAAGTAGCATTTGATGCGTCCTCTGAAGAATCGGAAGGATTAAGTGGGGACTCGGGGGACTCCTCAGTCTCCAAGACGTCGGGGGAAGATGGTCAACAACTACCCACCAGGACCTCAAACATAAAGACAAGAAACAGAGGACGAGGCCAAGCCCGGGGAAGAGCGGTTCGGATGAAATAAAACCATTGGTTATCAATATATCTTCCTCTGTGATTCTAACAACGGACCAAATGTCAGTATTACAGTTTGGACTGGGATATGTAATCCAGGAGAGACCTGACTTTTTCACTTTAAAAATAGCTTTTCATAAATTCATCAGAAAGCTACAGATTAAATTATTTTTCCAAACCCAGACTGATTTTCCATATCGAGATGACCTTTCCATCGTTAAGAAAGATTCTAGATGGATTCCACCGGGACAGATGGACTCGGCATTGAGTACATTCAAAGACCTTGTACTCAATGGATTAACTGAGTTTGAGAGATCATTCAGAACTTCTGACATTCAATATAATTTATCATACCATCAGTATCAGGCACTCCATCAACTTAGAGACATGGATAACATCACTATTTCTAAAGCGGATAAAGGGGGAGCAATAGTTATCCAAGAAACAACTCAATACCAAGAAGAAGCGGATAGACAATTACAAGATTCAACAGCTTACAAGATTTTGCCGGAAAATCCTACAGGCCAACTGATGAAAAGTATTTATACCTTCATCACCCAACATTATGAGCAAGAACATATCACCTATAAAGAATATCAGTTTCTTCTTGAAAAATACCCTAGAACTCCCACTATCCGATTTGTACCTAAAATACACAAAAGTATCACTAGGCCTCCAGGAAGACCCATTGTTAACACCAGGGCGAGTCTACTTGAGCCGCTTTCAAAGTTCCTGGATACATTCTTGAAGGTGGAAGCAGCCAAAGTAAAATCATATCTTAAGGATTCCTCACACTTTCTTAGGACCTTACAGGAGATAACTCCTCATAACAACACAATTTTGGTTACACTGGATGTGGTTTCCCTGTATACGAAGATCCCCCAAAATGAAGCTTTATCCATTATTGAAGACACCTTAGCAAAGAGGACTGAACATCTGAGAATTCCTAACTCCTTCCTCTATAGATTAGCCGAATGGGTCCTCAAGGATAGCTTTTTTGAACATAATGACATCATTTACCAACAAATAGAGGGGGTGGCTATGGGAGTTACAGTGGCCCCGTCCATAGCGACTCTATACATGGACAAATTTGAAACAGAGGTTATATACCCTTCTGAATTTTTCCAGTCTATTCAAGTTTGGAAACGCTTTTTAGATGATATTTTCCTGTTATGGAATGGTTCAGAAGATGATTTGAATAAATTTTGCATATGGATTAACACCTTAAATCCGAACCTCCAATTTGTAGCCCACTCCAGTAATACTGAGATTGAGTTTTTGGATATACTCTTGAATAAAGATGATATAGGGATCCATACTACCCTATATAGGAAAACTGTGGCAAGGAACACCCTGCTCCATTTCAATAGCCACCACCCATATCATTTGAGATATAATTTACCGGTTAGCCAGTACTTGAGAGTACGAAGGATATGTTCCACTCTGTCTGAATTCAAAAGGGTAGCTAAAGATCTGGAGGGTAGATTTTTAGAAAGGGGTTATCCCATTAGGTCCATTAGACAAGCTTACCTTAGAGCGCGGTATGCGCAAAGGGAACTTTTATTACAGGAGAAGATGAGTGTGGAAGAGGAAGAACCACTGGTATGTGTTTTACCTTATTCCAAAGCTTCTGGAGTTTTAATCTCCCAGATTAAATTGTTTTGGCCCATACTTAGTCTACATGAGGGTTTCACAGAACTCCCTTTGTTCTCTCACCGTAAAGGCAGAACCATCGGCCAAGTCCTGAATAAACCTGTTCGAACACCTTTGAACCCTGACATGATTAAAGGTCATGAAAAATGTCAACACTGTCAGTGGTGCAATTCAGCTTTAGTAGGTCCCAAATGGAGGGACCCCCGATCAGGTTATGAAGTTAGAGCTAGATCAAATACTAACTGTAGGACCCCCAGGGTAGTGTACATAATTATGTGCCCATGTAACCTTGTGTACGTGGGGCGAACAAAGAGAGCAATTTGTGTTCGTTTGAATGAACACAAATCAAGGATTAACACAAGAGTTGAACAAGCCCCGATAGTCCAACATTGTATGGATAAAACACATGAGGTTTCCCAGTTAAGATGGAGAATTATTGATCATATAGAAACATGTGAGTTGATAGGAAACTGGGAGCAGAGGCTTAATATGCTGGAACAACGCTGGATTTATCGTTTAAATTCAGTAACCCCTTATGGATTGAATAACGAACTTGAATGGGCTTCTTTAATTTAAGGCTTCTTTATTATAAGAGACGGGGGGGTTATGTCCTCCATACGGCACGCTAACTCAGTGTATTTTCATTAAATTTTGGGGCATCCTTATCCCTGACGTCATCCTTCACATACCGAATGACGGATGACGCGGGGGGCGGGATCCTATAAATCACATGATTGTGAATCAGTCCACCATTACGTTCTGGACGTTATGGTGGTGAAAGAGTAAATGAGGTAAGGAGGGGAAATAATGGTTCTTTAAATTACTTTAAATCACTGTATACGTTATCATTGATAAGATGTTAGGAAGGGTAATTATGGGAACTTAGTTTTCATGTTTTATATCTTTCAGGGAGTATGAACCTTGATAAAGCCCAGCAACTTATACGGGCGAAACATGTCGGTACATACTAAAACTCCCCGGTTCAACATCGAACTAAAAGCTAAGTACTTTTAGTATTTAACTTAAATATTTAAAATTGAATTTAAGTAAGACTCATATTAGAATAAAAACGCTGGTTCCAATGAGGAGGGGGGACGTAAAGCCATGCTCAATGAGATTGTTTGAGCGCATGGTGGCCCGCTGAGGAACAGCGAATGATTAAACACATGTGTGAATGAAGGGATAAGGCTGTGAGAAAAATTCTCCCGGTTGAATAATACGTTAACTAGTTCTTCATTCTAAGATATTTAAAAACTGGTGCTGAAGGCTATATTTTATAAGATAGACATGTAAATCACCTTCTTGTCCAGTTTGTCTGTCCGGACTAAATTGTAAGCTCTTTTGAGCAGGGACTGTCTCTTCAGTGTTATTGTGTACAGTGCTGTGTATGTCTAGTAGCGCTACAGAAATTAGTAAGTAGTAGAAGCTGTCTGAATGCTCAATGACATCACAATGCATCTGGGTCGAACCCAGAATTCTTTATGACATCATAATGCAGCTGTATGCGGTTCCTCCACCTGAGCATTGTATACAGATGCACCTTCTTGTCCAGTTTGTCTTTCTTGACTAGACTGTAAGCTCTTTTGAGCAGGGACTGTCTCTTCTGTGTTTTGATGTTCAGTGCTGTGTATGTCTAGTAGCACTATAGAAATTATTACCGTATTTCCCCGCATATAGGCCACCCCAATGTATAGGCAGCAAAAAAATGCCTATACATGTTTTAAAACTCTTAGATAAGCTGCCCCATGTTACAAGCTGCAGCTTATCTAAGAGTTATAAAACCACATGGAGGCGGCCTATACATCCCTCCCCTCCTGTAAATATCGTACCTCTGCCAGCTGCCTCCTGCAATGTTGCGGCCGCGCTGCAGGGCAGGAGCAATCTTTTCAGCGTCCAGCCACCACCGTGCTGCTTCCTCAATACCTGCATCAGTTCTCGCAAATCCCATGAGAGCCGACGCAGGCATTGAGGAAGCAGCGCGGTGGTGGCTGGACGCTGAAAAGAACGCTCCTGCTCTGCACCGCGGTTGCGACATTGCAGCAGGCAGGCCAGCGAGGGAGCTGCATTATTTTAAAAGGTCTACTAATGGGGTGGCTTATCTATGATGTCATTAGATAGGCCGCCCCATATAAGGAAGCCGCGCCCACTGTTTGGATTGCAAAAACTTTTGGATTGAATGTTATTTGTAACCCGTTCTGAGCTTCTGGGAGAACGGGATAGAAATCTAAATAAATAAATACATTACAACTTCAACTCCATTGCGAACGAGTCTGGGAATGTGCATGTGCGATCTTTTTGTGTGTGCACCTGTATGTACAAATTTGTCCATGTGCTTTTTAAAAGTCATGTTCTCCATAAAGCATGCTTTAACTATGTCATAAAAGCAGACCCATGCTGTCCACTGTTTGTTACTCAATTCACTGTCAAGGCACTAATCACAATCGATCCCAATTATTCACCATTTCACTATAGCTTATAAAGTATTTTAAGTGGATTTTCAGATGGCTGACATTTTAAATGACTCTGTAGATGGGAAGCACAACTCCTCACTGATCCTCTAATTTTGTTTTTTTACATTGATATATTACCAACTAATCTTCAAAAAAATATATTCCGAAAATGGAGTGACACTTATCTTAATTGCACAAATATGGGAACATTCTAGTTCAGGGGTGTCAAAGTCCCTCCTCGTGGGCCGCAATCCAGGCGGGTTTTCAGGATGTCCCCAATGAATATGCATGAGATCTATTTGCATGCACTGCTTTCAGTGTATGCTAATAGATCTCATGCATATTCATTGGGGACATCCTGAAAACCCGACTGGATTGCGGCCCTCCAGGAGGGACTTTGACACCCCTGTTCTAGTTGGTCTTCTCTTAACATACCGACAGTCCAGGGTCTCCTCGATCTCCTTTTAATCCAGGGAATCCCGACTGTCCGGGCAGACCCGAATTTCCTTTTTCCCCTTTCAGTCCTCCGATGCCAGGAAGTCCACGGGGTCCTTCTGGTCCTGGAAGACCTTCATACCAGCAGAACAGGGGTTAGTAGAACAGCAGAGTCCTAAGGAAGTCTTACCCCCCTGTTTTATGAAGCCACGCAGCAACGGTCCCAAAGCCCTTTAAATTTCTATGGGCTTTTGGGCCGTTACAGCAGCACAGCCGCTAGCGTGGCTTCGTAAAACAGGCCCTTAGTATCAAATTTTAAGAAGGGTAATAATTCCATTTTATCTTTAAAAAAAGACGTGTGTACTTTACAGTCACGACAATCGTTATGGGGCCGATATTCGGACTGTGGGTGGCAGGCTGGTAACTCCCACTTTCAGCACCAAGCCCGAATAGTCAATGCGGGCTATTTCCAGTGACCAGTCTTTGAATACCAGGGGGCTTCTTTAGTAGCCATAACTGAACTGGCTCAGTCGATATCGTGTGCACACCCTTTCCCTGCACCTTTTTAGCTGCGGCCCGAGCAACCACCATCTTGCTGCCCGCCTCGGCTTCAGCGCTCTCTCCGATGTCACTTCCAGGACCTGCACCTAGTGACGTCAGAGAAGAGCGCCAAAGCTGACACAGGTGGCAAATTGTTGGCTGCACGCACTGAAGTTAAAACGGTATAAGGAAGGGGGCACGCGCATGGCAGGGAGGGACGCTGCTCACTCTCGCAACAGCACTGCTGGTCAGTACTCGCTGTTGGCTGTTTTAGCTGCTAACCATGAATGTTCTGCAGAGATAGCTGGCTCCCTCCCACTGAATACTGGCAGGTAGCTGACGAAGCATCATTTAAGCGTCCAGGAGCCATTGCTGGCCAGTTAAATAACACTGAATATTGGGCAGTATGAGGTACATAATCCCCCCTCCCCCCAAAAAAAGTCAAAAAACCCACCAAAATCAGCACTTGGATGATCAAAAAGACAGGTCGTCCAAGTACTGATAATTATCGAACAGTGTTTTAGATGTATCTAAAACCAGCTTAGGCCTTTTCACTGGCTCTGTGTGCCCAGAGCGAAAAGGGGCATTTTTGGAGGAGTGGGTAGGGCGGGAGGTGGGCAGGATGTGGGCCGACCTAGATTCAGTCGTCTGGCAGCCATAATCAAAAAGTTTGTTAGGTTGCCTGTTCAGAACTTATATGTTTTGACTTAGACCAAGTCAAAATAGGTGTAAGTTCCAGATCGGGCCACTGAGCTGATCGTGGCGGCCCAGGCAACCCATCCCAGAATCTTAGGCCCATCTCCCAGTGCATTCTGGGATGCACTAAGAGTGGCCTAAGATTCTGATTATCCCAGGTGTTTAAGGCCCTCCTATGGGGGGTGGCCTAAGGGCCTTAAGCACCTGGGCCAATAAGGGCCTTGGCCCCTCCCCGTGGCATCCTAAGATGCCTTTGAAATTTTTCCTATAACTCCTCTGGTTTCATTTATTGCAAATATATATACTACACAGATAAGAATCTTGAACACCTGATGAAAAAGCTTGTGGCTACTTTGGATTTACAGAAATTGAAATCAGTTTTATTGGCATTCTCGTAAGAAAATGTGCAAAAAAAAAAAAACAGACAGCCAATCGCTTAGGGATAGTTTTGCTCAAGATAGCATTGTTATATTCAAGAAAGGAGACTTTGTAAAAATATAAAGCGATGGGAGAAAAAATTCGTACTTTTATACAGATTGCACAGAATTCCTTTCATTTATAGGTAAGTACATAAGAATTGCCATACTGGGACAGACCGAAGGTCCATCAAGCCCAGTATCCTGTTTTCAACAGTGGCCAACTCAGGCCACTGGTGACGGGACTAAATCGCGCGAGACAACTGAGCGCAAGGTTGACGGCGCGCCGAAGAAAAGCACTATTTTAAAGGGCTCCAACGGGGGGTGTGGAGGGGAACCCCCCCACTTTACTTAACAGACATTGCGCTGGCATTGTGGCGGGTTTGGGGGGTTGTAACCCCCCACATTATACTTAAAACTGAACTTTTTCCCTACAAAACAGGCAAAAAGTTTGGTTTCAAGTATAATGAGGGGGGTTACAACTCCCCAAGCCCCCCACAACGCCAGCGCGATGTCTGTTAAGTAAAATAGGGAGGTTCCCCACCAACACCCCCCGTCGGAACCCTTTAAAATAGTGCTTTTCTTCGGCGCGCCATCAACCTTGCGCTCAGTTGTCTGTGCTCAGTTGTCAGTGCGCCGTTGTCTCGCACGATTTAGTCTATGAACCCAGACCCCAAAAGAGTCTGGCCAGACCCCAAAAGAGTAAAAACAGATTTTATGCTGCTCAATCTAGAAATAAGCAATGGATTTTCCCCAAGTCCATTTTAATAATGGCTTATGGAATTTTCTTTTAGGAACTTGTCCAAAACCTTTTGAAAACCCTGCTAAGCTAACTGCTTTTACCACATTCTCTGGTAAAGATTTCCAGAGCTTAATTACACACTGAGTAATGAAATATTTCCTCCAATTTGTCATAAATTTACTACTTAGCACATCATTATGTACACCCTAGGCCTTGCATTTTTGGAAAGCAGGATGGGAGAGTAAAGTTCAGCCTACCCCTAGTTCCCAGTGTTCACACTTGTACAAACAACCCAGTAGACCCATGTCTTGCTATAGTAACTTTGCAGTTAAGCTCATGTTCAGTCCTGTCCCTCCCCCCCCTCTCCAGTTTAGAAGAAAGTTGGGTTACCAGAAATCCAGATTTACCCAAACATGTCCTCTTTTTAGAGGACTGTCTGGGTGTTCAAATGGTTTCCTGGACTGGAAGGAGTTTATGAGTGGGGCTGAGGGGGTTGGAGGAGAAAATATGCTGCAGGAGGGATGAGAGTGGTGAGAGAAAAAGAAATGGACATAGGGGTGGATGGGAGGGAGAGATGGTGCATGAGGAGAGAGGGAGATATGGACTTAAGGGTGGAGGGTAGGGAGAGATGGTACACGAGGAGAGATGACTTAGGGAAGGGGAGGGAGAGATGGTGCATGAGGAGAGAGGGAGATATGGACTTAATGGTAGAGGGGAGGGAGAGATGTACACGAGGAGAGAGGACTTAGGGAAGGGGAGGGAGGGAGAGATGGTGCATGGGGAGAAAGGGAGAAATGGACATGAAACAACTCGGTGTGGAACTACAGTGTCAAAAGTCTCATTACATTGTTTTTCCTTATTTTCTGTAATTGTTTTGTTTTTGTGTCAAATGCATATATGCCCATATTACATTAAAAATCGTATCTCAAACCCCCTTCTCTACCCATTGCGGCTCTTTGTAAATCTTGGGTCAAGCATTTAGGATACAATGGCTCTTTGCTTTACAAATGTTGCTGACCCCTGCCCCAGAAGAAAGAAAACCTGTGTATAGGGTATAAAAGCGAATGGTTAACTCACATTTACGTAATAAGTTAACAGATCTAAACCCACTCCACAAAGTGGCAGCAAAATGTCTTCAAGCATTGTTTATCATTTGATCAATTTCATTGAAAGAAACCAATCACACATGTTGAGAGAAAGGGTGACTCAATCATTTCAAAGGGACGGGCAGACATTTTACATTGTAAAAAATGTTTTAAAGCTAACGTTACAGACTAAAAACCAGATCAGCCGTCTCTTGTAGATGCACAATGGAAGCAAGCCAGAATCACGTCTGGCCTTAAGACAGCTACTTCAGCAATATATACAGTGCAGAAAAACAGTTTGACCGAGTGAAGAATCTAACCTTGAGGACCTGGAAGGATCAGAGTTCACCAATGCCCAGTGATCGTTGTTAGATGGGTCACACCACAAAGTGCAAAACAAGATTACTAGTTAGACATTAAAGGACTCACACCACCAGCATTATAAGTTGTAGAAGTGACTTTCTCTTGGCACGCTACGCAAAATTCATAGGCCTAAAGGCAGAGGAGTTTGCAAGGCCAAGAGCACACATGGCACGGATCTTAAAACTTGATCGAAGAGCGTGTTTTTCCTCCCACCATCCCTCGTGGCTCTCAGCCCATTTGGCTGCCCTTCTGTTATTTTTCTGCGCTGGGCAATTTTCTCACTGACCCAGAATTCAGCCTCTGCTTCTGGGGATGTAAAAATGGCCACCTCGTGATGCCCCCCCCACCCCCCCCCCGTTTCTAAAGGGAAACAGTTGGCTATAAACACTGAACACTAAAAAAAGGGGAGCAGCCTCCATTTTCGGACATCTTTATTCTTCCTATATGCATTTGCGTTTTGCTTTATGTCATTGTATAACTGTATAAATTATAAGGATAGGCGCCAAATATCCGTGTATGTTACAGAATATGTGGGTACGAGGCATCACTAACTGACACTCGCATATGGCTAGCTGCGCTTCTAGAACATATGGGTGGATTCACTTTGGTGGTGGATGTGACGGAGATCGTTCACATGGGGGCAGCAGAGCAGGCAAAGGGCAGTTCCATTGGATATGCGTGTAACTTACAGAAAACTATAAGCAACGTGAAAATTGGGTACCCAGTGCTCCTTCCCGCGCCCCCTGCCGCACGCAACCACGCCCCCTTCCCTTCCCCCGCACCTCTTTCATTTTCCCAGCGCAAGCAGCATTACTAACTTGCTGCCCACGTCGTGTTGGCCTCTGATGTCACCTCCTAGGCACGGGCTCCCCGACGTGATGTCAGAGAGAGGCGACGCGGACGCGAGCAGCACGTTCGTGACGCTGCTCGCGCCGGGAACAGTAAAGAGGCACAAGGGAAGGGGCAGGAGGGGGTCGAGAAGGCGCGGGAGGGCGGAGAGGAGGATGGGCACCGGCGCCCCCACCAAGACGGTGCATGGGGCGGACCGACCCCCCTTACTACGCCACTGGTGGTGCCACATAGCTGTGAAAGCTTACACCAGCTAGTAATATGGCACAAGTGATCGTGGCTGCGTGTTTGCATGTACGTGGCACTTTATTCCCGTATTCTATATAACAGCACGTAACCCTGTCAACGCTCTTCTGGAAGACCACCTGATTTTTTGGCCGCTCCGTTGAAGTGTCCTTTACTATGTTGCCTCCATTGGGCTAAATTCTACAAGGGTTGATTAATGAGTCATGACAACTAATTTTTTTTTCTCTCAAAAAAATGTGCCGACATTGGAAATCTAATGTTTACGTTTGAAAGTGTCTGATATGTACTTCTTAATGTTGCCACGAGATGGTAGGAGAGAAGCAAAAACCATGACGTTTTATTGGGGCATACTCAACAACAAAGTACAAGTACAAACTGTTTAACTGTTAACAAAATGGCCTCCCAGGTTATCTCGTGTGTCATCCAGTTCGTGAGGGACCCACTGTGAAAGCACAGTATTAAAAGTCATTTCTGCAGTACCACCTGCGCCGTGCAGTACAGGAGAAAGGTCCAACACCATAATCCAACATGGCAGCGCTTCAGGTCACACAACAGATAGTGGTTTACTGTGTTGGGGATGGGAGACTACTTCGAAGGATGTTAACAGTTAAACAATTTCAACGTACTTTATTGTTCATGTTGTATGTACACTGTATGCCACAATAAAACGATTATTTCAAATGTCATGGTTTTTGCTTCTTCCCTACCATAAGAATACACTTCTCCCTCGGTATTCGCGGGGGTTGGGTGCAGAGCCGGACTGCGAAGTGTGAAAAATCGTGAATAAGTTATCGGCCAGCTCTGACCCATTCCCGCCTCATTCCAGACCTTCTCGCCTCCCTCCCAGCATCCCACACCTTACCTGGTGGTCTAGCGGGCTTTCGGGGCAGGAGCGATCTTCCTACGCTCCTGCCCCATGCAGATCACTCAAAGCAAATGGCTTGTTCAGGAATAGAGCAGGATTGTACAAGAAATTACAGGAAGACCACCCCTTTTTGGAGGCCATGCCTAAAATTTACGTGCAGATTCGGGCACGTAAATATGCGCGCGTGACTGATTGAATTCAATTAGCATCAATAATGGACCATAATAGCCCAATTACTGGCGCTAACTGGCTCGTTCTCCAATGAAATTGTACACCCCTCCCAGATATGCGCATGAAATTTTTAGCACCATTTATAGAATTTGGAGGAATATGTGTAAACTGCCATGTTGAGTCTTTGAATGTGTGGTATATGAAATCTTTCAAATAAATACACTTAAAATAAGGTCACTGGTGAACAATCAGCAAGCAAAAAACAAAAGGAATTGACCCCAAAATATCCACAAAGAAGAAAATCCAGAGAAAACAAAAAAACTCTGTGGAGTGACGATGTTCCTAAATGGACTTCACTTGAAAGTGTCAAAGTTCCAAAGGTACACCGAAATCATCCACATAAAATAATTTCATCCACATAAAAATGAATCATCCACATAAAAGCAGTGTCTCACTTCCGGCTCACCACACAATTGTTTCCCACGTATTCACCTTTGTGGGGTCCCCAGGGACCCCTGAGGAAGACTTTTTGTCGAGGCGCGGACCATGTTGGGTGCTGTATCCCTGGCGGACTAGGTCCTTTAGGGCTTTTATGTGAATGATTCATTTTTAAGTGGATGGAATTATTTTATGTGGATGATTTCGGTGTACCTTTGGAACTTTGACACTTTCAAGTGAAGTCCATTTAGGAACATCTTCACTCCACAGTTTTTTTTGGTTTTCTCTGAACAATCAGCAAGGCCTAGAACTCCAGATTTAATAAACCTAATGGAACTTTTCTTACTAGGGCTATGTAATACAATGGTCAGAAAATTCAATTTTGATCTCATATCTAGCCAGAGGAGTACAGTATAAACAACAGCTCAACTCCTCTTTTGCTTACACTGCCATTATAATTTGGAATATCAATTACTTAAGGTTTCGTAATTAGTTTCCTAGCCTCAACTTGGGATTTTCGTAATAAGAAATAAGCAAAAACGGGAGAATGATGTAAAACTGTATAGATTCTGAATCAGTGAGAAGTTTTTGATTTGCCCCAATTACACATCAATAGTTTTCCCTCATTTTAAATGCAAACAGCTCTTAATTTCAAGCTTTATAGATACCAAATCATGAACCCTATTCAACAACACATATTTAGCTGCTGAAGCCAAATGGAAGATTGTTAATCAGATATATTAGGTCAGGTCTTAAATCTGTCATATATGAGGGTGGTTTGAAAAGTTGTTAAAAAAGCAAGTTAAACAAGCTAACCCCCCCCCCCCCCAAAAAAAAAAACAACAACCCAACAAAACCCACTCCAGAAGAGAAAGAAAGCCAGGGAATCACCTTGGATCTCAGAAGAAACCAGAAAAGTAGCAGAACAAAGACGACAAGCAAAAATTTCCAGTGATAGAGAAAAAGTATCACAAATGAACCGAGTGTTTCAACTTCAAGTTTGGAAAGACAAAGAATGATATTCTCAAGAATATTTGTCAAAAAACTGAATCGGAACATGTAAACAGAAAAAAACAGATTAGTGTATCAGGAAATTAAGAGATTGCGGCAGAAATTCCAACCTCGATTGGGAATGCTTAAAGATGCCAATGGGATGATATTGAATGATCCAGAAAGCATTAAAAAGAGATAGAAATAATATATGGAAAATTTATACAAAAAAGGCAATGAGGATAACACTGGAAAAATGGAACTGGAAACTGACACTGAAGAACAGCCAGATATTTTAAAAGAAGTCACAGCAGCAATTCAATCTTTATTGAAAAGCAAATCACCTGGTATTGACGGTATTCCAATAGAATTAATCAAAGGCTCAGCAAGTGCTATCATGGTCCTCACTTGACTGTGTCAACAGATTTGGAAGGAAAAAACATAACCAATCGATTGGAGAAGATCACTGTTCATACCTATACCGAAGAAAGATGCCACTAAGGACTATAACAACTACAGAATGACTGCATTAATTCTACACACAGCAAAATATTGCTGAGAATAATATAACACAGGCTACAATCATATGATGAGGAAGAACTACCCAAAGTTCAGACTGGTTTCAGAAAAGGTTGAGAAACAAGAGACATTATTGCCAATATTAGATGGATATTGGAGAAGAGCAAAAAATATCAAAAGAGCAAAGAATGTCAAAAGCCCCTGTACTTGTGCTTCATTGACTACAGCAAAATCTTGGTCTGGAAGAGTGTTCAGGTAGGGTTTTGAAGAGCTTGCAGAAGAATTTAAAAAGTATTCGTGAGCTCTCTCCTTAACAAAGAAGCAACTAGCAGGGAAGAAATGCTCTGCACTCTTCAATGAAGGCTCTCGACAAAGTATAAAAAGGCAAGAAAATAACACTCCAAACAAAGATCAGACTTGTCCACACACTCATTTTTGTAGTGGTCAATTATGGATGTGAAAGCTGAATACTACAGAAACAAGACAGAAAGAAGATTGACTAATTTGAGCTTTGATGATGGAGAAGGATTTTATGCATGCAGTGGACTGCCAGAAATTGATTCTGAAAGAGATCAAACCAGCTATGTCACTCGAAGCCCATATGATGAAGTTACCACTGCCTTATTTTGGTCACACCGTCAGAAGAGAAAGTTCATTGGAGAAGGACATCATGTTTGGGAAGATCAAAGGAACCAGGTGAAGAAGGCGACCTGCGATCAGATGGCCGGACACGCTGAAAACAACAATGGGGCTGATGCTGGAGGACCTTACTGGGTTAGCACAAAACCGATTTCTTTTTAGATCTGTAATTCATCGAATCACTACGACTCAAACACAAGTCGATGGCACCTAACACACAAACAACATAGTCTCTATTGAGGGCTAAACACTTAGCCCAGCGAATTTCCAGTTTTATCATATTGTAGGAAATATAGCTTATAAAAAACTGGAAACTCACTGGACTAAGGGACTCATAATCAAAATGTTAAACCATCCAAAAACTAGTCTAAGTCGACACTTTGATGTCCTAATAGCAGGGACATCTAAGTGCTGATAATCAAAACCAAATTTCTGGACGTGCAGCAGCACTTCTAAGGTGCTGTGTGTCCAGAGATCAAAGGGGCATGTTCAAAAGTATGTTATGGGTGGGAATCAGGCGGGTTTCGGGCGGGCTTCAACCTGAACGTACCCCAGCCATAATCAAAGCTTTCCTAGAGGGAACTTAGAAGCTGGCAGTTAGACCTGTTTGAGTTGCATCTAAATTCCACAAAGATGCCCAAACTGACAAGAAGACCACTGGAGGACTTAAGGCATGACCCCCTTTACTCCCCCAATGGTCACGACCCCCTTACACCACCAAAAGAGCGAAAACAAAAACAAAAGCCTGTAGGCTTCCCATCAGCTGATCGCGGCAGAGGAATCCCTATCAGCTGAACTGGTTTTGGGGATTCCTGGTGGCTCAGCTGATGGGGATTCCCCCTGCCAGGATCAGCTGAGCTGTGGAGTCCTACACCCCTTCCCCTGACACCCCCTGAAATTCCAGACATCCCCCTTACACTACATCCCCCCCCCCGACATCCCTGATATCCCACTAACATCCTCCTGACATCCCTGATATCTGGCTGACATCCTGAACCTCCCCCGACACCTCTGCCCTCCCCCCCACATCCCTCCAAAATTCCTGGACCCCCCTTCCCCGGAAACCCCCCCCCCCCAATACCTTCAGTTGAGAAAATAGCAGGAGGGAAGTCCACTCCCAAATGCCTACAGGGCCGTGTGCTGCATCTTGGGATGCAGTGGGAGGGACTGAAGGTCCTGATTGGCTTAAAATCGCCCTTAAGGAGACTATGTTGGTAAATTGCTTTTTTACCAATCTTTTCAAACCACCCTCGTATGTTGCTGAGTAGGACTCATTCAAACAAACCGACAAAAAAAATGTTGCTATAAAATTCAATGGCCTATTCTTCTATAATTTACATTTGGAAGCACAAACTAACTTTTAGTTGTATACTTTCAAATGATTGATTAATTTAGACTTAAAGGAGATGAATTATCATCACACAGTTTATAACATGCCCTAAGCAGGTGTCCCTGACAGATAAACAAAAGATTTGGTCAAACTTGAAGCAGCAGAATTAGCAACTTTTTTTCAGCAATTTCAAGCTCTGTTAATCTTAGTCCTAACTTAAACACCTAAATACATGGTTTTGTAGATGATTTTAAATTAAGAGTGTATGTTCCCTGGAGATTAGGATTCATACCAAGCCCAACCTGTGGCTTCCTATCTCACTCTCATGCCCTTACACGATTATGACATCACAGAGGGTTTAACTAAAAACAATGGCTCCCTTTTATAAAACTGCAATAGTGAATTTTAGCGCAGGGAGCTGCGCTGAATGCCCCGCGCTGCTCCCGACGCTCATAGGAACTCTATGAGCGTCGGGAGCAGCGCGGGACATTCAGTGCAGCTCCTTGCGCTAAAAACCGCTATCGTGGTTTAATTAAAGGGGGGCCAATGGGTATGTGGTTAGGTCAAGAAAAGGAAAAGCTCAAACAGTATCTTATGCTTTCCGGAAAGAGTTATGTAACTGCTGCTTCAAGTTTATTCCCCAGGTATGCCAAGTGACTTCTCTATGAAAGAAACCGGTGTTTCCTAAACTTTGAGTCACACTAAAAGATATTCAGCCAGTGACATGCATGTTTCCTACAGTTCAAACAATTAAGTATTATTAAATTTGATAAACCTGAAAATTTAAATTCTGGCAAAGACATTAATTTCCTTGTGTTTAATCACAGAAAAATTACAGAAAGAAATCATGCATTTCAAATGTAAGGTTCGCTTTTCATGGTAAAGTGCGACTGTTTTGAAGCCCAAAGCACTATTTTTCCTCAATCCTGTACTCGGTTTTAAAATGATCTAACATCAAAAAATAGCCCAACTGTTCATGCAGTCCATTTGCAGTTTGCTGCTAGGCATCAGCAGAGTCTTACATTGGGACTTCATCAGTTTACAAAAATGTGACAAGTGTTTTAAAAAATAGTCTACACAATACCATCCCAAATGGACTAGGAACATAAGAGCTGTCATACTGGGACAGACCGAAGGTCCATTAATCCCAGTATTCTGTTTCCAACAGTGGCCAATCTAGGTCCCAAGTACCTGGCAGAAATCCAAAGAGTAGCAACATTCCAGAGCTGAGACTGTGATGTCATAATGTCTCATTCCACCAATGTCTAAGAGCTAACCTCATCAGTGATGTCACAATGGCTTGACTGTCTTATACTTCACTCACATAAGAACATAAGAGCTGCCATATTGGGACAGACCGAAGGTCCATCAAGCCCGGTATTCTGTTTCCAACAGTGGCCAATCTAGGTCCCAAGTACCTGGCAGAAACCCAAAGAGTAGCAACATTCCAGAGCTGAGACTGTGATGTCATAATGCCTCATTCCACCAATGTCTAAGAGCTAACCTCATCAGTGATGTCACAATGGCTTGACTGTCTTATACTTCACTCACATAAGAACATAAGAGCTGCCATATTGGGACAGACCGAAGGTCCATCAAGCCCGGTATTCTGTTTCCAACAGTGGCCAATCTAGGTCCCAAGTACCTGGCAGAAACCCAAAGAGTAGCAACATTCCAGAGCTGAGACTGTGATGTCATAATGCCTCATTCCACCAATGTCTAAGAGCCAACCTCATCAGTGATGTCACAATGGCTTGACTGTCCTATATACAGCTCACATAAGAATTGCCATACTGGGACAAACCAAAGGTCCATCAAGCCCAATATCCTGTTTCCAACAGTGGCCAACCCAGGTCCCAAGTACCCAGCTAGATTCTAAATAATAAAACAGATTTTATGCTGCTTATCCTGGGAATAAGCTGTGGCCTATGGATTTCTCTTTTAGGAAATTATCCAAACCTTTCTTAAACCCTGCTACGTCAACAACGTGGGCTACCATTATGAAGTGCTATTTTACTGTTAACGCCAAATATAAGTAGGTCTCGTTGCATAAAATGGGACCTGTGATAGAATAACTTTTCAAAAAATTTATCCAGATATCTTAACCCAACCCTTCCCCCTCCTCCTAGATAAATTCTCCCCCAAAACCTCCACTTAAATAATCTCTTCCTCCCCAAAACACCAACCAAGTATTCAGATCCCTGAAATGTAACGTAATCTTATTTGGACTCTAACTGTAATCTATTTGTTATATCACACAGTAACGTACAGTCAATTTAATATCCAATTTGCAAGTTCTTCCGGAATTAATCCAGGTACCTCTATTCCCTTGTAACCAAAAAAAAAACACAAAAAACCCCAAAACTGTTGTAACTTCACTGGAAATGTCCAGTTAGCTCTTTTGTAATCCACCTTGAACTGCAAGGTATAGGCGGAATAGAAGTCCCTAATGTAATGTAATGGTCGCCCACGTTGATGAACTCCTGGTTAAATCCGTTGATGGCTCAAACCTATTCTTACTTTACATTCATAAAATCATTAAAAACTTACTTATTTGACAACCAAGAATATTGATTTTATATTCCTGATGAGGTTTTTTATCTTTTAAAAATTTTTTTATGTTAAGTTTTTAATTGATAATAATAGTTAGGAACTATATTTCAACCAATGTTATATTTGATTGATGTATGTATTAGTGTTATTATGAAATTGTACTTTTCGCTGAAATGATTCCGTTTTTTTTCTTGTTGTAAACCGCCCAGAACTGCTGGTTGGGCGCTATATAAAAAAGTAAATTATTATTATTAATGCTACAGACTGTAGTTTTACTATAGGAAGAAATGAAAAGCAGTTCTGTATTCATTAGCAGCTGACGTCCCAAAAATATATACTGCCGAAGAGTATGGATGTCTGTAACTTTTTCATCTAACAGAACACGGAACCATAGGGCTTTGGGCTAGAAATGCATATTAGGTGAAAATCGGTAAGAAATGCAGTGTTTGAGAAGTAATGAATTCCAAATCTGGTCCCATTTCTTAAGCACACTTCATCCTGTTAGGTGCAGAGTCTCAGAGCTGCTCAAATCGGTATTACGAATAACAGCCATTCCTTTTTTTAAAAAAATTTATAAGGTAATGTCTAGTGGCCATGAAAATACTGCATTCTCCTGTTTTACAACGAATCAGAACTACACAAACACTAATAATGCTACCAGTAAAGGTCTTTCGCGTGAGGGTGTTAACCGCAGTAACTGCGATGTCCAGATAAAATTTGTCTTTCTAGCATGAGACATATCTCCAGGGCAAGGCTTAAACCCCAAATTTCCTTTGGAACAGTAAATCGTTTCTCTTATCCAACAGGAACGTGGTGTTTCCAGGACGTCATGTTTGGCTTCTTCAATCCACTGCATTTATCTTTCATGCACAATGCATAACATTAAAAGGGAAATTCACTTGGCGTACCCCCAGTGTGCCCCTAACCTTGCAAAATTTCAGTACGGTAATAAAAAGGTAGTAGAAAGAATTCTCTCAGTCTTCATGCAGTTACAACTTTGGAGGGAAGGGGGCTAACCTGAGGGACCTGGGGAGGGGTCAGAGTTCACCAAGGTCCGGTGTCATCATTAGATGAAGGGGAAAAAATTAACAGTTAGAAAATGTCACACCATAGCTTTAAGCTAAATCTTTATCTGCGGCAGCTTTAGCTCGGTATTCTTTTAGTAAGCATTTACCAAACTGTTATCCAGTCTAACAGAAGCCATGAGTATGATATCAGGCACAGTGCAGCTTGCAAGATTTATTTTAAAAGCAAGGCCCATTTAATAAGAACTTATAAAAAAATGCATTAAGAAAGCTAGACTACAGATTTGTCTTTTTAAAGGATCTCTAAAATATTGAAATGTGAAAAGCAGCGTTTCAGAAGTGGATTCTTCTACTGATTAGGACAAAGGGGCCAACGTACCGATGCTCACAGAACACAGATAACAGTTTGCTTTGCCTACATTAATGCATGCATTATTAAGCAGGTCAATCCATTTCACTTTCTGTATCACGTGCAAAAGAAATTAGGATTAGTGAGGCAACATGGCTGAGCGGAGCCTTGCTGGACTTTTCCAATAAATGCAATCTATGGGAACTCTTCTCCATGCTCGATGCATTTTGGAACACTGTGTTTACTTCGTAACACAAGTTAAAGCGCTGCCTTGGAATGAGAATTTGTACAGTAGCAGCTTCTTATTACAAAGAATTTTAGGCACTGATAAGAGCCTAAAGTTTAGTATTCAAGCCTAGCCTTAGGCAGGTTAAGAGGTGCTGCAGAAGGGGAAGGGTGCATTTATAGTCCAGGGGAACTGAGCCCTAAGCCCTGTGCAATTGTACTATCTGTTGGTCAGACTCAGGGCGCACATGTACAGGTCCTGAAGGGAGAAGGCTGTGGCCCCTGGTCTTTTGTAGGGGCGGGGAGGAAAATTTAAAATGATTTGGAGGTGAGGGAGCCTCATGTAGCTGAATAAAGGCTCATGGTGCTACAGCTTTCATAGAGTCTTGTTCTATTTTGAGCTGAAAGCAATAGATGTTGGATCACCCTTTGGTCTTATTAAAACAATGACAACTCAATACCTATATTTAATTAACTCAGAAGTCCACTACTAAAATACATCCTTGCTTAAACCTATGAAAGAGATATGTGGATACTGATGTATATATATCCTAGTATTCAGCGTCCCTGTTGGATTTATCATGGAGGTCAAGAGTTCTCTATAATATTGTACTCATAGGGCCTGAATCTCAAAAGGATGCTGATCTCGGCTGCCGATTGAGTGTCAATCATGCATCAGTGTCCTTTAGAGAATCACGTCTTTTTTTTTCTAACAAATGCTTTAAATGTAGGCCAGCATTTTCCAGGCCTACATTACGCCAACAGAGACGTATAGGGATGCTTACGAATGTCCAAGGCCATTTCTAGTGCAAGCCATGCCCATCCCTATGTGTCTCCGTAGGCACGAAATAGATGCCTACAATATAGGTGTCATTCACTGCATCCATTTTTTAAAAAAAGTGTGTGTCCCAATTGGCTGGTGAGACGGCGTTTGTAGAATCAGCCTATAATTGGGACGCCGTTTATAGAATCAGCCCCAAAATATCCAAATTATGGAATGCAAGATTGCCCAAGAAGACCAGAGACAAAATCAAGCTTACTTTTACTTCTTCTAAGTTGGGGGGAAGGGGGGGCAGTAACTTTCAAATTGTACCTTTCAACTGCTTATTTCCGATCCATATTTAAAACTCAGCTAAAATGTGTTTTGAACAGCAGTGCCCAGCTCAGTAATGTTAACCCTTTGTGGAATGCATCATTGCCCAAGTTAGTAGATGGGATGGAAAATTCATCAGAATAGAATGGAAACAGGAACAGGATGTTGCATCACAACTGCTGAACTGTGCGTTAAAAGGGGGAGGGGGAACCATGTGCCGACATGAGGCTGGGATGAAGATGCCACGTTCCAAATCTATTCATGCTTTGGCTGTCAAGGTGATTTCATGGCTGTGAAAACAATGGTGTTCTCTTTGCGTGCATACACTTGCTGATCACGTGACCATGAGGGAGACACTTGTTATGCTTGTGCTCATTTTGTGCTCACTGGGTGACGTGTGACATCATGCTGAGATTTTCGCCGCACTTCGTACAGTGTATTGCATTTTGCTGCTAGGTCTCAGTGGAGTCTCGCATTGGGAATTCATCAGTTTTTTATCGTCAATCTCCACTTAGAAATAAACAAACAAAAAAGATAAGAATGATACCTCTTTTTATTGGATTAACTTGCTACGGAGTCCTGAAACTAAGCTACAGTAAAGCTCTAGCATTCACTTACCACAGCTTAAAATGACTTACTCCGGGGCTACCCACTCAGGGATCCTGAGGTATGTTCCAAATTTGCATAGGCAGGCTGTTTGCTAAAAAAAATGTTTTTAAATTTTTGTTGGGGTGCGGGGGGAGGGGCATGTCTGAAAGCAGAGAGCATGCATTCCTGTGCTAGTCAGTTCGACCCGGATTCTCTAATTGGCGCCGTTTAGAGAATTGCACCTTCGGGAAAGGTAGGCACCCGAAATGTAGGCAAGGGATTTCAAGGTCTACATGTCCGGCGTCTACCTTTGTCGCAAATGGCGGCTATGTAGGCGTTTCACGGCACCTAACGCCAATTCCGGCATTAGTCACGCCTACAGTGGCATTAAGTGCCGCAAAGCTAGGGTTACCAGACGTCCTTTTCGAGGACATGTCTGGGGGGGGTCCGGATGGCTTTTCAAAACCCGGCATGAGTGGATGCAACACGGTGACATCATGCGCACACGCGTGATGTCATTGTGTCACATTTACGCATGCACGGATGCCATCTGGGGGGGCAGAACGGGACATGACAAGGGCGGAACTGGATAGTCCTGGGGGCGTGGCCTTGGGTCTGGATTTTCCTTCGGGAAAATCTGGTAACCCTATGTAAAGCGCCTACACAGGTGTGATTCTGGCCCCATTTTTTGTTTCAAAAAGGTCTTTAAAATGGCGTTTTGAACTTAATCTTAGCACTGGTAGGGTGCCTAACGGTGCCTGTTAAGGCGCCATTTTTATAATCTGAGCCTTAGTGCGTCTGCATTACCGCGTGCTAACTGGTTAGTGCAGGATTACTGCGCGAGTTCTTATCACCTAAAAAATAGGTGTCGGTAAAGCGCTCCTGCAGGAATTATTCTTAATGGCAACTTTAGGGCCTCTTCTATTAAACTGCGCTAGCAGTTTCTAGCGCAGGGAGCCGCGCTGAATGGCCCGCGCTGCTCACGACACTCATAGGGTTCCTATGAGCGTCGGGAGCAGCGCGGCTCTCTGCGCTAAAAACGGCTAGCGCAGTTTAATAGAAGAGGGGGGGGGGTCAGTGTTTGGCAATTGATTTTTAAAAAAAAGAAGAAATCGACCATTTTCTTTCTGCAGTGACAAAAAAGGCTTTCGCATACGGGAAATAATAGCCGTACCGCTATAGTCACATTTTACTGCAACTTAGTAAAAGGACCCAAACACGAAGGTATTGCCTTTGAAAGCAAGTCAAGAATTGTACTGTTAGTCCAATAAAAAAAAAAAGCTATTGTTTTTCTATTTGTTTTATCTTTTGTTCAATTTGCATTTATTACACTTATCAGTTTTTAAAAAATGTGATATTTGTTCTAACTCAACTGAAAAATATTCTGCACCCGAGAGAAGATGAGAAATTTAGGCCCAACTCCAAGACTGGAAACCCAGCAGCAAAATAAAAAGGTGCACGTGAAGTCAACCTCATTCACGGTGGTCTTACCTGGTCTCCCTGGTGGGCCTGTAGGCCCAGGACTACCTTTAGGACCCTCCGTACGTGGACCTGGAGGACCAGAGGGACCTGGCTGACCTTGAAGACCAGGGAACCCTTGGAAACCTGGTTCACCCTTGGAGCCTGGAAGTCCTGGGCTTCCTGGAGAGCCAGGCAATCCTGCATCACCCTTTACTCCTGTTAAACCAAACAATGAAACAAAAACGCCGACGTGAGCAACGAAGGGAAGCAACACTAAAGAGTAGGGTTACCGTATGGCTCCCAAAAAAAAGTAGGAAGGATTGACATATCCGGGTTTTACTTCCATTGAAAGCCACGGAAGTAAGGAGGACAGATAGTGACATCTAGGCCTTATTTGCATTGAAAGCTATAGAAGTAAAATCCGAATGTCTCAATCCGTCCTCCTTTTTCTGGAGGCATATGGGGAAGAAACCCCAAACAAAAAGACATGATAACTTTACCTGGAACGCCAGGAAAACCTGAGGAACCTGGAGAACCGAAACCCGGCAGACCTTAAAAGTCAAACAAGAAAGTCCAGTCAGTCAATGCACTATAGGAGGATTACACGTTAGGTAATTAGCACAGTGGCATAGACTGGTTGATGCTGAAAACGATTTAACTGGCCAGAAACAGATGCTGACCAGTTAAACTGCACGTTTGGGGCTATCCACTAATTTTCAGCAGCACTCGATCGGCTATTGCCACTGAAAATTAGCAGTTAGGCCTGGATTCTCTATAGGGGCGCTGATCGTGCGTCAACTGCGCCTCCGCAAAAGACAGGCACTGGAAAGGTAGGCCAGGGTTTTCCAGGCCTACATTTCTGGCGCTTATCTTTGCCATGAATCGTGCCTAGGTAGACACTTTAGGCCAGCTGATGCCACTTCCTTCATTAGCTACGCCCACAGCAGCGATAGGTAGCCTAAAGCGTCTACGAAAGCACAATTCTGGCGCCTTGAAACTAAGTTAAAAATGTTGTTTGAACTGCATTTGTAATTCGGTTTGGGCCCCCCAAAAAAAATTGGCACCGGTTAGAGAATCTGGGCCTTGGTGCCTAAATGAAAACCAGCTATTTGGAGTGTGTTCTGGGGTCAGAGTTAGAGAGTTGCGCGGGGAAAGAAATCCCACCCGTCCCCGCCAAAGTCCCACCCGTCCCCACCTGTCCCCATGAGGAATCCCACCCGTCCCCGCGAGGAATCCCTCCGTCCCCACCCATCCCTATAAACTACAGAAATAGTTATTTCATTTAATTATGCTACTGAATTAAAGGCTCTGATAGAGACCCATTTACAAATAAGCAAAAAGACTTTAATATGGAAATATTAATTGGGAAGAATACATACTTTGTAAACGGGTTTCTACCAGAGCCTCTAATGTTTATAAATTTTTATCAACACAACTAATATACTACTTTATCCTAAAGCAAAAAAAAAAAAAAAAAAAAAAAGAAATAGAATAGAATTTTTTTTCCTACTTTTGTTGCCTGGTTTCTGCTTTCATCATGTTCTCATTCAATTCCTTCCATCCACTGTCTCTCTTCTCTCTGCGTCTTCCATTTGCTCTGTTACTGTGCCTCCCTTTCTCCCCCCTTCCAACTTGGTCTGGCATCTCTGTCTTCTTCCCTGCCAGCGTCTTCTCCCCACTCTCTCTTCCCCATGTCCTGTCAGTGTCCTTCTCCCCCCTCTGTCTTCCACAAGTGCTTTCAGTGTCCTTCTCCCCCCTCTGTCTTCCCCATGTCCTTTCAGCGTCCTTCTCCCTCTCTGTCTTCCCCATGTCCTTTCAGCGTCCTTCTCCCCCCCATCTTCCCCATGTCCTGTCAGCGTCCTTCTCCCCCCCATCTTCCCCATGTCCTGTCAGCGTCCTTCCCCCCCCCCGTCTTCCCCATGTGCTTTCAGCGTCCTTCTCCACCCCTTTGTCTTCCCCATGTCCTTTCAGCGTCCTTCTTCCCCCCCATCTTCCCCATGTCCTTTCAGCGTTCTTCTCCACCCCTTTGTCTTCCCCAGTGCTTTCAGCGTCCTTCTCCCCCCTCAGTTTTACCTTAAGCGCCTTTTCCTCTCCACTCCACCTTTTCTCCCTTTCTCCCTCCCTGCCCCTTACCTTTGTGGCGCTTACCCGCCCGCCTGACAATAGAACAGGCCCGGTCCAACAAACCTCCCTGCCCTGTAGCCGTGAATCTAAATTACCTTCTTACAGCAGCTGAAGTATTGAAGCTGCTGTAAGAAAGTAATTTAAATTTGCGGCTACAGAGCAGGGAGGTTTGACGGATCGGGCCTGTTGTCGGTCGGTCGGGGGATTTGGCTGGTTGTGCTGCACCCGGGGCGGACCGCCCCCCAGCCTTGTATCACTGCCTTTTCCCTGCTTGCCCTGCCGCAGCACACAGCCGAACGGAAATCTTCACGATGTAAGCGCTGACGTCGGAGGGCTTTGCTTAAGCCCTCCCTCCAACGTCAGCGCTGACATCAGGAAGACTTCCGTTCGGCTGTGTGCGGCAGGGCAGGTAGGGAGACAAGCCTCGCAGCTGAATACATCCAGCCCCGCAGGAACCCCGCAACACTCGGAGGCGTCCCCACAGGATCCCTGCGACCCTAGGGGGCGTCCCCACGGGATCCCCGCGACCCTAGGGGGCATCCCCATGGGATCCCTGTGACCCAAAGGGGGAACCCGCGGGATCCTCGCGGGTCCTGCGGGATTCCCATCGTCCCCCTTCCCTTGCAGCTCTCTAGTCAGAGTCAGCTTTAACTGGCTGGGGTAGCCACATAGAGCACAGTCCTATCATTATGTGGCAAAACCATCACACTGCATAAACCAAATATTCAACGCCGAAGTCTGGACACAGCTCAGCACTGAAGATCTGGGCATAACGTCAGAAAATCGCTCATCGCCAAGGGCTGAATACTGACCCCGTAGCAGGAAGTAGAGAAAGCGTGTTAGACAGAGGAAAGGGAAAAATGATGCCTAGTAAAAATCAAACCCCAAACATCTCTCACCTTGTTCACCCTTCTGTCCAGCTGGTCCGGGGATTCCATCACGCCCTTGCTGTCCTTTTGCGCCAGAGACACCTGGAAGTCCAGGACGACCCGTTTCACCTAGAGGAAGAAGAAACACCATTTCATATTACAGCACGGCTAAGTTACTTCTATGACTATCCTGCGTACCCCACTGGCACAGTAAGGGGTGGTCCGCCCCTGGCACAAGGGGCTCAGGCACCCATCTTCCTCTCTACCGCCCTCCTTCCCGATCCCCCTTGCCGCACATGGGTGCCCCTTCCCTCGCACCTCTTTCATTTTTCTGCACAAGCAGCGTTACAAACTCACTTCCCGCGCTGGTGTCGCTTCTCTCCAATGTCAGTTCCGGGCCAGAGGGATAGCCGACACGATGTGGGCAAGTTTATGCTGCTGCTGTCGCCTGGAAAATTAAAAAGGTGAAGGGGAGCACATGCGCGCGCGGCAGAGGGGGTCGGGAAGGGGAGGGGCGCCACTTAACCCTCGCTACGCCACTCTTTAGTCCACATCTGTTCAGACAAATTATGGATTTGCAGTCCAAAGACCAATTAAAATATGCCAGTGGCACAATGCCATGCGCTTGGGATTGGAAGACGCAATGCCTTTGCAACTATAGCTCACCTGACTGGCACACAGACTTCTTAGATGCTCACCTTTGACACCAGGAGCACCAGGGGACCCGGGAGTACCTGGAAATCCATCTAATCCTTTCAGCCCTGGCATACCCGATGTTCCTGCAAAACAAAAGACCAAGCAATGCATAAATCATGATCTGGTACCACCCTAGGACGGTTCACAGTCATTCTCGCGTGCCGACATTTGAGCCTAGACAATTGGACGCAAGACTCCAGCGCACTGCTGGAAAAGTTAATTTTAAAGAGCTCCGACGGGGGGGGGGGGGTGATGGGGGAACCCCCCCCAGTTTACTTAATAGTGTTCATGATGCCGTGGGGGGGGGAGGGGTTGGAACCCCCCATTATAGAAGAAACTTAACTTTTCCTGATTTTTTTAGGAAAAAGTTATCTGTATAATGTGGGGGGTTGCACCCCCCCACACCCTCCCCAAAGGCAGCCAACGGCAGCGTGAACAGAATTAAGTAAAGTGTGTGTGGGGGGGGGTTTCCCCCCCACACACCCCCTCTGTCAGAGCTCTTTAAAATTAACTTTTACAGTGGCGTGCTGGAGTCTTGCGCGCAATTGTCTGGGCCGAAATGTTGGCGTGGCTTTATCCGGCGCGCTTTTGTCTCGTCACCCCCTAGGACCGTGTTGGCCTTGCAAGGACAGGAGTCCTTGCAGGTCTGACAAGAGTTACCTAAAATTAAAATTAGAAATTATGCTGAGAAATTAAAAGCCCACGTATGTTTAAACAGTCAACATGATATTCAGACTGCGGGAGATAGCCGTCTGTCTCTTGTGGTAAAACTGGAAATTCAATGCCGGTGCCGTATCCAGTGCCCGTCATTGAATTTCCGGTTTAGATTTGGCAGGCTGAGACATAGCCAGCTAAGCCAAGGGAAGATATGGTAGAGACATTTAAATCCATACAGTAGTACATAGTAGTGGGGTTTTCCCCTTTTAAGATCTTTTTACATTGTGCTGCGGCTGTGAGTTTTTTGCCCATGATAAGAAAAGAATGCCAGCTGTGACTCATCAATGATCGATGCATGCTAAAAACGTTTTTGAGGCTTTTTTCTCCACCTGTTTTTGAATTTCAATGTTGGATCTTAAAGAGGTGGCCCACTGCTGGTGAGTGAATTTTTTTGTAATTTTGTGGGTTTTTCCGTCACTACTTTTTTTTTTTTTAATCTTGAGAGACATTTAAATACCTAAGTGGCGTAAATATGCATGAGTTCAGTCTCTTTCATTTAAAAGGAAGGTCTGGAATGAGAGGGCATAGGATGAAGTTAAGAAGCTTAATAGGCTCAGGAGTAATCTAAGGAAAGACTTTTTTACAGAAAGGGTGGTAAATGTGTGGAACGGAAGAGGTGGTGGAGACAGAGACTGTGTCTGAATTCAAGAAAGCCTGGGATAGGCACATGGGATCCCTCAGAGAGAGGAAGAGATAATGGTTACTGGGGATGGGCAGCTCTATGACCTCACAATGCAGGTGCACAGATCCTTAGCCTATAGGAAGAGGAGATGCAAATGTTAAGAGCCTTAGCCTATAGGAAGAGGAGATGCAAATGTTAAGAGCCTTAGCCAATAGGGGGAGGAGGAGATGGATGCTGTGGATGGGCCATTTGGCCTTTATCTGCCATCATGTTACAATGTTTCTATAATCATAAAGCTCTCTGACCTCACAATGCAGGTGCACAGAGCCTTAGCCTATAGGAAGAGGATATGCAAATGTTAAGAACCTTAGCCAATAGGGAGAGGAGGAGATAATAGTTACTGCGGATGGGCAGACTAGATGGGCCATTTGGCCTTTATCTGCCATCATGTTTCTATGTTTCTATTACTGATGGCTGTTATGGATAGAATCTACCAGTATTTTATAATAAGCAGTTAGTAATATTGGTTCCCTTACTGTAGTTTTGTCATCAATTTCTGACCTTTTAGTTACCAGAATGGGTAACTGAAGTTAGGAGGTCAGGTTTTGAACTGGCTCATTTCACTCCTCACTGAAGAGAGTTTTGAAGGATATGATCAAATGGTAAGGTGTCTTGTCTTCTGGGATATTTTTCTTCTTTTAATATTTTCAAGTGGTCAGTGGCCCTGCTGGCATGCGCTTTTGGTTTTCCTTTATTATATATATCCTCTATAATAAAACCCTAAGCGCACATGCGCACTTAGAACGGCGTGTTCCCTGACCGCGTGATGTGTCCCTTAGTGCCGAATTCTATTTCAGGTGCGTGGGGCTTGCGGCGCATTGGGCGATTTCAGCAGTGGTTGCGGCTTAGCTCTGAGCACTCTTACGCCTGTGTGGTGTGCGTTTGCACCTGTGCGAGGGATTCGGTGGTTAATCGGGTCCCGATGGACCCGGCGGTCGTTGAGTCTGGTGGTGGGGAAAGGAGCCGAACCCGGAAGGAAGGGAGGCCTACTGCTGGACAGGGGGATCAGGTAAGAGGTGAACCTGGAAGGAAGGGAGAAGGCCTACTGGACAGGGGGAGCAGGGAAGAGGTGGTGGTGGACAGCCGAAGAAAGAGATAGAAAGAAAGACAGACAGACAGACAGACATCTATTCCAGAACCCATTAATGTAACGAGCTTAAAGACTAGTGTATATATGTTGAAAGTGTATGGATAAATGTAGCCTTAGGGTCCTCTCCTGGTGTAAAACTAAATTATTTCTTAACTGAGGTTGTATCATGGGTGAAAGATAGTTGGTGTTTATTGCATTGAAAATCAAAATGCTGACTTTTAGGAACAAAGCTGCCAGTTAAACTGATAGTTTATGGTGATGTGTCTGTAAAGAATTCATTCAGTGAACTGGGAATTATATTAGACTCCAATGTCTTGTTTCGACTGCACATTTCCTTAATATAGAGCATTTATTAGACATTTACGTGACTCTATTGTTTATTGTTTATTCAGGTTTTTGATTAAACGCTTTTTTGAAACTACAAAGCATTGAACAAAATTTAAAATTAACATTTAAACAAAAATTTTAACAAACAAATAAAACATACATTTCTATAATGAAACATCTATTATTAATTAAACTATAAAAAAACTACATGACTGACAACAAATACGTACTAGGTAAAAAGGACCGAAAAGCCCCTGGACACGAATAGGAAGAGGGGGAGAAATACAATCGATATAGAAAATGTGAGAAACATTTAAGGGAAACAC
Source organism: Geotrypetes seraphini (assembly GCF_902459505.1). Taxonomy (NCBI): domain Eukaryota; kingdom Metazoa; phylum Chordata; class Amphibia; order Gymnophiona; family Dermophiidae; genus Geotrypetes; species Geotrypetes seraphini. Next base: position 20,122,626 of record NC_047088.1, read on the forward strand.
AAAAGGGGATTGGGAAAATAAATGTAAGAAACAAGATTAAGTTAATTACTAAAACACAGTTGATCAATTAAAAGCATCTTTAAAAAGAAAGCACTTTAAATTGCTTTTAAATTTTAAGTCTTTTTCCATTTTTAAGTGTAAAGGAAGAGTATTCCAAATCATAGGGGCTGTCACAGAAAAGATTGAGGTACGACGTGTACCAATTATTTTTAAAGATGGAATGTTAAGATTATATATCGATTTAGATCCTTAAGTCACTGCAAATAGTTCAGAATATGGCAGCTCAAATGAACCCCGACCTGTGATGTTGAGCAAGTGACCACTCAGCATTGGTTAAACTGCACTGGTTCATTTTATCCTAGTGAGCACAGATAAACCTGTGCAACTTACAGAGATATTGACTTTCTAACTTCCATCCAGGTCATGAAGATCTACACGGAGTAGACTCCTGGATGTTCCATCGGGAACTGTGTGCAAACAGATCATTTGCATTCACTATGGCTGCATCATTACATTGCATGCCCCAGAAGGAATTCAATGTGATTTTCAATTTAGAAAAGCCTGGCTATGTCCAGGATTTACATTATTTCATTAGGGTTCATGAAATAGATATCTTGGCTTCTGTTTGTGCAGACGTACGATTATGGTACGTGGTTTGGAGAGAAGATTGGCCATATCTGGTGTTGTAATCTTGACATTACGGGTTCTGGTATCAGTGTCACTTTCCTGGTTTGTGATGTGTAACCGATTCCCTCTGGCCCTGAGAAACGAGCCTGATCCTTTTGCCCTTCGGAAGCACTTAAAATATTAATTTAAAAAATTTACAGATCGTTTAAATCAGGGGTGTCCAACCTGCGGCCCGAGGGCCGCATGCGATCATGTGAAGTATTTTGTGCGGCTCCGGTTGAGGTTGTGCTGCCCCCGGGTGTTTACCGTCTTGCCGGCTCCCTCCTCTGTCTTGCTGCAGCGTTTGCGTGGCCCCAGAAACATTTTTTTCCGTCAATGCGGCCCAGGGAAGCCAAAAGGTTGGACACCCCTGGTTTAAATCTAAGCGGTTTACATAGGAACATACATAACATTAAAACAGACAACATATAGCTCAGAGGAGACAGTAATTATTATTATTATTATTCTTATATACCGCCATACCCAGTGAGTTCTAGGCGGTTTACATTAATTAGCAAATGATCTGCATTGACAAGCAGATTTACAACAAAATTAGAAGCAGATTTACAGCAACAAGCAGATTTACGATAAATTACAACGATTTACAGTAGTCAGCAGTGAAATTACAACAATTTACAACTGTCTGCAATGAGGGGAAGATTTACATCAGTGTAACAGAAATTGCAGGTTTGGTCGAACTAGATAAGGGAAGTAGAGAGTGTGGAAGGGAGGGTCTGGTGAAGGAGGAAGGGGGCAGGGGTGGGGTAAGTGTTATGTGGGGTGAATGGAATATTAAGGGTTGTGTTTGCTGAATAGGTAAGTTTTTAGTAGTTTTCTGAAGGCAAGGTAAGTGGGGGCCTCAAGTATTATCTGGGCTAGCCATGGGTTCGACTTGGCTGCTTGGAAGGCGAAAGTTCTATCGAGGAATCTTTTGAGAGGACAGTGTTTTGGCGGAGGGAAGGTGAACAGTTGAATTCTGCGTGATGTCCTGTTATTGCGATAAAGGTTAAAGTGGGTATTTATGTAACTTGGAGAAGAGCCATTAATCGATTTGTAACAGAAGCATGCAAATTTAAAAAGAACTCTAGATTCAAATGGTAGCCAGTGTAGTTGGTGATAGAAAGGGGTGACATGTTCCCATTTTTTTAGGCCAAAGATGAGGCGCACTGCGGTATTTTGGATTATTTTTAGTCTCTTGGTAGTTTTCTTTGTGGCGTTGAGGAAGATGATATTGCAGTAGTCGAGAATGCTGAGGATGGAGGATTGTACAAGTAGGCGGAATGCAGTGTCATTGAAGTATTTTTTTATAGTGCGAAGTTTCCAAAGTACCGAGAAGCTTTTCCTAACGATGAGGTCAGTATGGTTATTTAGGGATAGGTTTTTGTCCAGCGTGACTCCCAGAATTTTAATGGTCGGATCGAGGGAGAAGGTCACTCCTTTTAGTTGAATTGTGGTTTCCTTGATTTTATCTTTGGGGGAGGCTAGGAAAAATTTTGTTTTGTCAGGGTTTAATTTCAGTCTGAATGATAGCATCCAGAGTTCTATCTGGTTGAGAATGTTTGTGATGTGGTCGAGTAGTTTTTGTGAGAAGTTGGTTAGTGGGATGGCTATTGTGATATCGTCTGCATAAATGAAGAATTTGAGATTTAGGTTGTGTAAGAGTTTACCTAGGGAGGCTAGGTATATGTTGAAAAGGATGGGGGATAAGGGGGAGCCCTGCGGGACCCCACAGGTGTTGTCCCAGCAGTAAGAGAATGAGTTATTCTTGAGTACCTTGTATGATCTATTTTGTAGGAACCCCTGGAACCAATTGAGGACCTGGTCTGAGATGCCAATGTGAGCTAGGCATTCAAGGAGAATGGTGTGGTCGACCAGGTCAAAAGCACTGCTCAGGTCGAATTGTATGATCAGGGCACTTGAGCCCTGACTGAAGAGCGTGTGGAGGTGGTCGAGAAGGGAGGCTATGATGGTTTCAGTGCTGTGGTCTGCACGAAATCCTGATTGGTTGTCACATAGAATGTTGAATTTTTCAAGGTATGCGGAAAGTTCCGCCTTTACCAACCCTTCCGCTATTTTGGTAAATAGGGGGATGCTGGCGATCGGCCTATAATTAGAAGGGGAGTTAGGTGATTCTTTCTCGTTTTTTAAAATTGGGGTAATCATAATATGACCTTGCTCCGATGGGAAGTTTCCTTTGGATAGTAGGTGATTAACCCATGTCAACATTTTTGCTTTAAAATGGGGGGGGGGGGGCAGTTTTCATGATATTTGGAGGGCATGTGTCCAGATGGCAGTAGGAGTGAGTATACTTGTTGTAGTAAGTGTTGAAGGTTTGCCAATCGGTTGATGCGAATTGTTTCCAACTAAGGTCGACTCTGGCTCCAGGATCTGGGTTTGATAGATTCATGTCTGTGAGGATGGGGAAGAGCTCGAGGGGGTTGGTGCTGGCGGGTAGTGTTGTTCTTAATTTTTAGATCTTGGTATTGAAGAAGTCGGCAAGGGTGTTGGCGGTTAAGGTGGATTCTTCGTGTAGGTTTGTGCAGGTTTCTATGTTGTATAGATCGTTGACCAGTCTGAAGAGGTTACTGCTATTTCTCCATAACACGATGCTGTAAAGTGACAATGTCAAATTCAAATTTCTCCCCTCATATATTACATGGAGGCATCCACAAACAATGAAGTTTGCTGCTCTTGGTATGATATTTTTTGGTCAGTGGTAGAACTCGCAAGGGTTATTAAGTAATTGATATTTTTAGCAGTCTTTGGTGAAGTTGGAGAACACGGTTTGTTATTTTTATTGCATGATATACTTTTCTTTTTTAAATTTTTATTGATTTTTAAACTTTGACAGTGTAATACTGTGTTACCCCCAGTCATTCGCTGTTCGCGGTCCCGGTCATTCCCGGATTTTCCGACCGCGAATGACCGGGCAGGAGAGGACAGCCGCAGCGGCAGGAGAGAGCAGCCGGAGCACCGGCGAGTGAAGGAAATCACTCGCGGTATGCTCCGCCCGCCTCTTCCTGCACTAAATTCGGGCCTCACCAATGTTTAATTCAGTCTGTCGTAGTTCTTCCAATTATGTGTAATCATTTGAATAGCTATTCCCGTCCTGATCAAAAAAAGACGGCTTTTATATTTATCCAAAGAAGGCTTGACGTGTAAAAGCGTACCACAAATTATGGCTTCATAGGTTTCAAGGGAATTGCTGATTCAAGAATATAATTGATTTGTCCCCAAATTGAGTTCCAGAAATTAAGTATCTAAGGACAATATTATAACAGTTGATCCAAATTCCCTATATTACTATGACAGTGCCAGCATCTATAATATACTTTTCTAAGCAAATAAATGATCCGATGAGACCAAAGTCTTGAAGAGACCAAAAACTCCTCATGTCAAAACCAAAGGTTACCTGGGAATCCAGGAATGCCAGAGTCTCCCTTTTGACCTGGGCCACCTGGTAAACCAGGCACACCTGGGCTGCCGGGTGTTCCTTTAATCCCTGGAATTCCTGGGAATCCACTTTGGCCTGGATCACCCTGGAATAAATAGAAATTAAGATACATAAATCAAAATATAGTTGAAGTGTTTTGACGCACACAGATGGTTTAAACTGGACATAGCGGTAAAAGAGAAAATCACCAGAACAGCATTAATCATAGAGGTGTCAGTTCCAAGCGATTACTCTGTGAATTACATGGAGCGAGAGAAGATCCTGAAATACCAACAGTCTGAGACCAAGAAAATGCAGCAGAAAGATTTTCCCCCACCATGTTGGGTGCCACAGGCTTGATCAAAAATAATTTCCAAACACACCTAGATAGGTTGCCTATGGAGTTCATTTTCAAAAAAAGACAGATGTCCAAACGATGGCATAAACCGGCACTTTGAAGTCTTACTAACCAAAGCCTCCAAAGACTCCAGCTTATTCAGAACACGGCAGCCAAGCTGATTTTTGCAAAACGTAAATCTGACCACGTCTCCCCACTCCTGGCCAATTCTTCATTGGCTCCCAGTGATTTCCAGAGTCCAATTCAAATGCTCTTGCCTGGCTTTTAAGATTATTCACGGCATCCTTCCTTCCCTAATCCCACTTTCCTTCAACTCCTCATGCCCTAACTCCACCAGGACCGCCCATAAATTAAAACTATCCTTCCCCTCCCTACATGGTATTCTCCACGCAGGTAAACTGGGAAAATCACAGGTCTCTGGAATGACCTTACTATCCCGCTGCGGAACCTGAGCTCCCTCCATTTATTCCGCAAGCAACTAAAAACCTGGCTCTTCTCTAACATGTCATTTCTTTTCCCTTACTTTTCCGCTCGATTTACAAACTTATGTAAACCTTTTCCTACCCTTTCTCATTTTTAAGTTCTTGTAAACCGTGCCGAGCTCTACTTCCGTGGAGATGATGCGGTATATAAACTTAAGGTTTAGTTTAGTTTAGTTTAAAACATCTACAAGGGAATTTTCAAAACTGACATTTTACCTGCCATTCTGGTCATTTTGTCTCCAGTGCGTCTAAATCTTAAGGGGGCATGCTATGTTAGAGGCGTGTTTTGGATGGGACGTGGACATTTTACAAAACATCTAGGGCACAATTTGGGCTAGATCTGTTTTGAAAACAAATAAGATCCAAAAAGGTACCCAAACTGATGAAAATATGGCCCCCACACACGTCCTCAGTGGTCACTGACCCCCTTCCACTCCCCAAATATCTGCATGAAATAGTACATATCTATCTCCATGACAGGTGCAGATGCAAGTCCTAGTAGAGCTCAAGCAGGCCTCTGGAGTAGCCTGGTGGGCAGTGCAGTAGACTGCAGAGAAGGGGATCCAGGCCCATATGCCACCCTAACTAGTACACTTGTGGTGGAAAGTGAGAACCCACCAAAACCCACAAATAAACCAGTGTACTGCCATATAGGCGATACCTGCAGGCATAATAATAATAATTTTATTCTTATAAACCGCCATACCCAGCAAGTTCTAGGCGGTTCACATCAATTAGATTAGGATCCGCGTTGACATGCCGATTTACAACAATTTATCAGATTTACAACAAATTTAACCGAACTTGACAGATGAAGAAGAAAGAGGGTAGAAGAAAGGGAAGATAGAAGCTATCATGAAGGAGGAGAAGAGCAGAGCGAGGGGCCAGGAGTTATTGCAGGAAGGGGAGGACGGTTAAGGGTCTTGTTTGCTGAATAGGTAAGTTTTGAGTAAGGACTGCTGGAGTGGTAGACAAGTGGGTACTGTAGATTTTGGGAGATTTTTGTGGGGCTCACCATATAATGTATAGGGGTTATGGTGAGATGTGTACCTGGCACCCTTAATGTGAAGTTCACAGCAGTGCTACCTAGAGTGCCCCCAGTGCTCTGCTGGCACGTCTGTGTGGCCCCTCCTACATGCAAATGGTTTGTTTTGGATGTTCTTAGTTTGAACAGGGGTTTTTTTTTTATAACGGCTTAAAAAATAGACATTTAGCTGGACAAAATGTCTAGGTAGGCCATTTTCAAAACAACAACAACTAAAAAATAAGTTGTCTTGCAGATTTGAAAATGGACATTTTCTCCACCCGGTTTTTGGATGTTTTTCTAAAAATGTACAAAGTCAGGCCCAGACGGCCTATCAGAAATGCCCCTCAATGCACGTTACATCGTATGAACGCCAGAAAAATAGTTCCCTTTGGCACGGTGCAAGTTTTATGGCGAGTACTGGCAGTAATACTGAGAGACGGAGATTATACTCCCCATACCCTGACTTAAGAATGAGGTTCATTCCTATCATGGTATGTGCAAAACTAACCCACTGGGAGGCATCATCCCCCAAGACAACATGGACTACAGCAATCATGGATTCTCTGTACTGTAACTGAAGGGCTTATGTCTAAACCCTCTAAGTCCACATTACCGTATTTTCACGCATATAACACGCGCGTTATACACAATTTTACAAACCGTGCATAACCGTGCGCGTTATACGTGTGAGTGCGTTTTACAACTTTTTTTTTTCAATCCGATCGGCATCCCCCCTGCGAACCGGCATCCTCCCCACCACTCGCGTCACCCCCCTTCCCCCGCGATCCTACATCCCTCCCAGCACCGCAAAACATGTCTTACCCGATTGGGCACCGGCACCAGCACCAATGCACAGGATGTGCCAGTGCCAGTGCCAGTGCCCGAAGATCCTCCCTCGTTGATTTGGGCTGGGCTGGGCTGGGCGGTGCAGGAGAGATCCTCCTTCTTCCTGCGCCGGGATGGACTAGGCTTTGAGCATTTGCGCATGCTCAAAGCCTTCTGGTCTCGCTCTCTCCGAGATTATCTCTCCTGCACCGCACCGCCCAGCCCAGCCCAGCCCAGCCCAAACCAACCCAAACCAACGAGGGAGGATCTTCGGGCACTGGCACATCCTGTGCATTGGTGCTGGTGCCGGTGCCCAATTGGGTAAGACATGTTTTGCGGTGCTGGGAGGGATGTAGGATCGCGGGGGAGGGGGGATGACACGAGCGGGGGGGGGGGGCGGGAGGATGCCGGTTCGCAGGGGGGGATGCAATCGGATTGAAAAAAAAAAAGTTTGTAAAACCCAGGTAAGCGAGCGGGGGAGGATGCCGGTTCGTAGGGGGGATGCCGGATCGGATTGAAAAAAAAAAGTTGTAAAACCACGGGTAAGCGAGCGGGGGGGAGGATGCCGGTTCGGAGTAGGCGGGAGGAGGATTTAGCATGCGCGGTATACGCGTGTGCGCGCTATATTAAATTTTTTTAACATAGATTTGTGTTCCCCGCGCGCTATACCCGTGTGCGCGTTTTACACGGGTGCGCGTTATCTACGTGAAAATACGGTAGTTGTGCTGGATGTACATTCCCCCCCTATGTATTCGCGGGAGTTAGGGGCAGGAGCCGGCCTGCGAATAAGGAAAATTCACGAATAACTTTTGGGCCGACTCTGACCCACACTGGGACCTTACCTGGTGGTCCAGCGGTGATGCGGGGCAGGAGCGATCTTCCTACATTCCTGCAATTTATTTAAAGCTTAAAATCTGAAGTGATTTTTATTTATTGACATGATTATCTGGCTTCCTTTTTCCTTATGAACCGCATTGAACCCTAGTCAGGATATAGCGGTAAATAAGAATCGTATTGATATTACCATTTCAAGTTTATTAAGATTTGGAAATGTTAAATGGCAAGCCGAAATAAAGCATACTTAAACAGATGCAAATTACCTTAGGCCCCGGTGGACCTTGTTCACCATAGCTTTGAAGGCCCGGTTCTCCCTTTTCTCCTTTAAATCCAGGATGTCCAGGAGATCCTGGCTGTCCAGGTCGTCCCGATATACCTGACGACCCTTTACTTCCGGGAGAACCTGTCCGAGAGACAGAATAAGGTTTCAGCCTGTAGGCAAAGGTTCCCTCCATGACAGTCTCCAGAAGGCACAAAACAATTTCTAAGTCACTCATGGCCATTCTTTTCAACCCTTTTCTGAGGCACACCTAGCCGGTCAAGTTTCCCCCTATCTTATACACATTCACAGTGGTAAGCCTGAAAACCTGACCAGCTAGGTGTGCAGCCAAAAGAGTGCTGAGAAGCACTGATTTGGGGGCCTTTTACTAAAGTGCATTAAGCAGGACCGGCTCAAGGGATCACGGTGCTCCGAGCCAACTTCCTTTGACGACTTGTCCCCTACATCAAGAGCACCCTGCCCCACTGGCGCCCCTCTCTGTGAAAGCACTGGGGCCATATGTATTGATTTTTCAGCTTATTTGGTCCTAGAGGAAGTACAGGCCTCAACATCAAAGGGTTAAATAAAAATGGCGGACCAAAGAGATCTGCAGATGAAACCCACAAGGGGCCCCAACTGAGAGCCACGGTATCGTATTAGTTTGTTATTTCCATCACTTCACAAATAGCCCTGAAAGTTCTACCAGTGTGACATGGGAGCCAGAAGTGCTCAAATACAGAGGAAGGCAACACATTTTCCAGACGCAACTTTAAAATATTGTGGTTGGCAAATCAATCCAGTTGGATATGCAGAAATACAAGTCAACAAGTTATGGACAATACTGTTTATTGGATTTGGTTCATATCTTTACGAAAATGAAGCAGCAAGAAGTTGCTCAAATGTACAAGCTACCTCAGTGTCACGAGTATTTACAATAACTGATTAATGCAGAACTGATTTTGAAACGAAAAGCTCACCAGGGAACCCCATCTCTCCCATGCTCCCCTTCTGTCCTGAAGGACCTCGTAGACCTGGCTGTCCAGGGAAGCCCGAATCTCCTTTGGGGCCTAAAAAGTAAACGTGACATCACCAGAGAAAACTGAATCAAAGCCACTCCTGTCAAGTTTATCATCGTGCAACGCCTATGTTGATATACAGTCAGAACAGGTAAGCACAGACACATAGAATGCGAAAAGAAACGCATGAGGGACTGAAACTCAGAAGCAGCAAGGGACAGAAGTATATCGTTCGCTAATAAACCCCCTCAAGAACCTGGGCATCAGTTTTCAATAGTGTGGGGCTTCCACATTCTCATTTACTAGTACTCCCCCCCTTCGTACCTGGAAGTCCTGATGAACCAGGGAGTCCATTTTGACCTTGTGAACCTTGGATTCCGGGAAGACCTGGACTGCCTTTCTGGCCATTCAGTCCAGGGTCACCTTGAAAGAAAATCAACGAGAACTCAAGAAAATGTATTTGCAGAATAATATTTTGTTGGACAAACGATGTTGCTGGAACACACTAAAATGTAGGGAGACTATCATCAGGGCTGAATTAAGCCTGAAGATTCAATGCCAGGGCATATGCAGCTCCTGCCACTGAATATCCAGGTATGTGTGCTGACCCAGAAGTTAACTATAATTCCTTGTTTATGAGTTTGCCTAAAATGAAACTGAAGGTTCTGCACGTGCTTATGGATTTTGTAGCTAGGGCAGGGGTGTCAAAGTCCCTCCTTGAGGGCCGCAATCCAGTCGGGTATTCAGGATTTTCCCAATGAATATGCATGAGATCTATTTGCATGCACTGCTTTCATTGTATGCTAATAGATCTCATGCATATTCACTGGGGAAATCCTGAAAACCCGACTGAACTGCGGCCCTCGAGGAGGGTCTTTGACACCCCTGGGCTACAGGTAAAGAGAATAACTCTATAATTGTGCACCTATATTTACAATGCAATATGGGTGTCTTATTTACCGCAAGTGTTTGTAAGGAATCTATACGGTTTACATCAAGAGTTGGGTCAAGTTTTGGAAGTTTCATTTTTAGAGTGGGAGATAAATGATGGGAGGAAGGGGTAAAGATAAGAGAATGGCTATAGGGCAGGGGTGTCAAAGTCCCTCCTCGAGGACTGCAATCCAGTCGGGTTTTCAGGATTTCCCCAATGAATATGCCTGAGATCTATTTGCATGCACTGCTTTCATTGTATGCTAGTAGATCTCATGCATATTCATTGGGGAAATCCTGACAACCCGACTGGATTGCGGCCCTCGAGGAGGGACTTTGACAACCCTGAGCTAGGGTGATTAGTGGGGTAACGAGGACAGCCCATATAACCCCCACATTGAAAAGCTTACACTGGCTGCCGATGGTTTCAATCTCTAGGGGAGATTTATAAACCTCCAAGGGCGCTACAATCTGAGGGGAAAATTAAATTGGTAGCGTTGACGGTTGATAACGTAAGATATGTGGCCGCTGAACTCCAAATGTTTTCCATTGCCGGAGTATCATCTTGGAACAAGCTTACTGGGCAAATAAAATCATGACAGCTTCAAGAAGATGTTGAAAACCAAGCCGGTTTTTAGACACATGTTTTTGATCCGTCTTTCCTAAAGTTGTTTGGCCATTTCTGTATCATTCTTTTAAATATGATATTGAAGGCTTTGCAAATTTGATTTTCATATGCGTTGATGTTTTGAAGAATATTTTGTATTGTTTTTGCTTTGTGTATGTTTATTTGGAAACCACTATGACTCCAGGCGGTATATTAAGTTTTTAAATAAATAAATAACTGGACACCAACCAATAGTCAGCCCTGTGCCCAGTTAACTTGGCACATAAAATTAGGACAGCCTTTTTTGCTGATTAGCTGATTATCAATACTAAGCAGCTAAGTTTTTTTAATGGGTATAACTTATGGGCAGACTGAATGGACCGTTCAGGTCTTTATCTGCCGTCATTTACTATGTTACTAAGTTGCAACTCTACCCAAACTCCACCTCTGGACCACCCCTATCCTAACTGGTTAAGCAATGGTCGATAGAGGCTGACCAAAACTGGGATTCTCGGTTCCAATCGAAACTAAACAAGCAACTGAAATTTGCAGTTTCCAGTTTTGGCTGAAACCGAATCCCCTCCCGTGATCACTCTTCACGGCCCATGCCCCAGCTCCTACCACAATCGCCCCCATCCGCCAGCAATCACTCTCAGGACCCCCCTCCTTTTCTCCCACCACCTAACGGCTCTCCCTGGGCCTAACTTTAAACCTGGCGTGGTCTAGTTGATCTTCAGGACAAGAGCAATCCCCAGTCATTCTTGCCGCACCAGCTCCTCAACCATAATGGCTGCCTGGACTTTCCATGGCAGCCTCACAAGACTTCTGCAGGAGGTCCTTGCAGCCATCTTGGGAATGGAAGCAGCATAAGCAAGACCAGTCTCTAGTTGCTCCTGCTTATGCCTTTCCAATCTCATAATGGCTACTGGGACCACCCGCAGTAGTCTCGAGGCTTCCACAGGACATCTCAGCATCCATTTTGGCTACCCATGGGGGCAAGAATAACTAGGGATCGCTCTTCCCCTGAAGACCCACTAGACCAAAATGAGATTTGAAGGTAGGCCCAGGGAGGGCCTTTGGCTGGTAGTGGGAGATGCGCCTGTCTAGCTTCAAAATCCTACACGGTATCCTCCCTCCCTTTATCCCTCTTTCTTGGAATTCCTCAAACCCTAATACCACCAGACCCTCCCACAAATTAAAAATATCCTTCCCCTCGCTAAAAGGCATTTCCCATATAGGAAAACAAGGGACCTCCCTCCCCTTCAAAATCACTGAGCTCTGGAACAACCTTACCTCCCCTCTTCGGAACTTGAACTCTCTCCAAGTTTTCCGCAAACATCTGAAAACCTGACTTTTCTCAAAAATGTAAGCCTCTCTCCAACTTTGGTATCCCAAGTCCTCAAAAAAACTCTTCATATCTGGCATCCCAAGTCCTCTAAATATTCTTCATACTTCGACCTCTAACCCTTTATTGTAGTTCCTTCCTATCTCATCTCCTGTAAACTGTGCCGAGCTCTACGAACGTGGAGAAGATGCGGTATACAAACCTAAGGATTAGATTAGATGCTGGGTGGAGAGTGATAGTGAGGTGGAGGGACAGTGCAGGGCAGAGAATGATCATGGGGCAGGGGGATGGGGTTAGATCTCATCCAAAAATGCGCTTGCATTTTCAGCTGAAACCTGAACCCATATTTTGGATTGGTTTCACTGCTGAAACCGCAACTAAAATTCAGTGGTCAACTAGTGGTGATATTCAATGCACTATCCAGTTAAGTGCTAATGACTATTTGCAGCCATCCAGCCTCTCCTGCCTGATTGAGTATCTATCCTGCAGTTTATAAACCTCTAGAGTCAAAAGCCCCAATTATGTGTCTGTCAGTTAATCCTTTGCGAGAAAAGAAAAGTTATTGCAAAGCCAAACAGGTCAGCTCACCTGGTTCACCGGGTTCTCCTTTTTCTCCTTTCGATCCCAGCATCCCTGGATCAAAAGATCCCGGAATACCCTGTATGCCAAGTTCACCTTTAGCGCCTTTCAGACCACTAGCACCAGGCAGGCCAGGTTGACCTGGAAAGCCATCGGTACCTACAATATTCACATAGCAAATAAAATACGGCGCTTTCAGTTTCTTCAGTAAACAAATAGACAAAAAATCAGAACAATCAGAAAATAACAGCAGTCAAAGGAGCAGATATATTAAAGCCATCCCTATACCACTACATGGTCTGGCCTGCATGCTCTGAGAATCCATTCTGATATACCAGCAAAAATAAGCCAAATTGAATGACACAGTACATCACAGGTGTCAAAAGTCCCTCCTGGAGGTCCACAATCCAGTCGGGTTTCAGGATTTCCCAATGAATATGCATGAGATCTATTTGCATGCACTGCCTTTCATTGTATGCTAATAGATCTCATGCATATTCATTGGGAAATCCTGAAAAGCCGACTGGTTTGCGGCCCTCGAGGAGGGACTTTGACACCCCACGGACAATCAGAAACCTTAGTTTAGGAGATTTATTGATTCTAGAGTCCCCCCCACAAACAGCCAGAAGAAAATAAAAATTAAAAAAACACCTGAATACTGTTGCTATCTTTACGAGATGGAAAGGAAGTGAATCTCCTCATACCCAACTCTGGCTTTCTCATACCCTGGAAGATAACAAGGACAGACGGTGGCACTGCAGATTAAGGTGTCCTTATCTTTGCTCCTATTCAGCTCTGTCAGAATGAGAATAATGCCTGGATCAGACCAGCTTTCCATGGCTTGATACCTTTTGATTGCCTGCCTGTCCTGATCTTACAAGTAGTTGGATGCTGCTTTGGAATCCCAATCAGGCTGATTCTGCAGCAGAACGCAGAGAAACAGTACTTGTGTACCTCCTATCTACAAGGGTAAATCAAAAAGTAAAGGCAAAATACATTTAACAGAAGTAACTGTGAGCAATTGAACATATCACTTTTCCACATAGTCCCCATGCAAGACAACGCATTTGTTGTATCGTTCAATTAGCTTCTGTATTCCTGCAGAGAAGAAAGAGGTTTTCAGCTGCCGCTTCCTTTACTTCATTCATGCTTTATCTTTTGCTCTCCGGGTCGCAGTGATGCAACCATGTCTCTCATCACCAGTGATAGTTCTCTCCAAAATACTCGGATCTTCTTTATGCCACCCCAGGAACTGGTCACAACCTCCACACGCCGTTGCTCGTGCAGATCAGTAAGCTGTTGGGAACTCATCTTGTGCAGACTTTCCTGCATCCCAAATCATCAAGCATTATGGCACATGCAGATCCATAGCCGATATGCAAATTTGCAGCCAGTTGAGACACCGTTATCCGTCGATCTTCTCTAATCAAGGCATCCGCCCCTATCAATGTGCTCTTGTGTGCATGACGTTGACGGGTGACCACAACCACCTTTGTCGTTCCCTCTTCCTGCTTTAAACCTTTTTGCCCACTCATAAACCTTTTGTTGAGTCATGGTGCTATGTCCGTCCCGAGTCAATATTCATTGAATTTCCACAGGTTTCGCTCCCTCTGCTCAAAGAAAGCGCACTACTGCACGTTGTTCGATCTTGCAATGGAGCGTCCATGTCTCTGACCTTGTGGCTGTCAAGGCCGAGAGTTGCACTGTGCATAGACAAACTACCCAACAGGCAATGTACGAGTACGTATGCTGCATTTCGCTAGCACTGTTCCATTTATCGCGTAATTTAACCATCGTCTTCAATTTTTGATTCACGCTCATTTTTTGTTTCCCATGAACGTACTGTTTATTTTAACACTAACCTGGAATAGAAAGGTAATTGAAAATGCTTCTGGTAATCAGACATTAACTGTTTGGAAAGATGTTAATGAAGAGAAAGTGCATGGAGATAGATTGTGGAATGAGTTCTCAAAAGTTTTTGAAAGTACGGGTTATCTGTTTTCTAAAAATATTATCTAAAAAGTCAGGTTCATTAGATATCTGTACATTGTGGTCACCTAAACCTCCATTGGATAGATATAAAAGCAGATTATTTGCCGTTTTGTATCTGTCCCCTTTCAACTTTTCTGAATGCCCTCTTGTTCTTTAATTATTCGTGGGACAGATTCTTCAAACTTTCGAATAATAAAAGAACAAGAGGGCATTCGGAAAAGTTGAAAGGGGACAGATTCAGAACGAATGCTAGGAAGTTCTTTACCCAGCGTGTGGTGGACACCTGGAATGCGCTTCTAGAGGGCATAATAGGGCAGAGTACGGTACTGGGGTTCAAGAAAGGATTGGACAATTTCCTGCTGGAAAAGGGGGTAGAGGGGTATAGATAGAGGATTACTGCACAGGTCCTGGACCTGTTGGGCCGCCGCGTGAGCGGACTGCTGGGCACGATGGACCTCAGGTCTGACCCAGCGGAGGCATTGCTTATGTTCTTATGGGAGAGGAGGAGATAGTGGATGCTGTGGATGGACCATTTGGCCTTTATCTGCCATCATGTTTCTAGGTTTCTATAACCATAAAGCTCTATGACATCACAATGCAAGTGCAAAGAGCCTTAGCCTATAGGAAGAGGAGATGCAAATATTAAGAGCCTTAGCCAATGCGCTTCCAGAGAGCGTAATAGGGCAGAGTACGGTACTGGGGTTCAAGAAAGGATTGGACAATTTCCTGCTGGAAAAGGGGGTAGAGGGGTATAGATAGAGGATTACTGCACAGGTCCTGGACCTGTTGGGCCGCCGCGTGAGCGGACTGCTGGGCACGATGGACCTCAGGTCTGACCCAGCGGAGGCATTGCTTATGTTCTTATGGGAGAGGAGGAGATAGTGGATGCTGTGGATGGACCATTTGGCCTTTTTCTGCCATCATGTTTCTAGGTTTCTATAACCATAAAGCTCTATGACATCACAATGCAGGTGCAAAGAGCCTTAGCCTATAGGAAGAGGAGATGCAAATGTTAAGAGCCTTAGCCAATGCGCTTCCAGAGAGCGTAATAGGGCAGAGTACGGTACTGGGGTTCAAGAAAGGATTGGACAATTTCCTGCTGGAAAAGGGGGTAGAGGGGTATAGATAGAGGATTACTGCACAGGTCCTGGACATGTTGGGCCGCCGCGTGAGCGGACTGCTGGGCACGATGGACCTCAGCTCTGACCCAGCGGAGGCATTGCTTATGTTCTTATGACTGGGACACCGACTAGCCCGCCTACTTCACAGGGCTTTAAACTAGGTAAGTTGGGGGAGGGTACAGGCTCAATCAACCCCACCTGGCGAGCTAGGCTGCCAACACTTTTTGGAGACTGGGGTAAGTGGATACCGAAATTCTAGGTCCGGGACTGGGGCGAGTACAACACATTTCCGAGTCTGGGGTGGGTACATGTTGTTATTCGGGGTCTAGGGAGGGTGCACACCTTGCAATTGTACCAAAAAAGTTCAAATAGCTCAAGTGGGAATTCCCCCACAGGGTACACACATTTCTGTGTCTGGGTAGATGCTCACATTAAAACTAGCACTAAAAGCGAACATGCGACATGGAAAGCCATGTACGTCAAACGCCCACAGTTTGGGCAACAAGATCCTAGAATTAGAGACTGAAATGAGGAACGCTGACCTGGATGTGGGTGGTGATATCTGAGACCTGGCTCACGGACTCCCACGGATGGGACATGGTCATACCAGGCTACAATTTACTTCGCCGTGACAGGGAGGGCAAGATGGGAGGAGGTGTAGCACTATATACTAAAGATGACATTAAAGTAACCAGAATTGCAGATGTCAGGTACACAGGGGAATCCCTTGGGTAAATTTGGCCAGGGGAAAGACAAATGCCTGTATCTAGGCGTATATACAGACCCCCAAGACAACAGGAGGACCTGGATATGGAATTGATCGGAGACATAGAGAATATCACCTTGCGAGGGGATACAGTACTGTTAGGTGACTTCAATATGCTGATGTGGATTGGAACACACTTTCCTCTGCATCCAGCAGCAGCAGGAGGCTATTGAACTCTATGAAGGGAGCAAGACTGAAACAACTGGTACTGGAGCCAACAAGGGAGCAGGCAATACTGGATCTGTTACTTACCAATGGCGAAAGTGTCACAGAGGTCTCAGTGGGCGAAGCGTTGGCCTCCAGTGACCATAATATGGTATGGTTCAATCCCAAAAAGGGGTTCGCCAAATCTAACACATTGACCAAGGTCCTAAGCTTCAAGGACGCCAACTTCGAGGGCATGGGGGAATTCATCCATCAAGCGCTACAAAACCAAGCGGTAACAGATAACGTAGAAGAAATGTGGTCAGCTCTGAAAGATACCATACAGGAGGCAACCAACCGATATATAAAATCAGTAAGTAAACGGCGAAGGAACAATAGGCCACAGTGGTTCTCTGCGGAGATCTCGGGCCTCATAAAAGAGAAGAAAAGGGCGTTCATTTATTACAAACAATCAGGGAATCAGGACTCGAGAGAAGACTACCTGGCCAAGGCAAGAGCCGTCAAAACAGCAGTTAGAGAGGCCAAATTCCGAAACGAGGAGACGTTAGCGAAGAACATCAAGAAGGGCGATAAATCCTTTTACAATTATATTAGCGACAGAAACAGAAACACAGGCGGGATAGTACGCCTCAGGAAACCAGACGGGAAACTATATATAGAAGCGGACTCGGAAAAGGCTGTACTTTAAACGAATACATCTGTTCGGTCTTCACCCGCAAGGAGCCGGGATCTGGCCCTCTGCTACAGACAAGGGATAGTCCCAGTAGACCCATTATAGTAGCTTCGAGTTTACGCCAGGCAGTGTCTACTGTGAGCTGTCTAAACTCAAGGTTAACAAAGCGATGGGGCCAGACAACTTACACCCCAGGGTGCTCAGGGAGTTAAGTGATGTCTTGGCGAACCACTGTCCGCGCTTTTCAATCTCTCCCTTAGTACGGGTATAGTCCCGTTGGACTGGAAAACGCTAACGTCATCCCACTCCACAAAAAAGGTTGCAGAATGGAGGCTGCAAACTATAGACCGGTGAGTCTCACATCAATAGTGAGCAAGCTGATGAAACTCTAATCAAACGTCAATTGGATATGATCCTGGACGAGGAAAATCTACGGGATCCCCATCAACATGGATTTACTATGGGAGATCCTGCCAATCCAACCTGATTCAGCTTCTTTGACTGGTGACGAGGAAGCTGGATGTTGGGGAGCCCCTGGACATTGTGTACTTAGACTTCAGCAAAGCTTTCGATAGCGTACCACATCGCAGGCTTAGTTGTAGCAAAAATGAGTTCTATAGGATTGGGTGACACTTTGACAAAATGGGTTGAGAACTGGCTTGGGAGGCAGGCCGTCAGCGGGTGGTGGGTAAATGGCACCCCCTCTGAAATGACGGAGGTGATCAGTGGAGTGCCGCAGGGCTCGGTCTTGGGCCGATCCTGTTCAATATCTTTATAAGAGACTTGGCAGAAGGGCTTCGAGGTAAAATAACGTTATTCGCAGATGACGCCAAACTATGCAATGTAGTAGAAAGGAGTGCAACGGTCAAAAACTCAATGTCCGACAATATGAAGCACGACCTACTCCTATTGGAGCGCTGGTCTAGGATCTGGCAACTAGGTTTCAATGCCAAAAAATGTAAAGTCATGCACCTTGGCAGCCAAAACCCATGCAAAACTTACACCCTTAATGGCGAGATCCTAGCAAGGACTGTAGCAGAACGGGACTTAGGGGTGATCATCAGTGAAGATATGAAGACTGACAATCAAGTGGAACAGGCTTCATCTAAGGCTAGACAAATCATAGGGTGTATACGTAGGGGTTTCGTCAATCATAAGCCTGAAGTCATTATGCCATTGTATAGATCCATGGTGAGACCCCATCTGGAATACTGTGTGCAATTCTGGAGGCCTCATTACCGCAAAGATGTGCTGAGACTGGAGTCGGTCCAGCGAATGGCCACCCGGATGGTCTCAGGACTCAAGGACCTCCCGTACGAGGAACGGCTGGATAGGTTGCGGCTATACTCTCTCGAGGAACGCAGAGAGAGGGAGACATGATCGAGACGTTCAAATATCTCACGGGCCGTATCGAGGTGGAAGAAGATATCTTCTTTTTCAAAGGTCCCACGGCTACAAGAGGGCATCCATGGAAACTCAGGGGAGGTAAGCTGCATGGTGACACCAGAAAGTACTTTTTCACCGAGAGAGTGGTGGATCGCTGGAATGGCCTTCCACTTCAGGTAGATTGAGGCCAGCAGCGTGCCCGAATTTTAAGACAAAATGGGATCGACATGTGGGTTCTCTTCACAGAGAAAGGTAGGGGAGGGTCATTGAGGTGGGCAGACTGGATGGGCCGTGGCCCTTATCTGCCGTCTATTTCTATGTTTCTATGTTTCTATGGATAGCCATGCAAATGGTTACCAAGAACTGGAAAAATTGGGATAGACTTAATTTCTCCTTTTGGTGGGGTTCTTCATGTTTATGTTACAAATATGAGAAAATGAATTCAGAAATCACGTGTAATAATAAGGTATTTAAACTAACGTGGGGTCCATTGCCAAATTTTGTTAACACTGATTAGCTGGATTATCCCCTTATTTCCTATTTGATTTACTCATCCAGGGAGGGTGGGAGGGGGGGGGGTATTATATTTTGTTGTATTCATTGACCAAATGAAAGTGCTATTTCTGATTTTAATTGTATGTATGAAGTAATGCACTTTGTTTTTGTTCTTGAATTAGGGGGGGGAAATGTTTTGTAGTATTTCTTTGATCAATTGTAAGTGCTGTCTTGAAGTCAATTGTATGTATATTTTAATGTACTGTTTTTGAATGGCAAATTAATAAAGAGTTAAAAAAAAAATCTGTCCTTTTTTGTTAAAAGCTATTCCTAAATATAAAATTTGAGAATGCCACTTTATATAATAATAATAATAATAATTATAATAATAATAACTTTATTCTTGTATACCGCATTACCATGGAAGTTCTATGCGGTTAACAGAAGAAGAGACTGTACAATTACAGCAAAGTTACAATTTCGTTAATGTTACATTAATATTATAGACAATGCATTTTTTTTTTTTTCCAATCAAGTTACATTTACATTTTATACGATACATTGACAGAGAAGTTAATTTTTGCAGGTAGGTAATATATTCGGAGTAGTTGTGTTTGCTATGGGTTACATACAGCAGTGTTACAAATAGAAGTGTAACCTACGGCAGTAAAGAGTCTGGGGGAGAGTCGAGGTCAGAGGTGGAGGAGGGAGGGGATCGGAACATTCAGAGGAATTTGTCAAAAAGGTAGGTTTTGGTTAACTTCCTGAAAGTTTGATGGGGGGGGGGGGGGAATTGGAGATGAGAGTGGAGAGGCATTTGTTCCATTTGCCCGCTTGGAATGCTAGGGATCGGTTGAGGAATTTTTTGTAAAGGCAGCCATTCGGGGAGGGAAAAGAAAACAGGTAGGTATTTCAAGTGCGGGAGGGGCCTGCAATTTCAAGGTACTCAGATAGGTAAATTGGTGAGGAGCCTGCTAAGGTTTTGAAGCAGAGGCAGGCGAATTTAAAGATGATTCTTGCTTCCACCGGCAGCCAGTGGAGTTTGGTGTAATAGGGGCTGACGTGGTCATATTTTTTGAGGCCGAAGATGAGGCGGGCTGCGGCATTTTGTACTATTCTAAGACGTTTGATGGTGTTTTTATAGGCTCCCAGGTATATGATATTACAGTAGTCCAATATGCTTAGGATTAGTGATTGGACCAGTAAGCGGAAGGAGAGGTGGTCGAAGTGGTGTTTGATGGTGCGAAGTTTCCAGAGGGAACAGAAGCATTTTTTGACCTGGGCACTGGTGTGGGCTTTGAAGGTCAAGCTTCTATCTAGGATGACTCCGAGTATTTTTATGGTGGGTTTGATGGGGTAATCTAGGCCGTTCAGTTTCAGGGAAGTGTTTGTTATTTTGTGGGTAGGGTTTGCCAGGAAGATTTTGGTTTTTTCTGTGTTTAATTTTAATTTGAATTGTGAGGTCCATTGTTCTAGCTTGGTGAGGATAGAGGAGGTGAGTTGTTCCGTCTGTTGAGTGAATGAAGTTAGGGGAATGATAATGGTGATGTCATCGGCATATATGAATGATTTAAGGTTTAGGTCGGCTAGTATCCGTGCTAGAGGGGCCAAGTAAATGTTGAAAAGGGAGGGGGATAATGGGGAGCCTTGTGGGACTCCGCAGGAGTTACGCCATTGATGGGAGAAGGTTCCGTTACTGTGGACCTGATATGTGCGGTTGGTTAGGAAGTTTGAGAACCAGTTAAGTACTTGGCCGGAGATGCCGATGGAGTCGAGGCAGCGGAGCATGATGTCGTGGTCGACCAGATTGAAAGCGCTGCTTAGGTCGAATTGGAGTACTAGGGCGCTTTTGCCCAATGAGAATAGGTGGAGGAGGTAATTGGTTAGAGCGGCTATGACCGTTTCTGTGCTGTGGTTTGAGCGGAAGCCGGATTGAGAATTATGAAGGATGTTGAACTTTTCTAGGTAGTTCGTGAGGTCATGGTTAATGAGGTCTTCCATGAGTTTCTGGAAGAGTGGTATATTGGCTATGGGTCTATAGTTAGCGGCGGATGAGATGTGTTCTTTGTTGTTTTTGAGGCGGGGGGATACGAGAATGTGTCCGAGTTCAGTCGGGAAGAGACCTGTGGACAGGCATAGCGTATCCAATTGAAGAGATCGGCTTTGAATTGGGGTGGGGCGGATTTAATGATGGTGGGTGGGCAGTTGTCTAGTAGGCAGTTGGAGTTGGCGTATTTTGAGAAGAGTTTGAGGAATAGGCTCCAGTCTGGGCTTTCGAAGGAGCTCCAGGTCATGTCAGCCCTTGAACCTGTTGTGTCTATTGCTGGAAGGTCGAATATTGTCTCAGCGTTAGGAGTTGTAAGAGATGATTTTAAGGTTTGGATTTTGTTGGCAAAGTGGTTAGCTAGGATTGTTGCGGGGGGCGGGAGTTCTGAGCTGGACCGTTTGTATGAATCGGTGTCTAGAAGGGAGTTAACTAATCTGAAAAGTGCTTTACTGTTTAGTGAAGGGGTGTTGATGAGTTGAGTAGTATTTGCTGCATTTTTCGGCAATTAATTTTTTGTATTCGTTAACTTTTCGTCGCCAGATAAGTCTATCATTGTCGGTTCCTGATTTACGCCATATTCTTTCTAGTTTCCTTACTTCGCGTTTTAAGGTTGAGAGATCCGAATCAAACCATTTATTTGGGGGCCGAGGGGTTTTCTTGCGAAGTTTTAGGGGGGCGATGGTATTGAGGACTTGGTTGCTGAAGTTTTTCCAGTCAAGGTGGAAGTTGGGGTTGGGGTCGGAGTCAGGAGAGAGGGTGTAATGAGACCAGAAATCAACTGGATTGATTTTTTCTCTTGTCCAGGTCATTGTCTTTGTTAGGTTATTTGTTTGTTTCCTGTCTGGTTGTTTTTTTGAACCAGAATAGTTCAAAATGACATAGGAGGTGGTCGGACCAGGGAGTATTAGACCAATTTTGTTTTGTGAGATTTATGTTGGGGGTAGTGGAGGAGTTAGAAAGGAAGGTGACCATGTCAAGCTGGTGTCCTTTGTTGTGTGTTGTGGTAAGGGGGGGCTTGGTGAAGCCTATTGATCTGAGGAAGGAGTATAGGTCTGCAACATTGGGGTTTTCTTTTTGCTCAAGGTGAAGGTTGATGTCTCCCGCTAGGAGGTTGTGGGTGCCAGCTGCCGAATTTGAGAGAAGGAATTCGTAGTAGTCTTCTTTAGCTAGGTTCCATTTATTAGGGGGAATATAGAATAGTGTGACGATGAGATTATCAGTGAGATCGGTTTTGGAGATTTTGCAGGTGAGGATTTCTAGGTCATTGGTTAATTTGGAATCTAGGATTTGGAAGTGATAGTGGTCGCGTAGTATGATGGCCAGGCCACCTCCCCTTTTAGAGTTTCTTGAGAGGGGAATAATTTTGTAGTGTGGTGGGAGAATGTCCGCTATGATGGCATCCTGGTCGGAAATGAGCCAAGTTTCAGTTAGGAATACAATGTCTAGAGGGGTTTCTTCAAGCCAATCTTTGAAGAGTTGGGCTTTATTTCTGACCGAGTGGATGTTCAGGTAGGCGCCAGAGAGAATGGATTGTTCTAAGGGTGGCGAGGGTTCCGTGAGTTGTAAATTTTTTAGATATCGTTTTTGTTTTTTGTTGGTCTGGATGGGTGGCGGGTGATGTGGATTACAGGGATGGGAAAAGGACCTGTTTCTGTGACATCCTGAACAAGTCGGTGGGATCGGGGGAGTTTGTCAGGTCCCGGGATTCTAGTCCATGCGATGTAGGTAGGTATGGGTTCGAAGGCTGAGGCTTTAGAAATCCAGCCTCTTGTGGTGAGCAGGTAAAGAAGGAGAAAGGCAGTGAGTTTGTGAGTAGGGCTAGACATGTTTGGTGATCGGTGGCGAAGGAGGCTGGGCAGGGAGAGGGGTGGGGGGCAGACAGGAGGTGCAGGGTAGGAGGAGAGACAGATGATTATGTTGGGGTGAGTAGATATGAAATATTCCTGGGCAGGTGACTGTTGATTAGGAGCAGTAGTGGAAGAGGTCGTTGGACAGGTGAACAATTTAGGATTATGAGCTGGAAAGGGGTACAAGAGGAGTGTTATAAAAGACAATGAAAGATCTATAAGATGGTATATTGGTTTAGGCAACTAAGATTAAAGGCATGAGCAGTTGTACAATATAAATCAAAGCAGAAATAGTATAAAGGCAAGCACAAGTAAGAGTCCTGGGCATTTAACAATTATAGATCTATAAGATTTTAAGGAAGGTGCTTTGGTCTGAGTGGCCGCATGTAAGAGGCAAGGAGTAGGGTGCTCGGTCCTAAGGATTTTTTTTTTTTTTTGTTTTAAATGAGAGGAGATAGGTCTGAGGGACCGGCTTAGAAGGGCAGGGACTAACCGCCGACCGCGTGGGCTCCTCCAGTGCAGTGAAGGGGGACGACTCGATCTCCCTTCCCCTTCACTGTGCTGCGAGTGAAATTTTTTTTCAAAAGGTCTGGTCTGCTGTGCCCCAAAAGGGCTGAAAGGCAGGCTAGTGGAATATATCCCACTGAATAAACACAAATTGTATTAACACCTATCCCAAAGTCAATGGGGCAGGTCTACCCAAGGTTGAGCATTATAGACCCCTGGTGAGTATTCCATGGCTTGCCAAGCTCTTGGAATTCATAATAGGCTTACAGTTGACAGAATATATGTCAAAATTTGATATTTTACATTACTTGCAACATGGTTATAGAACAGCTCATAGTATAGAAATTCTGCTTTTAGAGATGTTATGGATAATATGATATCATTAGGTAAATATAAACAGATGATCCTCCTTCAATTGGACATAATCCTCTGTTTTTGATGCGGTGAATCGTGGGCGGCTACTTTGTCGACTAAACAAGTTGGGGATTGGCCACAAACTATTATGTAGGAACTGCGGCTGCGGCTTTGTGAAGAGAAGTGTGGCTGGGAGGAAGGAGCCAGCCAGAGGAGGTAAACACCCGCGGGAGGGAGAGAGGCCCGAATTTGGGACACAGCACAGAGGGAGGAAAGGACAATGAGGGGGCGCGTTGGGACCCGGAAGGGTGAAGCAGACCCCGGTTCGTAAGTCCGAGTCTGACGTAAGTTGGACGTTCTTAACCCGAGGACTGCCTGTATTTGAAAAAATTACATTACATTACAATGAAATACATTTCCAGACCGCAATACCTTCCAGATCGATGCGGTTTACCTCATCAAGAGACTGTACATAACAATACAAGAGAAATATACCGTATTTTCATGCATATAACGCACGCGTTATACAAGATTTTACAGACCGATCATAACCATGCGCGTTATACAATTACATAGTAACATAGTAGATGACGGCAGATAAAGACCCGAATGGTCCATCCAGTCTGCCCAACCTGATTCAATTTAAATTTTTTTTTTTTTTTTTTTTCTTCTTAGCTATTTCTGGGCAAGAATCCAAAGCTTTACCCGGTACTATGCTTGGGTTCCAACTGCCAAAATCTCTATTAAGACTTACTCCAGCCCATCTACACCCTCCCAGCCATTGAAGCCCTCCCCTGCCCATCCTCCACCAAACGGCCATACACAGACACAGACCGTGCAAGTCTGCCCAGTAACTGGCCTTAGTTCAATATTTAATTTGCAGATGACACTAAACTATTTAGTAGAGCTCGGACTAAAGAAGACTGTGAAAAACTGCAAAGGGACTTGAACAAACTAGGGGAATGGGCAATGAGATGGCAGATGAAGTTCAATGTTGAGAAATGTAAAGTATTACATGTGGGAAACAGAAACCCGAGGTACAACTATACGATGGGAGGGATGTTTTTAAATGAGAGTACCCAAGAAAGAGACCTGGGGGTGATGGTGGACTTGACAATGAAGCCGTCGGCACAGTGTGCAGCGGCTGCTAAGAAGGCAAATAGAATGCTAGGCATCATCAAAAAGGGTATTACAACCAGAACGAAAGAAGTTATCTTGCCATTGTATCGAGCAATGGTGCGTCCGCATCTGGAGTACTGCATCCAATATTGGTCGCCGTACCTTAAGAAGGATATGGCGATACTCGAGAGGGTTCAGAGGAGAGCGACGCGTCTGATAAAAGGGATGGAAAACCTGTCATATGCTGAGAGATTGGAAAAGCTGGGACTTTTTTCCCTGGAGAAGAGAAGACTTAGAGGAGATATGATAGAGACTTACAAGATCATGAAGGGCATAGAGAGAGTAGAGAAGGACAGATTCTTCACACTTTCAAAAAATAAAAGAACAAGAGGGCATTCGGAAAAGTTGAAAGGGGACAGATTCAGAACGAATGCTAGGAAGTTCTTCTTTACCCAGCGTGTGGTGGACACCTGGAATGCGCTTCCAGAGGGCGTGATAGGGCAGAGTACGGTACTGGGGTTCAAGAGGGAATTGGACAACTTTCTGCTGGAAAAGGGAATAGAGGGGTATAGATAGAGGATTACTGCACAGGTCCTGGACCTGTTGGGCCGCCGCGTGAGCGGACTGCTGGGCACGATGGACCTCATGGTCTGACCCAGTAGAGGCATTTCTTATGTTCTTATGTTCTTATGTTTTCTGATTCTAAATCTTCTGTGTTCATCCCACGCTTCTTTGAACTCAGTCACAGTTTTACTCTCCACCACCTCTCTCGGGAGCGCATTCCAGGCATCCACCACCCTCTCCGTAAAATTGTTTTCTGTCTTGCTGGCGCCCTCCTCCATCTTCCTGCAGCGTTCGCTGAAAGCCGCAGCAGCGGCTTCCATGCGCCTCCTGCGGCTGGGAAGTGTTCCCTCTCACGTCGTGACGTCAGAGGAACACTTCTGGGTCAGCCGCAAGAGGCACATAGCATCCGCTGCCCGCGGCGTTCAGCGAATGATGCAGGAAGATGGAGGAGGGCGCCAGCAAGACAGAAAACACCGCATCACAATAGAATAGGCATTACAATAGAAAACCTGGTAAACAAAACGAGGAGCATGCGCGGTATACGCGTGGGCGCGCTAGACCAAAATTTTCTTACATAAATTCCTTGTTCCCGCGCGCTATACCCGTGTGCGCGTTGTACATGTGTGCGTGTTATATGCGTGAACATACGGTAATCTTCCTTACTCTCCTAAGAATTTTACAAAAAGAGATGTCTTTTATAGTTTTCGGAGATGCCTATATGAAATCGAAGAAGCAAACAAAATACGCAGTTCCGAATCCCAACTAGCAACCTGATATGCAAAAAATTTCTTGTAAAGACATCCTCGTGTTGGAGGTAACACAAACAATGAAGTTATCCTTAGTGGACGAAACGCCTTAAAAAATGTAAATTGTTCTCGTAAATAATAGCAGAAAGGCAGTATCTCTTACAATTAAGATTGCTATTGGGTCGGTGACCTGTTTTTCTAATTGCACTTTGTTAAGCTAATTTCAGACAACACATGAGTTCAGAGATGACTGCGTATAATACCTAATTTATAAAAGTACCCCCACATTGTGCAAAATGCAAGAGATGGAAATCCAACTGCAGAAAAAGGCCAACGTAACCAAGCAGAGGACGACAGCTGGTAGGAGCTGACAAAAATACATGGACTTCACCAAACAATTTTAAAATTCAGCCCGCATTAAAAGCAAAGCAACCCAGTTAGCCTTTCCCCATCTCTAGCTCTCCCGCCCTCTCTGGGAATCGTGGAGAGGGCGGGAACCGGCATCCCATGAGCATGCGCACATGCACAAACCCTGCACTGGCCCACTACCCCTATCCCCCCCTCTCCCCGCTCCCCCCCTCCCCCTACTTGGTCTCTCTCCTGTTTTCTTTTACCTTCCATCCCTACCTTGTTGCTGCTTGAACTTTTGATAAAACTCTGTTAAAGCGCTCCCACGCTCCTTTCTTTGTTGCTGTAACTTTGTCAAAATTTTGTAAATCCGTGTGTCAGCACGGCTCTTAATTAATGGATGTGAACCGCCTATAACTTCTTGGGTGTGGCGGTATACAAGAATAAATTATTATTATTATTATTGACATCAGCTTTATTGAGCGCTGGAGCGGTAAGGAGAAGGCAGCGGAGGGTGGGAATGCAGTGCAGCACAATGCAACAACACTAGTCATTGGGGTGCTGGTGGGTGTATAGCAGAGCAGCGCTAGTCATCGGGGGAGGGCATGCAGGAGAGCAGCGCCAGTTATCAGGGGTGGTGTGAATGCAGGAAAGCATCGCCTATCATTGGAAAGAGAGGACAAAAGCACTGGCTATCTGGTGGACTCAAATATAAACTGAGACCCCCATTTTTAGGCTCAAAGGTCTGTTTATATCCGAGTATATATGGTAAATAATTACACAAAAGCTGCCAATAATTTTACAAGCAATGCCTTCCCTCAACCAAAAAAGACAAAAGAAAGTACCTTTTAGACCAGGAAAGCCAGAAGTGCCAGGAACTCCAGGAAAGCCTGAGGGCCCTGGATGCCCCATCACACCCATTTCACCTTTGGCACCTAAAAGCACTGAGCAATTACTATCAATTTACCAGTAAAAATCAATCATTAGCTTTCTTTAGTGCTTACATTAATACAGTAAATAGTCTGATCTACATCTTAAATTCTCCTTTTCACTTTACTATTCTGTTTGGAGTTGGTCTTCATTCCTAGTTCTCGAGGGCCATCGACAGCTCAGATTTTCAGGCTGTTGCCTAATAAATATGCAAGACAGCGATTTGCATGCCTCCTCCTTCCGCTGTATGCAAATCTCATTCATCCACATTCAGAACACCTTGAAAACTTGTTGGTCCCTCAAAGATGGAGAGTAAACACCCAAGAGTTTAGTGTAGCTCAGGGGTGTCAAAGTCCCTACTCGAGGGCCGCAATCCAGTGGGGTTTTCAGGATTTTCCCAATGAAAATGCATGAGATCTATTAGCATACAACAAAAGCAGTGCATGCAAATAGATCTCAGGCTAGTCATTGGGGAAATCCTGAAAACCCGACTGGATTGTGGCCCTCGAGGAGGGACTTTTGACACCCCTGCCTTAGACCAAGGATGGGCAACTCCAATCCTCAAGGGCCGGAATCCAGTCGGGTTTTCAGGATTTCCTCAATGAATATGCATGAGATCTATTTGCATGCACTGCTGTCAATGCATATTCATTGAGGAAATCCTGAAAACCCCACTGGATTGCGGCCCTCAAGAAGGGACTTTGACACCCCTGCCTTAGACCAAGGATGGGCAACTCCAGTCCTCAAGGGCCGGAATCCAGTCGGGTTTTCAGGATTTCCTCAATGAATATGCATGAGATCTATTTGCATGCACTGCTGTCAATGCATATTCATTGAGGAAATCCTGAAAACCCCACTGGATTGCGGCCCTCAAGGAGGGACTTTTGACACCCCTGCCTTAGACCAAGGATGGGCAACTCCAGTCCTCAAGGGCCGGAATCCAGTCGGGTTTTCAGGATTTCCTCAATGAATATGCATGAGATTTATTTGCATGCACTTCTGTCAATGCATATTCATTGAGGAAATCCTGAAAACCCCACTGGATTGCGGCCCTCAAGGAGGGCCTTTGACATCCCTGGTGATTTGTATTTCATAGTTTATTTTTGTTTTTAATAGTTACTTGATGGAAAATTATGCTTTTAAATATTACATTTCGATTGGTGCTTATGTAAACGACACGATTCATAAACCGCCACAAAACAACAACTTGGCTATGAACTTTGACCCAAGCAGGTCCTTTCACACCTGCCGTTTATGTCTTACCCCAACGTACATTCAAATACATTTATTTATTTAGAATGTATGGAACAGAGACACCAATGGTGTGATGCGTAAAGGCTCCTTTTACGGAGGTGCGCTAGCGTTTTTCTTAACGCATACACCGGATTAGCGCGTGCTATAGCGCGCGCTAGCTAAAAAACTACCGCCTGCTCAAGAGGAGGTGGTAGCGGCCAGCGCACGCGGCATTTTAGCGCACACCATTCCGCGCGTTAAGGCCCTAACCGCACCTTCGTAGAAGGAGCCCCAAGTGGTCAGACCCTCAACCTGGGTGCTTCAATCGTGAATCTAAGCAGAGGTTGCTGCTGGAGCCATCATAGCACGTTACCGGTCCCGTACCGCTCCACATCAAGTACACTTCTGTTAATAAGCTATATGGTAACTTACCCCTCCCCCCCCACCCCCGCGATAGTGGTCATTAGCGCAGGGAACCGCGCTGAATGCTCCGCGCTGCTCCCGACGCTCAGAGAGTTGGGGAATGTGCGGGTGCAGTGGTTAGAACTACAGCCCCAGCGCCCTGAGGTTGTGGGTTCAAATCCCACCCTGCTCTTTGCGACCCTGGGCAAGTCACTTAATCCACCCCAGTGCCCCAGGTATGTTAGATACGAGTGTGAGCCCACCGGGACAGATAGGGGCAAAAATGCTCGAGTACCTGAATAATTTGTAATCCACATAGAATTGCAGGATATGCGGAACATAAATAGATAAGTCATGTTCTTAGCAATCATCCACACTCTTCACAAAGAGAAAAAAAAAATAAAATATAAGATATTAACCATAGTCTGCTGTCGGTGGTACAAACGCACCTGGGAGTCCAGGGGATCCTTCTCTTCCTGGCTGCCCTGAAGGGCCAGGGGGGCCTGAAAATCCACGTTCTCCAGGGAATCCTGGGCTTCCTCTATCACCTGGGAGACCCGGTGTACCATATCCAGGAGGACCAGGGTCACCTTTTGCTCCTGGAACCCCTTGTAATCCTAGATTGTAGCAGAATAGTAATTAGGCACAATGGGAAAGAACCACATAAATGCTTCCAACATAGTGAAAATTTTTGATAACTTTGGCTGCTTGTCTGGCATTATTGACTGATGCCCCGAACCCCTTTAAGCAGTTGAGTCTTGTTCCCAATTCATCACCTTTCTGCTTAAGGATGAAGATGGATGGGGCCAGCCTGGGGGCTCAGTGGGAATGTTATATGCTCTGAACCGACACTCGGCAGCCTGACTCGTACTATGTTTCAGAGGGAGCCATGGTCTAGGCCAGAGAATGACGTGGGGACAAATTTGTCCCTGTCCCCACGGGAACTCAATTTCCCCGTCCCGCTGTCACATTCCTGTAAGCTCTGCCTTAACCACACAAGCCTCGAACACTTATGATTTTAAAGTGTTTGAGGCTTCTACAGATGAGGATGGAGCTTAGGCATTGATGGAATGAGGCATTATGACATCACAATCTGAGCTCTAGAATGTTGCTACTTAGGATTTTAAAGGGTTTGAGGCTTGTGCATTGAGAATGGAGCTTAGGCATTGGTGGAATGAGGCATTATGACATCACAGTCTGAGCTCTAGAATGTTGCTACTTAGGATTTTAAAGGGTTTGAGGCTTGTGCATTGAGAATGGAGCTTAGGCATTGGTGGAATGAGGCATTATGACATCACAGTCTGAGCTCTAGAATGTTGCTACTTAGGATTTTAAAGGGTTTGAGGCTTGTGCATTGAGAATGGAGCTTAGGCATTGGTGGAATGAGGCATTATGACATCACAATCTGAGATCTAGAATGTTGCTACTTAGGATTTTAAAGTGTTTGAGGCTTGTGCAGGTGAGGACAGAGCTTAGGCATTGGTGGAATGAGGCATTATGACATCACAATCTGAGCTCTAGAATGTTGCTACTTAGGATTTTAAAGTGTTTGAGGCTTGTCCAGATGAGGACGGAGCTTGCAGGAATGGGGCAGGGACAGGAAAAGAACTCGTGGGGATGGGACGGGGAAACGAGTTCCCGCGGGGACAGGGAAAAATTTGTCCCCGTGTCATTCTCTAGTATAGGCCCTGGCTGGGAGCTGTCACGTTGATAGCAAGGTCCAGTGAGCTGGAGGGTGGGAAAAGCCACAAATGAAGGCTCCTGATGTCAAGAGTCCCAGTAGAGACTGGTTATGACTGGAAACAAGTCAGGCTCCTGGCTCTTTCCAAAAATGGGCAAAAGAATGGCATTGTGCTCTACTTGTGCTCAAACTGCCTCATGCTTAGCATCTGAGACGTTTACAAAAACCTTTCTGGCTTAAAAGTTTCTACTTGTACCAACAGTGTTTTATATTTATATTATTTTATATATATCATGAGTGAATCGAGAGGAGGGAGGGGGGAAGTTTCCTCCTGGCAGCCTTCCAGAGAGCTGGCTGGCACGGTAGCCGCATTCTCGATTGTGATATTAATCATTTGTTTCTTTCAAATGCAACATTAAGAATTTCTTTATTGGATGGCGCACGAGCGTTATCTAATGTGGAAACCTGTGCAGAGATGGTGACTGCCTTCAACGGGGAACCGAAAAAAGAAAATGAAATGGGGGGGGGAAAAACCCCCAAACAAACCAGCACAACAGGACAGGAAATCTAAAGCGGTGAACGGCAACTCCCCAGATTGGGCTCATCAGCCCTAGAGGCATTTCTGTCTGCAAATTACCCAAATTGCTATTGAAACCATCACTGACTTTTGGTTTACGACAGCAACGACGTCCAGTTGTGGCCCAACCACTGAATATCACAGAGTGGCTGAAAGGAGAGCCGTAGCGCAGTGAGAAGCAGCGTTTAATGGAATTAGGCAACATCTTTCGGAATTTTAAAAGTCTTCCGAAGGAGCCTTTAGTTCATGCTCCCCAGTAAAGAGAAATAAGCTTCAAATCTTTTTATTTTCATTAACAGAGGGGCAGCTCTTTCATGAGGCAGGGTGAGGCCTAAAATGGGCTCCCAAAACACCCCTGCAATGGCCACCTCACTCTGCTTGGAGATGGGGGGTGTGGGGGTGGATATTTGTTTTTATCCTCCATTCAGACCTCCCGAAACGGAGCAGAGAAGCAGCAGGTCATGCTCAGTGGCTGTGGGTCCTACCTCATCTGACATAAGGCCTTCAAACCCCGAAGCATCAGGGTCAGAACACAGCAGGAGCTGACAAAGCTCAAGTGGAAGCCTAGCTGATAAGTGGTTTACCAGGCCTGCCTAAACTCTGAAGCCAGAAAACTAAACCAGGCCCCTTATTAAAGTTAAAACAGGACTAGTTCAGTTAACTCTGCATATACAGAACAGGACAGATAATGGGTTCATAGTCTTAAGAGCGCCGACAATTCAGCGCGCCGAAGAAAAACCTTCTTTTAAAGGGCTCTTGGTGGGGAACCCCGCCTCTACTTAATAGTGATCGCGCTGGCGTTGGGGGGGGAGTTGTAACCCTACATTATACTGTAAACCTAACTTTTTCTCTATTTTGTAGGGAAAAAGTTAAGTTTTCAGTATAATGTGGAGGGTTACACTCCCCACCCCCCACCAATGCCATCACGATCCCTATTAAGTAGAATGGGGGGGTTCCCCCCCCACTCCTCGTCAGAGCCCTTTAAAATTAGGTTTTTCTTTGGCGCACTGAAGTCTGCGCTGAACTGTCGGTGCTCGTTTGTCGGCGTGCGTCTGTCTCGCGCGCTTAAGACCTGTCACCCAGATAATGCTATCAAAGAAAAGCAGTATTACATTAACTGGATACCTCTTTAAAAACGGAAAAGTGGGACGTGGTTTTAAACATAAAACCCAACCACGATCGTCACAAGAACAAGCCTTTTGGCATCTGGTTTTTATTTTTTAATGGTTCATAGGCGTTATGGTGGTCTGCATTGAATTCTTAGCATGCTCGGTTTGGCAGGAATCACATCTTAAAAATGTTCCTATAAAGCAGCATGATATTTTTGGGCTTGCTCCTTCCCTCCATGTGCCATTGCTGGGCGGTGGCGGCGAGCCCTTGCCAGCTCCTAAGGTTGGAGGCGTGTCTCTTCTGAGCCCCACCCTCAGCATCACTCTGCTCAGCAGAGCCACGGAGCCAGCCCAAACCACGGACAGGCTACATATTCAATCTGTTAATCTTGTTTAGGAATAGGGGAGAGTGTGTGTGTGGAGGGGGGGGGGGGTTAGGAGGGAAGGGAACCTGACAAAAAAGTCTGGGTAGTGTGAATGGAAATCATCTCAGTCAATGGTCTTCTGTGGGCTTTTGCTTTCAGCTGGTAATGAGTGTGCAAGAGATTCTCGTTTCTTGCTCAGTATATTCACGGTTCTAGATTTTGCACAAGTCAAAGCTCTGGCAGAGTGACCACAGTACCTGGTAGACCTGAGGGCCAAAGATCGGCAGGTTTAAGGCTCATCGCGAAGTTGACACCAAGCAGTTATGAGTTGTAAATAAAGGCGCCAGGGCGACATTTGGGTTAGAAAACAAAAGTAAGCAGACAAAAAAAAAGGTTAGCGAACAACATGGTACCCAAAGAGAAGCAACGCTAAAAAAAAAAAAAAAAAGCAGCAGTACTTGAATGAATCTTCGGTACGTTGGACCTGCTTTACTCAGTATTCCCCTAACAAACTCCGTGAAATAAAGGCGCTGCTACTGCGCTATTCCTTACTGAAGATTCGAAATTGGCACCTGCCCAAAGGCTGCACCATTGAAGCCCCTTTATAGGTGGTTTTCAGGGTCTACAGATTTGCCTCCAATTTTCAGGCCTTATCCAAATCCTCCACAAAATGCGCCTCTTCAGAATGCCTGAGGCCCAGGGACTGTGGTGCATGAGAAAGACCACAGCTCGAGCCACAAAAACCAGCTGCAGAAATGGCTCTGGCTGGTATGGGCAATTCTAGACCTGGGCACCATCATCTACACGCCTCGATCCTGCATGGTAAGCGTCTATTGTAGGACAGCATCCGGGAGCCCAGGCTCTGCTAGAGAATACAAGTGTGACCTGGTATCAGTGCATTTTGCATTTACGAACCCATGGTTACACCAGTCATAGAGCTGGCACAACAGCGGGCACGGAAAAATGTACCCGACACATGTAACCGATAGTATTCTGTAATTTACATGTGTAGGTGGGAGCCCCCCCCCCCTTTGAAATTCCACACTATGGGATAGATTCAGTAAATTTAGGCACTGGGATGACATGCGCTAAGCGTAATTTCTACAGGGGGGGTGGACCGTCCCAGATGCCATCTTGGTGGGGGCACTGGCACCTCTCTGCCCCCCATGCCATGCTCTCGCCATCTCTTCCCCGCCCCCGCACCTCTTTAAAATCTTTGCCAGCACGTACAAGTACTGTAACCTGCTGCTCACGCTGGCCTGGCTCCCTCTGAAATCACTTCATGTCGCAGGGCCAGGAAGTGACATCAGAGGGAAAGCCAGTGCCAGTGTGAACAGTAGGTCAGAGAAGATGCTCATGCTGGTGTAGGTGGGAAGGGAGTGAGTGTGGCGCAGAGGCACAGAATTAGTGGGGGGTGGGGGGGGGGGAGAGCTGGGTGCCTATATCCTAGGTACACTCATAAGCCACCTATGTTCCTTCCATGGCCACACCCCCTCTGCATTTGCATACAAGTTAGGCACTCAGTTTACAGAATAGGGGTTTAAGGGCTAGATTCACAAAGCAAACCGAACGTGTACCGATCGGTTTGCGACCAGATTTCCCTCGGGCCCCATTCACTATCCTCTCCTGTGATCCACTTTGAACCCGTGCATGCAAATGAGGGGGGAACGCAGGCAAAGTAGACAGGGAAACGATTCACCTTTGAAACCGACTGGGCTGGCCGATCAACTGAAGAAGAGACTGCTGGAGACCACTCTCCAGCTCCATTGAAGTCCTACTCTCTGCACGACTCGCTGCCCTGAATCTCTCCTACCTGCTCTGCCCCTAATCACTGCCCTGGCCTGCTCGACCCGGATCTCTCCTGCCTGCCACCCCGAATCTCTCCCGCCCTTCCATGCACTGCGAGCCCGTGGTTTTAACCCATGAGTTTAAGGTGGGTTAAGATCATGGGCTCGCTGGGCTAAAAACTAATAATAAAAAAAAAGTTTAAAAAGTAATTAAAAAAAAAAAAAAAGTCGTGGCTCAGATGGGCATGCGCAGACCATCTACAGATGGTCTGCAAATGCGCCAGGATCGCACATCAGCGTTCCTCCGATCACCCCCATCTGCATATTGTAGTTTCAAGAATCCATCGGACTTGCCCGAATCAGACCTAGAGTGGTCCCGATCGGGCAGGTTCGTAAATCTAGCCCTAAGTCAGTTATTGAGGGCAATCACCAGTTAGCACTCGTTAAGGCCAATTAATGTTACTTATCTCTAATTAAGTGCCAGTTATGTAGCTGACCCTATTCTGTCTAGGTGCATCTTCAGAATACCTGAGGCACAGGGACTTTAGGCAAACTTTAGGCGCCAGTTATGGAATTCAAGGGCATGTCACTTACACGCGCCATTACAAAATATCACGCATCCTGCCGGCATTTTCCCAGCCACATGTACACTTCTGGATATACATTTCTGTGTGGAAGAAGGGCCCAGGTCCAGAATTGTCCTTCACACGTTTAAAACTTGGTGATTTTAGACAAGGCAAGCACACGTA
Organism: Geotrypetes seraphini; assembly: GCF_902459505.1. NCBI lineage: Eukaryota > Metazoa > Chordata > Amphibia > Gymnophiona > Dermophiidae > Geotrypetes > Geotrypetes seraphini. The sequence continues at coordinate 20,157,953 of NC_047088.1, forward strand.
CACTTTTCATCCTAAAATCGCTGCTTCTGCACATAACCCGCTTATATGCGCGACACCGAGAACACGCAGATCATTCATGCCTCATCGGAATTTTGTAAATTAGGAATGCAGTTCTGTACCCAGAAATGCCTTCTTTATACAGGTCTAAAAGCAGACGTACCATTGCTCTCTGCATTTAATTTCATAGGTGCATTTACAGAGGTTGCACATTTTGCCTAGCCCCATAACTGAGTAAACCTGGGTCTTAGATGTACAGTATTCCACGTCTCTTGCTATGACTGGAAAAGGAAGTCTTGCAAAAGAATGAACACGTTATCAGTAAGATCAGTCAAGTAGTGCTGCTGCTTCAAACTGCCCTTCTCATTCTGGCCCAGAAAATACCAGCATGATGTGAAGCACACCCCATGCTGAATAGGTACCGTATATACTCGAATATAAACTGACCCAAATATAAACCGAGGCAACCTTTCACCCCCCAAAAAAAGGAGGAATAGAGGATGACTCGAATATAAACCGGGCTTGCCTTGCCAGGGGCTCTGTACCCTGTTCCCCTTTCTCCCTGCTCTATCACGCTCTGCATCCAGCCCCCTCACTCACTCACTCCCCATCTCTGCACCCAGCCCCCTTCCTTGGACCCTGTCCCCCCTCCCTCCCGATGCCTTGCAGGCCTCCATCAGGCCTGCTATAGGTCCTGATGGTCCATGGGTGGGCCCGGACAGCAGGGATCCTCCCGACTCCTGTCCCAGCCGATTCTAAGATTTTTTTACCTCATTCCTGCCTCCCCTGTGTACCTTTAGAATCCCTGGTGGTCCAGCAGTGAACTGCAGCAGGAGTGACCTTCCTTTGATCCTGCCCATGCAGAGCTGCCAGCCGATTGGCTGCCGTGAGTTCTCGCTGTCCCTCGAGAAGTCACGGCAGCCAATCAGCTAGTGGCTATGCGTGGGCAGGAGCGAAGGAAGGTCACTCCTGCTGCGGTTCACTGCTGGACCACCAGGGATTCTAAAGTTACACGGGGGAAGCTGGGAATGAGGTTAAAAAAATCTTAGAATCGGCTGGGACAGGAGGCGGGAGGGATTCCTGCTGTCCCGGCCTACCACTGGACCACCAGGGATTTAAAAGGTATACTGGGGAGGGGGAGGGAGGTAAAAGTTATTAGAATTGGCAGGGACAGGAGACGGAAGGGATCCCTCCTGTCCTGGCCCACCGCTGACCCATCAGGTCTCAAGGCAGGCCCGGCAGAGGCCTGTTACAAGTTCGGGAGGGGGCAGGTCAGCACTGACCCAAATATAAACCAAGACCCCCATTTTTAGACTATTTTTATGGTGACGGGACAATTGCGTGCCAGACACCAGCACGCTGACAAACGAGCGCTGACAATTCGGCACAAGACACAAGCGTGCCGCGGAAATCTTAGTTTTAAAGAGCTCCAATGGGGGGGGGGGGAACCCCCCACATTATTGAGAATACGGAACTTTTCCTGAAAAAAAATCGGAAAAAGTTCCATTTTCTCTATAATGGAGGGTTCCAACCCCCCCCCCCAACAGCAGCGCGAACACTATGCAGTAAAGTGTGTGGGGGGGTTCCCCACTCACACCCCGCTTTGGAGCTCTTTAAAACGAAGTTTTTCCACGGCACGCTTATGTCTTGCGCTGAATTGCCAGCGCTCATTTGTCGACGCGCGCGACTGACTATGAACCATTTTTATATTCGAGTATGAATGGTAATATAATACTCAGAGCATCATTGAACACTCAAGAGGTAGATGTTCCGTAAAACCAAAGAACTGGACCCTCCAACTTGAAAGAAAGACCGACCATTTCCCAGGAAATGGAGACTTCAGATGCTGTAGGCCAGGCTTGTCCAAGTTTAGTCTTTGAAGGCCACCATCGGACCAGGTTTTAGGATTTCCTTAAAGACTACATAGGAGAGAGATCTGCATATCCACTACCTCTGTTGTAAGCAAAGCTCTTGTGTATATTCAATAGGAATATCCTGAAAATCTGGCCTTTACATATGAGCATAAGAATACCCATACTAGGTCAAATCAGTGGTCCTTCTAGCCCATGCACTGCGAGCCCGTGGTTACCAGTATCTTGCTTCCACAGTGGAAAATCTAACTCCCCCTTTTACAAAACCATAGCACGGTTTTTAGCGCCGGCCACAGTGGTAACATTTCCAATGCTCATAGGAATTCTATGAGCGTTGGAACCGTTACCGCCGTGGCTGGCGCTAAAAAACGTGCTACAGTTTTGTAAAAGGGGGAGGGGATAAGTTGCAAGTACCTGGCAGACTCCTAAAGAGTAGCAACATTCTAGAATCTCAAAGAGTAGCAAGATTCCGGAACTTCAAATACTAGCAACATTCGATGTGGAATTCCCAAATAATAGCAACATTCCATGCTACCGATCGCAGGGCAAGCAATGGCTTCCCCAATGTCTATCTCAATAGCAGACTATGGACTTTTCCTCCAGGAATTTGTCCAACTTTTTTTTTAAACCCAGCTATGTTAATTGCTGCTACCACATCCTCTGGCAACGTGTTCCAGAGCTTAACTGAGTGAAAATAAAATTGTCCTCCTATTAGTTTTAAAGGTATTTCCACGTAACTTGAGTGTCCCCCTAGTGATTTTTGATAGAGTAAAAATTCAATTCACTTGTACCTGCATTACTTTTGCAGGCCTCAAAGCCTGAACTTGGACAACACTGCTGTAGCATATGGCAACTAGAACAGAGAGAAATGAACCCCCTCCCCACAACCGCACACATAATAAAGGTTTAGTACTCAAATAAGACCTTTTAGAACAGTGGTTTCCAACCCTGTCCTGGAGGACCACCAGGCCCATCGGGTTTTCAGGCTAGCCCTAATAAATATGTATGAGAGAGATTTGCATATAATGGAAGTGACAGGTTTGCAATTCTGCTCCATGCATATTCCTTAGGGCTAGCCTGAAAACCCAATTGGCCTGGTGGTCCTCCAGGACAGGGTTGGGAACCACTGTTTTAGAAAACGCTTTCCATTATTTGGAACAAAGTAGAGAGAATTTTGAATCCAAAGGACAAACAAAGGTCATTTCTTGATCTTTATTTGGGGCACATGGTCTACAAAGGCAACTCATGGAAGGGGGAGAAACTGTTAGTTTTAGACGCATTAGTTTTATTGAACAAATATACTGTTTCCAAGAAACTGCAAAAGCAAATAATCCTTGCAAAGATTCTAAAACAGTGGTTCCCAACCCTGTCCTGGAGGAACACCAGGCCAGCTAGATTTTCTGGAAAGCCCTAATGAATATGCATGAGAGAGATCTGCATATAATGGAGGTGCCAGGCATGCAAATCTGCTCCATGCATATTCATTAGGGCTAGCCTGAAAACCCAATTGGCCTGGTGGTCCTCCAGGACAGGGTTGGGAACCACTGTTCTAGAACATTTAATGCACCATGCATATTAAATCCAGAGCTTTAAGGAAAGCGAGAGAAAGCAGAGCACGCAGATTAGTGAGGATTAGTCAACATCCTGAGCTCGGCCAGGCCATATACAACACATCATGCCATTAGTAAGCAGTGCACACCCTCTCAGACACTGGTCATTTAGAGGCAACAGCACTGAGCACGGGAGACGAGAGTCATTCCCCCTCCCCCTCAGGAAGCTGTGATAGGCTTTAGCATCCCCGGCCGTGGCGGTAAAGGCTCTGACACTCATAGAATTCCTATGAGCGTCAGAGCTAATTCTGCCGTGGCCAGCAATAAAAAAAAATGTCTAATGCAGCTTCATAGAAGGGGGCCCTTGTTGCCTCAAAATACCAGTTTTGTGGTACAGGTCATCGCCTAGATTTTTGGTGAAAGCAGCCAACACTTAGAACCACATGTTCATGCAATGGGTAAGAGACAGGTGGGCTCATGTGAAATCATTTCAGTGCCGTGAGGGGCGATCTGTGCAGTGAGGGACTCGTAATTAGGAAAAAAAAAAATCAATTAGCTCCTTCGGTGCAATTAACGTGATCATCCAGCCCTCTGCAAGAGTTGTGACGAAAGGAAAGATAATTCCATTCCCGTGCACAGAAGCTTGTTCAAAGCCATGTGATCTCGGTGCAGGCATTGCGATACATCATCATTTTTGGAAAACAAGACAAAAAAAACCCCCAGCTACAGCTAAAGTGGGTAACAAAGGATACTTACAACAGACTCTACAAATTTATCAAAGATCAGCAATGAAATCATGTCATAAAGGGATCCTTTTCCTAAGGCGCCCTAAATGCTAACGCGTCCATAGAATGGAATGGGCGCGTTAACATTTAGCCCGCGTTAAATCGATTAGCGCACGCTAAATCGGCTAGCGCGCCTTAGTAAAAGAGGGGGAAAATTCACCACCTGATGCGAATACCTATAGGCGGGAATTCCGGTCCTCGAGAGCCATATTCCCGTCGGGTTTTCAGGATTTCCCCAATGAATATGCATTGAAAGCAGTGCGCGCAAATAGATCTCATGCATAGTCATTGGGGAAATCCTGAAAACCCGACTGGAATACCGCTCTCGAGGACCGGAGTTCCCTACCCCTGACCTATAGGAATACTCCATCAAACCGTCAAGAGAAGGCCCTCGCAAACAGGCAGGCCTTTTTTTTTAACGTTTTGTAATTTGCACATATTCTCAACGTGCCTCTCTCGTTGAGTTCCAAAGTCTTGGCCCTGCTACAGATACAGCAATCAACGTCGTCGTCAATTCGGATCGTAAATTTCGGTTTGGAATGTTATCTTCTCAATATTCGAGTCAAGTACTCTGGTGCCACACCATAAAGCACATGGTGTTTTGTTGTCTCATATCCTACTTCTGGTGCATTTTCGCTCAGCGGGTCACATACGTATTTCTCTTCCAGCATTGTGCCGGCCCGTCACGCTCCGGAGTCTCATCTAGTATGAGAGTGTGGCGCAGTGGTTAAAGCTACAGCCTCCTTACCCTAAGGTTGTGGGCTCAAACCAATGCTGATCCTCGTGACCCTGGGCAAGTCCCTTAATTCCCCCAGGAACATTAGATAGTCTGAGCCCACCAGGAGAGGCAGGGAATTATGCTCGAGTACCTGAATAAATTCATGTAAACTGCTCCGAGTTCCCCCGGGAGAACAGTATAGAAAATACATAAATATTCTCATTTCTAACATGCGTCCACTCTACTGTGTTGCTCTCCCGTTAGGCTTCTGGATTAGCCCTTTGGGTGCCAGCATAATCTGCTGATTCTGGACCTGCATCCTTGTGCCCAAATTATTTGACTCAACACTAAATAGCCCTAATGGCTGCAGGTGGCACCTATATGGAAGTAGAGAAGGATTTCGCTTGTTTTTGCTGGGCTCACACTTTCCACCATAAATGTAGCGGTTAGAGTGGCTTATGGGCCTGGGTCCTCCTCTCTAAAGTTACTTAAGACACCTCTGTGATGCTTTACTAGGCTTTCCTATGCCAAATTCTACAGACAGGTCTGTGCTCTTTCATTCAGATTTTTTGGGGGTGGATTAGTGAGCAGTAGGGGAGTGTGGGGGTGGGTGTCATATCTTAATATATCCAGGGATCATCTGGTCAATTTGGGGACCTTTGTGGCACTTAGAAGCTTCAAAAACAGGTCTAGCTCAAGTTCCATCCAGGACGTTTTCGAAAGATTCGATGATTGCCGCAAAACATCCCAGTTAAGCATGGCCAAAGTCCACCTATAACACCCCTTCCAAAATGCCCCCTGGAACTCTGGACACACAGTGAATGAAACGTCTCGTCCAGGAAAATGGTTTCGATTATCGGAACTTGGACGCCCCAGCGATGACATCCAAGTGCCGACTTAGTGGTTTTGGGACGTTTTAGGTCTTTGATTATGAGCCCCCTTGGCCTAGAGTCTTACCTGGTGGCCCTGCAGATCCAGGTGGACCACTTGGTCCTGGAGGGCCAATGCCACCAATTCCTGCGACTCCCTGAGGTCCTGGCAAACCAGGTTGCCCATTTAATCCAGGATCACCTGAAAAATGTATTCATGTATTTAATTAGTTGTATTCTTTAAATGCCTAATAATTAAATACTGTCACAGGATTAAAACACAATACAATCAGTATGCAATAATAAAACACTACAATAATTAGCATAATTAAAATATAAAGCATAAAAAACACAAGCACAATAAAACATATAAAAGGAAAGAAAATAAGCCACTTTAAAGCTTACAAGCCTCCTGCCCATACTGCCTATCTGTCTCCGTTCAGACATAGTCAGCCCTTCCATACATGGTTCCCCTATCTAACTAGTTGATTCTTTCAAATACCTTGGCGTAATCCTTGACGCCTCGCTCCCCTTTCAGATCTCCTCAGTTGTTCATTCCTGTTTCTATTTAATTTGTCTCATTCGTTCACTTACCAACACCTATTTTGTAAGTGTTAAGGGCTCATAATGTTAATTCTACACTAATCAGTTAGTATGTGGCAATGTAGTTTCATTAACTGATTAGTACAAACCCACCCATTCTGTGCCCCAGACGCCCCATGGCAAAAAAATGTCTATATTTTAGTGTGCCGGTAGCGTGCATACATGTCCAAAGTACCGTGGGATGCCTGAGTGTGCCCCACGGTACATCTTTTTAAGCTCACCAATCAGTTTTCATTTTTCAGACCCGGACGATCCACTCAACCTCAATCATTCTTTGCCTTCTCCTCAAGTAAAGGTTACACCCATTAAAGATTCACCACTAGACTCCTACCTTACCAAGCGGCTTCCAAAGATCCCGAATGGAGTCAACTGGTTCGATCTTCTACTTTTTACATGCATTCAGAAAGCTCCTAAAAACACTCCTCTTCCCCAAATAGGACATTCTAGTCTAAATTGACTCCCTGTTCCATATTGTTGCTCTAAGACTATGATCATTCTTATTTATTATTTATCATCCCCCTTATAAAACCCTGCTAATATCCCTCTATATGTTCTATTTGTTCCATATACCGCATTTTTCGCTCCATAAGACACACCTGACCATAAGACGCATCCTAGATTTAGAGGAGGAAAAACCAAGAAAAAATTATTCTGAACCAAATTGTGCCTCTGAACCCAATCCCCTAGAAAAATAGACAAATATACTGCAGCAGACAGATTTTGATCACTAAATTGAAATCCTTCCTTTGATGTCTGGTGATTTCTGGTTGCACTAGATAGTTCTTTCTTTCTTTCCTTCCTTACTTCCTCAGGCCCAATAATTGTCTCTTTCTATTCCCTCCCTCCCCCCTCCTTCCTTCCTTTCTATGTTCTGAGTTTGTGCCCCCTCCCCTTCACTGCCTTCCAGCCTTTGTCCTTCCTCCCTCCCACACCGAAGCCTGCCTGCCTTCCTTCCTCCATCCCTGCCGCGCTAATTCCTCCTCCCTGGTCCACTGCTGCCGTAACTCCACAAAGGGCCGGCGGCGTGCAATAGGGCCCACAAGCCTTCCCCCGACATCAATTTCGATGTCAGAGATAAGGGATCCCTCTAACGTCAGAATTAATGTCAGGGGAAGACTTGTGGGTCCTGCGGCGGTGAGTAGTTAAGAGGGCGGCGAGCAGCACCAGTACCAGCAGCAAGGGGGGGGAGCACGAGTAGCAGCAGAACGCCGGGGGAAGCAGAGGTGTATTTGCTCCATAAGATGCACCCCCTTTTTGGGGGTGGAAAAAATGCATCTTATGGAGCGAAAAATGCGGTAATTTTTAATATTTCCTCATATGTTGTAGTTTGCTTCTTGTAAACCACCTCGAACCGAAAGGCTTTTGCGGTACATAAAGATTTATGTTATATTGAAAATTAGTGATTACTGTAGATTGGTAAAAGGGCCCCTAAGTATTTTAAAATGAATGCCTTGATCAAGAGAGTAGCCTGCAACCAAGTTAGCATCTATTTTCTGCTCAGATTGCAGTAGGTTCTATGGAAGCCCCAAATAAACAGCATTACAATAGTCAAGATGGGAGAGAAACACCATTGGCATAACCGTTCTTAAATCTAAATAGGGTACGAAAGAGTGTAGCTGTCCTCACAAATACGTAAGGGATTTAAGGACACGTGCCTATCTATTGAAAGACATGAGTTGATAACATCTAAATCAGAGGTTCTGAACCCAGTCCTTGGGACATACCTGGCCAGTGAGGTTTTCAGGACACCCACAATGAACATGCAAGAGAAAAATTTACAAACAATGGAGGCAGTGCATGCAAATTTATCTCGTGCATATTCATTGTGGGTGTCCTGACTATCTGATTGGTTAGGTAAGTCCCGAGACTGGATTGAGAACCCCTGATCTAAATTATGTACTTTCAATTTCTCCGAGTGACCCCTTGTACTTGTGGTTCCCCACAGTCTGGTGGACAGGGACAGATTCTTCAGACTGTGGGGAACCAGAAGTACAAGGGGTCACTCGGAGAAATTGAGAGGGGGCAGGTTTAGAACAAATGCGAGGAAGTTCTTTTTTACCCAGAGGGTGGTGGACACATGGAACGCGCTTCCGGAAGTTGTGATAGGCCAGAGCACACTACAGGGTTTCAAGGAAGGTTTAGATAGGTTCCTAAAGGATGAGGGGATTGAGGGTTACAGATAGATATAGAGATAGGTTATAGGGATAGTCAGGGACCACTTCACAGGTCAAAGACCTGATGGGCCGCCGCAGAAGCGGACCGCTGGGCGTGATGGACCTCTGGTCTGACCCAGTGGTGGCAACTTCTTATGTTCTTAATAAGGCGTGAGACTTTCATTTCCAGTTTTTAGAGAGAGACTGGAAGCAGACATTTCAGATCTGACAACTCATAATATCCTTATTTTAATCAGTGCTGACTTTCAATCTCGGGCCCACGTTCGATGATTCCTAACTGAACAAACATCCCTTTGAAAAGCAAACTGCCTTTTCTAAAAAAAAAAAAAAATCTGAACTGACAGAAGTATTTGAAAATCATCTGTGTAGCGAAAATAAGTAACTTAGATCTCTACTGGAAACCCCCCCCAAAGGCTGCAGAAAACATTAGAGGATGGGTAATGTCAGAGGGTGATGTCCAGTCTGAGTTTCTGCCTTCATTTCTTATTTGTGAAGTATGTTTTCTACTGCGCATTCTCTCATGCCTAAAAACTCAAGTTGCATCAAAAATAAAGAGCGACTGACTAGGTCAGGGGTGGGCAATTCCAGTCCTCGAGGGCCGCAATCCAGTCGGGTTTTCAGGATTTCCCCAATGAATATGCATGGGATCTATCTGCGTGCACTGCTTTCAATGCATATTCATTGGGGAAATCCTGAAAACCCAACTGGATTTCGGCCTTCGAGGACTGGAGTTGCCCACCCCTGGACTAGGTCAATCCAGCAGCAACAAGAATTGAAGACCATCCAATAAGACTACGGACATGCTAAAACCTTTCCCAAGATGGGACAAGTAAAATGTGTGGCCCAAGATGTTTGTGAGGTTGAAGAGAAACAGCGGCTTATATCAAAACATGGCAGAATGGAAACAGGTCTGCAGCTAGCACACAGCCTGGCATCCAGTCAGTTTCCTTTCAAAATCAGTGGAAGTATAGTGGATGTTGGTACAACAGGATAACATCCACTCACTCAAGGATGCATTGACAAAAATAACAAGCCAGTCAATCATGTTACCATTTACGTACCATCAGCAAGGAGAAAAACCTTGCTAAGAAGTTTCAGGGCAACTGATTTTACCTCCTTTGTTAAGACTTCCAGAACTGCATCCCAGATCTCTATAATTTCTAAGGGAGGATAGTGAATTTGAAGGAAAAACAGGATTCTAATAACTAATGTAAAATGATAAAGTCACTGAAAAGGATCAAGCTGTGAAAATTAAGGTTCCCTCAACAAGCCACCGTCTGATGAAAACAAGGGCTACTGGCTCAGAGTTCAGGACCTTGGACAGTGCAGTTTAACTAACATATCACCAAGAAGAGTACAGTAGAATCTCAGTTATCTGGTATCCACGTAGATTGGTGGATATTGGATAACTGTTTTTCTGGTTAATTTAGTGTGTTAGAAACCTTGTCTAACACGGTCTCAATTCCACCCCCCAAAACACCAGTGCAGAGCCACAAAGCCCTCCTCCCTACTTCAAGTCCCGAACTGATAGCGGACCCTGAGCCATGAACCCCCTCTTTTGCTCCCTCTCTCTCTCTTCCTTACCTGAACCGCAATGGTCGGCAGCCTCAAAACAGGCTGCTCGCTGCCAGCCCTCCTCTGATGCGTCAGAGGAAAGGCCCTGCTGCCAAGCAGCCTGTTTTGCAGCTGCCTCCTACGCTTTGGGTAAGGAAAAGAGAGAGGGAGGGAGGGAGACAGGGAATTCACAGCTCAGGCCCGCTGCCGCTGGTGTTTTGGGGGACAATTTTTTTTGCCAGTTGTGTGAGAGTCCCGGTTAACTGAGACTCTACTGTATTCAACGTAAGGGAAAGTCCCCCGGCACTATTTTTGCCTTCATAATCAAATTGCAATAGAAATAGCATTCTTGACTTTAGCTATTTCTGCACTCTTTCAATCTTATTACCCAAGTGACAACAATGCTACCAGAGTACGTGAAAACGTTTAACTCAAATCCTGATATTTGTTCTTTGTCTGGGTGACTTCTCTGTCTTAATTACTGGTAGATGCCAAGGGTCAAGGCCTAATAATAATTGTCTCTGAAAAAAGGAAGCCCATTTAACCAAATACCATTACTGTTAGAGGAAATTCTTTATCTGACAAAATTTAAAGGGGTCATATGCCTCCTGACAGTCCTGTTGCCAATCCCAGTCTTACTCCTCAAAAACAGGAAGTGACTTCAGAAGGGGGCAGGATCTGAACTGGCAGCAGCAGAGCGTGTAGCTCTGCAGACAACACAGAAGGCCCCATGGCTTTTCTTTGCTTCTTTGCCACTACTGCATATTGCAGAATGCAGCAGTGGCAGAGGAATCATTTCTTAAAAGAGAAGTGTGATTCTGATTGAGGCCAGGACAGGAGAGAAGAGTACAGATGCTAAATTGAGGAGAAAGAAAAGAAAACAGATATGCATGCACATGGGTGTGGAGGGGGGAAGGGGATGCTGGAGGGCAAGGCATTAGGGGGGGATGATGAATTAAGATGGAGGGAGAAAGAAAAAGATATTGGATAGATTAGGGTGGGGACTGTGGACACAGTGGCCCTGATTCTCCAAAAGTGCGTCCCGATTTTAGGCAGCTGTAGACGTCCTACAGCTGTCTAATCAGCCAATCGGGATGCACGTTTTTAAAAAAAAAAAATGCTCCCCAGGCAGGCCGCCCGGGAGAGGCGTCCTATACTAAACGCCGATTCTGTAACCGGCGTCTTTAGAGAATCGGGTTAAATTAGACGCGGCCGCTATACTTATGGCAGCAAGGGATCTCCCTGCTGCAATATGTATAGCGGCCGCGGTTGTTGCGGCCGCCTGTCCCATCACTGACAGGAGAATGCCTAACTCCTCCTGTCGGAACCCCGAGCCCCCTCCTCCCCAAACTCGTAATCGCCGACAGGAGGATGCCCAACTCCTCCTGTCGGAACCCCGGACCCCCCTCCCCCCCAAACTCGGAATCGCCGACAGGAGGATGCCCAACTCCTCCTGTCGGAACCCCGGACCCCCCTTCCCCCCAAACTCGTAATCGCCGACAGAAGGATGCCCAACTCCTCCTGCCGGAAAGCCCAACGACCCCCCACCCCAACTAATCTCCCTCCCCCAACTAACCTTTCAATGTTGGTCAGCTGGACGGGTCTTGCTGCCGTCCAGCTGACGGGTCTGCCTCGTGGAAATGAGACGGCACGCCCCTTCCCGGCCCATCCCCGCTAAATCTAAGGCCTGATTGGCCCAGGCTAGGCACCTTGGCCAATCATGCCTTAGGATTAGTGGTGATAGGCGGACCCACTATGCCTAAGGCCTGATTGGTCCAGGCTTCTACAGCCTGGGCCAATCAGGCCTTAGATTTAGCGGGGATGGGCCGGGAAGGGGCGTGCCGTCTCATTTCCACGAGGCAGACCCGTCGGCTGGACGGAAGCAAGACCCGTCCAGCTGACCAACATTGAAAGGTTAGTTGGGGAAGGGAGATTAGTTGGGGCGGGGGGTCGTTGGGCTTTCCGGCAGGAGGAGTTGGGCATCCTCCTGTCGGCGATTACGAGTTTGGGGGGGAGGGGGTTCCGGGGTTCCGACAGGAGGAGTTAGGCTCCTCCTGTCGGAGATGGGACAGGCGGCCACGGCCGCTATACTTTATTGCAGCAGGGAGATCCCTTGCCGCGATCAGTATAGCGGCCGCGTCTACTTACAATGTAGACCAGCATTTTGCTGGCCTACATTTTAAGCGTCTCTTCCTCTACTAGGGAGACGCGTAGGGCCGCCTAAGTTCGCCTAAGGCCTGTAGGCGAACTTAGGCATCTTGCGGGTCTCCCTAGGCTCCCGGAGGCGCCTTCAGGCCTGCCTGGGGAGCATTTTTTTAAAAAAACGTGCATCCCAATTGGCTGATTAGACAGCTGTAGGACGTCTACAGCTGCCTAACATCGGGACGCACTTTTGGAGAATCAGGGCCAGTGTGTGTATGTGGGGGGGGGGGGGAGAATAAGGGCACGAGGACAGATAGAGACACAAAGAAGGATGCTAGATCCTGTGTGGAGTACAAAGAGAGGGAGATGCTTGGCTTGTGGAGGAAAGTAGAAAGAAAAAAAGATGATAGGAAGAAGGGATAGAGAAACAAAGAGAAGCTGGATGGTGGGCATAAGATGATTGGGAAATACTAGATGGAGGTGGAAAGAGAGAGTTGAGATACTGGGTAGAAGGTGAGAGAGGAGATGACAGGAAGAGGAGGGAGAGAAAGGGCACTGTACAGAGGGGAAGAGAGGAGGAACTGGAAGGAGGGGGACAGAGAGGAGTATCATAAAAAATGAAGAATCATAGGATGAGAAATAGGAGGTCTGGGGTAGAGAGTTGCGTGGGGACAGAAGTCCCACCCATCCCCATGAGGAATCCCCTCTGTCCCCGCCCGTCCCTATAAACTTCAGAAATAGTTATTTCAGTTAATTATGCTAATGAATTAAAGGCTCTGGTAGAAACCCATTTAAAAATAAGCAAAAAGACTATTAATTTTGAAATATTAATTGGGAAGAATACATACTTTGTAAACGGGTTTCTACCAGAGCCTCTAATGTTTATAAATTTTTATCAACACAACTAACATACTACTTTATCCTGAAGCAAAAAAAAAAAAAAAGAAATTTTTTCCTATCTTTGTTGCCTGGTTTCTACTTTCCTCATGTTCTCATTCAATTCCTTTCATCCACTGTCTCTCTTCTCTTTGCGTCTTCCATTTGCTCTGTTACTGTGCCTCTCCCTTTCTCCCCCCTTCCAAATTGGTCTGGCACCCATCTTCTTCCCTCCGCTCCCCCCATAGTCTGGCATCTCTGTCTTCTTCCCTGCCAGCGTCTTCTCCCCACTCTCTCTTCCCCATTTCCTTTCAGCGTCCTTCTCCCCCCCCATCTTCCCCATGTCCTGTCAGCGTCCTTCTCCCCCCTCTGTCTTCCACATGTGCTTCCAGCGTCCTTCTCCCCCGCTGTCTTCCCCATGTCCTTTCAGCGTCTTTCTCCCCCCGTCTTCCCCATGCCCTTTCAGCGTCCTTCTCCCCCTTTTGTCTTCCCCATGTGCTTTCAGCATCCTTCTCCACCCCTTTGTCTTCCCCATGTGCTTTCAGTGTCCTTCTCCCCCATGTCCTTTCAGCGTCCTTCTCCATCCCTTTGTCTTCCCCAGTGCTTTCAGCGTCCTTCTCCCCCCTCAGTTTTACCCATTTCCCTTAAGCGTCTTTTCTTCTGAATTCCACCTTTCCTCCCTTTCTCCCTCCCTGCCCCTTACCTTTGCGACTCTTCCCCATCTGACCGACAACAGAACAGGCCCGGTCCGACAAACCTCCCTGCCCTGTAGCTGCAAATCTAAATTACCTTCTTACAGCAGCTGGAGTATTGAAGCTGCTGTAAGAAAGTAATTTAGATTTGCGGCTACAGGGCAGGGAGGTTTGTCGGCCGGGCCTGTTGTCGGTCGGTCGGGGGAAGCGCCACAAAGGTAAGGGGACCTGACCGGCTGTGCACACTCCCTTCCCATGGCTGCACCCGGGGTGGACCGCCCCCCTCCTTTGGTACGCCACTGCCTTTTCCCTACCTGCCCTGCTGCACACAGCCGACCAGAAGTCTTCCCAATGTCAGCGCTGACGTCGGAGGAAGGGAGGGCTTTGCTTAAGCCCTCCCTCCGACGTCAGCGCTGACATCGGGGAAGAATTCCGATTGGCTATGTGTGCTGCAGCAGGGCAGGCAGGAAATGGAAGATGAGCCTCGCAGCAGGGCAGGTAGGAAAATCAGATGAGTCTCGCGGCATTGAACCCCACGGGATCCCCGTGACCCGAAGGGGGAACCTGCGGGATCCCCACGGGTCCCGCGGGATTCCCGTCGTCCCCGTTCCCGTGCAGGTCTCTAGTCTGGGGTGAGGGAGATGGAGAAGGAAAGCTACAGATAGATGTAGTAAACAGGAAGATTGAAGACTGGACAGTAAGAATAAATTAAATCTAATTAGATAGGTATAAAAAAAAATGAAAAGGGGTTGAAAGAAAAAGATCAAAATCAGAAGTGGATGTGAAGTAGAGAATGACACAGGGACAGAATATGTCCCTGTCCCCACAGATAACCACAGAAGTGTCTACCTCAGCCTCTGTCCTTCTACACCATCATTCAATGTAAGGCTTAAGGATCAGTGGTTGTGATTCTTCCCTCTCTCTTTAAAGAATGACACGGAGATGGTTTCATTGTGTAGAAGACTGAAGTGCAAATAAACTGGAGACTCTGGAAAAGAGCTGAGAAAAGACAGAGGAAAGCAGAAACTGGAGACTGGGACAAACATGGATAAAATGGCCAGACAACAAAGGGAGAATAAAGAGTTTTATTTTTTAACTTTGCAATTGGAAATTGTCAGTTTTACAGTAGGAATTTACCTTGGCTTTCTTTATATTTTGCAATTTGAATATTTTTGTATGGTTAGTTATATGGGGTAAGGTCCTAGATCCATTATAATGGGACTGTGGTATGTGTCACAGATCTAGAGGTTCAGGGTTTATATTAAGATTTTCAGAGCTGCCAAGTTACCTGGTTCCAACAAGGAAATTTTAGACCATTTCTGATAATCCTGTACTGATGCATTATAGAACCCCTAGCATTGATTTCAATACGTAGAATCAAAGACTATAACTCCCATGCTGCTTTGGGGTGTAAGTTCAAAACCAGGATTGGCCAAAAAGTCTCCCTCCTGGAACTAGGTAACTTAACATGTCTAGGTAAAGAGAAGGGCGACAAAAATGTCTAGGTACAGAGAAGGGCGATGAAAGTAATAAAAAGGATGGGACGACTTCCCTATGAGGAAAGACTAAAGTGGCTAGGTCTCTTCAGCTTGGAGAAGAAATGGCTGAGGGGGGATATGATAGAGGTCTATAAAATACTGAGTGGAAAGGGTAGAAGTAAATTGCTTGTTTACTTTTTCCAAAAATACTAGGTCTAGGGGGCATGCGATGAAGCTACTAAGTAGTAATTTAAAACAAACTGGAGAAAATATTTCTTCACACAATGTGTAATTAAAATCTGGAATTCGTTGCCGGAGATAGTGGTGAAATCAGTTTGCTCAGCAGGGTTTAAAAAAGGTTTGGCTAATTTCCTAAAAGAGAAGTGCATGGCCCCCAGGTGTCCGGAGAGTGAATTACAGATACTTCAAGGAACCTAACCCTGTTCTCCCAATAGGACCCACTGTTCACTCTCTGCGGTTTTGAGGTGGGAGGTGTACTGCTGGAACCTCTATTTTCCCATAGACTCAGCATTTCATTATTCATGATTTCACGGTTCACGAACAGATAGGGAAAATATTTGAGTACCCGATTCTAAATCACTTAGATAACTGACAGGCGGTATATAAATACCTTAAATAAATAAATACTACTGTGAATAACGAGAACGGACTGTGTGTATAACACATGTGTGCATACAATGAAGGCAGTGCAAATCTATCTCATGGAGAGTGACTGTGGATATTCTTAAAATCCAACTGGCCAAGCAAACATCAAGGATGGAAATACAAACCATTACATTAGAATGAGGATTGATTATAGAACCTGGAAAGTCTGAAAGCGTAGCATAAACAACATCTTAGATGATTCACCCCTTCCAAAAGAGGGAAATACTAGGTTATCAAAGAGTTTGCTACCTTTTGGTCCTGGCAACCCTTCGAGACTTGAACGTCCTGGAATACCAGGGCTTCCTGGAATACCGGGGTCACCTTTTGGCCCGTGACTTCCTTTTAAACCTGTAGGACCTGGTGGCCCTGCAGGACCCGGGAGGCCAAATCCAGGCTCACCCTACCAATACAAAAAAAAAATACAAATTACAAATGAACTCTCTTTCTATTTGCATTTTAAATGAGAAAAAATCTTTACAAGCAATGCGTTGTATCGTTTTGATTCTTGCGGCTGTCAGGGTGGTAGATTCAGGGGCAATGTTAGGAAATTCTACTTTACGGAGAGGGTAGTGGATGCCTGGAATGCGCTCCCGAGAGAGGTGGTGGAGAGTAAAACTGTGACTGAGTTCAAAGAAGCGTGGGATGAACACAGAAGATTTAGAATCAGAAAATAATATTAAAGATTGAACTAGGCCAGTTACTGGGCAGACTTGTACGGTCTGTGTCTGTGTATGGCCGTTTGGTGGGGGATGGGCTGGGGAGGGCTTCAATGGCTGGGAGGATGTAGATGGGCTGGAGTAAGTCTTAACAGAGATTTCGGCAGTTGGAACCCAAGCACAGTACTGGGTAAAGCTTTGGATTCTCGCCCAGAAATAGCTAAGAAGAAAAAAAAAAAAAAATTTAAATTGAATCAGGTTGGGCAGACTGGATGGACCATTCGGGTCTTTATCTGCCGTCATCTACTATGTTACTATGTTAACTTGGATGCAGCCGTACCCAACAGCTGTACGAACCACGACGCCAATCATGGAAGCCAAAGGGAATGCATTGAAGGTACTGAAGAAGGGAGGGGTAAAAGGTAGAGCTGCATTTTGTTTAAAATTTTTGATTGCTCTCAATCGTACTAGTAACAATTTTAATTGTGTATGTAAAGGTATTGTATTTATTTCCCACTGCAGCTCCTTGTGACGCTTTATAAGTCGCTTAACTCTACATTGCCCCAGGTATAAATTATGCACCTGCATATATTGTAGCCACAGAAAGGCGGTATATCCAATCGCATAACCCTTCCCTTCCGTAAAAGACTGATAATCTCTTTCCCTCCCCATCCCCAGGTCTAAACATCGCTTTATTTCTCTTCCTTCCATCCTGCTCTTCTTCTCCCAGGTCTATTCTCTCTCTTTCTTTCCTAGGGTCCATTATCTCCCTCCCTCCCCTCCACCCTCACGTGCAGCGACACAAACCTGGTAGTGAGCAACGCCAAGCTCTTCTTGTGCCTGCTGGAGCTCACCACCTCAGCCACAGCTTCTACCGATGGCTCCTCTAGTTCTGCTCATGGGTCTACAGTTTCTTCCCTCTCCCTACCCATGGTTTGGCATTTGCCTCTCCCACCCTCCCCCCGTCACCCCCTGCTGGTCTTCTGCTGGGTCCTGGCAGTGGTGCACATACATTGCCTGCAGCCTCTCCAAAGCTCTCTCTTTGACCCATCCCACTTCCTCCGATATCACTTCCTGTTTCTGAATGGGCAGGACCAGCCAGAGGGAAAGCTTCAGACCAGGCTCCAGGCAAGAAGGGCTATATTCTGTAATTGGCACCTATCGCATGTCAATCACTTTTAGGCACCCGTTAAAGAATTGCACTTAGGATCACCTAATTTAAAACTCAGGTGCCTGTAATGTAGGCCAGGGTTTTAAAGGTCTACATTATAAGTAATAGCGTAGTAAGGGGGAGGGGGGGCGACTTGGTGAAGGCGCTGGCACCTCTCCCCCTCTCTGCCCCCAATACCTCATCGGCTCTTTGCTCCTCCCCCCGTCGGCATGAGCAGCATCTCCAATCTGTTGCTCACACTGGCCTCGGCTCTCCCTCTAAAGTTACTACCTGGTCGCGGCACCAGGAAATGACATCAGAGGGAAAGCCAAGGCCAGCACGCGAAGGAGGTTGGAGATGCTGCTCGGCCGGCAAAGAGTTTAAAAAGTACGGGGGGTTCCCTCTTTTCCTTTTTTTTTTTCCTCTCTCTGCCCCTTTGTATTTTATTTCAATTGTGTTCCCAGATTCTGGCATTGAGGGGGGTAGGGTGGTGATGTTGGGGGGGGGGGGTAGGGTGGTGATGTTGGGGGGGGGTAGGGTGGTGATGTTGGGGGGGTAGGGTGGTGATGTTGGGGGGGGTAGGGTGGTGATGTTGGGGGGGGGGTAGGGTGGTGATGTTGGGGGGGGGTAGAGTGGTGATGTTGGGGAGGGTAGGGTGGTGATGTTGGGGAGGGTAGGGTGGTGATGTTGTAAATTTGAAATCTCTTTGTTACACTGTATATATTTGATGTAACCATGTGTTCTTATTTGGTTTCTCTTCTGAATTTTGTAACCTTGGCTGTGGGGTGGGGGGAGATTGGTATATCTGTCGACTGCTGCAGTTGTTTTTCTTATGCTCTTGTGTCGTTCAATGGCACTTTATCTTTAATAAAAACAGATTTTCCTTAAAAGGTACGGGGGGAGGGAAGACACGCACTTGGTGGGGGAGGTGTGTGGTCCAGAAGTAAGGCGGGGGTGCTACCACCCCAGGAGCCTCCTATCTTCGCTACGCCACTGATTATAAGCACTTAAATCCTTTACAGCAGGGGTGTCCAACCTGTGACCCTGTGAAGTGTTTTGTGCGGCCCTGGTCGAGGGCGATGCAGTGTTTTTCCTCAGCTGCCCCCCCGGGTGTTTACCGTCTTGCCGGCTCCCTCCTGTGTCTTGCTGCAGCATTTGTGCGGCCCCAGAAACATTTCTTTTCAGCCAATGCGGCCCAGGGAAGCCTAAAGGTTGGACACCCCTGCTTTACAGAATTGCGCCTAAGTCACATTCCACCCCTTAAACATGCCTACTTTACTGCTAGGCACCTCTAGGTGTCATGCTATAGGCGCCTATCCTTTGTAGATTCACGCCTAAGAAGATAGGCACCTATCACCCAATTAAGTTTTATTTACAGTGGTACCTCGGTTTACGAGTGCACCGGTTTGCGAGCGTTTTGCAAGACGAGCAAAACATTTGCAAAATCGGCACCTCGGAAACCGAGCATGCCTCGATTTGCGAGCAGCGCCTCCCGCTGCGATCCGGCACCCTCCCCCCCCGCCACAATCGGGCACCCCCTCTCCCGCTTCTTACTGTCATCTGGGCCTGGGCACCAGCACCGGCATGTCCTGTGCGTTAATGCCGGTGCCCTCTTCTTGCTGGGGGGGGGGGGCAGATCACGGGGGGAGGGTGCCGGATCACAGGGGGGCCTTCGGGGGGAGCAATGTCGGTTCTCGTGTGTGGGGGGGGAATAGAGCAGCGCCGCTGGCCTCAGGGGGTGGGGACGTATCAAAGTGAGTTTCCATTATTTCCTATGGGGAAACTTGCTTTGATAAACGAGCATTTTGGATTGCGAGCATGCTCCTGGAACGGATTATGCTCGTAATCCAAGGTACCACTGTATTTCAATTATGAGCTTATTAAATTTTCTAATTAAGATAGGTGTTTAACTCTAGGCACCTATCTTTCTGGCCACCTCTTATAGAATTTGCCTTGACATGCCCAATGGAACAACAAATATTTAAGATAGACAAGCACGGGGAGGGGGGAGGGGAGCTGGTGATGTTGAATTGTGTGTGTGTGGGGGGGGGGGGGGGTCTGGATCATGCCAAGGACAGGTGTTGGGAGTGGAAGAGAGCAGAAGAGATGTTTGGAGGAGACAGGAGATGCTGGAACATGATTCATTTTCTTAATCGCAATTCATTTTTTAAAATCACAATTAATAATTAATGTATTAATTGCAAAGCTAACTGTGATTAACTTGCTGCCCTAATAAAAAGGAGAAAAAAAAACCCCATTAAATAAAATCCACTCTCCAGACAGCTCATTTGAGAAGAGACTTCAAGGCACACCACTTTTCTTTTTCATGTTGACACTGGATCAAACAGGAAGCCATATAAGGTTTGAGAGGAGGGGACAGTCCAGGGGAGAAAAGATGCAAGAGGGGGAGATGCTGGACTACATTGGAGGCAGTGACAGAATTAGCACTCAGCGTGCTGCATCTCGGAATCTAGCTTTGGCACCCAGTTATAGAATACAAAACAAAATTGAGAGAAAATAATTCAAAAAAAGGATTCAATTATAGCATATAGAATCATAATATAGAATCCCTTGTGAGAAAAATATATTATTATGAAAATCAAGTCAAAAATAGTGTAATGCAATAAAATAATCAAATTAATAAATAACTTATACATTTTAATTATAAATTTCATTCATATCATCAAAATTGCATCAAAACACATATATATACAAAACCTAAACAAACCATAAACTAAAAATCAAGACACATACATAAATACAGAAATTCAAAACCAAGACAGCCAAAGGATTTAACTTAGTTCATCAAGAAAATGTTCAATAAATCACTTAGCTTAAAATCCAGTAAAGTCAAGGCCACAAATAGGCATCCTGGCCATCTTGGGATCAGGTGAAACAGGTCTGAGTCAAATCAA
This sequence comes from Geotrypetes seraphini, assembly GCF_902459505.1. Classification (NCBI taxonomy): domain Eukaryota; kingdom Metazoa; phylum Chordata; class Amphibia; order Gymnophiona; family Dermophiidae; genus Geotrypetes; species Geotrypetes seraphini. The sequence continues at coordinate 20,178,649 of NC_047088.1, forward strand.
ATCAAATTTGATTCGGACCTGTTTCACCTGATCCCATGATTTGATTTGATTCAGACCTGTTTCACCTGATCCCAAGATGGCCAGGATGCCTATTTGTGGCCTTGACTTTACTGGATTTTAAGCTAAGTGATTTATTGAACATTTTCTTGATGAACTAAGTTAAATCCTTTGGCTGTCTTGGTTTTGAATTTCTGTAGTTATGTATGTGTCTTGATTTTTAGTTTATGGTTTGTATAGGTTTTGTATATATATGTGTTTTGATGCAATTTTGATGATATGAATGAAATTTATAATTAATAAAGTGTATGTTATTTATTAATTTGATTATTTTATTGCATTACACTATTTTTGACTTGATTTTCATAATAATATATTTTTCTCACAAGGGATTCTATATTATGATTATATACCCAGTTATAGAATTACAAACCATGAGAACTTAGAAAAAAAATTAGAATCACAAAGAAAACAAGCGCTTATGAGAAGAGACCAAGGGCTCCTTTTACTAAGCCGCGTTAGGGCATTAACGCGCAGAAGAGCACGCGTTAAATTGCCCCACGCGCTAGACGTTAACGCCAGCATTGAGTTGGCATTAGTTCTAGCCACGTAGCGCGGGTTTAGTGCGCACTAAAATGCAGCGTGCGCTAAAAACACTACTGCAGCTTAGTAAAAGAAGCCCTAAGCATTATCTGGAGACTTCCTTTGGGGACATAAAAGAAAAAAAAAAAAAGAAATAAAACAAACAACTTTCTAACCTTTTGGCCTGTCAAACCTGGTAACCCCGGTATCCCGTCTTGACCAGGTTTTCCTTGCAACCCTGGAACACCAGGTGCTCCCGAGGTTCCTGGCAAACCTGAAGATAGATTAAAAAGAAAACAAAACACCATAAGAAATAGAAAGTGGAGCCTACCAGAGAATCCATTTCTAACAAGAGACAACGTTAATGGTCTGAAAGCTAGTTCTACCAAGGACATTACATAAGAACATAAGAATAGCCATACTAGGTCAGACGGAGGGTCCATCTAGCCCAGTATCCTGCTTCCAGCAGTGGCCAATCCAGGTCATAGGTACCTGGCAGAATCCCAAAGAACAGCAAGATTCCAGAACCCCAAAGAACAGCAAGATTCCGGAACCCCAAAGAACAGCAAGATTCCGGAACCCCAAAGAACAACAAGATTCCAGAATCACAAAGAGTAGGAAAATTCAGTTAAGCGCATGAATTTTTATTTTAAATAGTAAAGAGGCTTCACATTTACAATACAGTACAATGTCTGTACACTAGATTAGTTTATTCGTGTGGCGGTTGAGAAAAATAGTACAAAAGGAAGTGGGAACGGACAATGAACACTCCACTGAAGAACAATGATGGAAAACCAAATTTGTTTATTTCAGAAAAGGACATAAGCAGAAGCTGCGGACCCGACACAGCACTGTGTTTCGGCGTCTGAGGAACGACTGCATCGGGGTCACTAAACATAAAAACATGACACAACATATTAAATCACATTATATAAAAATTACAAAATTTTTCATAAGAAATACAAATAAATCAATACCAGAGGCCAATCAAATAAATAAATACATATAAATACAACAAATGATAAATATGTCAAAGATATGTATCTGTGACAAACAAAATATATGATAATCTATATGCAAATTCATAAAAATGGAACCAAACCTGTGGCGTATGTGTTCACAGATGACAGGTCTGGGATAAAACAAAGCTGTGTAGTAAAAATATGGAAACAGGACCATCAAAATGCCATGGGATCCTTTTATCAAGCTGCGGTAGGGGTTTAACATGCGTAATACCAAGCGTTAAACCACCTGCCGCGCTAGCCGCTAATGTCTGCATTGAGCAGGCGTTAGTTTTTTAGCTGGCCACGGGGGTTAGCGCGTGTGAAATGTCCGACGCGCTAACCCCGCTAGCGTGGCTTGATAAACGGAGCCCCATATTTCATCAGGAGAAAAACTCTAAAAAGGCTCCGTTTATAGCCACTTCTTTTTCTTATTGCTTCTTTATTTCATCATTTTTATTATGTTGGTTCTTTTGGCTTATTTTCCTTTGGTGCGGTTTTCTTACTCCTTCCTCCCTTTCTTTTTTCTTTCTCTCTCTTTTTTCCTTCTTTTCTCTCGGCCCCCTTTTTCTTCTTTTTTCCTTTTTCTCCTTACCTGTGGCTTTTCATATCTCTCTTTATACTCACCTTCCTCTTTCTTCAGTTCAGGTTTACAATGCATGAAATGTTACACTGGAGATTCTCTGTATTAACATTCTATAAAGTTGCTATTTTGTTACAAAGTTATGTAGCGATACACTTGAGATCCCATATGGTTGCTAGCTTGTTACAAAACTTGTTCTTTCAATCAAATAGCTTTTGAAGTTTATTCACGCAGCTACATGTTTTGTGCTCTTTTATTATCTTATGTAAATATTATGTTACTAGTCTTTAAGCCCGTTACATTAACGGGTGCTAGAATAGATGTGTCTGTCTGTCTGTGTTTCTTTATCTCTCTCTCTTTGGCCGCTGTCTGTATCCTTCTGTCTCCCCCCCCCCCAAGCAAAGCTGTCTGCCCCCAGCACACACCTTCCACCCAAAGCAGCCCCCTTTCCCTCTCCCTAACTGTCTCTCCATGACCCTCTTCTGTCTTCCCCCCAGAGCAAAGCTGTCTGTCCCCAGCACACCTCCCCCTAAAGCAGCCCCCTTTCCCTCTCCCTATCTCTCCATTGCCCCTTCTGTCTCCTCCCAGAGCAAAGCTGTCTGTCCCCAGCACACCTCCCCTCCAAAGCAGCCCCCTTTCCCTCTCTCTCCATGGCCCCTTCTGTCTTCCCCCCAGAGCAAACCTGTTTGCCCCAAGCACAACCCTCCCCCCAAAGCAGCCCCCTTTCCCTCTCCCTAACTGTCTCTCCATGGCCCCTTCTGTCTCCTCCCAGAGCAAAGCTGTCTGTCCCCAGCACACCTCCCCCCCAAAGCAACCCCCTTTCCCTCTCACTATCCATGGCCCCTTCTGTCTCCCCCCAGCACACCCCTCCCCCCAAAGTAGCCCCTTTCCCTTTCCCTCTCCCCCTGGCTCCCGGTATTGATCCCCTTCTTACCCTCCCTCCATCCCGGCGTCTTCTGGCCTGCTCCTCTTCAAAGCAGCCTGCAATCGTGGTGGCCGGCTTTAGCGAACCTAGCAGGCCGCTCTCCAACTCGGTAGCACGTTCCCTATGAAGTGATCCCGTGCGTCAGAGGGAACGTGCTACCGAGGTTGGAGAGCAGCCTGCGAGGTTCTTTAAAGCCGGCCACAATTGCAGGCTGCTCTGAAGAGGAGGATCAGCGGCAGCAGCGGCGAGTGAGGGCGGGAGGTGATGCGGCGAGGACGCGGGCAGGGAGAGAGCACAGTCGCGCGCCTCCAGCCCCTGCAAGCGCCGTGAGGTGTCATATAGAATACTGCCACAGAAGCACACCTCACGGCGCCAGGAATCACGAATTTTCAAGAGCGCATGCGCGCTCTAGGGTTTTATTATTATAGATGCTGTAGTTTTCTTGAGTTTTTCTCCTGATGAAATATGGCATTTTGATGGTCCTATTTCCATATTTTTACTACACAGCTTTGTTTTATCCCAGACCTGTCATCTGTGAACACATATGCCACAGGTTTGGTTCCATTTTTATGAATTTGCATATACATTATCATATGTTTTGTTTGTCACATATACATATCTTTGACATATTTATCATTCGTTGTATTTATTTATTTGATTGGCCTCTAGTATTGATTTATTTGTAAGGCTTATGAAAAATTTTGTAATTTTTATATGATGTGATTTAATATGTTGCGTTGTGTTTTTATGTTTAGTGACCCCTGATGCAGGCATTCCTCAGACGCCGAAACACAGTGCTGTGTCAGGTCCGCAGCTTCTGCTTGTGTCCTTTTCTGAAATAAACAAGTTGGTTTTCCATCAGTGTTCTTCAGTGGAACGCTCATTGTCCGTTCCCACTTCCTTTTGTACTGTTTTATACCCGTGGGTTCTCTGTCCTGTTGGACTTTTTGGTGTTTACTTTTTCTCTACCTCCACCTGCTGGTAGGAAGGGATAACCCATTTGTGCAGAATGGTGAGCTGACTCTATGAAAAGCCCTTTTCATTCTTAGGATGATGAGTTAGTAAAGCCAAGGACAGAGGGACACGAAACAGCAACCTTCTGTGTTTTCTCTACCTCCGTACTAAAGGAAGTGGGAACGGACAATGAGCACTCCACTGTGGACCACAGCTTCTGCTTGTGTCCTTTTCTAAAATAAATAAGTTGGTTTTCTATCAGTGTTCTTCAGTGGAGCGCTCATTGTCAGTTCCTACTTCCTTTTGTACTGTTTTATATCCGTGGGTTCTCTGTCCCGTTGGACTTTTTGGTTGAGAAAAATAAACATCAGAGAAATATATGTAACTATACAGAAATAATAATCCCCCCTTATTCTTACATAAAAAAAAGTATAATCCGATGATGGATGCCCCCCCCCCCACCCCCTCCATGGTGTTCCTTTCTGTACTGTCCTTACTGAAACCATCTACTAACCTCCATGGCCCCTGTTACCCATGTAATAATTCATCTTTAGGAAAGCTACCTTTTGGACCTGATGAGCCAGGAAATCCAATGCCAGGCACTCCTGGATCACCTTTTGCACCTGGAAGACCTGACCGGCCAGGCTGACCTGAATGACCGGGTTCACCTTCGGGTAAAATGGATTAAATTAGAAAAATCCGATTAAATGGACAGCAAGGGCTATGAGAAATTCTATGGAAGAGAAGGAACTTACCCGGAGAGCCAGCCTCACCGGGTGCGCCTGGGAGACCAGGGGGGCCTGGCTCGGACACAGTTCGTCCTGGTTCTCCTGTAGGACCTAAGAGAAAAGGAAGGATGGGGAATAAATGGAAGAACTGTGACTGGAGAAAAAAAGATGCCCTGGTGTTAGTTACTGAAGGCAACACCTTTCGGTTACATACAGTAGCGTAGGAAAGGGGGAGGGGCAGTCTGCCCTAGGCACGATCTTTGTAAAGGGCACAGACACCAGTCCTCCTCTCCTTCCAGACACCCCCTACTACACGGGTGTGCCCCCTTCCCTTGTACCTCTAAATTTTTCCCGCTCGAGCAGCATTACGAACTTGCTGACCGCATCAGTGTCGCCTCTCTTTGATGTCACTTCTGGGCCCTGCACCTAGAAGTGACATCAGAGGGCTAGCTGGCACGACGTGGGCAGCAAGTTCGTAACGCTGCTCATGCAAGGAAAATTTAGAGGTACGAGGGGGAAGGGGGCGCCACAGCCCCAGGTCACTCTCGCTAGGCCACCGGTTACATATAACATATACATCATGCATCTTAAATACTTCATACAAGATATACGTTATGTTATTTCTGGTCTTATATCCCGTGAAATGCTCCGAGGTGGCGTTCCAAGGCGGGTTACAGCAAGAATCAGTACAACACGAACATGACAACAGCCATTGCTTCAGTATAAGGATAAAGATACAGCGTGGGCAACAGTCCAGTTTTCATCCTAGCATAGATTTCCGATGCAGTGAGTTTGTGGGTGGTGCATTTACGTCATAACCGAGAGCGCGTAGTCCACCATTGAGGTCGAGTTAGGCACCTAGCCAGGATTTTTGAGAGAGCCACGTTTTCAGGTTTTTAACGAAAACAGAGCATACGTGGTGGTAGCGCCTTGGGAAGCGAGTTCCGTGTTTTTGTGGTTTGATAGGTAAGCCTTAACATAGATGAATCTAACAAGATTCCTAACTTGGGTTGGGAGGGATACAGTGCTATCATTCCGCTACGTCTAAGTTATTATCTGCAAATGCAATTGTTTTTTTTAAGCAATGTTTTAACCGATTCTTTGTTTGGTAGGTCTACTACTTAGTAAAATTCTTCTCGATAACAATAAGAACAAAAAAATTTTGGAAAAAAAAACCAAACAATAAGAACAAAAAAGTGTGCCCACTCTATCCATGCAACATGGAATGCACAGTGCCTAGTCATAGCAAGGGTGATTTAGATGGCCTTACAAACAAGAGGTGGACAACTCCAGTCCTCAAGGGCCGGAATCCAGTCGGGTTTTCAGGATTTCCCCAATGAATATGGAAGAGATCTATTTGCATGCACTGCTTTCAATGCATATTCATTGGGGAAACCCTGAAAACCCAACTGGATTCCGGCCCCCAAGGACTGGAGTTGTCCACCCCTGCTCTAATTCAAACACATATACTATGGTCCGGTTTCTCTAAATGGCGCTGGATTTTTTAGGCATCAGTAGGCGAACAAGTTCAGTGAAAAACGCTGTTTTAAACTTATTTTCAAGGTGCCTCAAATAAAAAAAAAAAAAAATCGGCGTCAGATTTGAATTGGGTTTTATTGGCACAACCAATTATAATGCCACTTAAACCCAATTAAGTTAGGTGGTGGCAGGGCGGCTACGGCTGATTAACGTTCAAAAGAACATAAGAATTGCCGCTGCTGGGTCAGACCAATGGTCCATCCTGCCCAGCAGTCCGCTCACGCGGCGGCTCCAAGGTCAAGACCAGTGCTCCAAATGAGTCCAGTCTCATCAGTTTAACATGAACATGTCCAACTTTGTCTTGAAACCCTGGAGCAGGGGTAGGGAACTCCGGTCCTCGAGAGCCCTAATCCAGTCGGGTTTTCAGGATTTCCCCAATGAATATGCATGAGATCTATTTGCATGCACTGCTTTCAATGCATATCCATTGGGGAAATCCTGAAAACCCGACTGGATTAGGGCTCTCAAGGACCGGAGTTCTCTACCCCTGCCCTGGAGGGTGTTTCCCCCTATAACAAACTCCTGAAGAGCGTACAGTCAGGGCTGTGGAGTCGGAGTCGAGGAGTCGGAGTCTGAGGAAATTTCGGGTACCTGGAGTCGGAGTCAGAAGTACAAAAAATTGAGGAGTCGGAGTCGGAACATTTATCTACCGACTCCATTTTTGAACTTGGCATACCAATCACGAGCGATTCTTTCAGCTATAGCACCCACTATATACACAGCACAAATGTTGCGAGCAGCTTCTGCGGCCTTAGAACCTTGATTAAAAGCAAAAAGAAGGTGGTGTCGAAAATGCTCATTTCTCTCAACTTGACATTCCATTTTAACGATCTGAAAATTAACCAGTGCTGTGGAGTCGGAGTCGAGGAGTCGGAGGAAATTTCGGGTACCTGGAGTCAGAGTCGGAATCTGAAGTACAAAAAACTGAGGAGTCGGAGTCGGAACATTTATCTACCGACTCCACAGCCCTGGTACCAGTTTTCTACCACTCTCTGGCGGCTGTTGTGGAATCTGTCCCTTTGTAACTTCAGCTTTAAAAATATGTTTCCGAAGACTGACTTCCCTTCAACGAAACAAAGTCAACACAATAACTAAGGCTCTTTCATGAACAGCAACACAGGACGCGACTTACCTGGAGCTCCCGGTGCGCCTGGCCGACCTGAAACTCCCTGAATGCCTTTTTCACCTGGAGGACCCTGCAGACCAAATCCAGGAGGGCCCACTGGCCCCCTGTCACCAGGAAGTCCAGAAACTCCAGGGTCACCTGGGAGACCTCTCTCTCCTTTCAAGGCCAAGCCGCCCTTAAAGAGAAGATGGAAAAGGCCCAGCGCTGGTTTCACAAATGTTAAAACCCTGGAAACATGATTGCATCACTTTTTCAGTTTAGCTTAGGAAAACGAAAGGGCTTGGATATTTGCTATTATACAAGCAGGGAAGCCAATCAAATTTAAGACTGCAAATTACAGAACGCTTGCCCCAGCTATCACCTTTTCATAAATGCTACAATTCTTATTAGAATGGCATATTATACAGTATTTACCTAGTACCATTTTTGCATTATTCTAACCAAAACAAAAAAAAACCACTTGACGAGACTGGTAACTTTGCACTGGAAGACTTACAGGTTCACCCTTGGAGCCTGGAAAGCCCGGACCTCCATCTCGCCCAGGAATTCCTTCCAGGCCAGGAAGACCTGGAGAACCTGGAAAACCAGGGTCACCCTTGTCACCCTTCAGTCCTGGAACACCAAAAACTTCTCCTGGCTCGCCTTTATTACCTGGACGGCCAGAGGTCCCTGGATTTCCTGCATAGCCCTAGAAGCAGACAAAAAAACCCAAACCTTTTAGATAAACAAACTTACAAGATTATAATACAGATAAAATTGAAATATCTCTAAAGGTACAAGGGAGGAGCCCTTCAAACTGGAGTGAAAGATTTAAGAACATAAGAATAGCCTTATTGGATCATACCAATGGTCCATCTAGCTCAGTATCCCGTCTTTATGGAGGCCAATCCAAGTCACAAGTACCTGGCAAAAGCCAAAGAGTAGCGGCATTCCAGAATCTCAGAATAGCAAGATTCTGGAACCCCAAACAGTAGAAACATTCCATGTGGAATCCTCAAAGAGTAGCAACATTCCATGCCACCGATCCAGGACAAGCAGTGGCTTCTCCCACATCTGTCTCAACAGCAGTTTATGGTCTTTTCCTCCTATTATGCTACATTGAATGGTAGGAGTACATCAGTGGTTAGTGCAGTGAGCTGGGTTCAATTCCAACTGCAGTACCTTGTGACCCTGGGAAAGTCACTTAACCCTCCACTGCCACTTAGGGCCTCTTTTATCAAGCAGCGGTAGAGCATTTCAGTGCGGCTGGTGAGGTAAATGCTTCGATGCTCGTTCAATTCCTATGAATGTCAGAGTATCTACTTCACCGGCCCACACTAAAATGCTTTATTTATGTATTTAGATTTCTATCCCGTTTTCCCGGGAGCTCAAAATGGATTACAATTGACATTCACAGTAAAGTTACAGGACAAAAAAAAATTATAGGCATTCAAAGAAGAGGCAGGGGAGGGGACGTAGAGAGAGAGGACGGGAAGGGAAGCAAGGGAAGGGGAGAGGGAACGGAGGGCAGAAATGGGGGAGCAGTAGGAGAGCAAGGCATCAGAGGAAGGGGAGCAGGGAACAGGAGAGGGAGGAGAGAGGAGAAAGGAAGGGGAGCAGGGAACAGGAGAGGGAGGAGAGAGGAGAAAGGAAGGGGAGCAGGGAACAGGAGTGGGAGGAGAGAGGAGAAAGGAAGGGGAGCAGGGAACAGGAGAGGGAGGAGAAAGGAAGGGGAGCAGGGAACAGGAGAGGGAGGAGAAAGGAAGGGGAGCAGGGAACAGGAGAGGGAGGAGAAAGGAAGGGGAGCAGGGAACAGGAGAGGGAGGAGAAAGGAAGGGGAGCAGGGAACAGGAGAGGGAGGAGAAAGGAAGGGGAGCAGGGAACAGGAGAGGAGAAAGGAAGGGGAGCTAGGAGGAGGTAGTCCATTAGCACTACGCTCTACTGCTGTTTGATAAAAGGGGACCTTAGATCCTGAGCCTACTGTAGAGAATGACACAGGGACAAATTTGTCCCTGTCCCCATGGGATCTCAATACCCCTGTCCCGTCCCCAAGAGTTCTGTCCTGAAAGCTCTGCCTTAACTGCACAAGCCTCAAACACTTATGATTTTAAAGTGTTTGCCGCTTGTGCAGATGAGGACAGAGCTTAGAGGAATGGGAAAAGGACAGAACTCGCGGGGACGGGGATGGAGATAGATCCCACGGGGACAAATTTGTCCCCGTATCATTCTCTTGCTCATTAGAGACAAAGCAAGTACTTGTGTGTAATATATGTAAGCTGCTTTGGTTGTACCACAGAAAGGTGGAATTTCAAATACGTGACTTTTACTCTGCAGAAATGCTTCTCCCACAGTGCTAATACTACAGTATATGCCACGACTAAATTACAAGTTGAACAATTGGATTTGTCCCTGAAGAAAGAACCATGGAAAGCAGAGCAAATGCATATCAGTTTGTAACCTTCTCAATACTGTCACCTCCTACATAGCATGCAAAAATTTAGCCAAGTCTGAGATATACCACTGGAACCCATGATGAGCAAAATTAAATTCTGTGCGGCTCTTTCAAACGATTACGACAATTTCCTCAAATCACAATGGCCCGATATTCATAAGAACAAAAGAATAGCCTTACTGGGTCAGACCAATGGTTCATCAAGCCGAGTAGCCCGTTCTCACGGTGGCCAATCCAGTTCACTATACCTGGCCAAAACCCAAGGACTAGCAATATTCCATTCAGAATCCTAAAGAATAGCAAGATTCCGGAATCCCAAAGAGTAACAAAAGATTCCGGAACCCCAAACAGTAGCAACATTCCATTCAGAATCCTAAAGAATAGCAAGATTCCGGAATCCCAAAGAGTAACAAAAGATTCCGGAACCCCAAACAGTAGCAACATTCCATTCAGAATCCTAAAGAATAGCAAGATTCCGGAATCCCAAAGAGTAACAAAAGATTCCGGAACCCCAAACAGTAGCAACATTCCATGCTACCGATCCAGGGCAAGCAGTGGCTTCCCCCATGTCTTTCTCAGTAACAGACTATGGACTTTTCCTCCAGGAACTTGTCCAAACCTTTCTTAAAACCAGCACCAATGCACTTAACATCCAATATTCAGCAGCAGCCAAGGGTTAACAGGTGCCGACAATATTTAGTACAGGCAGCCGCATCACTAAGCGGCAGCCATTTCCTGAGGCAAGGAGTGAGGGGACTGCGATCCTGCCCCCAATGACCCACTGGACCACCAAGGAGCAGAGGTAGGCCCAGGGGGACTATGGGAGCTTACAGATGATGTGAGAAGGAGGCGGCATTCTGGGAAGGGCTTTCTGGAGATCATGGCACTAGAAACAATTTTAAAGTTATGTGGGTCCCAGTCAATATTCGGCTGGGGCCTGCATAAACTGTCTTATGTGGGTCCAGGCTGAATACTGAGCAGACCCACAGATGCTCCAGCAGCTAGCCCACCCAAAATTAGCCCCCAGTATTCAAGTTTCAAGTTTTATTGAATATTTGATGAATCGCCTATTACAAAATTTCTAGGCGATGTACATTAACAAAATAAAAGTATTCAAGAGGCTAAAATATAACAAATAATGACAAATTACACATTACACTTTATATAAAACCTACATGAGGGGTAAGGAATAGCATAAAGTTACACTGTTGGGTTCGGAAAAAAAAAGGGAAAAAACAAGAGGATGGGTTTAACTTTATCAGAACACAAGCTAAAGCTGTCTTTAAAGGAAGTGAACGCTTTGAAATTCAAAAGACTCTTTAAGTAAGTAATTTAAAAAAAGATAAAGCAATAAGATTCAAGCCAATATTAAAAAGCGTTTTTAGGTCAGTCAGAAGTAAAAGCGTCTTTAAATAAATAAGTTTTTAACAATTTTTTAAAAGTTGTAATGTCCTGTTCCATTCTGATATACTGGGGAATTGCATTCCACCATTGTGGCCCCATTACTGTAAACATGTCGGCTCTTCGTGTACCTATGATTTTCAGTGCTTGTGCCCAGACATGACCTGGCACCGAATATTTGGGGCTAAGCTAGCCGGCAATGGTCAGCATTTAAAAAATCCTGACGGCTGGATACTGGGGGGGAATACACTTACTGAGGGTCCAGGTGGACCAGTCAAGCCAGGAAGTCCTAGATCACCTTTAAGTCCAGGGGCACCAGGAGATCCTGAAAGAAAAATAGTATGTATGATATATATTTACAGTCTGATTGCATTTTTCATGCATTCACGATGTGCGATTTCGCCTACCCACAACTGCATCAATTGCAACCAACATGCCCCATTCACGCCACTGTGTTCGCATATTCGTGGATCAGCACTTAAAAAATACCAGTTTGTAATTCAATAAGTGTCCAAAGAACTCAAAACCAATCTACAAAGGGTGTATAACAGTCACAAGTGACCCACAGAATAGGAACCAAATAATGTATACAATAAAAATAACCCAACACGGGCTGCGTTTCCGCAAAATATCAACGCCTTCCTCATTGGAAGCTTGTGGGCTTGCTGTTTGTTTGAAGGCTCTTAACTACTTGGATTTTTTTGTGATTTTAATGTTTTTATATTTAAGACAGCCAAAGACCTCTAAGACCCCTGAGGAAGGCATTTTTATTTTGCCAAAATACAGCCCATGTCGGGTCATTTTAATTGTATACATTATGTGGTGGATTGTTTTTAAGATTATTGTTTTTATGGATATAGGGACATTGGATCATTTGCTATATTATTGTCCCTTGATACTCAAATTCTGGAAATCCATTTGGGGTCAAATTATTACGATATTGGAAGTTCCATTATCGCTATCATATGACATAATATTATTTGGAACGATATTATTCCCCAAGAAACCAATCAATGCAAATCAGAATAAATTGATCCTCATCATGACAGGAGTAGCCATGCAGCTGATAATGAAAAACTGGAAAAGTTGGGATAACTTAAATTATAGTTTTTGGTGGGAATCCTCATGTCAGATTTTATAAGTTTGAAAACATTAATTCTGTACAGAAGGAACACTATAGCAAATTTAAGGAAATTTGGGGCCCGTTAACAAAATATTGTAAGATATGAATGTGAATTATGAACATTACAGGGCTGTGGAGTCAGTAGATAAATGTTCCGACTCCGACTCCTCAGTTTTTTGTACTTCAGACTCCGACTCCAACTCCAGGTATCCGAAATTTCCTCCGACTCCGACTCCTCGACTCCACAGCACTGGTTAATTTTCAGATCGTTAAAATGGAATGTCAAGTTGAGAGAAATGAGCACTTTCGACACCACCTTCTTTTTGCTTTTAATCAAGGTTCTAAGGCCGCAGAAGCTGCTCGCAACATTTGTGCTGTGTATATAGTGGGTGCTATAGCTGAAAGAATCGCTCATGATTGGTATGCCAAGTTCAAAAATGGAGTCGGTAGATAAATGTTCCGACTCCGACTCCTCAGTTTTTTGTACTTCTGACTCCGACTCCAGGTACCCGAAATTTCCTCCGACTCCACAGCACTGGTTAATTTTCAGATCGTTAAAATGGAATGTCAAGTTGAGAGAAATGAGCATTTTCGACACCACCTTCTTTTTGCTTTTAATCAAGGTTCTAAGGCCGCAGAAGCTGCTCGCAACATTTGTGCTGTGTATATAGTGGGTGCTATAGCTGAAAGAATCGCTCGTGATTGGTATGCCAAGTTCAAAAATGGAGTCGGTAGATAAATGTTCCGACTCCGACTCCTCAGTTTTTTGTACTTCTGACTCCGACTCCAGGTACCCGAAATTTCCTCCGACTCCACAGCACTGGTTAATTTTCAGATCGTTAAAATGGAATGTCAAGTTGAGAGAAATTAGCATTTTCGACACCACCTTCTTTTTGCTTTTAATCAAGGTTCTAAGGCCGCAGAAGCTGCTCGCAACATTTGTGCTGTGTATATAGTGGGTGCTATAGCTGAAAGAATCGCTCGTGATTGGTATGCCAAGTTCAAAAATGGAGTCGGTAGATAAATGTTCCGACTCCGACTCCTCAGTTTTTTGTACTTCTGACTCCGACTCCAGGTACCTGAAATTTCCTCCGACTCCACAGCACTGGTTAATTTTCAGATCGTTAAAATGGAATGTCAAGTTGAGAGAAATGAGCATTTTCGACACCACCTTCTTTTTGCTTTTAATCAAGGTTCTAAGGCCGCAGAAGCTGCTCGCAACATTTGTGCTGTGTATATAGTGGGTGCTATAGCTGAAAGAATCGCTCGTGATTGGTATGCCAAGTTCAAAAATGGAGTCGGAAGATAAATGTTCCGACTCCGACACCTCGACTCCGACTCCACAGCCCTGGAACATTACTTCCCTTTGATTCATGAAAGATTGTTATACACATCCGGGAAGGTTGGGGGGGGGGGGAGGGTGTTAAATAGCCATATATTATTTGTTGGAATAAAGTGCAATATGTTATATTATTTGATTGTTCATTTGTTTGCACTATGTATTTGATTTAAAAATGAATAAAGAACATATATATTAAAAAAAAGGATTATTGTTTTTAATTTTTTTGGACGCTTATTAAACTACAAACTGGTACAGCCAATCTTTTGTTCCACAATCTTTTTGCTGTTTTGCCACAGTTTATAGAATCCTGCCCCGGAGACTGTAGAAGTTGGCACAGTCTTTGCGTGCATATACTTTCTACACATGAAATGGCCATGCGATTTTATCACACTTGGGCGTCCTTTTAACAAACTGCGATAGCAGTTTCAAGAGCGGGGAGCCACGCTGAATGGTCCGCGCTGCTCCCGACGCTCATGGAGTTCCTATGAGTGTCGGGAGCAGCGCGGGCCATTCAGCGCGATTCCCCGCGCTAGAAACTGCTATCGCAGTTTGATAAAAGAGGGGGTTAGCCTGAGACTGAACATTTTTAGGGCCCCCAATGGTCCTTTTCCAAGCCTGCACTCCTATTTTAGACATAAATACCTTGATTCATCCTATTTAAACCACAAATGGACTTAGCCAGTCTGAAAAGATAAGTTAGTTGAGAGCACAACACTTTCCCATAAATTACCAATGATAGGCAAAACACTCCACAACCCATGCCCCAAGTCACAATTTTGATTTTACCTGGATTTCCAGGAGCTCCTGGTAGCCCAGGTTCACCAGGAGGGCCTTGAAAACCAGTTCCTATACAATTCAAGCAGACGTCTCCCTTCTCTCCTAAAAAAACAAAAACAAAATTGCATTAGCTGTCGAAAATAAGATAATTTAATCCTGGAATCTATTGGCATAAGATCAAAGGGCACCCAAGTGACACGTTTGAACTAGGTTAGAGAATGACACGGTGACAAAATTCATCACCGTTCCTGCAGATAACCGCGGGAAACCATCTTCATGTCATTCTTTAAGGAGAGAGGGAAGAATCAGAGTATGAATGGCCACAACCACTGGCCCTCAAGCTTTGCTTTGAAGAATGCTGGCGTAGAAGGACTGAGGTTGAAACAGACACTACAGAATGACAGTCTCTGGTATCCAGGTCAGATATTGTGATGTCATAATGCCTCATTCCACCAGTGCCTAAGAGCCAATCACATCAGTGATGTCACAATGGCTTCATTATCCTTGGCTCACATAAGAATCAGAGTATGAATGGCCACAACCACTGACCCGCAAGCTTTGCTTTGAAGAAGGACTGAGCTTGAAATAGACACTAGAAAATGACATGGGATTATTTCCCGCTGTTATCCGCGGGGACGGGAACGGAGATGAATTTTGTCACTGTGTCATTCTCTAAACTAGGTCCTCAGGGCTGTTTAGTTCAGGTTTGAGGCAGGCCCTTCTGTGGGAAAAGCTGAACTTTCAAACCTTAACAAAACATAACATCAATGTGCTCCTATATTAACGCATGCTAATACCATTAACACAGATTATGAGCAACCAGGACCCGCAATGGGACCCGAGGTAATATATTGCAATGTAATAGTGTTAAATACTTTAATATACATGCTATACTGGCATAAAACATTCAAACCTTGGGCCAGATTCACTAAGCAAACCGATCATGTACCGCTCGGTTTGCGCTCAATTTCCGACTCCGGCTCGATTTACTAACCTTCTTCCAGACCTCATCCACACCCTATCCGATCAGCGCATGCAAATTTCTTAACGCGTCGATTCATGAAACCATTTTGTCCAAACCGACTGGCTTTTCCGTTCCAAAGTTACGACTGCTGAGGACCAGTCGTTTACACCCTCGCCAGCTATTTCTGTCTAGCAACTGATGCGTACACGTTAAGAACCCCATCAAAAATCCAAAATATATCAAAATTTTTAAATATATGTAAACCTTCATGTACATAAGCGTTAGAAATATTTTTTTCTTTTTTTTTGGAATGCGCATAGCGAGCGCAGGAGTGAATCTCAGATTTGTAATGCGCATTGCGAGAAAATCGCGGATTAACCCCGTGCTCTCCTTGCGCATTGTACATAAAACCTATCCAGCACGACCAATCCCAGCCCAACATCCAACACTCTCGATACCCTTAGTACTCTCTAATATTCTTCTATTTACCAAACGTTATCTAAAACCCCATAATTCACCCTATTCTTATCCCCTAAAGACTTCTACTTCCCGTTGGTAACTCTTTACCCAACGTTTTTTATTACCTTAAAAATTTTATGTCATCGCTTATTCTATTCCTTCAAATTTTGAATGTAATTCTTGTTTTAGTTTGGATGTAATCCGCCTTGAACCGCAAGATAATGGCGGAATAGAAATCACTAATGTAATGTAATGTAATTTCAAATATCAATGCCAAATAACAAAAAAAACCCAAAACCAAATAAAACTTTTATGGACCAGCTATCCCTCCCCCCTTCCTTCCAGCTGGATTGTCGCGTGCATGTGACATCAGGGTGTCGCTAGTGGTCGCTACGTGCTTCACAGCAGATAGAGCCGCACAGCGTCCTGGGATTCGTAGGCTGTATATAAAAAGCGCCTGATCCCAGCGCATTCAACAGCTGTTAACTGTTGTGTCTTCTAGCAACTTAACAGTACTTTTCCACTATCTGCTTCTTTTGGAATACGAAATTTTCAAAAAGCTACGGTCACTGCTTATACAGTTCGCAACAGTACTTCTGAAAAATAACGGTTGGCAAGAAGACTTCCTTATATTGCCTTTTTTACGACAACAATGCTTTGCGGTAGATGCATTCGGAGCCCGCTAATGATGTCCGCGATTAAACCATGCCCCATTTCTACGCCGTGAATTCCTAAAGAGCTAGCGCATGCGCTATGAGCTTCAAAACCAGCAAGGATACAGTGCGCATGCGCGTCGATCAATGTTTCAGCGCTAATAGCAGTGTGTTTACGATTGGATCATTTGCATGGACAAGCTTTACTGAATCGATCGTCTACACTGACTCGGAAACGGATAGGACACGAAGCGGATAGATTTCGGAACTTTAGTGAATCCCGCCCCTAATGGACATACATTTATTGCATCTGATTTAATACCACCCATGCTTAATATATAACATATCACCCTTCCCCACACCAAACACTTTCTCTCATACAATGCTTGGAGGCTAGACACACCCTATAATTCCTAAAACACAATAAAGATCATAAAACTAGTCAAACTCTCAAAACCCATTGATCAACCCTGTCAAGTTAACTTTACTTTTCTTCAGTATGCTGGGGAAAAGAGACAGGGGTTCCCACCTCTGATTTAGAAGCAACTGCAAGTGGGCCCCACATTTAGGGTTACCAGTTGTCCGGATTTCCCCAGACATGTCCTTCGGATGGCTTTTCAAAACCCGGCACTTTCTCTGGATATCCTGAAAGCCTGACCTGGCTCTGGCTCTCGAGGACCGGAATTGCCTACCCCTGGGTTAGGTGCACCAATCTTTAGATGTCCTTTATAGCAGTGGTATTCAACCCAGTCCTCAGGGACCACCTGGCCGAGGTGCGGGATCGCGTCAGAGGGAACATGCTACTGAGGTGGAGAGCGGCCTGCGAGGTTCGCTACAGCTGTCTGTCGATCCTCAGCAAGCTGCTTTGAAGAGGAGCAGCGGCAGCGGTTCGTGCCGGTGGGCCAGAAGTGACCAGGAAGCCGGGTTTGGGAGCAATACAGGCAGGCAGGGGGCCAGGGCAAGAGGGAAAGGGGGCTGCTTTGGGGGGAGGGGTGTGCTGGGGGCCAGACAGCAATCATGCTTTGCTCTGGGAGTGGTGGGGGGAAACAGAAGGGGGCCACGGAGCAGACAGGCATGGCACAACAGAGAAATACAGGCAGGCAGGAGGCTAGGGAGAGACACAGACAGAAAGAATGACAGGCAGACAGGGGGCCAGAGATACAGACAGAAAAGAAGACAGACAGACAGCGTCCAAGGAGAGAGAGACAAAGAAAAAAAGACAGACAGACAGGATTCTAGAATGGCTATGGTGCTGAACAGCTGTTAATCTGTTCAGCTCCTCCACGGACTTCCCAACTTCTAAACCCTACAGAACAGCTTTAAATACAAGAAAATCGGTTTTGGAATATCTTGCAACATAAAATTTAAATGGAAAAGAGATTATGGCAGTGAAATTGGTACGGAAAGAAAAGGATAAGATCAGAGCTGGAGAGTGTAAAATGGCAGAGTGTTCTACAGTGGCAGTTGCTTCATCTCAGCCCGGAGCAGCATGGACGGCTGCAGAAATAATGGTAGAAATATCAGCAACTGTGGAGGCATCACTGGATTTAAAACTAAAACCTCCTCTGGACAAAATAACTGAAGTGGGAGATAGTGTGGCTGTGCTGAATAGAAATATGGTGGCAATTGGACAGCGAATAGATTCACTGGAGACGGATGTCAAGCAGATTAAATCAGAAAATCTGAGTCTAATCAACACTTGTAGGATTTTAGAAGAAAAAGTAGATGACCTGGAAAATCGCAATAGGAGATGTAACCTGAGACTTGATGGTCTACCCGAAAGTATTTTAGAAAAGGATCTGCGAGCCTTTTTGGAATTTTGGTTGGTTTCACAGTTGAATTTACCTAATGATGCTGGTCCCTTAAGAGTGGAGAGAGCACATCGTCTGGGAACTTTAAGGGAAGGTAAACAAAGGTCTCGCATTGTTATACAGTGGTGCCTCACACAACGGACGCCTCGCACAGCGCACGCTGCGCACAACGAACTTTATGTCTTGATTCGTACAACGAACTTCGTTTCACACAACGAAGTCGCCCGAGCTGCATCCTTCCGCGCAGGCACTGCGCTTAACTGCCCTCTCTCCGCCTGGCTCCCTCTTGCCCCCCCGACTCCCCGACACAATCGGGGCAAAAAGGAGCCCAAGCCCTCTTGCCCCGCCGATTCCCCAACTCCCCGACAATATCGGGCCAGGAGGGAGCCCAAGTCCTCCTGGCCACGGCGACCCCCTAACCCCACCTGCACTACATTACGGGCAGGAGGGATCCCAGGCCCTCCTGCCCTCGACGCAAACCCCCCCTCCCCCCAACGACCGCCCCCCCCAAGAACCTCCGACCGCCCCCCCAGCCGACCCGCGACCCCCCTGGCCGACCCCCACGACACCCCAACCCCCTTCCCCGTACCTTTCTGTAGTTGGCCGGACAGACGGGAGCCAAACCCGCCTGTCCGGCAGGCAGCCAACGACGGAATGAGACCGGATTGGCCCATCCGTCCCAAAGCTCCGCCTACTGGTGGGGCCTAAGGCGCCTGGGCCAATCAGAATAGGTCCAACCCGACCATGTGCCTCAGGCCCTGCCCCAGGAGGGACCTAAGGCTCCCGGGCCTATTCTGATTGGCCCAGGCGCCTTAGGCCCCACCAGTAGGCGGAGCTTTGGGACGGATGGGCCAATCCGGCCTCATTCCGTCGTTGGCTGCCTGCCGGACAGGCGGGTTTGGCTCCCGTCTGTCCGGCCAACTACAGAAAGGTACGGGGAAGGGGGTTGGGGGTGTCGTGGGGGTCGGCCAGGGGGGTCGCGGGTCGGCTGGGGGGGCGGTCGGAGGTTCTTGGGGGGGGGCGGTCGTTGGGGGGAGGGGGGGTTTGCGTCGAGGGCAGGAGGGCCTGGGATCCCTCCTGCCCGTAATGTAGTGCAGGGTGGGGTTAGGGGGTCGCCGTGGCCAGGAGGACTTGGGCTCCCTCCTGGCCCGATATTGTCGGGGAGTTGGGGAATCGGCGGGGCAAGAGGGCTTGGGCTCCCTTTTGCCCCGATCGTGTCGGGGAGTCGGGGGGGCAAGAGGGCTTGAGCTCCCTTTTGCCCCGATCGTGTCGGAGAGTCGGGGGGGCAAGAGGGCTTGAGCTCCCTTTTGCCCCGATCGTGTCGGGGAGTCGGGGGGGCAAGAGGGCTTGAGCTCCCTCTTGCCCCGATCGTGTCGGGGGTGCCAGGGACCACACTGAGTCACCCACCGTACCACCCGATTCGGGTAAGCGCAGGTATCGGTGGGTGGCTTATTTGCGGGGGGGTGCCTTATTTTACATTTTTTTCTAAAAAGGGGGGGCTGTCTTATTTGATGGCCCTGCCTTATCATCGGGGAAACACGGTAGAAAAAAAAAAAAATGAACAGTTAAGTCCCAGTTTTTGCCGCTGAGACTCTGCCCTCTCTCACTGTAAAATTAGACTCTACTTAGTCTGTCTTTAAATTTAAAAAATGTGTGTTGTTTTAAAAAACAATTATGTTTTTAGATGTATCTAAATAAAAATAATAACCAAAAATTTATCTTTTTTTATGTCATCTTAGCATATTTTATGCTACAGAACGAATTATTTTTTTTAACATGTATTGTTATGGGAAAACGCGTTTCACATAACGAACTTTTCGCATAACAAACTTGCTCCTGGAACGAATTAAGTTCGTTGTGTGAGGCACCACTGTATTTAAAAAAATTGAACAGTGCCCATAAGGACATGATTGTTAGAGCGATTCGGTCAGGGAAGCAATTAATTTATCAATCAAAGAAAATACTTTGTTTCCAGGATTATTCCAGTAAGGTAGCAGTGCAGAGGAAGTTTATATTGAGGAATAAGAAACTTTCATTACTTCTTAACACTTTGTAATATGTGTCATCTTTCATTATGGGGATAGGGAGGGAATTTGTTTGATGATAATAATAGTTGGAATTTCTTGAATTGTATATTTATATAATTAATTTATTACATTGTTATATTTTAAAAATTTTGGGGGGGATGTGAAGGGGAGGAAAGGTATAATGAATAGGTAATATGGGAAATATATTTTGGAGAAATGATAAAATTATTTATGTAATATTTGAGGTTTGAATTTAATTGTAATGAGCATATATTGTATTATTGTATATTTGATTGATTTCTCAATAAAATGTTTCAAAACAGACAGACAGCGGCCAAGGAAAGACGGAGAAAGAAAGACACACACACATCTATTCTAGCACCCGTCAATGTAACAGGCTTATCGACTAGTGCTCTTATAATTGACTAATTGTCTCTCTCCCTCCTCACCCTTCCCATGCCACATTGGAGTTTGCCCATCATAATGTTTGGTTATCTTTCTACCAGCTCCAGATTTCTATATTTGATGAGGTTTGGAACAGACTAGGGAAACAATGACAGACTTACCTTTTTGTCCTTGCTCCCCAATAAAGCCTTGCTCTCCTTGGAGTCCTGGAAGGCCGGGTGATCCAGGCTGGCATATTTCCCCAACTGCAAATCAAATTTAAAATATATTATTGCTCTAGGTCTCTTCATTACAGATAAACCATGCAATAACAGCAGGCAACAAAGTTATGGTCACATTCAGTGGAATATACCCAACTGATATTCAGCCTGTGGACCACCAGGAATATCTCCAGGTAGGCTCCTGGGTCTATGGAGGGAAGGAATGGACAGGGGCAGCTTTCAATTTTCTTTGGAGATTTGGAGAGAGGGTCGCAAGATCCAAGGTGAGTTTAACTGGGCACCAGTCAGTATTCAGACTGTTGCCTAGTTAAACTTGGTGTATAAAGTTAGGACAGCCTCTTTTCTGTCCTAACTTTAGGCGCTTACCTAGACCAATCTCTGCTCCACTCCTGGCCTCGCCGGTTAGGGGTTGGATATTTAGCAGCAAAATTCAACGTCCAGTTAAGTGCTACCGAATATTGCCGGTTAGCCTCAAGCAAGCGATTTAAATGGCTAGAAGCCACTCCTGGACATTTAAATTGCTTTGAATATCAAACCCAACATCTTTAAAGTACAATATGGAGTAATTACTTAGTTGGTAATTGTTTTTACTTGAATTACCAGAGGTGTGGGAATGTTTCCTGGGTCACCTTTGGCCAAACTTATGCTCTCTAAATCATGCCTTGAGCCACAGCATCATGATTTCTGCAGTTTTGTGGAAGATTTGCTGTGCCATCAAGGCTTAGATTAAACTTCTGTTTATATTTTGCGGTACAGTATCCTCTCCCCAAATTTGCGGTTCGCGGTTCACTGACTCAGTCATTTACGGTATTTTCTGACCGCCTTTTCCGGTCAGAAAATGCTGCAAATGACTTCCCTATGCTGCCTCTTATCAGTTCCGCACAGCTTCAACATTCGCCTGGAGACTCAGAAGGGGTTGGCAAATGCGACCAGGTAAGAGGCGCAGCTCGAGCAAGAGGAGGGGGGGGGGGGGGGAGTGCCGATTACAGTACTCTTCCAAAATTTGCGGTTTTTCACCATTTGCAGTCACTCCGCAAATGCAGCCCCCAAGAAGCTCAATGCTGACATTAGCGTCTAGCGTGCATGGCAGTTAGTGCGCAGTTAGTAAAAGGAGCCCTACGTATATTTTTCCTAAAAGGAAACTTTGTAATTTGATCAGCTGAGCCGAGTGTGGTAACACTGTTCCAATTTCTCATCTTTTTAGATTGTTATGCTGGCTAGCAGGGTTTTGTTACATATGAAATATTAGCTTATCATTTGTTGAAACATTCAAAGAACTTGAATTTCTTTAATTTTTTAAAAAATTAGTTCTAAAGACCTCCTAGTACAATAAATTGTCTTTCTTTGTATTTAAAAAGCCTTTTTATTGGATTTAAATAGACTTTTGATTCCAATAACTTTCAGGTTTTATTAAAATCTTCATTTTACCCATTTATTATTTAGGTAAAGACTAATTTTGTAAACCTGGTCTTCCTTCCTTGGGAGAATTCCTGCTGACAAAACCCCGGCTTCCACAACTACAAAACTAAAGGGCTGAGAGGAAATCACATAAAAGGGTGAAAGGTTACATTAGCGTTAGATAGGTAAGCTCAAGGATTTTCTGGACAATTTCACTGAATGTGTAGTTAAACTTTGAAATGTGCTGCAAGAGAATGTAGTGAAAGTAGTTAGCTTAGCAGGGTTTAAAAAAAAAAGTTTGGATCTCCTAAAAGAAAAGTCTACAAGGCATTATTAAGATGGACTTAGGAAAAATTCACTGTTTTATTTACATTACATTAGGGACTTCTATTCCGCCTATACCTTGCAGTTTCTAGGATAAGCAGCGTAAAATCTGTTTTACTTTTTGGGAACTTACTAGATAATTGTGACATGGTTTAGCCACTGTTGGAAACAGGATTCTAGGCTTGAGGAACCTTTGTTCTGTCCCAGTGTCTTATGTTAAGAACATAAGAATACCCTTACTGGGTCAGACTAATGGTCCATCTAGCCCAGTATCCCATCTTCACGGAGGCCAATCCAGGTCACAAGTACCTGGCAAAAAACCCATATGGTAGCAACATTCCATGCTACCAATCCAGGGCAAGCAGTGGCTTACCCCGTCTAATAGCAGACCATGAACAATTCCCCAAGGAAACTGTCCAAACCTTTTCTAAAACCAGCTATGTTAACCTCTCTTACTACATCCGCTGGCAATGCGCTCCAGAGCTTAACTATTTTTTCTGCAGGTTTTGAATGCCAAGTTCCCACTATCTAGAATACTCTTTTTCAAACTTGAGTAATAAAGGATTGTCTGCTTTTAAGGAAGACATTAAAAGCTTTTATTTTAAAGGAATTTCTGGGCGTGCAATTAATTTTATTTTATTTATGTATGTATATTTATACTGTTAAGTTTCCAGAGGCTGACTGATTTTTAGAGTTTTTTTTTTAAACTTTGTATTCTGCATAGAACTTAATGGATGCTTACGGAATATAAAAACCCTTGTAATGTAATGTAACCTAATAAACTAGTTAGAATCGATTCTACCCGAGAGGGCGAAGCAGCTGGACCATCAAACCCTTTCAAATATCAGCTGGAGATTTTTTTATACCCTCAAAGAACTCTTAATTAGCCAGAAAACAAGCACCAAAATGTACAATTTATAAACATCTAAGAACAGAAGTGTCCAAAGCCATTTTCTTCTAGCGGTCCGAACTTACCAGAAGGAGCAGGAGGCCCGGGAGGTCCAGGAGGCCCCTGAGGTCCAGGTGTGCCACGCTGTCCAATTACTCCGGGAGGGCCTGGTATGGCAAGTCCCGGAAAACCAAGATCACCCTTCTGTCCTCTCTCTCCTGGAAAACCAGGTGATCCAGGTTGGCCAGTGCTGGAAATACCTGAGCAAGAAGAGGGTTGTTTGTCAATGGTTTTAATGTGTATACAGTAACCCCTCCGAATCCACGGTTTCAGTACCCTCGGATTTGGTTATTTGCGATTTTTTTTTTAAACAAAACTCTGCATTGGACCTTCCCCATACCTTACCTGGTGGTCTAACGGTGATGCAGGGTAGGAGCGATTGTTCTATGCTCCTGCCCCGTTCTACGCTGCAGCCATTTTGATGACGGCTCTGCATGGGGCAGGAGCGTAGGACGAACAATCCTGCCCCGCGTCGCTGCTAGACCACCAGGTAAGGAGGTCTGGGGAAGGTCCGGGAGGCAGGAGGGAGTGGGTCAGAGCTGGCCCTAAAAATTATCCACGATTTTTCAATATTCGCGGGCCGGCTCTGCCCCTAACCCCTGCGAATATAGAGGGTCTGCTGTATTTATTTCATATTACTACCCTCCCTCCCTCCCTCGTTAGCAGTAAAAGCTCTAACACTCATAGAATTCTTATGTGCGTCAGACCTTTTTCCGCCGTGGCTGGCGATAAGGAAACGCTAATGCAGCTTCCTAAAGGGGGGGAGGGGTTCATGTTTATATCTTGAAATGCTGCCACAACCATTTCATGTGGGAAGTAATGCATTAATGACATTGTATAGAAGAGTTCATCACCCCACTTTGTGAAAGCAAATCGCATCCTTTCCCTTGTGACTTCCAGCCCAGACGGAATACAGCGCACTTTTATACTGGTTCATGCTGGTTACTGTGGCCAATTTGGCCAGTATAAATGTGCAGCAGTTGCCAGTACAAAACTGCAAGAGGATGATGTGAGATGATCAGGGCCTCCTGACCCCCCCCTTGCCGCGTACCTTTTTAATTTTCCAGGCGCGAGCAACGTCACGGTGCGGGGCCCGGAAGTAATGTTGGAGAGAGGCGACACCGACACGGGCAGCAAGTTCATAATGCCTGCTCGCCCAGAGAAAATAGGAAAGGAAGGGGAGGTCAGGAAGGAGCAGGAGGGGTGGAGAAGAGGACAGGTGCCAGTGCCCCTCCCCCACTTACTACACCACCATGTAGACAGCATAAGGCTGGGTTAGGTTACTTCAAGACTGGAAACACACATCAGAGAATGACAAGGGGATACATTTTTCCCCATCCCTGCAGGAACTCAATTTCCACGTCCCGTCTCCACGGGTTTCGTCGCTGTCCCTGCCCTATTCCCATAAGCTCCACCTTAACTGCACAAGCCTCGAACACTTATGATTTTAAAGTGTTTTGAGGCTTGTGCAGATGAGGACGGAGTTTAGGCATTGGTGGAATGAGGCATTATGACATCACAATCTGAGCTCTAGAATGTTGCTACTTATGATTTTAAAGTGTTTGGGGCTTGTGCAGATGAGGACGGAGCTTAGGCATTGGTGGAATGAGGCATTATGACATCACAGTCTGAGCTCTAGAATGTTGCTACTTATGATTTTAAAGTGTTTGAGGCTTGTGCAGATGAGGACGGAGCTCAGGCATTGGTGGAATGAGGCATTATGACATCACAATCTGAGCTCTAGAATGTTGCTACGTATGATTTTAAAGTGTTTGAGGCTTATGCAGATGAGGACGGAGCTTAGGCATTGGTGGAATGAGGCATTATGACATCACAATCTGAGCTCTAGAATGTTGCTACGTATGATTTTAAAGTGTTTGAGGCTTATGCAGATGAGGACGGAGCTTAGGCATTGGTGGAATGAGGCATTATGACATCACAGACTGAGCTCTAGAATGTTGCTACGTATGATTTTAAAGTGTTTGAGGCTTATGCAGATGAGGACGGAGCTTAGGCATTGGTGGAATGAGGCATTATGACATCAGACTGAGCTCTAGAATGTTGCTACTTAGGATTTTAAAGTGTTTGAGGCTTATGCAGATGAGGACAGAGCTTGCAGAAATGGGGCAGGGACAGGAAAAGAACTGAAATACGAGGATTGACTTAAGAAACTGGGAAATTGGAATACGAGGATCGACTTAAGAAACTGGGATTGTTCTCCCTTGAGAAAAGGAGACTGCGAGGGGATATGATAGACCTTCAAAATACTGAAAGGAATCGACAAAATAGAGCAGAAAAAATTATTTACATTGTCCAATTCGACATGGACAAGAGGACATGGAATGAAGTTAAGGGGGGACAAGTTCAGGACAAATTTCAGGAAGTTCTGCTTCACGCAACGAGTGGTGGACACCTGGAATGCTCTCCCAGAGGAGGTTATTGCGGTTAGTCCGTCCTAGGTTTCAAAAGCAAACTAGATGAACATCTCCTACGAGAGGCATAGAAGGATATGGGTGACTAAAAATTACGCCAGATGTACAGCTGGCGGGGCCTCCGCGTGTGCGCATCGCCGGACTTGATGGACCGAGGGTCTGTTCTGGAGATGGCGCTTCTTATGTTCTTATAAGAACTTGCAGGGACAGGACGGGAAAATGAGTTCGTTACTGTATCATTCTCTAATACACATGTACTGTACATTGATTCATAATTTCCAATAGGAAAAGCAGCAAAGATGCAATACTTAACAAAAGGGGCCAACTCAAATAAGAAAACCATTCACTATTCTATGCCAACTGATACCAAAATAGTTAGCAAGTGCCGAGACCCATCATTACAGAGGCTGGTGAATGCATGACTTTATCTGTGGATTTTCAGCCATGACACAGAAAATTGGCCTGGTAGATTTTTACCCGGAGGTCCTGGAACTCCCGGAGGACCCTGTGAACCAGTCAATCCACGCTCTCCTTTCTGTCCCGGAAGTCCCGGCAATCCCATGTTGCCTTTTGGTCCTCCTCCACCTGGCCCTGGTCTTGTGATGACCTATCAGAAGAAGCTCCCCTGGTTATTCCCAAAGTTCATACAAAAGCAACAATGTTTCACCAATCTGTACTTTATATCGTATGGTCATTGTCACTATCTGAGCGATAAAAGTCAAAACAATACAGGAAACCCTTTCTATGAGAATCTTTAAACCCTGGTTTCGGTATAATAATGGTCAGCCGTGTACTCTTCTTTCCCAGTAAAACATGGCACATCGAAGACAGGAGGAAATCTGGAGCACGTGGCACAAAGGAAATGGAACTCACCGGTCCAGGAGAGCCAGGAAAGCCACGGTCACCTTTCATACCCTGCAACATGAGCACAAAATATTACTCACTTCATAAGAGCCTACGACATTTCTTCCCAACGGAAATTCAGAATGGAATTATCTTTCTGAAAAACTTTCAAGGAAGCCACCAGTAAATAGCAGGGAGATGACAAACAAGTGAGATGGACATCAAGAGCCCGATTCTGAAAATGGAACCCGCAAAATTGGCGCCTACCATGTATCGATCGCCAGTAGGGGCTGCGTCCAGAATCACGTCTATTTTCTTCCGCAGACGCCTTACATGTAAGCCGGCATTTTGCAGGCCTACATTTAAGGTGTCTGACTCGTGCCTACGAACGCCTAAGGCCACTTCCTGTGTAAACCACGACTCCGCCGGCCTTAGGCGTCCATAGGCATCCCTAGACATCTCAGCAGGTGTGCAAACAACACTTACATTGTAGGTGTCCTTTGCCCCATTGATTTTTATTTTTTTTTTTTAAATGTGCGTCCCTACCGCTGCCTACAATCGGGACGCCATATTTAGAATCGGGCCCAAAAGGTGCACAGTAGTTATTATTATTATTGGACTAAGGATATTTCTCAGGTTTAAACAGAAATGAGTAGATTAATGTGGGGCTGAAGTCTATTCAGAAGTTACAACATGGAGTACTATTCCAGTTGCAGGTAACTTCCTTGATCTAGGCTTATCTACCTATTCCTTCCTTCTAGACAGTTGTCTACCTTATTTAATGGCAGATCCTTCTACAGTACACCCCCGCGAATTCACGGTCGGCGATTTGCCGACTCAGCCATTCACGGTATTTGCTGACCGCCTCTTCCGATCAGAAAATAACGCAAATGACTGACCAATGGAAAAGCTCTCTGTTTTCCCTGGCCACGCGCCTCCTGCGCACCCGTCCACAACGCAGTGGGAGGGGACAGCAGAACTACAAATTCCCTCCTCCCACCACCAACATGGCGATCGCATCATTCCCGACGTCAGCCTCTTCTCGCGGAAACCTGGAGCGCGCTTCCCGTGCGGGGTTGTGCAGGAGGAGGAGGTTGAGTGCGCAGGAACGGACAACAGGGAAGCCAAAACGCCGTCGATTAAGGCGACCAGGTAAGCGGTGCAGCTCGGGCCGGAGCAAGAGAGGAGGAGGAGTGCCAATTACAGAACTCTTCCGATACTCACAGTTTTTCAACATTCGCAGTCACTCCACGAACGTAACCCCTGCGAATTTCAGGGAAGTACTGTATACCATTTATTGAACGGCTTACTTCCTTTCAGAATTGTCTCATGAAAACTTGCCACTGAATTAAGTGGCGTTGTTTTGATACCCGTCATCACAAAGGCATCCTTAGATGCAGACCAACCGTAGCCCTTCCTTGCGAAAATGCCCAAGGCCATCGTCTGAATTTTTAGAATATCGTATTTGTCTCAGTCCCTCGGAAGTTGAATTCAGGGCCTTTCGCACTACTGAAACAGCACCGCTAGTACAAATTATGGACGCCAAAATGTTCCTTTCTAGAGACAGGGCTGTGATCTTATTGCAGCGTTTGATACAGTCGACTATAGCAGTTGTTCCCAATCCTGTCCTGGAAGACCTCCAGCCAGTCAGGTTTTCAGGATAGTCTTAATGAATATGCATGGAACAGATTTGCATACCTGTCACTCCATTACATGCAAATCTCTCTCATGCATATTCATTACGGTTATCCTGAAAACCTGACTGGCTGGTGGTCCTCCAGGACAGGGTTGGGAACCACTGGACTATAGCATTCTTCTGTACCAGCTAAATTCCCTAGGCATTGTGGGAAATGCGTTAAAAAGATTTAGCAACTATTTGTCTTAACAGATAGTATAAAGATGAAATGAAAAACGCTTTTCACAAGAACTGGGTATCTCCTTATGCTACCTCAAAGCTCCCCGCTCTCACCTTTACTGTTTAATGTGTGTTTGACCTCGTTTGACCAATGGAGTTTTTAAATGTATCATGGTAAATGGTTTTAAGGTTAATGAAGAGAAAACTAAATGGCTCTGGTCAAACTATTGTACAAATTCTGTCTCCGAGGAGCTGCTACTGCCTGACAGACCTTTCTGTAAAGATAGAGCGTACATCCAAGGTTTTAGGTGGTCATTTGCATCCAACTTTCTCTTTTGACCCGACTAGGAACAGGGCCCAAAAATTAAAACATTACAAAAATGATCCCACCCTACAGCATACATACTCTTAGCAAACAAAGAACCCTGCTTACCTTTTCCCCAGGTCTCCCCGGAGATCCTGGTATACCAGATTCACCTTGAAAGCCCTTGAATAAAACAAACGGGACAAAGGATGGGGTTATTTCACGACATCGTCAAGGAAAACGGCTGAAAAATGACCCCTGGAAACAGGAATCCCAGCGGCACTCACCCCCTCGCCTGGTAGGCCGGACTCTCCATCTTTGCCAGGTTTCCCCTTCAAAAAGCAAATGCAATTGTGTGACTTTATAGGACAGTCTTTTTATCTGCGAAACTTGAGTATCTGAGAAAGCGTCGGCA
Source organism: Geotrypetes seraphini (assembly GCF_902459505.1). Classification (NCBI taxonomy): domain Eukaryota; kingdom Metazoa; phylum Chordata; class Amphibia; order Gymnophiona; family Dermophiidae; genus Geotrypetes; species Geotrypetes seraphini. Next base: position 20,208,218 of record NC_047088.1, read on the forward strand.
GAACAGGTTTATCCATGTGCTCAGTGAATCGTGTAATCAAGATTACTTCCACATTGCAATCTGCTCTTTAATAAGAGGTTAACACATGCTTGGGCTGGGGCTTCCCACTCTTCTAGATCACTAGACTGAAGTGTGGCACAGTTAGCAAGCCAGTTGCAAGGATGAGATGCAGCCGCGGGTATGCAGAAGATATTTGGCTAGTCCCCTAACCTTTGAAACCTTCCTCCCAGAGCATCATTTGTAATCACTACCACAGGCCCCCACAATATGCCACAAGGAGAGGTGGACTCTGTTTTGAATTTTTTTTTCCTTTTAAATTGTACTCTCCACTGTATGACTTGTGTTTGTTTGTTGTAAACCGCCTAGAACCATTCTTGGTCAGGCGGTATATCAAAATCAAATTATTATTATTATTAAAATCTCCTGCCAAACTCCAGACAGGATACTTTGCTTCGGAGGTGAAGAACATCCAGCGTTACCCTTTAGAACTTTCAAATTGTTCTCAAAGAAAATGACAATAAACCAAAAAAACAGACTGCAGAATGGAATGTACAAGGTTCAGGAATATTTATTAAAAATCTATATAAAATTGTCATCCAAAGTAGGGACTCCCGGAAGAAATTTTTGCCTTCGACTCACACATTTTTAAGTGATTTTAAACAACCAGGCTGTGCACCACATGACTCTCGTCTTGTGATACATTGGACATTTTGGACCCCTGAGGAAGGAGTGTGTCTCCGAAACACAGACCATGTTGGGTCCGGACTCCACTCGTATATGAGAGTCACTGCTTTGGAGTACAATTTTATATAGATTTTTAATAAACATTCCTGAACCTTGTACATTCCTTTTTTTTAAATTAAGTCTTTGTTAATTTTCCATTACTAACAAAAAGTGCAACACAATATTCATATCAGTAACAATAACAATTAAGCACTTAAATTTGATCAATAGCATTGCAACAATATAAGCCCTCCCCCACCCCACAATTACATCTAGGAATCACATTAAAGATATATCCCTCCCCCACTCCCCCCTGAATGTGTTTGAATTATACCAGTAAAAAGAAGGATAAAAGAGCTATAACAATTGAACAAAAGACGTCAATGGACCTCAAATTAAGTTAAATATCTTAGAATGTCCTAGTATGTCGGCATTCATTTTCTCATACCTATAGCTTAAACATAAGCTCGCCCACCAAAAAGAAAAATTAAGTTGATCACAATTTTTCCAATTGCGAGATTCATCTGCATGGCTACTCCAGCTTGGTTTTTCTTATTGCATAGAACCTTTTGGTCCCCGGTTAGATTGCAAAGGTTGGACAGTGCTAAATCTAATAGATGCTGGCACTGTCATCTTGACATAGGGACATTGGATCATTTACTATACTATTGTCCCTCGACACTCAACTTCTGGAAATCCATCTGGGGTCAAATTATTACGATATTGGAAGTCCCTTTATCTCTTTCATATGATATAATATTATTTGGAACAATATTATTAACCAAAAAAACCTATAAGTGCAAATGAGAATAAATTGCTCCTCATCATGACAGGAGTGGCCATACAGATGATAATGAAAAATTGGGATAACTTGAACTATAGTTTTTGGTGAGAGTCCGTATGTCAAGTTTATAAGTTTGAAAACATTTTTTCCACGCAGAGGGGTCATCATAATAAATTTAAGGAAATTTGGAGCCCATTAACAAAATATTGCAAATTATGATATATTAATATTAATTCCCTTTGATTTTTGAAAGATTGCACATCCAGGAGGGGAAGGGGGGAGGGAGAGTGGGAGGGGGGGAGGTGGGGTATGTGATTGGAATAGAGTGCATTTTGTTATATTACTTGTTTGTTCACTTGTTTGCACTATATATTTGATTTAAAAATGAATAAAGAATTTAAAAAAAAAAGAAAAAGCAGGCATTTATAGCAGAGCCTTGTACATTCCATTCTGCAGTCCTCTTTCTGTCTATTGCATTCGCCTTCACTGCAGACTTGTTGGATCTCTCTTTCTTTTTGCCTCAAAGAAAATGACTCCATGAAAAAAAGGTAAGGTCGTCATGCCGTATTAGAAGCCACTATCAGATCTCAAAGGAAGCTTGGAGCTTGCTACTTACTCTCTTGCCTTGTTCTCCCGGTTCTCCCTTTTCCCCTTTCGTACCGCCTGGTGGACCCTAGCAACAGATTCAAACTTCAGTCTCAGTCCATGCAGATAAGAGTGTTCTGAGAGGAAGCCAGAAGGCTCACATCTTACTTACAGGGAAACCTCTGGGTCCTGCAGGCCCCATCGGGCCATGTTCACCAGGATCACCCTGTCAAATGTGACAAAAAAGATCAAATTATAGAAAAAAAACCAAAGCACCCGAAGGCAAAACTAGTGCTACTACAAAGAAACCTGGTTACCTCCAAACAAAGATCATATTAGCATCAATATTTAAAACTAGCTGATTACCCGGCGTTGGCCGGATATTTATTTATCCCAAAATGTCCTACTTGCCCCACCCCCCACGTGCCCCACAGGAATGTCCCTCTCTATGGGGTTGAACTTGGACTTAAAACAGCATTGGGAGGGTCAGTATTCATCTTAGTGAGCCCAAAAACTATGGGGTAGACAGTAATATCTGTTGTCTTCAAAAATTTTTACTTGTCACCCCCACAGTATTTGTTCCCAGATAGTAAGTCATATGTATACCAAGTTTGGTTGAAATCTGTCCATGCGTTTCAGAGTTATGCTGTGTATGTACGTACATGTACGTGTGTGTGTACGTACGTGTGTGTGTGTACGTACGTGTGTGTGTACATATGTGTGTACACGTGTGTACACGTACGTCTGTGTACACGTACGTCTGTGTACGTGTGTGTACGTGTGTGTGTACACGTACGTCTGTGTGTACGTGTGTGTGTGTACACGTACGTCTGTGTGTACGTGTGTGTGTGTACACGTACGTCTGTGTGTACGTGTGTGTGTGTACACGTACGTCTGTGTGTACGTGTGTGTGTGTACACGTACGTCTGTGTGTACGTGTGTGTGTGTACACGTACGTCTGTGTACGTGTGTGTGTGTACACGTACGTCTGTGTACGTGTGTGTGTACACGTACGTCTGTGTACGTGTGTGTGTACACGTACGTCTGTGTACGTGTGTGTGTACACGTACGTCTGTGTACGTGTGTGTGTACACGTACGTCTGTGTACGTGTGTGTGTACACGTACGTCTGTGTACGTGTGTGTGTACACGTACGTCTGTGTACGTGTGTGTGTACACTTACGTCTGTGTACGTGTGTGTACACTTACGTCTGTGTACGTGTGTGTACACGTACGTCTGTGTACGTGTGTGTACACGTACGTCTGTGTGTACGTGTGTGTACACGTACGTCTGTGTGTACGTGTGTGTACACGTACGTCTGTGTTCACGTGTGTGTACACGTACGTCTGTGTTCGTGTGTGTGTACACGTACGTCTGTGTATGGTGTGTGTACACGTACGTCTGTGTATGGTGTGTGTGTACATACGTCTGTACGTGTGCGAACGTGTGTGTGTGTGCTTGGGCTCCGGTCCACTTAAATCACAGCGAGTCGTCCAACTGCTGATATTCAGTGGCACTAAACCAGGCAGTGCTGCTCTAATATTATATCTCACCGGCCCTGAGGGGCGGTACAAGAGGGGGCACCAAGTAGGAGCTGTGGATTACACAGGTGCTAGTAATACGGTTACCGTATGGCTCCAGAAAAAAGGAGGACGGACTGAGACATCCGGGTTTTACTTCCGTTGAAAGCATTAGAAGTAAAACCCGGATGTCTCAGTCCGTCCTCCTTTTTTCTGGAGCCATATGGTAACCCAAACTAGTAAGTACTGTGAGCTGGCCGCTGCTGGGTCAGACCAGTGGTCCATCACGCCCAGCAGTCCACTCCCACGGCGGCCCTTAGGTCAAAGACCAGCGCCCTAACCAAGACTAGCCCTACCAGCACCCGTTCTGGTTCAGCAGGAACTTGTCCAACTTTGTCTTGAATCCCTGGAGGGTGTTTTCCCCTATAACAGCCTCCAGAAGGGTGTTCCAGTTGTCTACCACTCTCTAGGTGAAGAAGAACTTCCTTACGTTCCCGCAGTCTATCCCCTTTTTAACTTTAGAGAGTGTCCTCTTGTTCTCCCTACCTTGGAGAGTGTGAACAACCTGTCCTTATCTACTAAGGACAGCTGCCCCCCCCCCCCACTGGATCACCAGGGCTACAGGTAGGCTTACCTAGATGGTAGGGGGTGGAGCCTAGGGGGATATTCATGGGGGTTAAGGATGTTGGCAGGCTGGGAAGAGGAGGGAGGCAGCTCCCAAGTCTCAGATACATAAACATGCCTTTTATTTTATTGACTCAAATATGGCATGTTTGGGGGTGTGGGGGAGGGGGGGGTGGATTTGAAATCCAGACTGCAGATACACTGTAACATGTATATAAGGTATGGTGCCTGATAAATGTATTTAACTTTTAATCCCCTTTTGCAGGCTATGACTTACTTAACTGTTTTTTTATGATTTATTAAAATACATATTGTTTCTGCTTTTTTTTAGAATTTCTACTTCTTATTCCTTGAAGGTGTGTGCTGAAACACGGATTTTAAAAAAAATTTTAATTGATCAATTTTCATGTATATATTTATTTGTTTATTATTTATGTAATAAGTCCTCTTATTTGGTGCATGGTCTTACTTCTTTGTCTTGCTGGGTCCCTTTTATAATACCTGGCCTTTTGGACATTCTGGAAAGTGAGAGAATGTGTCTTGTTAGGAGACCCTGAAATCCAGGATGGTAGAGTCAAACCACCTCCCAAGGGCCAGGTTGAAACGGCTTTTCAGAACATACATAGTCAGTGGCACCATCTCTTAACCTACACTCACCTTATCTCCTTTCTGAACCTCAAAATCGCCTGGTTTCTGCTGCTCCCGAATTTGTCCTGGTGGCCCCGGCGGCCCCTGGAGACCCGGCTCGCCCTACAGTCCAAAGACGTAGCAAAGAAATATTGCATAATCCACCATTCGTACGACAATAATGGGATTTACTGAGAGAAGGGCTTCTACTTACTTTATCTCCTTTCTTTGCTTGGAAAGTCAAACCCATGTTGCCCTGTCAATAGACAAAACCATAAGCATCAGATCAAGATTCTGCCACAGAACATACAAACAAAAATTAATGAATATATACATATGCATAAAAAAAGAGGGTAGAAGTTTTCTACCTTTGGTCCTGGAAGACCTGGAGGACCTGGAGGTCCCTGTGAAAGAGAGAGCATTAATTGTAATTTTCTAAGAAATGCACAAAGTTGTTTTTTTTTTTAGTTCAAACATCTTTATTAGAAAATTTTGTTATTACAAAACAAACACAAACAACCAACACAAAACTCTGTTATAGTGGCCTGGTGATTTTCCAAAGTGAACATCCAAGGACCTTACATTAAGCGGTACAGCTTGGCGTACAGGAGGCAGCGTAAGATAACTGAAGGTTACACAAGGAAAAATGGCAAAGGCACATAGCAATATAAAGAAACCAATAAAAAGCTGCAAGATACAACGTGAGAAATCTACAAACTTATGCGTACCGTGAACCCTGGTGGTCCAAAAGGACCAGATGGACCTGGAATGCCAATGGAACCCACAGTACCCTGTCAGGAGACAACCAAAGATAAATTAGCCTGTTCTCAACTGTACTAGGTGCAAAATGAGAAGAAACAATATTTTATGCACTAGGCAGGAGCCATGCTAACACAAGATAATTCACTTGGCTAGAAAGGTTTCCCGTGCAGCTTGCAGCAGGTCGACAGGCTTGAAGGCAAGATCTACAGGCTTGCTATTCTCTGCCTCAGGACACCTTTGAGAGTCTATGAGTAACTAGTCCTTTCTAAGCAGGGGCAAAGTCATAAGCCCAGTTTGGGTGGGGACGAGGGGTCCAGGGGTGGACTGATAGGGTCACATATTTACTCCCAGCTCTTCCCCCCATCCCTGCATTTAAATTGTACCTGTGCCGGTGGGGATGCCCAAGCCCCGCAAGCTGAAATGGTCCCACCTATGCTGCCTAAGCAGTTCAAAAGTCAGTAGCGTAGTAAGAATATGGCACCCCCAGCACCCCCACTCCCTCCTCTCCACTCCCAGACTCCTTCTGTATCCCTCCCACGCTCCTTCTCACCCTCACTCCACACTCGTGCTCTTCCTTCCCCTCACCCCCCTGGTACTTCTAAATCTTTACCTACCAGTGCGAGTGGCTTCCGCAGCACGCTTCTCGTGCCAGTGTTGGATTTCCCTCTGATGTCACTTCCTGACCCCGTGACCTAGAAGTGATTCAGAGGGAAACCAGTCTGGTGCCAGCAACAGGCAGGAGAAGATGCTCAGATTAGCGGAGATCTCCAGAAGTAGGGGGGGGGGGGGCAAAGATGGCATAAGAATTGCATGGGGTGGTGGGGCGGAGAGGTACCGGCGCCCACACCCCTTCTTGCTCCCCCCTTACTATGCCACTGGGCATGCTTCAGACAGTGATGCCAGTACTCCCAACTGAGTGTGCCAGTATCACCAGCTCAAGTTGTGCTCAGGCGGCCAGGGCATGGGCTGCGTGGCAGAGCTCTTCGGTTAGTAGGGCTTAGGCATATCTTCCAGCTATGAAATCATTGCAGCAATTTTGAAGGGGGCTTGAGCCCAAAGGGGGGGGGGAGTGAGGCAGGTCCCTGATGCCCAGTGGCGTAGTAAGGGGGGGAAGTGTCCGCACCGGGTGCAGTCTTTGTAAAGGGTGCAGGAACCCGTCCTTCTCTCCATCCCCCCATGCCCCTTCCTGATCCCCCTGCCACACATGTGCGCCCCTTCCCTCGTACCTCTAATTTTTCCTGTGCGAGCACTATTACGAATTTGCTGCCCGCATCGGCATCACCTCTCTTCGAGGTCACTTCTGGGCCCTGCACCTAGGAAGCGACGTCAAAGGGCCAGCTGACACGACACGGGCAGCAAGTTTGTAACGCCACACGCATAGGGAAAATTAAAGGTACGAGGGAAGGGGGCGTACATGTGCAGCAGGGGGGTCGGGAAGGAGCGAGGGGGGCGCAACCGCCCCAGCCGCCACTCATCCTTGCTACACCGCCGCTGAAGCCCCCTCCATTGTTACACCCCTATTTCTAAGACCATAAAAGGTCGCCACTGACTCAAATCCCTGCAGAAATGTACCCCCTCTTCTACGAAACCGCGCTGGCGATTTTTAGCGCAGAGAGCCGCGCTGAATGGCCCGCACTGCTCCCGATGCTCATTATGAAGAGGGGGTTAGTTTTTTCAAAAAGAGGCAAAGTTTTCTGGCCAGCCCATCTGGATATTTCCAGAGGTGGCGAGGACAACTCAGCTGCGCAGGAGTTTTCCGAAACTGAAAAAAACAGGATAACTGCAATTGGAGGATCTTGCTTTTTGCAGTTTCTCTGCCAATGGTACACGTGAATGATACTCATAAAGCATTTTTTGATCCCAGTCAGTCTGAAAGATTTCTTTTTGATAAGAAAGTATCTTAGCAAGAATAGTTAGGAGCCTTGTATATGTTTATGGGTAGGATTATTGTGGGTTTGGATAGATTTATCAAAATTTTATTTTTCAAGACAGCTTTGCTGTTTCCCATTAACATGGACTATGATTCTTAATTTTTTTTGGAAATTTTTATCAATTCTGAAATGAAAAATCATAAAGCAGCTGTCTTAACCTCTTCATGAACAGCAGAAGAGCAATCTTCTATTGCCCCCTTGTGGTAAATGCTGGGAACTGAAGCCAATGTCTTCGGGGAAGGGGGCGGGGTTGAAGGAAATCTGGCAACCCTATTTGTAAGGCAAGTTTCATTTCTGAGAATCTGCAGGTGCCTTCCACAGAACTATTTGCAGCTGGGAACATACAAAGAGGTACAAATGAGTGACAACTTACAGGTAGACCTGGCAGGCCAGGGGTTCCAGGTTCTCCTTTCTGTCCTGGCTGGATCCCCCCAATGAATTCACCTGGCTCCCCCTATGGAAAAGAAGAAGAAAAGCTCAGCAAAAGCTATGCACTTCAGAAGAAGACAGCACATATTACACTACAATTATGTAACCACAAGCTGCCCTTGGTTTCAGCCTCCCATGAACAATGGAGGAGGTGCAGAAGAGGGAGGAGCTTTGAAATAGCAGAGCAGCCACAGAAGGGGGTGAGGGGGTGGGGGATGGAGGAGGCACAGAACAAGGGAGGAGGTATGGAATAGTTAGAGTTATTAGATGCCCGGGAAAACCCGGACGGACTTTCCAAAACACGGCATTTGTCGGGGTTTTGAAAATCCCCGACGAGCTCCAGCCGCACCTGGAGGGCCTCTGAGCATGTGTGGATGACGTCACACACATCCACGCATGATCCAGGCCCTCCAGACACGGCCGGAGCTTGTCCGGAAGAAGAGAAGAGGCTTTCTGGAGGGTGGGGCTTGGGGTAGAAATGGGCGGGGCTGGAGGCAGAGTGGGGCGGGGTCATGTGTCAAGGGTTTCCCAGAGAAAAATATGGTAACCCTGGGAATAGCAGAAGGGGGTGGGGAGGAGCCACAGAATGAAGGAGGAAGTTAGCAACAGAGGAGGAAACCTGAAGAACAGCCAAAGTTGATAAGCAACTGAGATGGCATTGAAGGGGAAGGGGGGAGGGGAGGCGTCTGCTCTCCAAAATAAGGAACCATCTGAACTCTGCATTCTCACCCTTTAAGTCTAATCTTCTTTAGGATTTAAAATAAAAAAATTTAGATTCTGCATATCCTACAATTCTATGCGGATGACAAATTATTCAGGTACTCGAGCATTATTCCCCAACTGTCCCAGCGGGCTCCAACTCTATCTAATGCACCTGGGGCAATGGGTGATGCTGTGATCAGAGAAGAAGGTTTGATAGAGACTGGGGACATAGGCTGTGGGGTGGGGAAGAGAGTAGGGAACTGGGCCATATGACTTGAAGGGAAGTGAAGAGAGAGAAAGTGAGGAGAACCTGGGCACATGGATTGTCAGGAAGGGAAGAGAGGGGACTTGGGTCACATGGACTGTGGGGCAGGAGAGAGGGGATTTGGAGAACATGGATGAAAGGAGAGTAGGAAGGAGACCATTGGAAAGGAAGGAATAAGAGATATTCTGGAGACCATGGGGGTGGAGAAGGGATCCAGGGAAGAAGAGAATTAAAGGGGACCATATGTAAGTGAAAGAATTTTGTGTGCAGGAGGTTTATGTGTTTTTCGGGGGAGGGATTTATGTGGAAGGAGATAACTTTATGGAGGGGGGGAAGGAAATTGTATGCATGAAGCCCCCCTAGGGATAAGTGCTGACATTCATGTGGCCCCTCATGTAAAAAGACTGCTCACTACTGGAGAATACTGGAATTGATCTGGGAAGGGAGGTAGGGAATACTGGAGCAGAGCTGGGAAGGGAGGAGGGGGGGGCGGGAGATATGCAATTGACTTGTACTATTTTTTCAGTGCTACAGGAGGTATACAGCTAGCTTGTACACATTTCTGGTACTATGGCAGGCATATAACTGACTTGTACAGGGGTGGGCAACTCCAGTCCTCGAGGGCCGGAATCCAGTCGGGCTTTCAGGATTTCCCCAATGAATATGCATGAGATCTATTTGCATGTACTGCTTCATTGGGGAAATCCTGAAAACCCGACTGGATTCCAGCCCTCAAGGACTGGAATTGCCCACCCCTGGTTTAGTACCACTACAGTGCACTAAAGGCCGGATTCTGTAAACGGCGCCTGAATGCACCTACATTGTGGGCACCGCTCTGCACAGTTGTCAATCAACCTCTAGGCACCACTTATAGAATCAAGCCTAACAGCGCCTAAGTGGGCTTAAGTATTGCTAGGTACCACTGAGGCCTAATTTAGTGGAGCCTATCTTGCATGCCTAGGTTTACCACGTCTATTCTCTACCCCTAACTAAGCCTACTTTTCAGGAAAGCATGAGAGGGTGCGTCGATTTAGGCATCGCTCTGAGTTCCATGTGGCACTCTTAATTAGTTCAATTTTTAAAAAATGTATGTATGCCAGTTCACTTCAATGGCAAGGTCAATTACCATGTCATTTAAGCTTATTTGGGTTGGGCGTCGCTGGGCATCTGTGATCAGTACTTCATCCCATGAAGTGAGGCCTCCCTTTTCATTCATTCATTCTTCTATACTGTTCTCCCCAGGGAGCTCAGAACAATTTTCTATTAATTTATTCAGGTATTCAACCATTTTCCCTGTCTGTCCTGATGGGCTCACAATCTATCTAATGCACCTGGGGCAAGGGGGGGATTAAGTGACTTGCCCAGGGTTACAAAGAGCAACGGGGGGTTTGAACCCACAACCTCCGGATGTTGAGGCTGTAGCTTTAACCACTGCGCCACACTCTCCCCATTCTCTTCTCGGGTGGGCTGAGAACTTTTCAGCGGCCCCTTGTATTGTGATGTCATAATGCCTCATTCCACCAATGCCTAAGAGCCAACCTCATCGGTGATGTCACAATGTCTTGGTTTCCCTCTACTTGTGCCCATTTACTAGATGCATTTGCCTCATTGAAACAGAAAAGTATGGAATAACTTGTAAGTTTCATGGCTTCACATCATATTTATTTATTCCATTTTCTATACTGCTTTCTCAGGGGGATCTCAGAATAGTTTATGTGGATTTATTGAGATACTCAAGCATTTCCTATCTAATGTACCTGGGGCACTGGGGGGGGATTAAGTGACTTGCCCAGGGTCAAAAGGAGCAGTGTGCAGTGTGCTATGGCTGGGGCCCCTCAGGGTGGATGAGTCCGACAGACTAAATTCCAGAATTCGCCAATGGCCAAAAGGAATTTGGAAACTCCTCTAATTTACTGGGATTTATTAACCACCTTTTTCATGACGAGAATCACCTAAAGCAGTTTACGATATGCTGTACGGTAATCAGGTGCCTTTAAGTATTTTCCCTATTGGTCCCAGCAGACTTACAATCTAGCTGTGGTACCTGGGGCAAAGGAGGGATTAAGGGCCCGATTCTATAAACGGCGTCCAGCAGCGCCTACATTGTAGGTACCGTTAGGCGTGTTGTCGATCCCCTAGGCGCCATTTATAGAATCACACCTAGCGATGCCTAAGCAAACTTAGACGTCGCTAGGCATCCTAGACTTAAGCGCTGTTCCATTCGGCCAGTGTTTCACTCAATTTGGCGGTGCCTATGTCGGATGCCTAACGACGCCTAACTCAGCTATTCTCCACCCCTAACCCACATCTACTGTTTGAAATAGGCGTCACTAGGCGCCCTTAGACATAGGAGGGTCCTAAGATTTTGGCACCAAACTCTTAAATTAATTAATCTTTTTAAAAAAAAATTTTGGGGATTGACTGAAAACCAGCCAATTACCACATCAATTAAGCCAATTAAAAATTAAAAGTTCGGGATCAGCGCTTAACTTAGGCGTTGCTAGCCGGCCGCCATTAGGGAATTTCCTAGTGACTTGCCCAGATTCACAAGATCAAACACACAACCTCAGTTCTAACCAATAGGCCACACCTCCACTCTTACAAATGTCAGATTCTTGAGATGCTCCAGTTCAAGCATGGCTTTGCCAGTATTGCCGATGTCTAAGAACGAGCCCCCCCCCCCCCATCATAAACACTTACCTTCAGACCAGGCAGTCCTGGAGGCCCCTAGGGAAAGTTGAAAATAAATATATAAATATATACATACACACATATTGTTTTCAATATAATCAAGTTCGCCTGCCTTTGCTTCAAAACCATCGCAGGTTCATCCCCAATCTACCTGTCGCACCACTTTGTATTTCCAGGCACCTCCCGCACGTGTAACACCTACCTGTTGGCCTTCCCCTTCCTGAAGGGCTGTATCTCCAAAAGATTCCTTGATAGAACACTGTCATTCCAAGTAGGCAAACGGAACAAATGTCTATCCACCCTCATTCCCAACGCACCCTCCTACCAAGCCTTCAGGAAATCAATCAAAACCTACCTCTTTGACAAATTTCTATGTAAAACCCTCTGAAACCCCCCCCCCCAGGACATATCGTAGCACCCCAATACTATAACATACATTAGAATACACCGTAGAAAACCGGATCCAAACCACCCCCCAACCCCCCACCCACCCCTACTCCCGACCTGTGAAATAAATATATATATATATATATATATATATATATATATATATACGAAATATACAAAATAGACAAAAAATAGACAAAATGGGGAGGAAAACTAGGTCAAAAAGGGAAGAAGAAGAGGAAAAAATAAAGAGAAAGAGAAATGAACCCCATAAAAGAATCCAAGTAAGAATGAGTCTGAAGAGGGATAGTACAGAAGAGGACAGAAGACCGGTTGTGTTTATGACCTTTGCTCTCTGTATGCCCGGTAGGGCGGTTTTTTCTGGATTGATGGATGTCCATTTACTCTGTTATGTTCTGTATGTACTGGTTTGCTCAATAAAGAAATATTATAAATAAAAAAATTAAAAAAAAAAATTTCTCTGAGTCTTCCCTGCCTTGTTGTTCTCCGACATACTTATTGCACATCCGACTACTCTACCAATGTAATTGACAATATTGTCTGTCTGTGTACAACATTCGCTGTCTATGTACAGTCTCTCCCTCTGTAAACCGCTCTGAACTGCTTCTGGTATTGCGGTATACAAAATAAAGTTATTATTATTATGAGGGATTAATTCTCAAAAAATACTAAGCAGAAATCTCATAGATTGCAAAACAATGTGTGACTTGGTGACATTTGTGAAGGTTCCCCCAACAATAAAAAATGAGCTTGGTTGTGCATGGCGAAAAGGAAGACCTGGGTTGAATCCTCAAGTCTGACCTCTGCCTCCTAGGGTTACTGTGGAAGCAGAACGCACAGTCCCAGAGCGGAGGGTTGGGGAACGGAGACCATCAGCCATCACTTGACAGTAACAGGAGAGACATTAGAAGGGTTCTGGAAGAGGTTTCTGTCAGCATAGCTATCGCTAGCATTCAGCATTTACTTATGTCAGCGAAGGCCTATGGGAAATTATATCAATCTGACTCTGGCATGTGAATGCAGATAGACCCTGAGGGCAGGGAGACTGTTTTAAATAGCCCTGATTGATATGTTTTAAGTAGCCCTGATTGAATCATGATTAGCTAAAAGGTGTTAATGTCTGATTAAGAGGGTGCTTAGGACAATGGATCCAGGTGCACAGATAACTTAATCAGAAACTATTGTCAGAGTCAGACTGGAAATACATATATGACCATAGCCTATTCTTCGGCTGTCTAGCACAAGTTTACTAAGGAGGGGGAGATTTAACTTCTATTGAAGATTCCAAGCTATAAAAGCCTCCTCTCTGCAACACACAAAAATATCTATATCTATCAATCTATCTCTTGGCACTCTGGTCCTCTCTTATTTCTCTTGAGCTCTCTCTTTCTCTATCTCTCTGTCTATCCTTCTCTTTATCTATGGAACACGAAGCATCACCCCATCCCCCTTTTCTCTCTCTCTGACTTTCCCTGGAACTTCAAGCTTCTATGTCTCTCTTTTCCTCTGAACTCTGTAAGGCAGGGAAACTGCGTTGCTCTCTCATTAATTGTAATGCTTAATTGTAATGCTTATAAATATTGCTTTTCTGTAAGCCTATTTCTATAATATATTCTTTATGCAATCACCTCTGGCTGTGCCTCTTTGATTCTACTTCCTGGTGAATCATCTGTGAGGAAACTGAACCTGGGACCTGGCGTTTGTAAGGGCGCCTATCAAGTGACCCCACCAACCATACATTGTGGGGGCACTAACAAACCTGACAGTCTCCTCCCTCTACTGCAGCCAGACCGTCACTGTGATAGTTAAACATGCTCTTAGCTTCAAAACATTATTGCATCAATCCCCTCCGATGGGTTCCATTCTTCTTCGGCCTCGGAAGAATCTTTAAATGGAGTAAGCTAAATGCTTGAACATTTTGCACATCTAATATCCCCGACCCTGAGGAAGAATGAAACGCGTCGGGGGGGGATTGATGCAGTGAGGAGCGCTACCAAACTAGTTATATTATCTAAATGCTTTAGTGTGGCGTTCCGAGGACCTTCGGTTTATCTTTCCCCTCACTTTGATTTATATAGACCACAGGTGTCAAAGTCGGTCCTCGAGGGCCGGAATCCAGTCGGGTTTTCAGGATTTCCCCAATGAATATGCATGAGATCTATGTGCATGCACTGCTTTCAATGCATATTCATTGGGGAAATCCTGAAAACCCGACTGGATTACGGCCCTCGAGGAGGGACTTTGACACCCCTGATATAGACCATCAAGGAATACAAGAAGTTCTCATTTATTTGCTTTTCCTAAGCCAAATGGTGTCCGTTTTAAGACCTTTTTTGACAGGATCTTAGCGTTTCAAGCAGGTAAACTGCAATCTTGGCTTGGTGAATATATTCATCAAGCCACGTCCTATTGTTCTTTTTGAAAATTAGTCAAGTCTTCTCTGTTTGACAAATTTATTACTTAATTGGGTATTCTTAAGATTGTAATCAAATTTTTAACTTTTATTGTACGATTTTATTCTTATGTATGAATATAATTTGCTGACTGTCCAGTTTCTTTTGGTGTAAACCACCTAGAACTTTTGATAATGGCGGTATAAAAGAATAAAATTATTATTATTATTAAAATTGCTATTTGAAATAAGGATTTGTTGCTAAAGAAATACCATTTTGTATTTGACGATTTTAAAATACTTTCAGTATCACTCGGGCTTCTGACGACTTTCTGACCTGAGAAATCTTATCAAAAAAACATGAGGTCTAATGAAAAGGTATCATTATATTTCTTGGCCTTTGTTTTCACACCATCCTGATATGGTAATACAGGTCCACCAAAACTGAAACTGCCACCGAAACTGTCTGACAGATTTTGGCTGAAATGGAAACTGCAGCTGAAACTCTCGTCACATGGTTTGGGCCGAATCTGGTTGTGTAAAAGTGAACCAGTGAAAGCCGCTGGGGATTGTTAGATCTTGTGCACCCCTCTGCTAAATCCAAGCTAGAATATAATAATTTAAATGATGAAAAACCATATTTTGCCTTCAAGAAAAAAAAGAGACCTCCCCACCTCCCCCACACGTGGACCGCAACTAATGAAAACTGAAACTAAACCATGGCGCTTTGCAGATGGATCTCATAATTCCACAGAGAGGCTAATTCCTAAGGAGTTTATCATCCCAAATTTATAGACTTAAATTCCTGCTAAAATTTTATATCGAAAGCATTTATTTGGAGCTCTCTATTTTATCATATAAATTATTTTTGAAGATCAAAAGTGCATAACTAATGCGACCATACGTTCCGTTTTGAATGGGACCGCCCCGTTTTTAGATCGCCAGTTCCGTTGTCCCCAAGCACAGCTTCGGGGTGCCGAAATGCCCCGTTTTCACTCTGATCGTCTCTGTGGACAGTCTCTCCCCCTGATCACAGTTTCCTACTTGGGGCTTGGGAGATTTCCTTTTTTCCCGTTTTCAGAGAGAGCATCCTGAAGCTGTGCATGGGGACAACGGGACAGGCGATCATGGAGAATGGGCTCGCTCCCTGCTTCCCCCCCCCCTGCCACAAGTACAAGAAAGGAAGGTCCAGGCGCCGGCTCACAAGCCTTCTCCCCAACGTCAATTCTGACGTCAGAGAGGAAGTTCCGGGCCAGTCCCTGTCCCGTTCCTGTAAGCTCAGTGTTTGAGGCTTGTGCAGATGAGGACATCACTTGCAGGAATGGGGCAGGGACAAGGAAATAATTCACTGGGACGGAATGGGAAAATGAGTTCCCGCGGGGACGGGGAAAAATTAGTCCTTGTGCTATTCTCTAATCATGAATTAATATTGCGTGTGACCGTTGTGCAGACTGGATGGACCATTCAGGTCTTTCTACATTATTAAGTTACATTTTCACACAAAATTTACAATCAGTGGCGTAGCGAGGGCCTCCCCCATCCCATACGCTCGTTAATGCCATGCGCGAGCGCCCCTTCCCTTCCGCCACATCTTTTTAACATTCACGGCGCAAGCAGCAACCCCAGTCTGCTGTTCGGGCAAAGCTTCGGATTTTCCTTTGACATCACTTCCTAGGTGCGGGTCCAGGAAGTGACATCAGAGGAAGAGCCAACGCTGGCGCAAACAGCAGGCTGGGATTGCTGTTCGCGCCAGGAACGCGAAGAAGGTATGGGGGGGGGGAGAAAATGGGCGTTCTTTTTTTGTCTTTGCAAGTATGGTACAAATAGGAAACAAGGATCGCACACAAACAAAGAAATGACCCTAAATTCCACAGAAAATGCAGGTCCAGCAAAAAAAAACCAAAAAACAAACAAACAACAAAAAACTCTGTGGAGATGGTGATGTTCAAGATGCAGGCTTTATTTCAAAGTACAATTTAATCATCCACATAAAATATATCTAGGACCCAAAACATTGGGAGCTGTGGATCCAACACTGAAGTAACAACTCGGCTCCACGAGTATTTATATCAGGATCTTTAGGGACCCCTGAGGAAGACAGCATTGTCGAAACACGGACCATGTTGGGTCCATAGCTCCCAACGTTTTGGGTCCTAGATACATTTTATGTGGATGATTAAATTGTACTTTGAAATAAGGCCCGCTTCTTAAACAAGGACCGCACTTCAGTAATAGAGGTATGAAGGCACAATAAAACCAGAATTGGAACTTCAAGACAGTGGCATAGTGAGGGTGAACAGCACCCAATGTGGTGGCGCTCTTCCCCATTCTCTTCCCTGTCCCCACTCCTTCCCAAACCCCCTCCCTCTTCCCTTCCCCCATACCTCTTTATTTTTCCAGGTGTGAGCAGTATCATGAACTTGCTGCCCACATCATGTCGGTTTTCCCTCTGACATCACTTCTTAGGGGCGGGAGCCGGACGTGATGTCAGAGAGAGCAGACACCGAGGCGGGCGGCAAGTTCGCGATAATACTCGTGCCGAGAAAACAAAAGAGGTACACAGGAGGGAAGGGTCGCACGCGCATGGCAAGGGGGGTCAGAAAGGAGCAGGGGGGATGGAGAGGGGGGATGAGTGCTGATGCCCCCACCAAGACAACCCCACCGAGCCCCGAGCCCCTTTTTTACTACGCTACTGCCTCCAGAAATCAGAAAAATAGAAACTGAATTGCAAACAGAGGCATTACTATAGGTAGGCCTGGGTGGACAGAGGCCCACCCATTTTTGGTTTGCCCCGCCCTGTCTGGCCCCAAAACAGTTCAGCAGCAGCTGCTTCACTCCCTTTTCTCCCTCTCCACCGCCCTTAGAGCTAACATTTGCCCTCCTTCCATTGCCTGAGGCATGGCAACACCCCCTATTTTACCTCAGCACCATCATTACTGGCAAACAGGATGCGTCTGGAGAAGGCCCCATGCCAGAAGAAGGTTGACTCTCTTAATCGTGGTGCCAAAATGCTATAAAAGACGCATGGGGACCCGAGAGCATGAGCAGAAGGGAGAGCTGCAGGAAATGCAGTGGTGCGGCAGAGAAAGGAGAGAGAAAGAGAGAGATTCCAGGTTTAAGGATGAATTTGCCAATGGGCAATGGAGTAGCTCTTCTGGGCTCCCTGCACATAGAGGCCCGGGGAAGCTGCCCCCCTTTGCCCATTGGTAAAAGCAGCCCTGGATAGAAAAAACAGACAATTTTTTTTTTTTTTACTTACAGGATGTCCCATTAATCCTGGGAAACCTGAACTTCCAGGAAAACCATGTTCTCCCTTTAAAAAAACGAGAAGAAATAAACCATCAATAATGTTTCGTATGCATCAGAGAGAAGTGCCATAGAGAATACCACAACATTATTAGAAAGTCATAAAGCTTTAATCCAAGGAGGGGTTGGTTAAACGCAAACACAGGCCTCTGAGTGAGGCAGTTGAATGATGGATCACAAAGTTGGAAGGAAGGGCAAGAATCCAGATGCGGGATGTGAGCAGAGGAAGAGAGGTAAGATTGCCCCATATGGAAGAAATCACAGCAACTCGTTCCAACAAAGAATTATGACAGCTAATAGTCAAAAGCATTTATCCGCTTAACTTTGGGGGTTAACTGGATAAATCATTGTTTTTAAAGAACCAGGCTACTAGACAGGAGAAAATTCTGTAAACGGTGCCTAAGCCCCTCTTCTACAAAATTGCATTAGCAGTTTCTAGCGCAGGCCATTCAGCGCGGCTCTCTACGCTAAAAACGCTAGTGCAGTTTCATACAAGAGGTAATTTAATTGAGAAACACCGTTTGAAACGGCGATTAACATTAAATTGAAAAATGCGTGCCATACATCCGGGAAAACCTGGAGGAATTTCCAAAACCCAGCTGTTTGTCTGGAAGCCTCTATGCGTGCGTGGCTGTCACCGTGATGACATCATACACATGCGCACATGTGTGCGACGTCATTGCGCACATGTGTGTAATGATATCTGCGCATGCGCAAAGAATTCCAAATGTGGGCTTTGAAGCTTGGGGAGGTTTTTTTTTTTTGGGGGGGGGGAGGCAGACGAACACTGAGCACTTTTCAAAGATCACACATTTTTCATAGAGGTTATGCACCAAAGTTATTAATTCTTATTTTATTTTTATTTTTTTGGACTATGCTGTTATAAATATCCAGGCTCAGCACCAACTGCAGGAGTCTGCCTGGTTAACTCCTTCAGTCTGAATATTGACCCCTAAAATCTTTAGGACACAAATTTCTCTCATATGGAAGGAAAAATCTGGAACTATTTAATTCTGTTGCCCCGGCAAAGAAAAGGATGAGGTGATAAGAACAGTGTACAGAGGACATAGAGAGGCTTCAAGTCGGGGTATCCTACCTTTGTGCCATTGCATCCTGGGATGCCTGGAGGTCCTGGGGCCCCATCCTGGCCAGGTAATCCCTTCAAAGGCAGAGAAAGAACCAGAACACTTAATAGAACCAAGCCACAGTCACATTCTTATAAGAAACTTCAGTAAACCTCTGTTCAGTCTATATGTTAAAGGCTACTTACAGGAAGGCCCGGGGTGCCTGGGAACCCAGGAAGTCCAGGTGGACCCTGTAAAAGATCATGGGAATGAGCGAAGAACAAAAACAATTTATACATCCCAAAGAACATTTTTACAACTGTAGAAAACAGCATTCAGGCACTAGAACTTAGATTCCTGCAGCGAGAGAAAAAAATATATGCGGTATATAAACTTAAGGTTTAGTTTAGTAAAATAAACTAGATTTCAAGCACCCTCTTACGTCTACAAGTGCTAGATAACAAAAAATCATACTTATAGGGCTAGATTCACTAAACCCCCCCTTACCTTTCTGATCCGTAGCCAAGTCTCCCCGGGCGACCGATTCGGTAAGCCTCAACATGCAAATTATGCCGATCGGAGGCACGCCCCACAGCGACTGCACGGATCGCTGAAGAGCGATCCAGACGCATGCGCAGACCATCTTCTTTGCCTGTAGATGGTCTGCGCATGTGCTTGCTCTCCTGACTTCCCTCTCGCCGGCTGCAGGGACCGAGCCCCATCCCGCAGTTTCCCGGACCCCGCTGCCGCCGCCTTCCCTCTCTGAAATGCGATTCCCATCCAGCTGGGAGCCCAAAGGTCCTCCGTTTATCCTTCAGCTGAAAGATTCAGATCCTAAAAAAAAAAGATTATTATCCAGAATAGTCCCGCCCGTGACTGCCTCTGCCTTTCGTCCCTCCCCGCTCCGGTGCCCGAATTGTGGCAGCAGCGCCCACTGCTCTCCCTTTCCGTTTCTTAGGCATGGTTCAGGATACGCTGCTTGGAAGGGTTACTCACGAGCCCGTGGTTTTAACCCACGGGTTTAAAGCGAGGCTGCACTATAGCGTGTTCCAGTCTGGAACAGAACACACCATAACGAAGCCCCGCTATAAACCTGCGGGTTAAAACCACAGGCTCGCGCTGCAGGGAAGGGCGGCAGAGAGCATGAGAGTCGGCGGGGACGTGAGCGATTGGTCCTCAGCAGACGCTTCTTTTATGATCGGCCAGCCCGGTCGGCGTTCCTGAAATTGTTTCGTGAATCGCTGTCTTCCTTCTTTTGGATGCCCTTCCCCTCGTTTGCATGCGCAGATCGGATCGGGAGGAAGGTTAGTGAATCGGGTCGGGGTTGCAAAGTGCTCGGGACACGATCATTAAGGTTAGTGAATCTAGGCCAAAGTGAATCCAGCTTCAGAACTCTTAGCCAGAGCATAAGGGGATTCTATGAACGCTCTTCTTCAAATATAGTATATGAAGAAATATGCAAAAAAAAAGTGTGAAGAAAGATAAAAACTTAGAAACATGATGGCAGATAAAGGCCCAATGGCCCATCTGAAGTAACCATTACCTCCTCTCTATTGGCTAAGGTTCTTAACATTTGCATCTCCTCTTCCTATAGGCTAAGGCTCTGTGCACCTGCATTGTGAGGTCATAGAGCTGCCCATCCGCAGTAACCATCATCTCTTTCTCTCCCTAAGAGTTCCCACTTGCCTATCCCAGGCTCTTTTGAATTCCCAGGCTCTTTTGAATTCAAACAGTGTCTCTGTCTCCACCACCTCTTCCGGGAGACTGTTCCACGTATCTACCACCCTTTCTGTAAAAAAGTATTTCCTTAGATTACTTCTCAGCTCATCACCTCTTAACTTCATCCTATGCCCTCTCATTCCAGAGCTTCCTTTCAAATGAAAGAGACTTGACACATATGCATTTATGCCATGTAGGTATTTAAATATCTCTATCATATCTCCCCTCTCCCGCCTTTCCTCCAAAGTATACAGATTGAGATATTTAAATCTGTCCCCATACACCTTATGACAAAGACCACGCATCATTTTAGTAGCCTTCTTCTGGACTGACTCCATCTTTTTTTATCTTTTTGAAGGTGCAGCCTCCAGAATTGTACACAATATTCTAAATGAGGTCTCATCAAAGACTTATACAGGGGCATCAATACCTCCTTTTCCCTACTGGCCATACCTCTCCCTATGCACCCTAGCATCCTTCTAGCTTTCATCGTCACTTTTTCAACCTGTTTGGCCACTTTAAGATCATCACATACAATCATACCCAAGTCCCGCTCTTCTGTCGTGCACATAAGTTTTTCACCCCCTAAACTGTACCGTTCCCTCGGGTTTTTGCAGCCCAAATGCATGACCTTGCCTTTCTTAGCATTAAATTTTAGCTGCCACATTTCAGACCATCCTTCAAGCTTCGCCAGGTCTATTGCAGATTTTGGTATCCTCTGCAAAGAGGCAAATCTTGCCCGACAGCCCTTCAACAATATCGTTCTATGTTGGAGAGACAGGCTAGGAGCTAAAGACAAGAATCAAATTATACAGGCACAGCATTAGACACCAGAGCTAACCAGGGCAACAACTCTGGGGGAGAGCACTTTGCAAGACCAGACACTGCATCGATGACTTTACGGTCAGAAAACAGAAAGGAAATCTCTAAACAATCCAGGAATGGAAGACCTTTGATCTACTACTCAACTGGGCTTATGTCCGTGGTGTCCTACTACAGATGCAAACCTCATCATTCACTGGTTATCTCAACAACATTTACACTAACCCTGATTCCTTTGGGTCCAGCTGGTCCTGGAAGTCCATCATCGCCCTGCAGATCGATACAGAAAGGAGGTTAAGAAAAGCCAGTCGCCTGCAGGTTCAAGCACTGGAAGAATGCATAATATTATTACATTTCACTAAGAGGGTCCAAGCTAATCATCTTTATTTTGTTGCTATTCAAAAGGATTTAACTGGGTAGCATAAAGGTTGTCGTAATTTTATGTGCCAAGTTAACAGAGTAACAGGTCTGAATTATCAACTGGTGCCTGGTTAGGGTTTCCCCAGATATGTCCTTTTGAGGACATGCCTGGGGGTCCGGACAGCTCTTCAAAACCCGGCACTTTGTCCAGGTTTTGAAAAGCTGTGTTGGGCAGAGAGGACGTCCACACATGTGTGGCCATCACACAACGACATCACACGCGTGTGCGTGTGAATTCATCCCGTAGCATCCACGCATGCGCGGACGTCCTCCCTGCCTGACCAGAGCAGGCAGCGGGGGCGGGGTTAGGGCAGACTTGGGGGCGGGCTTAAGGCAGAGATGGGCAGAACGGGGGCAGGGCTAGGAGGAGTCCGGATTGTCCAGAAGGAAAATCTGGCAACCCTATGCTGCTAGGAGCCACACAGTGGCATAGTGAGGGTGAGCGGCACCCCTCCCCCGCCTTCTACACCCCTCCCCCGTCACGCATGTGCACCCCTTCCCTTCTCCTGCACCTCTTTAATTTTCCTGGCGCGAGCAGCATTTCAAACTTGCTGCCCGCGTCCTGTCAGCTCTCCCTCTGCCATCATTTCCTAGGTGCAGAACCTGGAAGTGACATCATTGAGAGCCGACATGGACACGGGCAGCAAGTTCGAAATGCTGCTCGCGCCAGGAAAATTAAATAGGTGCAAGAGAAGGGACGGGGTGCACACGCGTGAGAGGGGGTTGGAGAGGAGGACAGGTGCCGGCGCCCCCACCAAGATGGTGCCCGGGGCAGACTGACCCCTCCCCCTATTACTAGGCCACTGGAGCCATGCATACCCTGGCATTGAATACCAGGATTAGTTCATCCCACGGCCTGAAGCAGTTTACAAGCTGCTTACTGCCAAAGGCTGAATATCACCCCATGGGTTCAAAACCCAAAACGGCCATTTGAAACTGGTACCAAAGAAATCCAGTTGGTGTTTCTTCTTTACAATTACATCGAGTGTTAAAGGCAACAAAAAGAAGCAGTGGAGATGTCGAGTCCAACTTGTGGTCACAAATCCTTTATTTGCAGTTTGTATAAAAATTTTATAACGAGTCTTTAAAAATTGCTGAAACAGGCAAAGTTCCAAACGACAAAGTCCCGACTAGGATCCAAGTTTCGACAATGACGTCGCCCTTCCTCAGGGGACAGTTATGAACTTGCAACGTGCTGCGTTTCTTTTTGGACGAAGAAACGCCGACGCGTTTACACGCACCGTTCGCAGGACGTTGCAAGTTCATAACTGTCCCCTGAGGAAGGGCGACGGCATCGCCGAAACTTGGATCCTAGTCGGGACTTTGTCGTTTGGAACTTTGCCTGTTTCAGCAATTTTTAAAGACTCGTTATAAAACTTTGATACAAACTGCAAATAAAGGATTTGTGACCACAGATTGGACTTGACATCTCCACTGCCTCCTTTTGTTGGTTCTGCTTTGTCTCGAGACTTGGTACATTCTATCCCTATCAAGTGTCAAAAGCAATAAACCTGATTAAAGAATGAACAGTAACAATCTGAAACCAAACTAGTTTCACATCAGCAAAATTAACAATGTGACAAAAACTTACTCTGGACGACATTCAGCACGAGTTAACCAGACGGCAACAACCACCAACCAGTTAATGCACATCTCAACAAATAAGTGGTCATTTTCAAGAGCATTTAGGCTCCTTTTTATTAAGCAGGGTTAGTGAGTGCCATGCGGCAGCAGCACCAAAACCCACAAGGATTTAAACGGCTTCAGTGTGGTTATCACATTGGCCCACTCTAATCACCTTAGTAAAAGGAGGCCTTAACCAGTTATCAACACTGAAAATGCAAAATAAGCCAGTGATGTTGGGGGCGTGACTGTTTAAGTTCTGATATTCAAAATTTAAGCGGCCAGGCTTAGAGGGCAAACAGGACACATAAAAAGCAGGCCTAACTTTGCCCATTAAGCCATTGTCAGCCTTAACCATCCATGTGCTAACCAGCGTTGAAAAACTCAGATACTCAATAACCGTTGTTGGCAATGTTCTTGCAATGAATACCTGAGCTGAACGCTGGAAGCAGCCAAAGCACTGCCCCGCCAGTGACGGGACAAAAGTGCACGAGAAAAACGTGCACCGACATTTGAGAGTGGACAATTGAGCGCAAGACTTCAACGCACCGCTCTAAAAGCTTATTTTAAAGGGCTCCGACGGGGGTAGGGGGAACCCCCCCCCCACACTTTACTTAATACTGTTCACGCTTCCGTGTTTGGGGTGTGTGGGGGTGTAACCCCCCACATTATACAGAAAACTTAGCTTTTTACCTATTTTTTCAGGGAAAAGTTAAGTTTTCTATATAATGGGGGGGGGGGTTACAACCCCCCAATACCACCCCCAACAGCAGCACCAACACTATTAAGTGGGGGAGGGGTTTCCCCCACACACCCCGTCGGAGCCCTTTAAAATAAGCTTTTAGAGTGGCGCGTTGAAGTCTTGCGCTCAATTGTCCGCTCTCAAATGTCGGCGGGCGTTTGTCTCTTGCGCTTATGACTGTAAACCGCCCCGCTGGTGGTTGAATATCAGGGGGACTGTGCCCAGGCAGTATGAAAGGTATTGTAGAAGTCGGAAGAGCGATGGTGCAGAGAAGCTCCTGCTAAGTTGCACTGCCATCTAGTGGTCAAAAGGTGCTTTGCGCTCAAGGAGAGAAAAAAAAAGGTAGGTTCTCTCTGCAGCAGTCTAAAAGGATCTGATGCGGGGGGCGCTAGTGAGCGCGATCTATGGTGGACGCTTAGCAACACAGCTCCTGCAGAATCACTCTGTGTATCGATCCCCCTGCATGATTTAAGTCTCCGAATTCGGCACACGCGGTGATAAATTACGTCTCAAGCGCGATGGCTTCTACTAAGCCCGGAAAAAGAAGAAACACAGACCCTGTATCGCCGCAAAAAATGTCATCTTCCCAAACGGAGGAGGCCTCAACCCAGACCATCCTGGATGAAATCAGAGCCATGCGGTCGGAAGTTAAGGCCGACAACGATGAAATAAAAGAGGAGATTGCCACCTTTAAAAAGGAACTTGCAAAGCTCCAGCTCCAGGTACAGGCTACAGACACTAGGCTGTCTGTAGCTGAAAATAATGTAAAAGAGCTGCTCAGATACACAAAACGTGTAGAGCAATTAGAAATGCTGATTGAGGATTATAGTAACCGCTCCAGGAGGAATAATTTTAGAATTCTCGGGATCCCAGAATCCTGTGAGGGGCGTAATATGACTGAATTTCTACAAACCAATTTGCCCAAACTGCTTAATCTTAAATTTGATCTCCCATTCGAAATTGATAGGGCACACCGGGTCCCCTCTAACTCGCTACCTAATAGAGCAGGGCAATATCCCAGACCGACGGTAGTGCGCCTCTTGAGATATACACAAGTTATGGAGATCATGCAGCAAGCACGTGCTAAGGGGACCTAGCAAAGCAAACAGCCAAACTAAGAAAACAGCTATTGGAATACCGCCCTAAGCTGAAACAACTGGGAGCGAGATTTGGCATGATGTACCCGGCTTGCCTGAGGGTGACATATAACAATCACACGAAAGACTTTACCAATCCTACAGAATTGGCTGAATACTTGGAAACTCTGAGCCCGAGTACAATTGATTGTACCTGACTTTTTCACTAATGGCTTAATCTCTGTCTTCATTACTACATGCTAACAGCTTTTTCCTACTATACAGGAAAATTACAGCATATCAAACAGTTGGTCTTTTGTTATACTACTGTGCCTTTATATTGCAGGGGTTCAACATATTGAAGGATATTTGATTCTGCTGGGCAGTGCTGCTTTGGAGTTCCACCTGGCTCACTGACCCATGGTAAATTGTCCAGTTTCTCACTTTACATGACTTTTCTTTTTTGTTTCCTTCTTTTTTACTTTGACTGCTTGGCTATTCTATAGAATATCATTGCTAGTACATGGTTTGTATGCTTATGGTTATACCTGTGTGATATTACAGACTTACCTGATCCTATATATATCTCTATAATATATGCCTATTACATGTGCTACTCTAAATGTAAAAGGATTAAATAATCCCATCAAATCCAGGAAAATTCTAAACTACATTTCCTCTCTGTCCGCAGATGTAATATTTCTCCAAGAAACACATTTAGACGCTGTTTCCTCTTCCAAACTTTCTCTCCCCTGGGCACATCCCCCTTTATTCTCACCTGCCATTGACAAAAAGAATGGTGTTCTTACTTTTATTAGAAATGTAAATCACATAAAACTTCTCTCTCATACTACTGACAACCAGGGAAGATGGGTGTCCACAAAAATATGTATTAACGCCCACAATTTATATCTATTAAACTTATATGGTCCAAATACAGAAGACTGCTCTTTTTTCACTGCTTTAGCTGATCAGCTTAATGGCTATCAGGATACCCCCTTCGTGCTAGGAGACTTTAACCTGATTATTGATCCCTCAAAGGATAGAAAATCCGTATATAAACACAAAAAAATCAAAAACATGGTTATGTCTTCAAGATATCATTGCCCAATTTCGCCTATCTGATCCATGGCGCATAACTCACTTAGAAGACAGAGACTATACATTTTTCTCTGCACCTCATTCCTCGTATACTAGGATTGACTATTTCTTGATAGACCCTTCTTTAGTCAAATCAGTTATTCACTCTGAAATCAAATCAATCAGTGTGTCTGATCATGCGGCTGTCCTACTGTCACTGGACACCCTACTTGCTACTTCTCCACAAAGCACATGGAGATTAAATTCCTCCCTTCTACAGGATCAGAATTTCCGCACCCATGTAACGACTGCAATACAGGAATATTTCGCTTTCAACTCACCCCAAGACAGTAACTGGATATCAGTGTGGGATGCGTTTAAAGCGTACATAAGGGGAACCATTATTTCTTATAATGCTCACTTAAAGAAAGTTAACAAACAGGAATTAGACACTTATGAATCTAAACTTAAACACTTAGAGACACTACATCAAACGAATCCTACTGACATGCAAACTTTGAAGAAACTTCAACATCTTAGATTCCAATATAACACTTGCCTTAGTAAAACAGCTGCATCACAAGTATATATGACCTCTGCTAAATACTATTCTGATAGCAATAAATGTGGCCAACATCTTGCTTCCTATCTAAAAGGGAAGAGGAAGAAGACTACAATTTCTGCCATTCTTACTGATACTGACACTTTAGTTACTGGGCCAGATGAGATCCTAACACAATTTCATAGCTTTTACTCAACCTTGTACATGTCCGAAATTCAACCAGACAGTATATCTATCCCTTTTCTTGAGGGCTTCACTCACAATATATTGCATGAAACAGATAATATTGGGTTAGATGCTAATTTTACTATAGAGGAAATCGATGAAGCTATGAATCTTATGTCCACTAAGAAAGCACCTGGTCCAGATGGCCTACCAACTGAATTTTATCAAGTGTTTCGAAAATGGCTCTCTCCCTACCTATTGGAGTTTTTCCGATATTTACAAAACACTGGAGATATTAGGGGCTCTTTCACTGAGGCCACTACTATTGTATTGGCCAAACCAAATAAAGATCCGCTTAAAGTAAACAACTACAGGCCTTTATCCCTGATTAACTCAGATGCTAAAATATATGCTAAAATCTTGGCCAATCGGCTGCAACTGATCTTACCTAAATTGATTAATCCAGATCAAACTGGCTTTATGGCCAATCGATTATCTAGTGATAACACAAGAACTTTTGCTCATGTAATTTCACTTGCCAAACTTATTGATTATCCTGTAGTTGCAGTCGGATTGGATGCAGAAAAAGCATTCGATCGGGTGGAATGGCCATATTTGTTTACTGTCCTATCTTGGTTTGGAATGTCCCCTATATTTATAAATATGGTAAAAGTACTGTACACATCACCGACTAACAAAATTTATGCTAATCAATATTTTTCCTTGCCCTTTAAACCTAGTAGAGGCACACGTCAGGGGTGTCCTCTATCTCCCTTACTCTTTAACTTAGCATTGGAACCCCTCCTGATTGCAATTCGTACGTCACCCCACATCCAGGGATTCTCATATGCTGGTGTGGACATCAAACTCTCAGCGTACGCAGACGACGTCTTGCTGTACCTCACTCCTGATTCCATTTCTCCATTGCTCCAAATACTATCAACATACTCTATTCATTCTGGATACAAATTGAACCTTTCTAAATCGGAGGTGATGCCTTTGAACTGTCCGGAAGACTGCCAGTCCATTAAAGAGCTTGGACTTTTATGGTCGCCCAATAAATTGAAGTACCTTGGACTTTACTTTGCACCGGATTTAGATGAGACCTCGGAACATAATACGGATCATGTTCTTGATTCAGTTCGACAGTTAACGTCATCTTGGTCCCCACTGAAATTATCCTGGTGGGGCAGACTGGATACAGTCAAAATGATGATCTCTCCTGTCATCAATTATACCCTCAGTATGTTACCGGTATTGATGAAACCTTCATTCTATGCCAAATTGGACAAAATTCTCACTACTTTCCTCTGGAATAACAAACCACCACGTATAAGCCTACAAAAGTTGAGGAATGACAAAGAATCAGGTGGTGTGAACTTTCCTAATTTTAAAAACTACCACATCGCCTTCTTGCTTCGACAAGGTTCTAGATGGCTCCATACCACTGATGATAGCTCTACGCCTCGCTGGCTACTGCTGGAATGCTCTCTATCTACAACCATACCTTTAGAGGATCTACCTTTCATTGGACAGTCGGATCTCTTGCAAATGCAACCAATTCTTGCATCCACATGTACAGCTATTCGACACGTGGATGCTATGCTCTCACCAAAATGGAGTGAAACTACGCAAATACCTATCTGGGGAAATAATAAAATTTGCATTCAAAATGCACTGACCTATAATTCTGTATGGAAAACTAAAGGAATACACCGATTGTGTCATCTCTACTCAAACTCTACCTGGACCCCTTTTCAGAGGTTGGCGGAGAATTGCAACTTGCCAAAATCACATTTCTTCAAATGGATACAACTAAAATCTGCCATTACGGCACACCTGAAGCAACAACCTGTTACAGATGAACTCCCTAACATTTTGATATTGTGCGATCAGATCTCTCATGCCAGACACAAATCATCGCAATGGTATAAAATTATGAGAAAACATGACACTTTCTCACTCACTACTCTTTATTCTCTCTGGAGTACAGACACAGGACTTGAACTTGACGTCAGAGACTGGAACGACATTTGGAAAATGTCCCACTCAGCACTTGCCTCATCTGCTATTACTTAATCTCTTTTTTTTCTTATACATAAGGCATTCTGGACCCCAATAAAACTTGCCAAGATTGCACACCAAGACATCTCAATGGATGGTAAATGCTGGTCTTGTCGCTCTTCACCTGGAACTTTAGATCATATGATCTTTCAATGTGACATCATAAGACATTATTGGTCTCAAATTTGGCGCACTATCAGTGCCGTACTACACATTTCGGAACCCATCACACTGGCAATAGTGATGTATGGCCATCATGGACTTCAGACTCCTCTTGTTGAACCGCAAGCCAACTTGCTCAAAGCTTTACTGTCCATTGCTATTAAACAGATATTATCAAACTGGAAGTCTTCATCTACCTTATCCTATGCAGCGTGGTGGAATCAAGCATGTCTCACAGCTAAGTTTGAATTAGTGGCAGCTGAAAGGAAGGGATCTTTGCATAAAACAAACACTATCTGGCAACCGTTCCTGGACTATTGTATTGATTGATATGGATTTAATTCAAATTAAAGTATGCTTACGAATTGATGATGCACCATGCACATAATAGCCAAGCAGTCCCCTTATTTCTTATTTTTATTATTTTTCTCCTTCATTTTCTTCTTTAGTTACATGTTATGTTGCTATTACTATTATTAGTTTGCGCATTGCAATGTTTCATTTCAGAATACTTACTATGTATTAGTCTATACGGTTGCTTTGCCATTTTTGGATGATTGATCTTGTTGTTCACAGTTTATTCTACTTTTGTGAAATTTCAATAAAACTATTTGAACTTAAAAAAAAAAAATAAAATAAAAGGATCTGATGCAAGAATGTGGATTCGTGGACACAGTGAGTTCAAACTTTCTGAAACAGAACTTCTACTTCAAAACTACCGTTTACTTTTCCAACTGGTGAGGTCCCCACTCTCAGGGCAGGATTAACCCTTTGGAGGACCCTTGAAAAACACGGCGTTGGGCACTCCACCATAATATAAATTTTAAAAACTCACAAATGGGGCCAGGTGCGATTCTTACTGCAGAGGAAAACAGCAGTGATGACTCCTGTACCAACCTAATTCCACTCTTCTTTCTGCCAGCAGCCAACTTAGCAGGGCAAAAATCTGCCTCATCAGCCATTAAATTAGCACATCTGAAGGAGCCCCTCTTAAACACATTTGGGCTCTGAGCACACGTCTAGTTTGCCCAAGCCTGAATCCTGTCCCATCTGCACTGGAAGATCTAGGGGGGGGGGTCTTTTCTGTACAGATGCTGGGAGCCAGTGGCGTAGCATGGGTCGGAGGCGCCTAGGGCAGTGGTACCCCTTCCCCCGCCCTCTTCCCCTGCCCTGCACGCACCCCTTCCCTTCCCCCGCACCTCTAACTTTCCCGGAGCGAGCAGCATCACCAACTTGCCGCAGCTCTCCCTCTGACATCAGTTCCTAGGCCCGGGACCTGGAAGTGATGTCAGAGGGAGAGCCGACGCTGGTGCCAGGAAAGAACTAAGGTACGGTGGTGGTGGAGGTGGGGGTTTGAAGGCACCCAGGCGGCAGGGGAAAGAGTGGGAAGGAGCGGGGAGTAGGGAGCGGAGAGAAGGACAGGTGCCAGCACCCCAACCAAGACAGCGCCTGGGGCGGACCACCCCCCACCCCCTGTGCTGGGAGCTTATTCATTTTTTTCTACAGTATGATGCATTGCTCACCTTTCCTCCTCTTGGTCCAGGAGGTCCTTCGGGTCCTGGGAATCCAGGCTGGCCTGGCTGACCTTCTAAACCTGGCCATCCCCTCTCACCCTACGACAGAAAAAGAAAAAAATTGTCATGTAGGAAATCTACATGTTTGTCACATTTACATTTAGAAGAGTTTTTAAAAAACACAACGTAAAAACAAATTTTCTTCCTAAAGACCTGTAGAAAAATCTCTCTCTGCGTCAGATTTACCTGCCTCGGCAGCAATTCCCTACTTGTGCTTCATCCAGCCAGCTGGATGAAGATAAGAACCTGAACGCAGGGAAGGCTACGGTGTCACTTAAGCAACGGTGGCCACACTGAGCGCGCACTTTGCAACGTGTTGTAAATTAAGCCAAGCTAGTCCTTGAGGTAAAATGGCAATCTGAAACCCAAGGACAGAGCGCCAAGAAATACTGTCTCTAGAAAGAATTTCCCAAGTTGTCCCCGGCTTCCAAGAAGAGCACGGAAAGTTACTGGCGGTCACTAGAATCTAGCAGGCGGGGGGGGGGAGGGCAATTTTCACACCACACTCATTTTCTTCCGCAGCTGTGCCCCGATTTTCATAGCAAAACGGGAGCACGCGCTTCCTTTTTGAAAAGTGCCACGCACCTGCTTTTTGCGCAACCAAATTTTTGCTTAAGAAAAGTGCACCCAGCTGATCCTCAGCCCAGGGCAATCAGCGATCTCAAAGGTGGCATGTTCCATGGGCAGAATATCACCCAGATATTCAATGCTGGATCTAATCAGGGCTTGTGGCGCTGCGCCAGAAGTTATCTGGGCGCTGGCTGAGATTCAGAGAAGTACCTAGATAACAAAGCAGATAAAAGTTATGACTGTCTTTGTCCACGTTGTTATTTGGTTAGTAGCCTGAATATGAATAGGATAAAGACTGGCTTCACCCTTCCCTTGCCCACAAACCATCCTGGTAATAAATACTGCAGTGGCGGTCTCCCCACATTTTCAGTAGCCCTATGTGAATATTGACCTGGTAATCTATGAACACACCTTTCCTTCCTTCTCCAGAATACCTTCTATCAGCATTAATGATCACAGAAACTTCTAGTTGAATTAAGGCTGGGCTCTTATTTATACAGGAAGTTAAGAGAAGATTCACTGACCCCAGGGCATATTCTCATGGTACTCCTCCAACCGTTCCCCATTTTCCAGTGAGAACCAAAATCCCCCCCTCCCAACTCCCCTAACAGAAAGAATGGCACATCTCTATCTAGCTACTTGACTTTCTGTGACTGGACCATGGGACATAAGAAAATATTGTCATAAGCAGGGGTGAAAAAAAATGTTGATTTTGATTATGAATTTTATATCCCCTACCTTGTGTTTTTTTTCCCTGACTATTCTTTTTATAATATTTTGTAGTTCAAATCCCTTTCTCCCTTTTATCTTGTTTGTGAAGTTTGTGTTTAGTCTGGTTTGTTTTTAAGTCTATGTTAAATATTGTATTACTCTTTAATATTGTAATTTTTAATATTTTTTATTTATGTTCATCGCTTTGAAATATGATTAAGCGATTAATCAAAAACGCTAGTAAACTTGAAACTTGAACTTGAAACTCAATGGCTTTTTATTCCCCTTACGTCTTTATTGTATACTCTGCTCCGATCTTCCTCTCGCCTGTTGGGTGTAGGACAAGGTTGCGAGGAGGAGGTGGCATTTTAGTTGTGCGAGTAGAAGAGAAGGTTCTTGAACCTTCCGGTCGGCTGAAATCAGGAAATGTCAGTTAAATTTATGTCTCAGGAAAGCTTTGGGGGTTGTTTCACCGTAGGTCAGACAGCGAAAGGAAGTCGAGGAACATGCCCCACCGAGGCAGAAGAGGCTTCCGATAAATGCCAGCTCATCTCGTTCGGAACCCACTTTCAAGCACTCCGGCAGGTGCAGACGTGACCTGAAGGGAACTACTGCCAAAAGTGACTCCAGTTCACGCAGAGACTGGCAAGCCTGCCCCTCCCTCAACCGCAAGCCGGTGAAGCAGACGTCGAGCTGGGCAGCTCTCCAGAACTCCACCACAGACTTCTTCCCTCAGGGAATGCTTTCAGACTAATTACAGTGCGGGCACTCACTTATTTCCTCCTGTAATCACCACATTTTGATGGGTGCCAAGTATGTGAAGGATGAGTAAGATTAAAAAGTCTGAATTCTTTGTACGTTATAGCAGAAGGGCTTTCCTTTACCTCGGGATAGTGGGAAGTGTGATCTGTCAGTGCAACTCTGGATTGCACCGACCTGCCTTCTCTAGATAGTCACCAAGCACCAAGCCTGTGTGCAAGGAAACTGTTCCCCCCCCCCGCCCTTACATCCCAAAGTACAACGATCAGCTCCAGAACCCGTTGGGACATGAGACCTCTGAGGGGCATCCAGCTAGTTAAGTGATACCAGGGTAGGTAAAAGGGATACTGACCCCCTCCTTCCCACTGTGACCTTCTCTTCCTATCCTCCACCTGAAGCTGATCCTCTAAAGATCAGATGAGACTACTGCAGACCTAGAAGCAGACAATTCATTGAAAATGTTGCACATCCATCAACTCCCCCCTCTCCCCGTCTAAATCATCTGCTTTTATACCTTTCTACCTGTATTACTGAGAAGCTACAATGGTGTGTGTGGGCCATCATCTTCCTCTCTTTGGTGGCTGTCGGGACAAGTTGCTTCAGTCAAGCTTAGGCAATGCTCCATCTTTTACATCTGGTGTGACGCTCTTTAAGATTCATAGACAACAGCGCGAAAGACAAAGGCGCGCCCGGACAATTGAGCGCAGCGTGGAGGCGCGCGCCGCTCAAAATTACTGTTTTTAGGGGCTCCGACGGGGGGTTTTGTTGGGGAACCCCCCCCACTTTACTTAATAGACATCACGCCGGCGTTATGGGGGGTTTGGGGGGTTGTAACCC
This sequence comes from Geotrypetes seraphini, assembly GCF_902459505.1. Lineage (NCBI taxonomy): Eukaryota > Metazoa > Chordata > Amphibia > Gymnophiona > Dermophiidae > Geotrypetes > Geotrypetes seraphini. The sequence goes on from NC_047088.1 coordinate 20,241,917, forward strand.
TCCACATTTTACTGTAAACTTAACTTTTTCCCTAAAAACAGGGAAAAAGTGAAGTTTTCAGTAAAATGTGGGGGGTTACAACCCCCCACAACGCCCCCACAACGCGGCGCGATGTTTATTAAGTAAAGTGGGGGGGTTCTCCCCCAAGCCCCCCTGTTGGAGCCCTAAAAACAGTAATTTTGAGCGGCGCACACCTCCGCACTGCGCTCAATTGTTTGGGCGCGCCTTTGTCCCGGTGCGCTTTTGACCTGACACCGTTGTTAAAAGCAGAGGAGTAAAAACACACAGAGGGACATAATCAAAAGCGTGCCTAAGTTTGAGGTTGGACGTTTTGTCCCCAGTAGGAAAAATGTCCATTTTCAAAGCTGCCAAACGTCTTATCTTTTATTTACGAAAATGAGCTCCTTTGAACATCTACTTTTTTTTGTCCATTTTCAAAAATAAAAACGTCCACGGCAAAAGAATCCCCATCAGCTGAGCCGGATTCAGGGATTCCTGCCAGGATCAGCTGAGCCCTCCCCTCTTCCCCCCGACACCCCTGATATCTTGCTGACATCCCCCACATCCCCTTGACATCCCCAATACCCCGCCGACCTCCCCTGTCCCCCCCACATCCTCCCAACATTTCTGGGCCCCCTCCCAAATCCATGGAACCCCCCCCGTACCTTCGGTTGAGAAAACAGCAGGAGGGAAGCCCACTCCCTCCTGCCTACAGGGCCGCATGCTGCAAATGACGGGACTTCCCCTTCCCAATGCATCTTGGGATACAGTAGGAGGGGCCAAAAGTCCTGATTGGCTCACGAATATTCCCAGAAATTGGGCACGTTATAGAACGCCAACATTTGAGTGTTTGCCATCAGTTGGTCACCAGCATATTTATCAAAGGAGTATGCTCGTGCTCAGAGTTAGACATGATGGCCCCGATTCTATATATGGCGCCTAGATTGGCGCACTTTGCTGATCGAGGTGCCTAACTTTAATTGCTTAAAAGGTTTAATCAGCGTCCAGAATTGGTAATTAACTTGCAACCGATGTTAATTGCACTTAATTGGAGAGTAGGCGCCTAGTCCAAGGCACCTACCAGAAAGTAGGTGTGATTAGAGAGTGGATTGTGCGCGTGTTTTTCACGTAGGCGCTTGTTTTGGGTTTAGGCGCACTCATTTAGGCAAAAACTTTTTTAAAAACCCTTGGCATACATAGGGTACATCTAAGGTTAGGATGCCTACCAACACCTAAGCCCACTTTAGGCGTTACTAAGCGTGATTCTATAAAGCGTGCCTACATTTTACAGAATCACGATTAATGCTGCACTACTCGGCACCTACATTTTAGGCACCACTTACAGAATCCTCCCCCCCCCCCCGAAATGTGCACTAAGCCAGTATTCTGTAGAGGTCATTCTGTGCAGGTGTCCTTGAAATTTCCTTTACATCAAGGCTTTTGCAACCCGGTCCTTTGGAGAATTTTTCTTGGTCTCTCTGAACTGCATTTTCTTCATCTCTGGCTGCATTGCTCGGTACCTGAAGATCTCGCTTTCTTCACCCGAGGCACAGAATCATCGCTTGGCACCGACAACTCTATTATCCGTCTTGCGCTTGTGTTTTTGTCTTTTACCACAATGTTTGACTTTCTCGTCTCAAGCTTTTCATCAGCCGCAATAGGAATGTCTCAGGTAATTATAACCTCTTCATTTTCCATAATTCTCTTGGGGTTGTGATCCCAGTGCTTTTCTGAAATGACGGTGGTGTAATGTTTACAAAGTTTCCAATGGACGAGACAGGCTGCCTTACTCTGTCTTTCTGTACATAAACTTTCACCCATCAGAATTTTGCAGCCAGATACAAGATGCATGAAAATATCCAGCTCTTCCTTCACAGAATCTACACGTCAGTTTTTATAGTTCTTTTCGGTTCATAGACAACCCCGTGAAAGACAAAGGCGCAAGATGGAGGCGCACACCGAAGAAAATTACAGTTTTTAGGGGCTCCGATGGGGGGTTTTGTTGGGGAGCCCCCCGGTTTACTTAATAGAGATCGCGCCGGTGTTGTGGGGGGTTTGGGGGGTTGTAACCCTCCACGTTTTACTGTAAACTTAACTTTTTCCCAGTCTCACCAATAGAGGGTGCTGTTTTACTGTCACATTTTTCAATTGTGAGGGACAGGCAAGTTCTGCAGGACTCCAGGGAACATACCTGTCCTTAGCGACTGAAAATATTCCACCCCCTAGTGGTAGCAATGCAGCTGGAGGACACCTGCTCAGCTTAGAGGGAACACTGCCAACCCCCCAAACCCCCACAACACCCCCACAACGCGGCGCGATCTCTATTAAGTAAAGTGTGGGGGGGTTCCCCCCCACGCTCCCCCATCGTAGCCCTAAAAACAGTAATTTTCTGTGGTGCGCGCCTCCGCGCTGCGCTCAATTGTCTGCACGCGCCTTTGTCCCGGCGCGCTTTTGACCCGACACCGTTCTTTTCTGTGCTCGCTGTGAACCATCTTATCCGTAATCCACTGTCCACTGGGCTGCATCACTCCCTTATGCTTTGATTTCAGTTCATTCCTCTGTGGTCATCAATGCAGTGATTCTCAGCCTGTTCTTTGGTGCCCATCTAGCTGGTCAGGCTTTCAGGAATACGCACGAGATAAGATTTGCACGCAATGGAGGTAGTTACCTGCAAATTTATCTCATTGTGGATATCTCAAGGCCTCGGTCGAGAATCCTTGCCCTACAGTAAAAGGAATCTTTGCCACACGGGCCATCTACTGACTAAAACAAATTCGACTCCAAAAGTAAACTAAATAATAAAAATTAAACTTTCAACAAAGGTTTATCTTTAATAAAATCTTCCACCTGGGCTGGATCAAAAAACACGTATTTATCACTTCCATATTTTTGTTGTTCCTTAAATGGAATTTACATTTGTAATTTTTGTGTTCATTCATGAATGTTTGTTACTAAGGTATTGTAATGAATAATCCAATAAATAAAGAATTTAAAAAAAAAAACAAATTCGACTAGCAGTTTTCAACAGTGACTGGAGGTCTCCCACAGCGTATTACTGCCACCAAATTCTGGGAGCTTACCGATTCACTAGATCTCCGAGATCGGTATCACAGATGCAGCCGATAGCTTCGTCGTTGCATGTGCTCGAGTTGAGCTCAATTCATCACAGGAATTTTAGGGGCTAGATTCACTAAACTTACCGATCCTGTCCAGACGATCGCAAAACCAGTTTTACTGGTTTTGTGATCGTTCCCCGACCTCAACCCGATTCACTAAACAGCTTCCCGATCAATCTCCTAACTGATCCGATCCACCCATGCAAATCAGGGGAAACGGCATGCAAAAGTAGGAAGCCATCGATTCACTAAGCAGAAGAAGAAACACCGACTGGGTTTGCCGATTCGAAAAGAAGCGACAGACGAGGACCAGTCGCTTACTATCCTTACCAGCTCTCCTGCCGTCTTCCGCCCTGAAATATCAGCATCGAGGTTACAACCCCGTATAAAACAACCATCAATATCCTATATAATAAAACGCTAGCCGCGCACGCGCACTCAGACCTGCGTGATCTGTAATCCTTGATCCGTAGGTCCGTGGCCAGAGTGCGTATGTGGCGGCTACACAAAGCGGGAGAAACAGACTCAAGATGGGAGGATGCGCCGCAGCAAAGTGCTGCAAAGGTACTGCAGGGGAAGAGACACATAGACACATATCACTTCTACACAAACCTCCCTCCAGCGTTGGCAGCCGCAGCATGCTAAACAGGCTGCTTTGCGACTTTCTCCTGCAGTTGAGTCCCTCTGCCGTGCCACTAATGATGTCATCAATGACGCGACAGAGAGACTCAACGGCAGAAGAAAGCCGCAAACCAGCCTGTTTAACGTGCTGCGGCTGCCAACGCTGGAGGGAGGTTTGCTATTAAAGTCATCTCGCCGGGAGGGTCGCAAAGTCAGCGGGGGTTGGGCTGGGAGGGGAAGAACCGTCTGCCTCGGGTGCTTCAGGCAGCAGCAGCATTTACAATTCGCTGCTGTTGCGGCTTCAGGCCTTCCTCTCTGGCGGGTCCTGCCTACTTCATGAACACAGGACCCGCCAGAGAGGAATACTTGAAGCCAGCAACAGCAATGAATTGTGAATGCTGCTGTTGCCCGATGAAGTAGTTGAAGGAGGAAAGTGAGCACAGGGGAGAGTGGCTTGGAGGGAAGAACAGATGGCAGGGCATGGAGGGAAGGAGGAAGGTATGCCAGACCAAGGGAAAAGGAAAGGAGATGGAGAGAGGCCATAAGGGACAGAGAGAGAGGGGGCGCACACTGGATGGAAAGAGAAGAGAGGGCAGTGAATGGAAGGGGCAACATAGAGGGTGAACAGTATTCTAGCACCCGTTAATGTAACAGGCTTAATGACTAGTTACAAATAAAACTGTAAAATATCTTTGCATATGCGTAAGAATTCCTTTTTTATATATTCTGTAAAAAGCACATTGCGAGCCCGTGGTTTTGACCCACGGTTTTAACCCGTGGGTTTACAACATGTTCCGTTCGATAATCTGGCTGCACAAAATAATTCACTGCGCCAGTCACAAATCATTCCTTTTTAAAAATGTCCAACTCGTAGGGCCAGCGAAAGTAAATCGCAGCCACCCCTCCCCCTTTCTTTTGAGCTCGCTTGTGCTTTGCCACCAATGACGTGCAGGAATGAACCCCGCCCACTAACTACGTAGTAAGGGCGAAATTGCATCAATAAACAAGGATATTCTGCGCGTGTGTTTCGATCGCTCTCACAGCGATCAGTGGGATCGTTATAGGCGTGCGTCCGATCAGATCATTTGCATGTAAACTCTGTAGCGACATCGGTCGCTCGGCAAAACTCGGGTAAGAATCGCCCAAGAACGATCTAGATCGGTACGTTTTGTGAATCTAGGCCATAGTGTTCTGGGACCCTCACTCTGGAACGCTATACCATTCTCGCTGTATCAGGCTGATGTGGTGGAAGTGTTTTAAGAGACAGTTAAAACCATTTTTATTCTTTGAAGCTTACAGCAGCTGATGCTCATATATTTGGTCGATTGTGGCATCAGATTCCAGGTTCAACTTTTGAGGATCTGGACCAGGGATACGGTTTGATTGACACCGAATGTGAGCGAGAGAGTGTTTGCTTCTTTGTTTGGGATTGTTTGAACTGTCCTGCTGATTTTCTCCATCTACGTTGGTGCACGGTTTACTGTTCTAATTTTTTTTTTTACCATCTTTTTATAGTGCTTTTGAATTTATTTATTTAAAACAATTATATTCCGCTCTATCAACATTTCTAGGCAGATTCCAACAAATATGCATAATTTATAACAGCCAAATGCATTAAAACAGCAATTACTTATGTAAATTCATTTTTAGTGAGAACTCATAATCGTCGGTATCACTTAGTAAGCAATATACAAGTACACACAAAGTTTCAAGTGTTCCATTTTGTTATACAATGACTATTAAAATCCTGAAATCTATCCCCCTTCCCTCACCTTATAGCAAAAACAATTGAGTTATATACACAGTAAACAGAATGGAACCAACTACAGGCGCCAATACCCATATATAGCTTATTAACAAACTTAGGCCCCCTATAGCCCCAAAAGAAACTAAAGTACCCCCACAAGGATGCCCAATGTCTGTATACGCAATAAAGAGCCATTCGGACTTCCTGACCACATTATTGGAAAAATCAGTGCCATCAAGGGCTGTGAACAGGAAATGAACTGTGTATACCAAGAACCAGGCTAATGATAGTCTCTCTTGTTCTCCCTCCTTTCCCACTCCCTCCCCCATCCCTTACCTCCCAAAGAAAAATACTCCATTTTCATAGCTTACAAATTCAAGGTGTTCAAGACAAAGCTACATGCCCTTACTGACAAACGTTGTATGTAGGGTTCCCAGGTCATCCAGTAACTTTGTTGTTGTTTATAGGTGGGGGATGTTGCATGAGCTCTCCAGTGCCAAAAGGAGGGTGGAGCATCCTCCAGCCAGTATAGCAATATATATCTCTTACCAACTATTATGACTTTTCGGATCAGCCTTCTTCCCCCTTTCTTGAATGACCCCTCCCACTGAAGGAAGAGCACCATCTGAGGGGAAGGGAGCACAATCTTTTGAAGAAGAGCTCCTAAATAAGAGCAGATTTTCCCCCCAAAATTAACTGAATGCGGGAGCAAAGCCAAAATGCATGACCTAAAGTGTTATCCTCCTGTTGACATCTGGGGCACCTTCTAGTGTCAGTTAAACCAAAGTGAAATGCCTGAACTTGGGAGATATAAGCTCGTAATATCACCCTGAAGATACTCTGCACTTGATATAGAAGAAACACCCAATCTAGGAGCCATCGTTATGACGTCCTCAACCACCTCCACTCCAAACTCCCCTTTCCACTTAGCAGCAATCTGTGTGTAGTTTCTAGGTGGGCTCAAGGCTCTTTTGAAAGTACAATATTGAGGGTATACATTCTTCCTCTTGGCCAAACAGAGTGCTCGACCCAGTTTCCACCTCCCAATGCCAATCCCTCCCTTTTCAAAGTTCTGATCTAATGTGTCAACTGTATATAGACGTATGTGTCAGTATGCCTCACTCCCGGATGATCCAACAGAGCCTCGAAAGGTACTACCAGCTCATCAATAAAAGAAAACGCATGTTTCCAGCAGAGAGTCTGCCCAGCGAGAACCCACTCACTATTCACACACCCGCCAACCAAAAATGTCAAACGAAGAAAACTATATGACAACCTAATGGCCACCAGAGCAGCAAAACTAGACAGAAAACTCACCAATCTGCTGTCTGTCTTCGATCACAGATTTAAAAAAAACCTTCAAAAAAGAAACAAAACTCTACTCTTCAAGAAATACATAAAACTTATTTGACACGACCGGATCCATCCCAAGCTCCACCTACTATACTGTCTACTCCTTATCAAATCTAAAATGTTCAAATTACCCAACATGTATTACCTAATTTCATGTCAATTCTTATGTAATCCACCTATATATCTTGTAACTTCAGGACAACTCTTATGCAATCCGCCTTGAACCGCAAGGTAATGGCGGAATAGAAATCACTAATGTAATGTAATGTAATTGTCCAGTCCGGGAGTTGAAGTCCAGATTTCCCACAATTACATCGGTGTGGGGGTGTGGCATATTCCACAATTTCATCAAAGCTTGCCATATCATCCTCATGTACTTTAAGATCAAGTGGGTCTTATATTGGGGGGCGGCAGTTTGCAAAGTGACACCTGCAAAAGGTAGTGTGGATGCAAGGGTCTAAATAAGAGAGCATTCCAGGTCCCACAAGGTGTAATCCGAGGTACCCAAAAACCAGCCCCTTAGATGTCGGAAACCACACGCCAAATTATAAAGATACAAATTTAGGACACCCATCCCCTCCCCCTTTTTCCAACTACCTACCTAAATTCCAGCTTAAGCTTAGATTTTGTCCCTTTCCAAAAACTGTTTTCAAAGCCGAGGTCAGCACTGCAAGTTCTTTCCTCTTAATCCGCACTAGGAGTTGTTGGCGGGTATATAACCATCAGGGGAAGATTATCACACTATATAGAGCAATTCTACCACTCAGTGGGAACGGGTTCCAAGTGTCCAGTTGACATTTGGTATCAGCCAAAAATCTGGAAACATTACAGTCATATAGCGTACGAGGATCCGACGTTAAGCATTATTCCCAAGTAGGTAAATTCTTCCCCTGTCCAGCGGAAGGGAAAATTTCAGAACTCTCTAGTCTGAGTCAAGGGTGCCATGGCTTCTGATTTAGAGGCATTTAATTTAAATCCAGAGAAGTCCCCAAATTCACACATGCTTTCTAGTAATACAGGTAGGGACGAGACTGGGTCCATGATATGAACCAGAAGATCATCTGCAAATGCAGATTTTGAATTCACCAGAGTCTATACGTACCCCCTTGACCTCCAGGTTCCAGTTAATCTCATGGATCAATGGGTCAAGGGTTAGGACAAACAGCAAAGGGGAGAGGTGGCACCCTTGTCTAGTCCCTCTCCTTATTTCAAAGGGATCAGCGAGTTGTCCATTTATCATATCTGTGCTTGGGGGTCTGTCGTAAGGCACTCAAACAGCGTCTCCCATACGTCCGTTATACCATATTTCCCCATGAACTCCCAGTGTACCCTGTCAAAGGCTTTTTCCACATCAAAGCTTATTAGCAAGGAGGGGACAGCTGTAGCATGTACAGCCATCAAGGAAGCTAGAATTGTTCTGATATTTTTAACTGCTCGGTGACCCCAAACAAATCCTACCTGCAGGATACGTATCCAGCAGGATACGTGCCAAGCAATTGGATAACACTGAGGTCAGTATTTTAGTTTCAAAACAAAGCAGGGATATAGCTCGGGAAGACTCTGGGAAGGAAGGGTTTTTCCCCGGTTTGGGCAAAACAATCATATGGGCCCTACGTAGCGAGTCGGGCATTGATTGCCGGTCAATAATGACGTTGAACTGTTCCATTAGAATTGGTAAAATACTTTCCCCCATTAGTCTATAAAACTCGGCTCTATAACCTTCAGGACCTGGTGCTTTTCCCAATTTACTCTTCAAACAGCAATTACTTAATAAACCTCAAATTCTTTTCCTACTCATATTGTAAACTGCTCAGAAGGCTCACTGATTGGACGGTATATGAAATTTTAAGTATGCTTGCCCTGTGGTACCTTCTCTGCTGTCATATTCCCCAAGTACCAGAACTATTCACAGTTTCTAGATACGTTTGTTTGAAAGTTGCTAAAGACGCAAAATCTTCTGTATTGATATTGATCTTCATAACATATAAAGAGAAAAGTCACAGACCGTCAAAGCACATTTCAGTATGAATTAAAAAACTGGCCCACAGAAAATTCAGAGCACCTTCCTTACCTTTGCCCCTTTTACTCCACTGCAGTCACATTTTGATCCCGGTGAACAACCATGGCAAATCTGTAAAACCAGATCACAGATATAAAATTAAAACATGTTCAGATTTTTTTTTTTTAAGTTCAACACAAGTTTTATTGAATTTTATGAGGTATACATACCAAAACATGAGAAATCGGTAAGTAACATACAGAAGAAAAGTACAATTCAAGGTACATTCATCAGCATAAGACTAATAATTCATCATGAATAAACTGAAAGTGTAGAAAATTCTTCAACATTTGGATGGATAAGGAAATAGGGAAATAGAGCCTCAGAGTGATATTAATATGGGTGATTGTGAGGAAAAGACATTGTGTATAAGTAGTTCCAGAATGTACAAAAGGTCAGTTATCAGTGTAATCATAAATGGGTTTCCATATGTCGTAAAAGCGAGTAAGGTTTCCATTTTTCTCAGCAAAGACTTTCTCAAATTTAGCTGTGATACATAGCGTATTCCACCATGTAAGGTAGTTGGCTTTGGATAAATCTTTCCAGTTGTATAATAACGCTTGGATTGCTATTGATAACATTATAGTCAGAAGAGTGCCTTCATTTGCGGTTAATGGTGTTGATAGAGCCTGGGTTCTTAATAGGAGGATAAGGAATGAGAAATCCTCTTTAATGTTTAGAATAGTACATATTGTGGACCATACCTTGTCCCAGTATAGTTGAATGATGGGGCAAGATACGAGAAGGTGTTCAAGGGTTCCCTCTTGTTGAAGGCACGACCAGCAAAGTGGAGATGTTTTGGGATCTATTCTATTTGATAATACAGGAGTCCAAGTCGCTCTATGATAAACAAAGAATATGGATTGAAGTAAGGATGCTGACTTGATTGATTTGAAAAAAGTTGACCATATTTCGGTCCAGTCAATGGCGTCAGAGGGTAGCTTGAGTTGATGTTGCCATTTGGTCTCGAGTTCTATAGGACCATTGAAAGATGATTTCTGTAATATTTTATACCATATAGATGCCCGTAAGGATGTAGTATATATCTTAGCCAGAGTGTTATTTAAGCCAGAGTAGTCTGCCATCTTTAAAGCACCAGGTAGGGAGTGCTTGATGCAATGTGTAAGTTGGACCCATCTAAAGTGTTGAGTGTTTGGCAGGCCAGTCTTGGATGTCAGTTCCTGAAAAGATAACCACTCTCCATCTTTCATAAGATCCTGTACTGACCATATTTTATGGTTTTGCCAGATTTTCCAATCTATTACCGCATTCTGTATTTTGAATCTGTCATTGTTCCATAATGCATGTAAATTGGAGTGCTCCCATGTCATGGAGAAAGTGGAATCAACGGCTGTAATGGCCTTTTTATATGCCTGTAATATGAGGTCACGTTTGTCCTGTTTGGTTAAATCTGTACCTGCTAGATAATGAAGTCGATGTTCACCATATATTGCTTTCTCCATGTGTAGCCAAGCGGGGGGATCAAGATCTCGTGATCCGTGATGTCCTTCTGACCACTGTCGCATAATAAATGCTTGATGATAATGAATGAAGCTAGGAAAATTTATTCCTCCATGCGATCTGGGTGCCTTTAATTTTGAGAGCGCTATGCGAGGTTGTTTGTTATTCCATAGAAATTTCGTTAGTAAGGAATCAACCTGCTTGTAGAAGGACGAAGAAAGATAGATAGGCAGCATGCTCAATACGTAGTTGACTTTGGGAGCCAGCATCATCTTTATCGACTCAAGTCTGCCCCACCATGTTAACGTCAGTGGCGACCATCTAGCGATATTGGTTTTGAGAGTGTCCATTAAGTATTCCTCGTTAAGACGGATGGTGTCATCCAGTGAGGGACCAAAATGGACCCCTAAATATTTCATGGAAGAGGCCACCCAATGAAAACCGTATTTAGAGACTTCAAATTCAGCCGCTGGACAGTTTATCGACATAATCTCAGATTTACTCTTGTTTAATTTGTAGCCAGACACTGCGGCATATTCAGATATTGTGGATATTAGATGAGGCATTGATGATGGTGTAATGAATAATAATATGTCATCTGCATAGGCCGAGGTTTTGAATTCACGCTCGTCGATTTTAAAGCCAGAGATATGCGGACTGTGTCTAATTCGTTGCAGAAGAGGTTCAAGTGCCAGGTTAAATAGCAAGGGCGATAACGGGCATCCTTGACGCGTGCCCCTGTTGGGGTAGAATGCAACAGATGGTGTTCCGTTAATAAACGTCTTGGTAGTAGGTTTGGAGTATAAGACCCTTATTTTTGTAATGAAAGCATCAGAAAGGCCATACCATTTCAGGACTTGAAATAAGAAAGGCCATTCTATTCTGTCAAAGGCCTTCTCAGCGTCTAGCCCAACTGCCATAATTTCTTGATCTTGATTGTGAATATGAGATAATACTAGGGCAAAAGATCTAGTATTGTCGCTGGAAAAACGGCCAGTGACGAAACCACTCTGGTCTGAAGAGATTAATTTAGTAATAACCTTTTGAAGTCGAACTGATAGCAATTTGGCGTATATTTTCGCATCAACATTAATTAATGATAGTGGTCGATAATTGGCGACGTATCTCTTGTCTTTACCCGGTTTTGGAAGTACTATCAGAGAAGCTTCCGTAAATGTACCAGACGCCTCACCATCAGCTATGAGGTGTTCAATGAATTGCAGATAAAATGGTGTCAGGACTTCTTGAAAGGTTCTATAAAATTCGACTGTTAAGCCGTCTGGACCTGGAGCTTTCTTAAGGGCCAAAGACTGTATGACATCTGACAATTCAGATAATGTTATCGGGTTATCTAAGGTAGCATTATCTTTGTGATCAAGCATCAGGTGTGGAATATCTCTCAAAAAGTCACAAGTAAGTTGAGGATCGCAAGGATTTGATGTATATAAGTTGCGGTAAAAGTCCATGAAGGCCTGGGATATGTCAGTGGGATCAGTGACCTCTATTCCGGAGTCAAGTTTGATGGATTCAATGTATGATTTCTCACTGCGTTTCCTAAGGTAATTAGCGAGTAGGCGTCCACATTTGTTACCCGTAGCATAATATGACGCAGATTGTTGAAACACATTTTGAGAAGCTCTATGACTCAAGGCGGAGTTATATCGAAATCTAGCCTTATTTAGGTTCTGTAAGAGAGACATATCCGTTGGAGTGCGTTGGTGTTGTGATTCTAAAGATCTAATATTATCTTCCATGAGTTTCTGTTCGGCTTTCCATTTTTTTTGGGTATGTGCAGAATAGTTAATAGTTACTCCCCGAACATAAGCTTTAAAAGCATCCCAGCAGCAAATCCATGAGGTATGTTCAGGTTTGTTGAATCTGAAGTATTCAGTGATCTGTGTATTCATATGTTGGTAGAATTGTGGATCTTGCAGAAGGGAATTATTAAATCTCCATTGAGAGGTGGTCGAGCGGGGTATCTTCTGTTTGAGCTGTATAGATATAGCTGCGTGGTCAGAAACAAGTATAGGAAAAATATCCGACTTTAGTACAGTGGAGCTTAAGGATTCACTTACCAAGAAAAAATCGATACGCGAGTAAGATAAGTGTGGAGGGGAGTAGAATGTGAAAGAGTTGGTATCGTGATGCATGTGTCTCCATATGTCAAGGAGTTTGGCGTCTTCAATTAGATTATGCAAGGCGTACCATGAGCGAGTTTTCTTGTAGGCACAGGAGGACTGTCTATCTCTACTGGGAACCATGATAAGATTGAAATCGCCCGCCAATATCAGTTGGGAGTCGTCGTCCTCAAGGAGGGTTTGGTGCAATGCGTGGAAAAAATCTGGGCAGTCTGTATTTGGGCCGTATATGTTCAGGAGGCAATATACCGCACCAGCGTGAAGGAATTTAACCTTAACCCATCTGCCATTAAGATCCGTGGAGGAGGATATTATTGAGAGATCAATTTTTTTCCTGAATAGTGTCAACACTCCACCTTTTCTGTCAATAGCAGGTGAAAAATATGGAGGAAGAGCCCAAGGGTATTGGACTTTAGCTGAGGAGTTGGAATCCAAATGAGTCTCCTGAAGCATTACAATATCTGGTTGAAAACCTTCAAGATACGTCAATATTTTTTTGAGTTTAATTTGATTATTGAGACCTTTTGTGTTCAAAGAAATAATGTTAAGAGACATAATCAGGCATAAAATAAAGCATATAGGCAGTGTATTGCAAAAGAAAAAATATCATAGTATCATGACTCTGAGGAGGCATACATGACATCCATATGTAGTGTGAAACAGTAAATATGAACCAGAACAATGCATACATAAACATTAGACAACTAACAGCTAAACAAATGCACCACATATCCTCAGTGGTGACTAGGAGGTCACCTCTAATAGACAGTGCGAGTGCAGCCAAAAGGCACCCAGAGACAGGAGCCAGAGAGGTCAGGGCCCCCGTCGCCCTCTGAGACTGTTATGTTAGAGAATCAGAACTATTATAATATAACACTCTGAACTAAGGAGAAGAACATATGGTTAACAGAAAACACCATGGCAGTAAATATGACATAGCAGCATATTTATATCTGTATAAATGTGAGCAGGTTCTTAAGTAAATGAGTCACAGTGGTGCAGTTAGACCTGGTTAATTGGCGTCGGTGAGAGTTGTTCAATGTAGGAAGCCAGATCATCCGGATTAGTAAAGTCCTTGGTGCTGTTGTTGAGGGTCACCCTCATGCGAGCTGGGTACATGAGACCGAATCTTGCATTTAAGGATTTGAGTTGAGGCCTGAAGGATAATAGGAGCTTGCGACGCTGAGCCGTAGGTTTGCTCAGATCTGGTACGAAGAGCAAGGTGGCACTCTCATGCTGGATCGGTGCTTTTATTTTCGCTCTCTGCATGATGGTAAGCACGTGCTGGTATCTCAGAATTTTCATCACTACAGGTCTGGGCCGACGATCAGTAGGAGTGCGGTGAGAGGGCACACGGTGTGCACGTTCAATTTCAAAATCATGAGAAAAAGTAATATCAAGTAGTTTAGGTATGAGGGTTTCCAGCTGCTGAATGAGATCATTATCTCTGCCATTTTCTGGTAGCCCTAAGAGACGTATGTTACAGCGCCGGGACCTGTTATTATTTTCCTCCATCTCCTGCTCTAGGTGTGTAATTCGAGCAGTCTGGTGTCTCAGTTCAGTGAGCTGCAGTGTAGTCGCGTCCATCTTGGATTCTAAGGAGCCCACACGTGTCTGCATCGAGGCAAGTTCAGAGGATAAAGTAGTGATTTTTTCATTTATTTCATCGGTGCTCACCTTGGTCTCCGTCACCAGTTCTTTTAGTTCCCTCAGTTCGTTAAGAATCTCGCGGTTAGAATCGCCAGCAGGGGAGGAGGGAAGCGGCGTTTTGGAAGGGGAGACCGGGTCAGGCTTGTGCCTCTTTCCTTTTTGTTTGTCCGACATCGGGGCAGCAGGAGTCAGCGGGAGTCGGCAAATTACACCAAGTTATTCACTGCGGTGTATTGAAGCAGCGTCAGGGTGATTCGCTGAGAGTAGCGATGTTGAAGATTATATTTTGAGCGGATTCTGTTAGAGGGTCTCGGGAGCTCCGTGCTCAGGCAGCCATCTCGTGCGGGCTCAGCAGCGCCCCCCAAACATGTTCAGATTTAAAAAAAAAAAAAAAAAAAAAAGAAGGTATCTTCAAAAAGGCACATCAAGTTACAATGAAAAAAAAAAAAAAAGTTATGGTAGCGAGTTCAATTAACAGAACAGCAACAAAACATACAACACAGCTGGGCAAGGTTTGGAAACCATGAGACTTTTCCCACCAGGAACTATCACTACAGGTGTTTTAATGCAATTTGTATACTGACAATCTTTCATCTGAGTCATTCAAATGTGTATAGGTTTGTGGGGGACAAGGCTGCAGTTGAGCATTGAACCACTAGATGGTGCCCTAGGATGCAGATTATGCTGTCGGTTGGGCATAGAATGGAAACTGAGTACAGTACTACTGTATACTTTTTTGTCTTTCCTTTTCTGATACCTTGTCACATTATCTCCAGTGACTGCCCATATCAGTTTTCTGACTTACATACAAGGGGAAGGTCACAGAATCCCAGAACTGGTCAGAGACCTCAGGGGTGTATCCTATACTGGATAAACCTGTACTGGAACAAGGCATCATCATGGCAAAGCAATTAATATGTAATAAAGCGAAAAAGCAAATAAAAGTTTTGATCTACTGAGTCTTCTGCTCTTTCTGCTGAATTTAATAATGACTCGCGTCAAAACAATGAATGGGGAAATCGAAAACCTTGGTACTCTATCTGTGTGAGTGATTAAAGAGAATATTGGCAAAATTGGTATCAACATCACTCCTCTAGTGCAATAAACAAACTCTTTGTGCAAATTAATCATTTTAGAAAAAATATTCTCAGAGACACGGAGGCAAAAACAAGGGACGAAGCCCCAAGAATGTCGCCTCACCACCCAGTGATAGAAGCACCACCCAAGCAAATAGAAAGCAGTCACAAACGCAATTGCATCTCTCACCACAGTGCTTATAGCCGGGCACTTTGGCTCCTTGTGACCTGGGCAAGCCATTTAACCTTCCACAGCCATAAGTCCTCCAAGATTGGTTCTCAGGCCACTACTCTAACCATTGGGTTACTCCTCAATTCCTGATGATAAAGAGGAGACTGAAGGGTATTCTGGAGTGCTTCATATTAGAAAATGACATGGGGACAAATTTTTCCCCGTCCCTGTGGGAACTCATTTTCCCATCCTGGCAAATTCTTTTTCTGTCCCTGCCCCATTCCTGCAAGCTCCATCCTCATCTGCCCAAGCCTCAAACGCTTTAAAATCCTAAGTAGCAATGCCTAAGCTCCGCCCTCATTTGCCCAAGCCTCAAACGCTTTAAAATCCTAAGTAGCAATGCCTAAGCTCCGCCCTCATTTGCCCAAGCCTCAAACGCTTTAAAATCCTAAGTAGCAACATTCTAGAGCTCAGATTGTGATGTCATAATACCTCATTCCACCAATGCCTAAGCTCTGTCCTCATCTGCACAAGCCTCAAACACTTTAAAATCATAAGTAGCAACATTCTAGAGCTCAGATTGTGATGTCATAATGCCTCATTCCACCAATGCCTAAGCTCCATCCTCATCTGCACAAGCCTCAAACACTTTAAAATCATAAGCGTTCGAGGCTTGTGCAGTTAAGGCAGAGCTTACAGGAATGGAGCAGAGACAGGGACAGCGACAAAACTCACGGGGAAATTGAGTTCCTGTGGGGATGGGAAAAATTTGTCCCTATGTCATTCTCTACTTCATACTCCTACAATCCAAAAGGAGAAGAATGGAGATATTTGGTGCCTAATTTGTACCTGAAGGAGCGGAAGAAGCAATACAGAGCTATCCAAAGGGGGCTCTCCCAGAAGAGAGCTCGAGCGAGGTATAATCCAGACACCACAGCAGAGAAAAAGAGGGGATTTTTGTATGTTATTTTGCAATCCGCCTAGAACTGTACCTAGGGTGGAATAAAATTTTTATAAATGGTGAAGAAATCTGCATCAGATCCCAGTATGAGAGGGAGATTTATTTGGAAATTTAAGATTCACCCATTTACAGAGCCCAAGAAGTCACCCAGAACCATAAAAGGGACACTGGGACTCACAGACACAAGTATTTAGGAGTTCAGGTTTCAGAACACTGCACTGGCTGTAACAAATCTGACGCTTATTGCTCCTCCCTTCCCTAATGTTTTTCCCTTAAATGTTCTTTACTATTTTAAATTGTATTTCTGCACCTACCCCTTCCTTCTGTATCAATTAATTTTGTCCTGTCAGTCATATTTATATAATTTGTTCCCCTTTGATTATTGTAACTCAATATTTTTATCTTTTGTACATCGCTTAGAAGTCGATATAAGCGATTAATCAAATACATATTAAACTTGGAAACTTTACTGAATCTGACCCTCTATCATCATATTCGTTTCACATGGCATTGGCAAATTCACAGCAGGACAGAACTTTAGCCACTTGAATGTGTTTTTACATTAAATTCATTTCAAAACTATAACTGGGCCTTGGATAAGATCATTCCACTTCTGAAGGGCTCACAGGAGACTGAGTGTGTGATTGAGACAGCATGAGAGAATCAACCCCATGTAGGGTTGCCAGATTTTAGCCCCACCCCCAGGCCCGCCCAGGTCCACCCAGCCCTGCCCCATTACGCCCAAGTCACGCCGTTCCACCCCAGCCTCACCCCCTCAACCTGTTCTCGTCCTCGGGACCGTGTCGGAAGTGCATCTGTGCATCCGTGCATGCGTAAATGCCCTCCCGACGCAGTCCCGAGGTGGAAGATTTTCAAAACCCAGACAAAGTGCCGGGTTTTGAAAAGCCATCCAGAAGCCCAGACATGTCCTCTAAAGCAGTGTTCTTCAACCACCGGTCCATGGACCGGTGCTGGTCCACAGAAATCTCCTGCCAGTTCACAGGGCCGGCACGTGCATCAGGCCCAAAACTCTGCTCTTCAACTGCCGGTCCGCGGTGCGATCGATGCGTTGTTAATGTGTGTGTATATATGAAAAATGAATGGAAAAAATAGTGTTACAATTAGGACTATGGGGGCAGGGTCTAGGGTGGAGATTGGGTAGAGATGGGTGGGGTCTGGCCCACGACTTAGCCCAGTGTTCTTCAACCGCCGGTCGGCGGACCGATGCCGGTCCACAAAATAATTTTTTAAATTTCTGCCGGTCCATAGGTGTAAAAAGGTTGAAGAGCACTGCTCTAAAGAAAGGACATCTCCAGGAAAATCTGGATATTAGAAAATGCACGGTGACAAAATTCATCACCGTTCCCGTCCCCACAGATAACCGCGGGAAACCATCTTCATGTCATTCTTTAAGGAGAGAGGGAAGAATCAAGAGTACGAATGGCCACAACCACTGACCCTCAAGCTTTGCTGTGAAGAATGCTGAGATTGAGCAGCAACATTCCAGAGCAGATATGTGATGTCATAATGCCTCATTCCAAAAGTGCCTAAGAGCCAATCACGTCAGTGATGTCACAATGGCTTCATTATCCTTGGCTCACATAAGAATCAGAGTATGAATGGCCACAACCACTGACCCACAAGCTTTGCTTTGAAGAATGCCGGTGTAGAAGGACTGAGGTTGAAACAGACACTACAGAATGACAGTCTCTGGTATCCAGAGCAGATATTGTGATGTCATAATGGCTTCATTATCCTTGGCTCAGATAAGAATCAGAGTATGAATGGCCACAACCACTGACCCTCAGGCTTTGCTTTGAAGAATGCCGGTGTAGAAGGACTGAGGTTGAAACAGACACTACAGAATGACATGGGATTATTTCCCGCGGTTATCCGTGGGGACGGTGATGAATTTTGTCACCGTGTTATTCTCTACTGGACATCTGTTAACCTCCTTCATCCCCATAGGGCTTATCACAGAAGGAGGGGCTCCATTTGTTATGTGGTGCATGTGTTTGATGTAAGCAAGGCACCCTGTTTAAACAGAGGAAAAGTGGGACTCTCTCGTCAGGTCAGGGCAGGTGATGGGCAGATGCAGATTCACAGTGGACGCAATACATCCCAAGCACTCTAGAGGGGGCACTTTTCCTACAGTCTGTTAGGACAGGTCAATTTCTGAACTGCAGCCAACATACACTTTGCACATTGTTCCAACCAAAATGAAGCCTCAAAGACAAAAGTTCTTTTTTTATGCAAACAAGAAAACAGGATGATATGGAGAGGCCAAGAAATGCATACATATTTAGCCTGAAGTGTTTACTAAATTTTAGTGAACAAAACAAAGAGATCTGGAGGAATGGCAGTCTGATTTGGGGCTGTGGGTTTTCAAACTAAGTTAAAACCACCAACAAATTAGATCACAAATCATCCACCAGAGTTGCGAGTGGATCCTGACTTTTAGTACACAGCCACTTCTGCAGATCAGCTTCCTCCTCTATAACATTACCAAAATGCGTCCTCTTCTCTCTGAACACATGACCAAAACCCTTGTCCATGCTCTCGTCGCCTCGCGCTTAGACTACGGCAACGTACTTCTCTCGGGCCTCCCGCGTGCCCGTCTCTCACCTCTTCAATCCGTTCAAAAGGCTGCTGCGCAACTCATATTCCGTGAGAGCCTCTATTCTCACATTACCCCTTCTCCTCAAGTCGCTTCATTGGCTCCCCGTCCATCTCCAAATACAGTTTAAACTCCTCTTGCTGACTTACAAGTGCATTCGCTCTGAAGCCCCCCCACCCCCATGCTCCTCTTATCTGTACCCTTCTCTTCCACTGCCAACTCCAGACTCCGTCCCTTCTTTCTTGCGGCGCTGTATGCCTGGAACAGGCTGCCTGAATCAATACGTCGTGCTCCCTCCCTAGCAGCGTTCAAATCCAAGCTAAAAGCCCACTTTTAAAAATCTGGTTTCAACTCCTAACTCCCACTCACGGCTGTCAGATCCCTAGACTCACTGTATCATTTCCTCTACCAAAATCTCCCCAACCCCAAAATGTCCTGTCTAAATTAGATTGTAAGCTCTTGTAAGCAGGGACCATCTATAGCAGAAGTGTCCAACCTGTAGCCCTGTGAAGTATTTTGTGCGACCCCAGTTGAGGGTGATGCAGTGTTTTCCTCTGCTGCCCCTGGGTGTTTACCATCTCGCCGGCTCCCTCCTCTGTCTTGCTGCAGCGTTTGCGCGGCCCCCAGAAACATTTTTTTCAGCCAAAAGGTTGGACATCCCTGGTCTATAGTATGTTAAAATGTACAGCGCTGTGTACGCCTTTCATCGCTTTAGAAATAATAAATAGTAGTAGCAATTTGCACCAACCAGTAAATCAGCTAGCCCTGAGGGCCACAAAGTAACAGTCAATCTGCAGCTTTCCAGGGCCCTTACACTTGGACCACTTTGCTGGAAGCATATATGAAGTGTGCTCGCCAATGCCATGCTTTAGATCAGGAGTGGGCAACTTATAGCCCATTTGGCCTGCTGCAAGACCATGGGAAGTTTACCCCGAAAACATTATTAACCAGCTCAGCTTGTTTTGACTATCAGGCCTCTTATTTCCCAGGATTGTAGAGTGAGGTTAAACTGGAAATAGCCAAAGAGAGTCTCCTCTTATTGCTTATTTTTCTCTTCCCCCTCCCCCCCCAGAGATTAGGGGTCCTCCCCTCTTATTTTACAATGATGTGTATTTGATTTTCTCTCTTTTTTCCCCATTTTCTAATTGTTTGAGAATGAATGCGTATCTCATTGCTCTTATCGAGTTTATACTTGTTGATTCTGATAAAGGCAAATCAAAAGAAAAGAAAAAAAAAATTTCTAACCTATCTGCTATAACCCAACCTGTTCCAAAGTGTCTTCTAGATTAACCATATCATGTTCCAAATGTGACAGAAGTCAATGTTCTGCCCCTAATCTTAAAATATCCTGATATCAGGGGGAAGGTCATTGTAAGAAGTGAAACCTCACTAATGAAGATTTAAGTCTAAAGCAAACTTTGCTTCCATGATCCTCACTCCCCAGGGCTCAGGGAGTTTGCGAAAGATGCTGCCTTCGATGCTGCTCTGGGGGACAGAGGAGTACATGCTCCTTTCTAAGAAAACATATTGTCTGCCATCTGTCATCAGCAAGTGAATGTGCTCTGGAGGAAACCCTGCCCTTGACCTGACCTTGAAGTGAGGGATGGGAAGATCCTCGTTATGCCTTTAAAAGGAGCCCTAGAGATTCCTGACGGGATGCATTGAAGGAGAGAGCAACGTGTTGCATGAAGCTGGATATGTTTAAGCCTGTGGCTGTCACCTCCCCTCACCCTTCTAAAACACGACAAATGAAACGATTTCCTGTGGGAGCAGAAAGCAAAATGTTACATTTGCCAAGGAGCCTCAGATCATATCAAATATGGCGAAAAGAACTGAAAACTACGGACCAGAAAAGAGAAGGCGATTTCTCACTCCATCAATAAGGTACTGAAGGATGTCCTGGAATGAAGGGGCACAGGATGAAGATGAACAGAAAATACGTCTTCATGGAAAGGGTGGTAGATGGCCAACAAATTACATCAAAGAAAAATCCCCCAAAACGGATGCCTAAAAGGCCCTAAAAAAATTTGTTTTTTTGCTTTGATGTAATTTGTTGGTCAAGCTCTTTTGTTAATACAGAATGTTTCATGTATTAATATAAATTGATAAATAAATAAATAAAGAACAAAGGGTGATAGATGTGTGGAACAACATCCCAGTGGAGATGGTGGAGACAGAGACTGTATCTGAATTCAAAGAAAGCATGGGAGAAGCTCAGATGATCTCGGAGGAAGACGAGTCCTGACTCTACCAGACCCGCCCAAAGGTATAAACTATCCTTCCCCTCTCTACACGGTATTCGCTATGCAGGCAAACTGGGAAAATCGCTTCTCTTCAGAATCACAGGCCTTTGGAACGACCTTACTAACCCGCTGCGGAACCTGGGCTCCCTCCAATTATTCCGCAAGCAACTGAAAACCTGGCTTTTCACTAAAATGTAATTCTATCCCCCCTTACTTTTCTCTTCTATATATAAGTTCATGTAAACCTTTTATTTCCCTTCTCTTCCTATATTTTAAGATCTTGTAAACGGTGCCGAGCTCCATATCCGTGGAGATGATGCGGTATATAAACTTAAGGTTTAGTTTAGTCTAGGGTATTAATCTGCCATCATTTCCTGTGGTTCTATAGTGTCGTTTAATTGATATCAAAGACCTCAGTAATATCACATAATGATACCACTGTACCAAGTTCATAGGTCACCACTGACATTACCTCCAAAGAAAGAATTCATAAATTAAAAAACAAACTGCTATGACATTTCAAGTCCAAACTAAAAACGATGCATTTGGAACATGAATGTCCTTCTCAGGACAATCTCATACTTTCTCCCCTTCCTTTTGTTTTTTTCCCCTTTTATGTTCTTTTTCTCTTATAATCGAAGTTCTCCCCTTTTATCCTTGTGTTTAAGTATGTCAAAAATGGTGTAGCTTTGTCTTACAATAAACTCTCTGTCCCGTTTCCACATTTGTCAGTTTTTTAATGCATTTTATTGTAGCTCGATTAAGCGGTATAACAAATTTTAAATAAATTTGAAAAACTTGGAAACGGTGGTCTCCAACATGCAGCTCCCCCTGGGCCACCTGCAGCTTCCGAAGTCCTCCTTTCAGGGAGGCAGGGCTGCTGCCTCTGCACTCAGAGGCTGTGAGATCAAATCCTGGTGCCACCACTTGTGACCCTGGGCATGTCACTTAATCCTCCAGGAAAGAGACAGACAAGACAGCGGCCAAGGAGAAAGAGCGAGAAAGAGGCAGAAACATATACAGATAGCGGCCAAGGAGAGAGACAGAGAAAGAGACAGAAAGACAGACACACAGCGGCCAATGAGAGAGAGAAAGAGACAGAAAGGCACATAAACAGCGGCCAAGGAGAAAGAGAGAGAAAGAAACAGAAACACACAGAGAGCGGCCAAGGAGAGAGAGAGAAAGAAAGAAAGAGAGAAAGAAAGAGACAGAAAGACAGACAGACACACAGCTGCCAACGAGAAACAGAGAAAGAGACAGAAAGACAGACAGACACACAGACAGTGGCCAAGGAGAGAGACAGACAGACAGCGACCAAGGAGAGAGAGAAAGACAGACAGCGACCAAGGAGAGAGAGAAAGACAGACACAGAAAGACAGACAGCGGCCAAGGAGAGAGGGAGAGACAGAAAGACAGGCAGACAGCGGCCAAGGAGAGAGAGAGAGACAGAAAGACACACAGACAGTGGTCAAGGAGAGACATAGAAAGAAAGAAAGACAGACAGACAGCGGCCAAAGAGAGAGAGAGAGAGAGAGAGAGAGAGACAAAGAAAGACAGCGGCCAATGAGAGAAAGGCAAAGAAAGACAGACAGACACATCTATTCTAGCACCCGTTAATGTAACGGGATTAAAGCCTAGTGAAGTATATGTTAGTACTAGACCAATAATCTCTTTACAGTGTATATGAGGCCGCAATATATAAACAGGCACCATATAGCTTTACAATATTAGAGATTTAAAAAGAGTACAGAGAATAGTTAGTGATTTAGAGAGAAGTGAATAAGGACTACACTAACAATTGGTTAAGATTTATCAAGTAGAATCAATACTAACATTATTTTTTAACGTTTGATAACCAGTCTGAGCACGTGGATCAAGGCGGGTCACAAAGTTCATAGTAAGCTTGAAATCTTTTGATGGTCCTTAGGGCTTTCTCATATTCACACTGTGGCCCTTTGCATGAAAAAGATCAGCCCCCTCTTTTACTAAGGCACGCCAGCTGGTTTAGCGCATGCTAAAGGCTACCGTGTCCATAGAAGGAAGTTAAGTGGAATCTATTATGATAATGAGTCAATCTATAAAAAGGAGAGAGGGGAGTTCTGGGTAAGCGCAAGATGGTGGAAACAGTGCATCAGCTGATTTCCTGGTTTGGAATTACACCCGCTTTCAGGCTGCTAAGGTAGTTTTTACAAGATTGCTGATAATATGTTTACAGTAAGTGATAGAGAAGTTAATATGATGGTTAAAAGTGTAGGTGGAAGGATAATGATATTGTTTATGCTATGTGGTAGGAGGAAAAACCCTCCCGACTTCAGCTCCTGAGGACGCATTGATTGCGAAACATAGAACTACTTCGGGCTGAAAGCTGAATTGATTGCATTTGCTATTTGGATAAACATTGATTCTGGAATAGTATCCATAAACTCAAGACCGGAAAACTGTGGTTGAATAAAAAGGCAAGGTTAAGAACAGGAATCTACACGAGGATTTACAAAATGAATGGATGAACTTTGGGATGATTGAAAGGAAGGGGAGGGTTTCAATTTTAAATGTGGGGCGATTGATATTGTATATGGTATTGTGAATTAATTTATTGTTATATAAGTGTACAACATGCCGCTGTACTGGGCCATGGTACGCCCTCACCTGGAGTACTGCGTCCAGCACTGGTCGCCGTACATGAAGAAGGACATGGTATTACTCGAAAGGGTCCAGAGAAGAGCGACTAAGATGGTTAAGGGGTTGGAAGAGCTGCCGTACAGCGAAAGATTAGAGAAACTGGGCCTCTTCTCTCTCGAACAGAGGAGACTGAGAGGGGACATGATCGAAACATTCAAGATACTGAAGGGAATAGACTTGGTAGATAAGGACAGGTTGTTCACCTTCTCCAAGGAAGAGAGAACGAGAGGGCACTCTCTGAAGTTGAAAGGGGATAGATTCCGTACAAACGTAAGGAAGTTCTTCTTCACCCAGAGAGTGGTGGAAAACTGGAACGCTCGTCCGGAGGCTGTTATAGGGAAAAACACCCTCCAGGGATTCAAGACAAGGTTAGACAAGTTCCTGCTGAACCAGGATGTACGTTGGTAGGGCTAGTCTCAGTTAGGGCGCTGGTCTTTGACCAGAGGGCTGCCACGTGAGCGGACTGCAGGGCACGATGGACCACTGGTCTGACCCAGCAGCGGCAATTCTTATGTTCTTAACAAAAGAATAAATGTTTGACAATTAAATTAATAGAGCTTTAATAATAGCGGGTATTGTGTGGACATAAAATATAACGGGCGTGTTAGCGTTTAGCGTGGACTAAATCGGCTGGCGCACCTTAGTAAAAGGACCCCTTTGACATTCCTAAATTAAAAAAGATTTGAGTACAGACCTTATAAAAATAAAGGTCAACCTCCATCCTCCACATTGGTGCTGATTTTAAGTAGGTTGGCTCCTTTGAGCAAATCATGACAATTATGCTTTGATTGTTAAGCAGCACATCTGATTGCCAATAATAGACCATTTAAACCCAGAAACATGATGGAAAGGCCAAATGACCCTTTCAGCCGGCCCATCTGCAGGATCCACTGTCTCCTCCTCTCCCTAAGAGATTCCACGTGCCTGTCCCACTCTTTCTTGAATTCAGACACAGTCTTGTCTCCACCACGGCTACTGGGAGACTATTCCATGCAGCGAAGGTTTGGACAAGTTCCTGGAGGAAAAGTCCATAGTCTGTTATTGAGAAAGACATGGGGGAAGCCACTGCGTGCCCTGGATTGAAAGCATGGAATGTTGCTACGCTGGGGATTCCGCATGGAATGTTGCTACTCTTTGAGGTTCCGAAATCTTTTGTTACTTTTTGGGATTCCAGAATCTTGCTATTCTTTAGGATTCTGAATGGAATGTTGCTACGCTGGGGATTCCGCATGGAATTTTGCTACTCTTTGAGGTTCCGGAATCTTTTGTTACTCTTTGGGATTCCAGAATCTTGCTATTCTTTAGGATTTTGAATGGAATGTTGCTACGCTGGGGATTCCGCATGGAATGTTGCTACTCTTTGGATTTTGGCCAGGTACTAGGGACCTGGATTGGCCACCGTGAGAACAATGGGCTACTGGGCTTCATGAACCATTGGTCTGACGCAGTAAGGGTATTCTTATGTTCTTATGATATGCCACTTATTTCACAATCTGAGCGGTTGACAAAAAACTGAATAGTAATAAAAACAGAGACAATATTGGGTACAAAATGAATGTGGGGGGAAACACTGCTACAATTATTGTGTCGGGCAGAGCAAATCAGGGCAGTAGAAGGCTGCAAAGTGGCGTGTTTAGAGTGCTGCGGCCGCTGCTGGAATCAGGATGTTTGTCGGGGCCACGGGAAGGGAAGAGGGGCGGCAGCAAGGGACTAAGGGAGCCGGCCAGACCAAGGGAAAAGAGGGTCAGATGGGAGGCTGAACGCAGGTTTGAGTGTGCCGGGGTGGGGGGGGGGGGCGAAGACACCACCGATGAAGACAAACTGTCTTACGGGGGGGGGGGGGATCCCTAAGCGCGCATGCGCACTTCTGCGGCCACAGCATATGAATCATGGAAGCACGCAGATAAGAGTGCGCATGCGCGGCTAGGGTTTTATTATATAGGATGCGTCCTTAAAGAAAAAAGTTTTTAAGTGTTGATTTAAATTTGGAAGTGCAGTTTTCCTGTTTGAGATTACTAGGAAGGTTATTCCACAATGTAGGCGTTACAACAGAAAAAATAGTTTTGCGGGTGGTGTCAAACTATCTGGCGAATGGATGGAACAGAAGGTAGATTTTGGTGGGTTGATTGAAGAATCCTTGAGCCTATCACCTCTTAACTTCATCCTATGCCTCTCATTCTGGAGCTTCCTTTCAAAGACTCGCCTTATGCGCATTTATGTCACGTAGGTATTTAAACCTACGTGACATATCTCCCTATCATATCATATCATATAATATCATATAAACCTATCATATCATATCATATAAACCTATCATATCTCCCCTCTCCCGCCTGTCCTCCAAAGTATACCGATTGAGATCTTTAAGTCTGTCTCCATTCACCTTATGACGAAGACCACACCTTATGATGAAGACCATTTTAGTAGCCTTCCTCTGGACCGACTCCATCCTTTTTATATCTTTTTGAAGGTGCGGCCTCCAGAATTGTACACAATATTCTAAATGAGGTCTCACCAGAGTCTTATACAGGGGCATCAATACCTCCATTGTCCTACTGATTATACCTCTTCCTATGCATCCAAGCATCCTTCTTTATGGTTTATTACCTTCTTATTTGGTATTTATTTGAAATTACTCACTTCATTAAAATTTACCAGAAATTCAGGTATGTTCCTCTTCCCTACCCCAAGGGCCTGCCGTTACAAGACTTTTTTGGACAGGACATTGGAATATCAGGCGGGGAAGATGAACTCCTGGATGATTCCGTTGACTGTTCAAACCAATTCTTATCCTATATTTAGGAAATGATTGAAAACATATCTATTCGATAAACAAGATTGTTGAGACTTTAAGATGTGTTCTTTTTAGGTTCCGCATTTCAAATGTACTTTTTATTATGTTTTATATTTTAAATGTATTTTTATCTGATTATGTATTTAATGATGTAGTAGTTCTGAAAGTTGTTTTTTTTTTAAATTGTATTAGTATCTGAAATGTTCAGTCTTAACTGTTGTGAACCACCCAGAACTGCTGGTGGGGCAGTATATAAGAAAATAAATTACTATTATTATTATTCTAGTTTTCGTCATTGCCTTTTCAACCTGTTTGGCCAACTGAAGATCATTGTGTACTAGAAACAGCATTATGTAACGTCAGATGCAATAAGCTAGACCAGGGGTGTCAAAGTCCCTCCTCGAGGGCCGCAATCCAGTCGGGTTTTCAGGATTTCCCCAATGAATATGCACGAGATCTATTAGCATATAATGAAAGCAGTGCATGCAAATAGATCTCATGCATATTCATTGGGGAAATCCTAAAAACTCGACTGGATTGCGGCTCTCGAGGAGGGACTTTGCCACCTCTGAGCAAGACCAAACCAATGGCCAAGTTGACCAGCAAAAGATCTTAATTGGGACATCAATTCCACGATGGTTACTCCCAAGTGAAGAAACAAAGTTCTGTCTGGTTAACGGATTTGTCCTCTAGGAACTTATCCAAAACTTTTTTTTATAAGTCTAGTAACCTTCTCCAAACCGTCCTACCCTATTTAGCTTTTCTTCACAAGGGAGCTATTTCTCTCTGCACTTTTTAAAATTATGTTGCATTCTCGTGTACTCAACATAAATAAATCTCGTGTACTTCTACTTCCCATCAAAAAATCAGAATCATTACTCGGAACTATTTCTATCAAATCCACTCCATTACAAATGGAAACAAAAATTAAATTACTCGGCGTCATCATCGATAGCAATCTCACCTTCCATGAGCATATCAGCTCTGTAGTAAAAGTATGTTTTTTTAAACTCCGCATTATCAGATCTTTAACATCCATTCTGAACACTGACTCTATCACTATCTTGACCCACTCTCTGGTAATCTCTCACCTAGATTACTGCAATTCCCTCCTTAACGGCCTCTCACAAAAAGAACTACGACGCCTCCAGCTAATACAAAATACCGCTATAAAACTTATCTATAAAAAAAGCAAATATGACCACGTCACCCCTCTTTTAAAGGAAGCTCATTGGCTTCCCATCTCCTACCGTATTACTTACAAAATCATTCTTCTCACATTTAAAATCAAACTTCTACATCAACCAACTTTTCTTGATAAGCTTCTTATACCTCAAAGTTCCCCGCGCACTTTGAGATCTTCAGACCAAAAGCTCCTTTTTATACCGTCCCTAAAAGACTCTTATTATACTCGTAAAACCAATTTCGCTGTTACCGCCCCAACATTGTGGAACTCACTGCCACAACATCTCCGAGATGAACAACAACTTGCTAAATTTAAAATAAATCTAAAGACATTCTTATTTCAGGATGCATTTAACCAAACCTAAAAAAAAAAAAAAATGCTCTTTTTCATTCATTAGACAAGTATCCATTATTCATTACATTAACGTTCCCCCCTCCTCATGTTCATCCCCTCCCCACTCTCTCCATTTCTTCTATACAATGTAACTTTTTTCCCTTCCCCCACAATTTCCTCACATTCAAGTATGTCAAGTCTTTGTCATTTATGTTTAATTTAAGATATTTCCATTCACATCCTATTACTATTAATTCTTTTTTTTAAGCTGATTGTTAACCGGCCAGACAATTGTTTGATGGTCGGGATATTAAAAACCAATAAACTTGGAAACTTGGAAACTTTTGATATGGGATGATCAAAACTTCGACAAAACCATTCAAATTATTTGTGCTGTTTTATTAAAAATCATATAACCAGCGCATCTTGCTTTGTGCATGGAAATTTCATGAGCCAGTAAGTAACCCTTCATAATACCCACTGCACCATAAAGATACAAGATAATCTTACTTTCGATCCCTATTCCTTTCTGAATCATTCCTAACACTGGTTTTGCTGACAGCTGTAGCTTCACACTGAGCTGGATTCCACTTGGTTTAAGGTGTTATCCGTGCAGTACCAGAGGTGCTCATTTCCCCCAAATATTCACTAGTTTCTAACAAATCTGTCATCTATTTGAGAATCTGTAACTGGGGCACTTCTGGATTTCGGTCTCCTATCTAAAATCCTAAAATTGGCCTTCAGAAATCTCCCATGTGAACCGCAAGTGAAAGTCTTTCCGGAGCCTTCTTATAAACAGTCCGACATTAAAAAAGACTGCTGAAATTTTGCAGCCAGTCTAGTTTCAGTGCTCAGTGCCAACTGGAAAGGGCTGGAGAGAATGCCATATAGTACTTAGCCAAGAAGCCTCTCTAGCCATTCTGAAGGAGTCAATAATCCAGCTATTAGCATGCTTATAATACCTCATACCACTCATGAGTGACGCTGAAAGGAAGAAAAGGCTGTGGGCTAACAGGGCAGTTCTAGAACCCAGGTGCACTTATGAATGCGAGTGCTAGGGTGGTGCCCACATGGTATTCTGCAAATACCCCTGAAAATACACAGTGAGTACGTGAGTTCAGGGGCGGGGAATAGGCAGAGCTTCCACTTGTGTACCTGACCTATAAAGGAGTGCTGAAAAGTTCTCAGCCCACCCAAGAAGAGAATGATGTGGAGATGGTTCAATCAGTGTTCTGAAACGTCAAAACAAAGAATTTCATTTCTGTAAATTGGCACTTAATGAAAACTCTTTTTTCAGCTACATTGGCAAAATGATGATCAGAATTTAGGAAGGTGGTTGGTTGGGCTGAGAACATTTCAGCACCCCCTCATTGGCCACGGTTGGAGACAGGACACTACGCTAGATGGACCATCGGGTTGACCCACTATGGCTATTTTTATGTTCTTGTATGAGCCAAGTATAGGACAATCAAGCCATTGTGACATCACTGATGAGGCTGGCTCTTAGGCACTGGTGGAATGAGGCATTATGACATCACAATCTCAGCTCTGGAATGTTGCTGCTCAATCTCAGCATTCTTCAAAGCAAAGCTTGCGGGTCAGTGGTTGTGGCCATTCATCTTCTGATTCTTATGGGAGCCAAGGATAATGAAGCCATTGTGACATCACTGATGTGATTGGCTCTTAGGCACTAGTGGAATGAGGCATTATGACATCACAGTCTCAGCTCTGGAATGTTGCTGCTCAATCTCAGCATTCTTCAAAGCAAAGCCTGAGGGCCAGTGGTTGTGGCCATTCATCCTCTGATTCTTATGTGAGCCAAGGACAATCAAGCCATTGTGACATCACTGATGAGGCTGGCTCTTAGGCACTGGTGGAATGAGGCATTATGACATCACAATCTCAGCTCTGGAATGTTGCTGCTCAATCTCAGCATTCTTCAAAGCAAAGCTTGCGGGTCAGTGGTTGTGGCCATTCATCTTCTGATTCTTATGGGAGCCAAGGATAATGAAGCCATTGTGACATCACTGATGTGATTGGCTCTTAGGCACTAGTGGAATGAGGCATTATGACATCACAGTCTCAGCTCTGGAATGTTGCTGCTCAATCTCAGCATTCTTCAAAGCAAAGCCTGAGGGCCAGTGGTTGTGGCCATTCATCCTCTGATTCTTATGTGAGCCAAGGACAATCAAGCCATTGTGACATCACTGATGAGGCTGGCTCTTAGGCACTGGTGGAATGAGGCATTATGACATCACAATCTCAGCTCTGGAATGTTGCTACCAGGAGATGCTGAAAAGTTTTCAGCCCAGCCAAGAAGAGAACGACGTGGATATGGTTCAATCAATGACCTGAAACCGTATCAAAATATGGAATTTAGTTTCTGCAAACTGGCGAAGAATTTAGGAAATTGGTTGGTTGGGCTGAGAACTTTTCACCACCCCCTCGTACTCTTTGGGTTTCTGCCAGGTACTTGTAATCTGGATTGGCGCTTAACGCTAAAATGCTGTGCACGCTAGCCGCTACTGCCTCCTCTTGAGCAGGCGGTAGTTTTTCGGGTAGTGCGTGCTATCCGGTGCGTGCGCTAAAAACACTAGCGCACCTGCGTAAAAGGAGCCCTTAATATCTCCACAAACCAGTTATTCCCTAGCCAGGTGGGTTAGGGTCGGCCTGGGGGCACGGGATGGGCGGAGCCATTACTTAGCTGGTTTAGCAGCAATTTCCAGACCACGAACCAGCTTAATATGTGGCTAAAGTTAGACAGAAAACCAACTGTCCCCACTTTTCTGCAGAGTTAACCAGGAGCTTGCCTTCTAATTAACTTCCAGGCCGCATGTCCCAGAACTGCATAGCTAGGATTACCACAGCGGGCAGAATATTACCCCCCCGCCCCCAGCTGTGGCAGAATATTTTCACTATCTGTGGCATAAAGGAATTGAATTTAGGGCAACCTTTTTCTAGCCTAGGTGGATTAAAAGCTCTGCGGATTACAGGCGAGTAACGCGGTTATATGGGTGGGGCAGTATTTTATAAACAGATGTTCAAAAATTGGAATTGAGAACAGAAAGCAAACAGCGAAGGTGACCAATCAATGTTCAATATCTTTTATTCAATAAAACAACGCAACACGATCGTGTTTCGGCCCTAAGGGCCTGCCTCAGGAGTCTGGGCTCTGATTGACCAATCAATAAGCATAAAAAGTGCGCAGTCTTCTACGTCAGATGCTCTGGTACCATCTTAAAACATCTGCGGACAAAAGTGTAGGACGTCGAACGTTATCCTAGTATTTTGGATCAGGATCCGCCTAGTAAGAGACTGTTCTAACACACATGGAGAAATGGATGTTTATATGCAGGTGACATGCAACCTGAACAGCTATTTTTGAAAAATAAACATCTACGATAATCAGTGGGTCAGAAGGAGCTCAAACATTTATATTGTGGAATAGTAACAAACTTTTCTATGCCCGAGCCAGATGTTTATATTAGCCATTCTAGAAGCATGAATGGTTTTCTTGAGGCTTGCCAGTTTGACTGCTGGGGGTCCAGCAAGCACTAGAAGATTAAGGGGGGGGGGGGGGTGCTTTCCTAATCCTCGTAACGGAGCACTGTTCAGTAAGAAAAGAAACACAGAAGTAAAGCCCAACATCGATCTGCTGGGACATGCATGTTCATTCCCCTTCTAAAATGAGGACCAGCCGTTCATTTACTGTTCCACCTTAGTTCCAGCTATTTGCATGGTCTTCAGTTTTACATGTGTATATTATATATAAACTAGTCTTTAAGCCCGTTACATTAACGAATGCTAGAATAGATGTATCTCTCTGTCTTTCTTTCTTTCTCCTCTCCTTGGCCACTCTCTGTCTTTCTCTCTTCTTGGCCGCTTTCTGTCTTGTCTTTCTTTCTTCCTGTCTCTCTCTCTCCTTGGCCGCTGTCTGTCTGTCTTTCTGGCATTCTTTCTGTCTGTGTCTCTCCATGGCCCCCTGTCTGTCTGTATTTCTTTCTTTCTCTCTCTCTTTGGCCGCTGTCTGGTTGTTGTTTTTTCTCTCTCTCTCCTTGGCCGCTGGCTGTCTCATTTTTTTTTTCTTTGTCTCTCTCTCCTTGGACACTGTCTTGTCTCTTTCTTTCCGTCTGTCTCTCTCCCTGGCTCCCTGCCTGCCTGTATTTATCTGTTGTGCCATGCCTGCCTGTCTCTCCATGGCCCCTTTTGATTCCCCTCCCCTCCCAGAGCAAAGCATGATTGCTGTCTGCCCCCCAGCGCACCCCTCCCCCTAAAGCAGCCCCCTTTCCCTCTCCCCCTCAACTTCTTACCAGCATGGGACAACTCGCAGCACCCACACGACAAACTCCTGCTGTTGCTGAGACAAACCGCCATTCGATCCACCACAAGCCGCCCCATGCGCTGCAAATGGAATGCCGCCACAGAAGCACATAGCACGGCGGCAGGGATCACGGCCTCCTAAGTGCACATGCGCGCTTAGGGTTTTATTATAGAGGATTCTATATTCTGATACGAGAGGATGTGAAAAAGGATACAGTTCAAACTAGCCTGCATAGTCCAAAAAGCAATCTACGGTGAGAACTTGGGAGGGACTAACTTTTGACATTCAAGTCCCACATTCCTTCAAGTTTCAAGTTTTATTTATATTTGATTAATCGCTTAATTAAAATTATATCTAAGCGAAGTACAGTGTATGAATAAACATAATACTAAAGTAGTAGGTAACATGAAATATTATAAAATTAACAAATTTATACTAAAATTTACTAACATAGTAAATAACATAAAATATTATAAAAATTAACAATTTATACATTAAGTAATAGTATATATTAAAAAAAAAAAAAGGGATAAAAGTTATAAAGTTAAAGTTCAACTCCCACACTATGCAATGTTATCAACTATCCTTCCCATCTCCTAAAAAAGTAAAGTAAAATAAGATATTTGAAACTACCTTCGAATACCAAAGACTTCTCTTTTTTTATTTAAAAAAAAAAATTGTCTTTATTAGCAATTGCAAAGGGAACTAGGATCAAAACAAGCAAGAAAGACATAGCAGGCATAGAAAACAGCACAGGAAACACGACAGCAAATGGTGCAAAGTACAGGAACCCAATGACTTCTCATTTGGAACCACCTCAGTTAGGGTTACCAGGTTTTCCAAACGGAAAATCCAGACCCAGGGCCCTGCCCCGTTCTGGCCGTCCACGCCCCCCCATTCCGCCCCCATCCTTGACCCCTTGACCTGCATGAGCAACGTCGGATGGCATTCGCCAATGCGCTGGTGTGATGTGATGACATCACACACAGGCGCACGATGTCACCGTGTTGCATCCACGCATGCCATCCCAATGTCGCTCGTTGCCAGAAGCTTTTCAAAATCTAGACAAAAGTACCGGGTTTTGAAAAGTTGTCCAGATCCCCAGACATGTCCTCAAAAGGAGGATATGTTTCGGGGAAATCCTAACCTAAGTTCACCTATCAACTACCTAGAATTCCGGAAGAAACTCAATACATTCCTCACTTTCTTACCCTTGAACTCTCCTTCCTTAAAAGCAATGCTACTGCAAACAGTGTAACTTAAGAACTTATTCCTGAATCTTATTGTAAACCGAACAGATTCCTTGTTGTTAAATTGGAACCTAGATGTTTTATGAAAGATAAACTTTTAGGCCTCTTTTCATCAAGCCACATTAGGGTTTGTTTTTTTTTATTGCTGCGGTAAAAGCGACTGCCCTGTGATATGATAGCTTAGGGATCTGCTAAGCTATCATACCACCGGGCAGTGAGAGACACCTGCCTGGAAACTGCTACAGCTCAATAAGAGAAAAAGCCCTGTGCTCATCTTCCAGAGGTCATGGGTTTGAATCCCAACCAGCTCCCCCAGCACATATTTTAATTGTGGCATTCTACCTTGCAGGTGCATCTTGATGATCTCACAATGAGGTCACCATTATGCAGCTGCAAACCTCCATTTGCAATGAAGTAGAAGCCATCGGCGACGCGGCAAAGGGAAGGCCCCAGTGGGCCGTAAGAAGCCTGTTCAGAGCATTCTCTCATTGTCAGTAGCCTTAACTCGCAGCTCTGCCGGCGTCAGGCCTTCCACCCGCTTTTGCGAAGGCAGGACACGGCAGAGAGGAAGGTCCGATGTCAGAAGAGCAGTGAAGTTCCCAGAAAATGACACCAATCCTGGGAGCACCCCCCCCCCTCCAATGGTCTGCACCTGGGATGGACACCCCCCACCCCTCCTGGTACTCCACTGGCATTTTGGTGACTTTTGTAGAATGCCCCCACACCTGTGCTTCACTGACTCACCTATTAAGCTGGCTCTGACTGCTCTTCGTTCATTCTACGAAATGTGGGAGTGAAATGGTTCTCAGAATGACTTGGCTGGAACAGAAAGCAATTCCCTTTTCTCTCTGTTTGTAGCCTAATGCATACGGGCCTGTGAACTCCACCTTCTGTAACAGGTCAAATAAAAGCTTCCTGTGGGAACAGAAGGCAAACGTTCCTTTGCACTGGCCCTTAGCAAACATCAGGTCACGTAAGAGAAGGTGAAAAGAAATGAAAAGCCATGGACCAGAAAAGAGAAGATGATTTCACACTCCACTGAAGTCCACAGGGGCAAAGGAAGCTCTGGAATGAGGGGGCAGACTGAGAAGTAATTTAAGGAAATGCATCTTTACGGAAAGGGTCATGGAATACTCTCCCATTACTATTGGTACCGGACGTAAACAGCGCCGTTACAGTTCTCCCTGTAGAGAATCCAAGGACTCTTTACTTCTAGATGGCCCTGCAAAATGGACATCCCCAAACAACGTCTAACAACTGTCATAATGGAATCACGGTTCATAGACAACTCGGCGAAAGACAAAGGCGCGCGCCGACAACTGAGCGCATGACGGAGGCACGCGCCGAAGAAAATTACAGTTTTTAGGGGCTCGACAGGGGGTTTTGTTGGGGAGCCCCCCCAGTTTACTTAATAGAGATCACGCTGGCATTGTGGGAGGTTTGGGGGGTTGTAACCCTCCACATTTTACTGTAAACTTAACTTTTTCCCTAAAAACAGGGAAAAAGTGAAGTTTTCAGTAAAATGTGGGGGGTTACAATCCCCCACAAAGCGGCGCGATCTCTATTAAGTAAAGTGAGGGGTTCCCCCCCATACCCCCCTATCGGAGCCGTAAAAACAGTAATTTTCTGCGGCGCGCACCTCCACGCTGCGCTCAATTGTCTGCGCGCGCCTTTGTCCCGGCGCGCTTTTGACCTGACACCTGGAATCACCAATCAACTATCTTGTGAACATCTTCAATTACATCTTTGTGAAGATCTTGGCAACCTTGGAGGTATGTGGATGGGACAGCCTGTTCAAGGTCTCTGGCCCATTTCCTTTACGGGCCTTGAAGATAAATTTAGTCCTGTATTGGTAGCCAGAGAAGGTTCCTGACTTTCTGCAATTGCATATTAAGCATAAGTTAAATTTGCTTCATAGTGTTAAGATAATGATTTTCAAAGAGGCCAATTTATGAACCTAACTCTTAAGGTTAGGAACATAAATGCTTTGAATACAGAGTAACACAGTAAATGACAGCATTCTACCCAAGGCGGCCAGAGACATACTTACCACTCTATGTGGGCCTCTGTCGCCCACACTTAAACATAAGAATAGCCTTACTGGATCAGACCAATGGTCCATCAAGCCCAGTAGCCCGTTCTCATGGTGGCCAATCCAGGTCATTAGTACCTGGCCAAAACCCAAGGAGTAGCAACATTCCATTCAGAATCCTAAAGCATAGCAAGATTCCGGAATCCCAAAGAGTAACAAAAGATTCCGGAATCCCATAGAGTAACAAAAGATTCCGGAACCCCAAAGAGTAACAAAAGATTCCGGAACCCCAAAGAGTAGCAACATTCCATTCAGAATCCTAAAGAATAGCAAGATTCTGGAACCCCAAAGAGTAACAAAAGATTCCGGAACCCCAAAGAGTAGCAACATTCCAGGGCAAGCAGTGGCTTCCCCCATGTCTTTCTCAATAATAGACTTTGGACTTTTCCTCCAGGAACTTGTCTAAACCAGCTGTGTTAACCGCTTTTACCATACCCTATGGCAACGTGTTCCATACCTTAACTTTTCTCTGAGTGAAAAAAAAATTTCCTCCTCTTGGTTTTAAAAGTATTTCCCTGTAACTTCATCGCATGTCCCCTAGTCTTTGTCATTTTTGACGGAGTGAAAAATCGATCCGCTTGTACTCCAATCAAGATTTTGTAGACTTCAATCCTATCTCCCCTCAGCCGTCTCTTTTCCAAGCTGAAGAGCCCTAACCGTTTTAGTCTTTCCTCATACGAGAGGAGCTCCATCCCCCTTACCATCTTGGTCGCTCTTTTTTGAACCTTTTCCAGCGCCACTATATCTTTCTTGAGATAAGGAGACCAGAATTGAACGCAGTACTCCGGCTGAGGTCACACCATGGAGCGATACAGGGGCATTATAACTTTCTTTGTCTTGTTAACCATTCTACACTGGTATCATAGTGGCCAGATTCTGTTATAGACTTAGCGCCCAGCACCTGGCATCTACTGTACATTTTATAGAACTGCCCCCTAAGCTTTTTAAAAATTACCAGTCAGGTAGGGTTCGGCAAAGCTACTTATTGTCAGGAGTTTAGAATGAACAAGTAATGGACCTCCCCCCCCACAAAAAATAAAAATAAAAAGGATCTACTGAGTACATTTTTCCAAGCGAGTCAGGGCAAAAGCCTGTTTTAAGAGGCTTGAACCAGGGCCAGCCTGGGAATTCAGGACAGGAAACCTAGCAACCAGGCCAGTCAGTGACCTGGAGCAAGTGCAGGCCCACAGAAAAGAATGAAAATTTCAGACAGTCCTCAAGGCTACCTCTCAGGGAAGCAGGGATTGTCTGGGACTCAGTTAAAAAGATTTGCTGAGAGGCACTGAACAGTGCACAGCGACTCGGACGCTAACCAGCCTGTTTGCCCTCAAGCCCCCCCATAGGCCATGTCCTTTCTGGTCTAGGCAAATCTGTCACCTGCTTGTTCACTGCAGTCCAGTTCTGCCGTTCGGGTCCATTTTAAGTTCCAGTCCCTGCCACGGGCCATCTTCAGTGCTCCGATTTCAGATACTGTGCTAGTTCCTGCTAATTGCAAGTTCCAAATTTAGGCCTCTGTCCAACCGAGCACAGTCCCTCGCTTCTGGGCATGTCCCAGTGCATACTGAAGACAACCCCTTTCAACCCTTTCCAAAGTTACGTATATCGGCCCTGATCGGAAATAGGACGTAGGGCTCAGAGGCTACCTGGCAATCTCTTAGATGAAAAACCAAAGTAAAGAATAGGCAAAAAATAACAGAAAAATGTAGGATTTGGAAAAAAAAGGAGGAAGGTGGCAGGTAGAAAAGAAGGGAAAGACGACAGGTCTGAAGACGGAAATAGTATTTCTAAATGATTACAAACCCATTCACCCATTGCTTCTTTACTGTCTTAGGGAGAGGAATGGCTAGTAGGAAAAAGGAGGTATTGAGACCCCTTTATAAGACTTTGGTGAGACCTCATTTAGTTTTTTGGGGGTTTTTTTTAACATTCTTTATTGATTTTTAATCAAAAACAGTGTCATACAAATGAAAGAACAAAAGATATTCCACATATTACACTACTATCTATATAGGTAACATAAATATCATTCAATAATTTCATTTTCCTGCATATAATATCATAATATATTCTAATATACAATACAAATAAAGAATAAAGTTACCCAAATATCACTATCAATATTTATTTCCCTCCCTCCAACCCCCCACCTCCCTAGATGTGTAAAGATAAATAAACCAAAGAAAAGAAGAGATATGATGAAAATACATTATTATGTTTTTATAAATTTAGTCAATGGGCTCCAAATTTTATTAAATACCACACTAAAACCCCTACATTCTGCGTTAATTCGTTCGTATCTGTATGTAGTACACACATTCACCCACCAAAATGTATAATTAATTCTATCATAGTTTTTCCAATTACTTGTAATCAGTTGAATGGCTATACCTGTTAGGATCATAAATAGACGACTCTTATATTTATCTAGAGTGGGTTTCACATGTAAAATTGTTCCACAAATTATAGCCTCATGTGACATTGGAACATTTGAATCTAGTACTAAATTTATTTGTCCCCAAATTGACTTCCAATATCTAATATAATAAAACGCTAGGCCACGCATGCGCACTTCCTATGCGTGCGCCGGTTTTCCGTGAGCTGTAGCGACCCATAGGAAGTGCGCATGCGCGGCTTACGGTCTGGCCTGCTCCCTGTTGAAAGACGCAGCTCCCTTCCTGTTAGTTGGCCGTCCCCGCCGCCATCGTTCCCTTGCGCACCATACTCTCTCCGCTCTCTCTCTCCCTCCCCCCCCCCCCCCCGAGGCGGATGTCGGCCGCGGCGGCCCAAGTCGGAAAGCATTTTAACATGGAGTTCAGGAGGAAGGTATGGGGGGAGGAAAATACTGCACAGGGAAGTGGGGTGGGAAGGATATGGTGCAACACACGGAAATGGAGGGGCAGAAAAGGGGTTGATGGACAGGGGAAGAGGTGCTGATGAACAGGGAGGGGGGTCAGAAAAATGAAGACAGGCCTTCTGCTGGACAGGGGGAGCAGGAAGGAGGTGATGATGGACAGGGGGAGGTAAAACAAAGGGAGAAGGGCTTCTGCTGGATAAGGTGAGCAGTGATGGGGTGGTGGAGGACACAGGGGAGGTAAAAGGAAGGGAGAATGGACAGGGGGAGCAGGCAAGGGGTGGTAGTGGACAGCCAAGGAAAAAAAAAAAAGACAAAAAGAAATGCAGAAAGTGGCTAAGGAGAGAGAAAAAAATCTAAAGACAGATACACACACATATATTCTAGCACCCGTTAATGTAACGGGCTATAAGACTAGTATTAATATAAACAGACAAAAATACAACAGATGATCCAAAGTCCCAATGCTAGCATCTATTAGACTTAGAACTATCTATTTTATTTAATCGAACTGGGGTCGAGAAAATCCTATGTCACAAAAATAACCATGTTTGTCTCATAGATGGTGAGACCTCATTTAGAATATTGTGTACAATTCTAGAGAGGCACCTTCTAAAACAGTGGTTCCCAACCCTGTCCTGGAGGACCACCAGGCCAATCGGGTTTTCAGGCTAGCCCTAATGAATATGCATGGAGCAGATTTGCATGCTTCTCACTTCCATTATATGCAAATCTCTATCATGCATATTCATTAGGGCTAGCCTGAAAACCCGATTGGCCTGCTGGTCCTCCAGGACAGGGGTGGGAACCACTCTTCTAAAATATATAAACAGGATATCGTCGGTCTAGAGCAGTGGTCTCAAACGCAAATCCTTTGCAGGGCCACATTTTGGATTTGTAGGTACTTGGAGGGCCGCAGAAAAAATAGTTAATGTCTTAGTAAAGAAATGACAATTTTGCATGAGGTAAAACTCTTTATAGTTTATAAATCTCCTCCCCCCCACCAAAGGCCTGCATGTTCCCCCCTTCTTTGCAGCATCCTCCAGCTTTCCCCCTGGCCTCCCGGTCTTAGTTTTAGCTAATTACCGTAGCCTGCAGAGAGGATCGCTGGTGCATCGGCCTCCGCAGCACGTTCCCTCTGCCGCGGTCCCGCCCCTCCTCCGACGTCAGGAGCAAGATCGCGGCAAAGGGAACGTGCTGCTGAGGACAACGACAGCCTGCAAGGAATGCTACAGTACTGGCGATCCTCTGCAGGCTGCGGTTAATTATCTGAAGATAAGAGCGGGAGGCAGGGGGAAGCTGGAGGATGCTGCAAAGAGTGGGCAGCACTAGTACAGACTGCGGGCTGCATAATAGTACCTGGCGGGCTGCACGTGGTCCCTGGGCAGCGTGTTTGAGATCACCGCTGTAGAGGAAGGCCACTAAAATGGTCAGTAACCTTCGTCATAAAAAGTATGGGGAGACTTAAAGATCTCAATATATATATACTTTGGAGGAAAGGCAGAAGGGGAGATATGATACATTTAAATAACTACATGACAATTGTGCAAGAGGTAAGCCTCATTTGAAAGGAGACTCCAGAATAAGAGGGCATAGGATGAAATTAGGAGGTGATAGGCTTAGGAGTAATCTAATGAAATGCTTTTTTTTACAGTAAGGATAGTAGATGCATGAAATAGACTCCCAGTAGAGGTGGTGGAGACAAAGACTATGTCTAAATTCAAGAAAACGTGAGAAGAGAAAGTGGATGGGCATATAGATGGGCAGACTGGATGGGCTACTTGGCCTTTGCTATCATGTTTCTATAATCAGAAAGTTCTATGACATCGCAATGCAAGTGTTAAGAGTCTTAGCCTATAGGGAGAGGAGGAGATAGTGGATGCTGCGGATGGGCCATTTGGCCTTTATCTGCCATCATGTTTCTATAATCAGAAAGTTCTATGACATCGCAATGCAAGTGTTAAGAGTCTTAGCCAATAGGGAGAGGAAGAGAAAATGGTTATTGCAGACTGGATGGGCCATTTGGCCTTTGTCTGCCATCATATTTCTATGTTTTTGTCTCACAGTACAGACCATGAGGGTCCATGGCCTTAGCCACTCATTTGTGTAAGCTACTTCAAGAAGCTACTTGACATAACTTACACAAATAAGGGTGGATAAAACCATGGAACCTGAGGAAATTAAAAGACAAAAATGCACTCCCTGCACCCTTCAGAACTCTTCAATTTATGCTTGAAGACAGAGGAGGGTCTGGAATGGCAAGAAAAGAAGGTCTGTGGGAGAAATGTGGGGGATAAGGAAAAGGCAGAAAAGTGCCCAATTCTGCGTGAATCTGTATAAAATAAGCCTTTTTCTTAAATCCAGACAAAATGAAGAGAAAACATCTTGCCACATGGCAACGTTGGTCATCGTCTCCTTAGAGACATATTTTGTTAAAACTCACAACTTGTACCCTAAGGGCATGAATACCTATCATTCATTTCAAACAAGAGCCACAAGGAATGCGGCTCTCCAAACTAACATTTCATCATTAAAAAGAAAGAAAAAAAAAAAAGATCCCTTTTTTTTTTTTTTTTTAATAATAGCTGATTATCTTCCAAGCTTTTGCAAAGCTAAAGAACTTATGATACGTCTAGTCTCCTGCACAATGAGAAAAAGGGACGGTTAAAGCAAGTATCCCACGAGCTTACTGCAAATTTCTGGATTTTCAGCAGCTATATAATTGGCAAAAGCTCCTCCTCCTTTTGGGAATGTTGGCATCTTCAAAAATTTTGTGCCACTATCAGTAACGTAAGGGGGGAGGCAGTCTGCCCCAGACGCTATCTTGGTGAGGGCACAGGCCCATCCTCCCCTTCACACAACCTCCCCCCCCCCCCCCGCGAATGCGCACCCCTTTCCTTCCCCCTGACCTCTGTAACTTTCCTGGCGTGAACGGCAACCCCCGACCTGCTGTTGTGCCAGCATTGGCTCTTCCTCCGACGTCACTTGCTGGACCCTCGCCTAGGAAGTAACAACATCAGAGGAAGAGCATCACAACAGGTTGGGGGTTGCTGCTCCCATCAGGAATGTTACAGAGGACCGGGGGAGGGGGAGGGAAGGGAAGGGACGCCACTGCCCTGGGAAGCTCTCACTCTTGCTACCCCACTGGCTATTTACAGAAACGGTTGGATTTTGCGTTTTTTTTCTCATTTGCATTATTCTTCCACCAGATTATGTGGTACTTCATTACTACATTTTCCACAGATTGGAGGCATACGGTATAAACAACAGCTCTGGTAAAGGTGTTATAATTGATTGCTTTTGTATTTTCCCGTAGACTTTACAGCAGGCCTGCGCAACTCCGGTCCTTGGGATTTCCCCAATGAATATGCATTGAAAGCGGTGCATGCAAATAGATCTTGTGCATATTCATTGGGGAAATCCTGAAAACCTGGCCTGGCGAGGGCCGAAGTTGTGCAGGCCTGCTTTACAGCTTCTTTGGATGTAAATCACCTTGAGCCTTTTTGGTATAGTGCGATTAATAAGTGGTGTATGAGATTAGATTAGGCTGTGCAATAGTGGGCACAGGGGTGTAGTCGGTGCCAGATATGCCGGGTGCATTCTGGGGAGAACCCTACCCAGGAGTGGGACTCTGATGTGGCAAGAAAAGGTAAAATGCAGTCATGGATTTCTTCTGACCCTCCATTCTTCTGGAAATGGAGAAACCAAGTTCATACTTTAGTTACATAGGAAGCAAGAGTGGTGGAGGACTATCTCAAACAGAGGAAACACTTTTTACTTACCTGGGATGCTTATTTGGTTTCTTTACGTCCCAGAGGGCAAAGCTTATGGCTGCGATGGTTGAACTGCAGGGAGGAGGGGTAATTTAATGGATGAAACAACCTAGTCGCAATCCTAGACAGAGGGGACGTTTGGAGATAGATGTCTCATTCTGGGGGCCGTAAGAACCAGGGCTCCCAGGTTAGTAGCAGTGTTTGGGTTCTATTTTGATCCTCATATGATCCTATGGCAGTGGTTCTCAACCCTGTCTGGGGACCCCCCAGCCAGTCGGGTTTTCAAGATATCCCTAGTGAATATGTATGAGAGAGATTTGCATACCTGTCACTTCCATTATATGCAAATCTCTCATATGCATATTCATTAGGGATATCTTGAAAACCCGACTGGCTGGGGGGTCCCCAGGACAGGTTTGAGAACCACCTGTATTTGGTGGACGTTCACAGGTTAATATTACAGACTGGTATTTTAGCCTGTTACATTAACGGGTGCTAGAATATATGTCTGTGTGTCTTTATTTCTGTCTCTCTCTCCCTCGCGCTGTCTGTCTCTCTCCCTGGCCCCCTTTGTCTGTCTGTCTTTCAGTGTCTCTCCCTGCCTCTGTGTCTTTCTTCTTTTCTTTCTATCATCTCTCTCCCTGCCTCCTATGCAGCAGCATTTCTGTCCCACCACTTCCCTGTGCAGCAGCCACAGCAGGATTCCCTCCCTCTCCATTTCCCTCCCCCCACACCACTTCCCTGTGCAGCAGCAGCATTTCTCCTACTCCCCCTTACCCTTCCCGCAGTCTGGCCGTCTCCCTTAGTCCCTTACCGCCCCCCCCCTTCCCGCGGTCCCAACTAACCTTCCGATTTCAGCAGCGTCTACAGCACTCTACACAACATGTGTAGCTGAAGCAGCATGTGTAGAGTGCTGCAGACGCTGCTTGAATTGGAAGGTTTCAGGACCCGCAGCGAGCTCTGGGTTTTTTGGGTTTTTTTTTAAAGCGGGACCAGCCGGAGCAGGAGGAGAAGCCTGGGAGGCAGCAATTAAAGTCCGTTCCGGCCCCTGTTGACATCGCCCTGGCCAGTTCACATCCTTAAGTTCAGACTGCAAGAGCCGCCGCATCCGCAGGCTCTGCGCCGCCCTGCGCATGCGCACTCCTACCTGCGGGTCCCTACAGCTCACGGAAAACAGGAGCACGCAGGTGGGAGTGCGCATGTGTGCTTAGGGATTTATTATATTAGATGATGAATATTATCTAATGTATTATTGTCTTTTGATGCTATAAGGTTCTCATTACCAAATAATATCATTGTTTAAGGAGGGGGAAGGGTTGGGGAATTTTGTGTTCCAATAAAAAAGATTTAACATAATTGGCAAAAACTTCTATGAGAATTCTAAGAACATTTAGGTCTCTTTTTACTAAGCCACGTTAGGGCGTGGAATAGAGCGCGCTACATGCTAACGCCAGCACTGAGCTGGCGTTACTTCTAGCCTCGTAGCGCAGGTCTAGCATGCGCTA
This sequence comes from Geotrypetes seraphini, assembly GCF_902459505.1. Lineage (NCBI taxonomy): Eukaryota > Metazoa > Chordata > Amphibia > Gymnophiona > Dermophiidae > Geotrypetes > Geotrypetes seraphini. The sequence goes on from NC_047088.1 coordinate 20,285,915, forward strand.
AAATGCTGCATACGCTAATGCAGCTTAGTAAAAAGGAGCCCTTACTGTTAACTGTATTAGAAAAAAAGTCAACAAGTTAACTGTCAAGGCACTTACTGGATCAAAAAGGTTCCCAGATTATTGGTTTGCAAATCTGGGACATTCAAGCAGGGTTGGGTCTCCCCAGGGTAATTTTCTACCATAAAAATTATAATCTAATCAATAACCTGTTCTACACTTTTATATAACTATACTATACTGTACAGGTCTTATATCCCCGCAATTTTTCAACAAGGATTCAATGCGGCTAACAAAAGACTTTGTACCGCATCACAGCAGAAATGTTGAATGAGGCGAGGAGATCAGTATAGAAGTACATGCTTAGGCCACCGGATATGTCCCACATAAAACAGAATTAATTATGTCATGAAAAAGTCACGGTTTAAGATCGCTTCTGCCCCACTTCTGGTCAGAAAGATGGTCACAAGTCTGGGCGGTTATTAATCAGATAGGCTGTACTTTGGAGGAAAGGCGGGAGAGTCAATGGCAGGTGTAGTAAGGCATACCTAGATCCATCAATCAAATAAATGTGGGCATCTGATGTGTGCCATTCTCATATGCACATACCCTTTTCAGTTGCATGCTATGCCACTTATGCCCAATTTGCCGATTCGAATCGATTCACATTTGTGAATTGATACAAATCAATTCGCTAAAAAAATAATTTTAAAAAATTAAAAAAAAAACAAAAACAAAAAAAAACGCACTCACCAATTCAATGAGTCCTGACACCTCCGAGTCTCCTAAAGCAGCAGCAGCAGTAGACAGCAGGAAGAGGCAGTGCTCGGAACAGGCAGCAGCCTGCCCTGCTGGGGCCTTCTCTCTGCTACATCACCGATGATGCAGCGGAGGGAAGCCATGGAGCACACGTGAGGTGTCCAGTGATGGTGTGCTGGTAGAGGTAGAGAGAGAGAGAAAGAAAAAGAGAGAGAAAGAAAAAGAGAGAGAAAGAGAGAGAGAAGACAGAGAGAGAAAGAGAGAGAGAGAGAAGACAGAGAGAGAGAGAAGACAGAGAGAGAAAGAGAGAGAGAAGACAGAGAGAGAAGACAGAGAGAGAGAAACATAAATGTTGGATATGGCAGTGGAAGGGAAGGTACAGAGATGGAAGATGGATGGTGAGCACAGAGAAAGAAGAAAACATCAAATGGGCCGGAGACCCTGATGAGCGAGTTAACAAAAGAAAAAAGAAACCAGAGCCTGGGACCAACATTTGAACAATAAAATGACCAAAAAACAAAAAGGTAGAAAAAATAATTTTATTTTCTATTTTGCGATTATATGTCCGATTGGAAATGTATTTCTTGCCAGAGCTGGTGTTAGACAGTGAGCGTGAGCTAGGACCTAACCAGAAAGAGAAAAAGTCTTTTTTGTTTACACCACAGTGCCAGCATAGGGTTGGAGAGGGCAAAGGGGGGTGGGATGGGTGAAGAAGCTACAAAATAAACCCACCAGGATGTTTGAAAAAACGCATTGGGCAGGAAAAGTGAATCGAATAGAAAAATCATTTCAATGGGCCAAATCGAATAGAAAATATTTTCCTGAATCAGGCGGCACTAGCTCAGAGAACAGTGCTTTGGGCAAATGCAGGCACAAGTGGCACTTATTCTGAATTTATGTGCATCAGATATGCCTTATATAGAATTGTCCTCCGCGGATCTGATGTGACGTCAGCAGTGCCCCCTTGCAGTGGGCTGCAGGATTTTAGGGGCAGAATTTCCCCCTTTTTTAAATTCTCTGAACCATCGGATAAATTTTTTTAACCTCATTACACTTTAGCATCTTGGGTTTGTAAGCAGAAAATGAAGAAATGTGTATAGGAATTTCTTTTAAAACTTTCTGTTTATGATTTTGGCATCTTATGAACCTTCCAGTTATGGACCCCTGAAGAAGGCACTCTGACCTGCCGAAACACGGACCATGTAGGGACCCACCCACTCTTTAGTTCCACACCATCATTACACCAGCAATTGGCCTACTGTATCTCAAGACTGGTCGGATAAACATTGGTAATTTTGCCTCACAGATCAGCAGACTCAGCACCAACTAGAGACCTTTTGAGACTATTATTTGTAATAAACCTGTTTACATCCAGCTCATCTTCTCCACTTTTTCCTGCTCGATCTGGTGGGGGGGAGGGGGGAGAGCTAAGTTGATTGATGTGCTTATGAAAATTGTTATTCAGTCATTCCTGTCTGAATGGAAAAGTAATTCAGAGTATGATTGGAACGATGTATGTCTTGTTAGAAGGTATGAAGAGGTGGCCACAAATAAGGGGAGGAGCTTGGCATCATTTAACCCTTTATTTGGCATTATTGCTCAGAAGCAACATGTGTCTTCTACGGCTCTTATGGGAGATCTGCGTCTCCAAATGCCTGTTTGCTTGGCACAGTTGCTCTTGTTCTACATCAAGTTACGTAAAGCAGCCGTTTCACCATCTGTCAATTAAAGGGTTAAGAGAATGTGGCACGTGATACTTATTGTGAAAAGTGCCAGTCAGGGCCTTAGGCCCCTCCCACTGAATACCTCCTTTTTCCTCTTGATCTGGGGTGGGGGGGAGAGTTAGAGCTAAGTTGTTCCCCTTGCCTAGATGAAGCATTGAGGGTCTTTTCTCTCCAATTCATAGTCCGCTGCATTAACCACTCGGCTACTCCTCCTACTTGGTATGCCACATCAAGTGTTTGCAAGACCTCACCTAATGAACATAGATAAATATTAAACACAGCTGGTAATGTTGAACCTTGCAGCACACCTGCGGTGTCTGGGAGAAAAAAAAAACTCGGGACCCCCTTACTTAGCTTCAAAATACTTTGCAATTGTTTAAACTTTAGTATGACCTTTGAAAATACATTAGCATAATGGAGTTGTTTTTTTTCCTTTTCTTAGTTAATTCATAATTTTTGTTCAAAGTGCCCTTCTTCAACCTTGGCACATTCACAAAACCTTCAAGACCACTAAGCTGTTGACTCAGTGAATTCCGGGGTTTCATTAACCAAGAGCTCGACTGTTTTGTATGCTCGGTGTGTTGAGAAATAAAATACTGTACTCGGAAACGTCTTGAATTTCAGGCAGACGTTTCTCCTGCAGTAGGAGGTTTTGGGGGTTTTTTGGAAAAAAAAAAAAACGTTGAGGGGGGTTCCCTTTTTCTCCAGATACCATGCAAAATAGCTGGTGGACCATTTACTCTACGAGATTGCACCTGTTACGTATGAGCTGTAAAAAAAAAAATAAAAATAGAAAATGAACTACTCAAACTCCATTCCACGCAAGCCTATAGTGCAGGGGTAGGGAACTCCGGTCCTCGAGAGCCGTATTCCAGTCGGGTTTTCAGGATTTCTCCCAATGAATATGCATGAGATCTATTTGCATGCACTGCTTTCAATGCATATTCATTGGGGAAATCCTGAACACCCGACTGGAATACGGCTCTCAAGGACCGGAGTTTCCTACCCCTGCTATAGTGAATAACTGTTTAATCTTTTCCTGACTCACAAGAGAGGAACTTGGAAAACACTAAGGTCATTCTGAAAGATCCGGAAGGAAAACCTAATTTCTGCAATTCTCTACACTGCTGACATCAGTGAACGTAATAAATTCTATATGAGAAATGCCTTTTAAAGATATATCAGGAAACCATTAACTCTATAATACTGAACTTACAGCAGTACTTTTATATAAAGTATGAAAAATAGCTTACAGCAACTGCAGTAATGTGTGTTCTGTTTCTTTCTTCGACTTCCGAGAACACATTCTTTTTCACAAGAAAACAGAAAAACTGGATTTGACTATTAGAATTTTTCATCTTAATTAATTAACTTATTAGCTCTACGTTTTTCTCTTTTAGGGTACTCTCCTAGCCTGGCACCAGCAACTATCTTGGCCTTCTTGCCCATTTGCATGTTCCTCAATCCTAGGGTTACCAGATTTTCCTACAGGGAAGGAGCCTAAGGCCTAGATTGGCTCAAAATGGTGATTTTGACAATAAGTATTATGTGCCACATTCTCTTAATCATTTAATTCAGCGGTCTCAAACTCAAATCCTTAGCAGGGCCACATTTTGGATTTGTAGGTACTTTGAAGGCTGCAGAAAAAATAGTCAAGGTTTTATTAAAAGAAATGACAATTTTGCATGAGGTAAAAAAAACTCTTTATAGTTTATAAATCTTCCCCCTCTCCCCCGAAGACCTGCATATTCCCCCCCCTTTCTTTGCAGCGTCCTCCAGCTTCCCCCCTGGCCTCCCGGTCTTAATTTCAGCTAATTACCACAGCCTGCAGAGAGGATCGCCCATGCTGTAGCGTTCCTTGCAGGCTGCCATTGGCCTGCGTAGCACATTCCCTTTGTCGCGGTCCTGCCCCTCCTCTTGACGTCAGGGGCAGGATCGCGGCAGAGGGAACATGCTGCTGAGGACGACAGCAGCCTACAAGGATCACTACAGTTCCGACAATTCTCTCCGCAGGCTGCGGTAATTATCTGAAGGTAAGAGCGGGAGGCCAGGGGGGGGGAGCCGGAGGACACTGCAAAGAGCGGGCAGCACTAGTACAGACCGTGGGCCCAAAATAGTACCTGGTGGGCCGTGAGCTTGAGACCACTGCTTTAATTGGCAGATGGTGAACAAGAGCAACTGTGCCAAGCAAACAGGCATTTGTAAACGCAGATCTCCCATAAGAGCCATAGAAGACTCATATTGCTTCTGAGCAACAATGCCAAATAAAGGGTTAAAAGATGCCAAGCTCCTCCCCTTATTTGTGTCCACCTCTTCATACCTTCTAACAAGACATGCATCGTTCCAATCATACTCAGAATTACTTTTCCATTCAGACAAGAATGATTGAATAACAATTTTCATAAGCACATCAAAGAACTTTGCTCTAACTCCTCTCTCCCCCGCAACCCAGATCATGAGGCAGCGCGTCTGATCTCAAAATCACAATCCTGTAACTAAGCCGAGCCTGAATGTTATGTGCACTGATCCTGATCTCAAACCCGCTTAAACAAATACTGTAAATCCCCAAATAAACATATAAAACAGGGGTCCTATGGCAGACTTGCAAGACCAACAGACACTAGACCAGGGGGTAGGCAATTCCAGTCCTCAAGAGCCGGAACCAGGTCAGGTTTTCAGGATATCCACAATGAATATGTATGAGATGGGTTTGCATGCACTGCCTCCTTGAGATGCAAATCTATCTCATGCATATTTATTGTGGAGATCCTGAAAACCTGACCGGCTCTGGCTCTCGTGGACCGGAATTGCCTACCCCTGCACTAGACCTATCTCCAGACAACACACCCTTAGAGAGATCCAGAGTGCTCTGTGAGCTATATTGAGGAGTGATTGTGTAATCAAAACCAACATGAATGATTTACATAATCTGGTCCATCAATTCTCGCACAAGGAATCTGAACACTCTCCCCCTAAAATCATTTTAATAATAATAATTTTATTTATAACCCGCTATACCTTAACACAGGGCTGCCCAAGTCCAATCCTCGAGATCTACTGGCAGGCCAGGTTTTCAGGATATCCACAATGAATAGGTATGAGAGAGCTTTGCCGGCACTGCCTTCTTGGTATTCAAATCTCTCCCATGCATGTTCATTGTAGATATCCTGAAAACCTGGCCTGCCAGTAGATCTCTAGGACCAGACTTGGACAGCCCTGCCTTAACAGTTCAGAGCAGCATACAACTAAGAAAATCTGCCAGACGCAGATGAAATACATATGGAATTATATAACTTGCATGGTTGGGTTTCTTAATGGTCATACGAATGAGATTTCACAGGTCTCCTTAAACATTTGATAAGACAATGAATTCACAAATAGGGCAGTTAAGGTTTTGCTCCAGACACTAGCCTGGTAAGCTAAAGTTTTGTCCAGGAATTTTTTTACAATACATCCTTTTAGCGTAGGGAAAAAAAAAAAAGAAATTCTCCGAATGGGCCGAAGGTTTGTAGAGAATACAAAGTGGTTGACAAGATAAATGGGAGCAAGACCTGCCAGACATGTTCCAACGTTCTGCACCTAAATGTAGTTTTAAGCTTAACGATTCTGTATATATTGCTGACATTTTTTTTATGTATTTGTTTTATATCTTTATTTTTAAATTATTCCTCAGAATTCCATTGCTCAACGTTTTTTTCCCCACTCACATTCCTTTGTTATTCATTCTTTTTCACATTTATTATGTCCATATATGTTCTTTTTAAAATTTTCCATATTTAGTTTTAACTCAAACAAATTTAATTTAATTCATTTAGTTTATCTATTTAATTATTACTGAGATGTATACTTTACTTTAAAAAGTACTATGGCCTTAGAGTGATATGTGTACTCTTGTTAGAATGTTTAATATCTTGTTCAATATCTCTATCTTTATTTTATTCCTACTGCTCAATAACTGTCTTCTAGGTACTTTAGTTAGATTGTGAGCCTTCGGGACAGTAAGGGTATTTCTAAGTACCTATTCTTTATTTATTTATCTTATTTTTATTTTATCCTTTAATGTATATTTCTCTGTAAACCTATATTACTTATAATTTTAATGTACCCTATTGTCTATTTTTTCTGTAAACCGCTTAGAATCCTAACGGAGTTTAGCGGTATATAAGAAATAAATTACATTACATTACATCCTTCCAGCCATTCCAACATCTTTAAACACCAGTCCTTGAACTGTGAATCCTCACTCACTGCCAACACAATCAAACTGGACTACTTCATCTCTCCAACACCCGAAAGCTGGGATGAGAAAAATGATCCATGGGACAAAACTAGCCCACAGGCTTGGTTTTTCTCAGCCCACCTCACAATGGGTAAATTTGCACCATTTCCAATGCTAGTTCATTTCCAATGCTAGTTTGTCCAATTACTAGGTGTCGGGGAAAATCCAGATATGTCCTCCTTTCAGAGGAATGTGCAAGTGCCCGAGTCGATTTTCAAAACCCGGCAGTTTGCTCGGATTTTGGAAGGCCCCCGAGTTTGGGGCCGCATCTGGAGTGCCTCCGAGCTCAGGAAGAAGAGATGACATTTGTGTGGAGGCGGGGCTGGGACACGTGACCTCTTTTTTTACAGACAAAATCTGGTAACCCTAATCCTAGTGGGATTATCGAGATCCTGAAAGATCCACCTTTGATGCCATATCGAAGTAAGTATGTCAAAGGTGGACAATTCTAGGTTACATGAAATCCAATAATATTAACCTGCACCTAGGGATCGCAAGAAAGAGAAACCCTGGGTTTAAGTGACCATGGGTCTGAAGGACAGAATTTTTCCTGTTGGTAAAGGCCTTTGGTAAACTGTTATTTAAATTTTCCATTAATGGTGTACAGGCCAACCATTTTTGGGTTTTTTTGTTTACATTCCCATATCGTTTACAGGATTTTTTTTTCTTTTGCTCCTGGGATTCTTAAAAGGTTATGGGTGTAGTAAACTAGCAACCTACGTGTCTTCCTCCATATTTGCTGTGATAGGGGATTAACAGAGCTGCAAATACAGAAAAACCACAAATAACTTTTTCATATGTTATTCACTGTTTTCTATTAAAAACTATCGTGAATATGGAAACCGCGAATAACATGGTGGGAGACCTGACCTGTTCCTGAAGGTGAGGTAAAACACGGTGAAAAAAGTGCCGGGAATCAGCGATTTTTCTCTGCAAATGTTTGGAATCGGCGATTTCTCTATGCAAGCTGACTAATTGGGGGGGAGGAGCCAGCAAGCTAAAAACCGTGAATAATCGAAACCGCAATTGCTGAAACCGTGAATACGGAGGGAGAAATGTACTAACTTTGTCACAAGGCCTCATAAAAACAGTATTTTAAGCTCCAAAAAGGATCACAATATTACTCCTTTATCCCACACATGCTTTAAGTTCTTCCAGCTCTGGCACCTACCGCCTTACTTGGAAGCTCGTTCCAGGTGTCCACCTCCCTTTTTAAAGTATGTTCTCACATTCCTCTTTAGCACCTCTCCCTTCAGCTTCACACGATAACCCCTGCTCCTTGAGCTTTTCAGGCTAAGAAAAAAAAAAAAAAAAGTGCAACCTTCTTGTACTTTAGTCTGAGGTACTTGAATGTTTCTAACACACTTCCCTCAGGGATGGAGAAATATTTACAAAACTTGGACACAAGCCAGGAATTTACAGAAGCTCAGGAAAGCCTCTCCTCCCCCCCCCCCTGCCCTGAGCTTATTTTACTCAGCTTTTTTGTTTTGTCTAAATGGGGGGGTTGTTTTTGCTTATTTGCAATTTTCCCTGCTTTTAGCCCTTTGTTCTCTCTCCCTCCAAAGTTATCTCAGCAGGTGATGGATTTTTTTTTTTTTTTAGCACTGAGGAGTTCAAGCCCTGTTCCTCCTTCGAACTATAGAAAAGCCCACAGTGACCAGTGTTTAAAAAAACTCACTGGCCACCCCAACTCAATATTACACCCATAATATAAAACAAGATTAGAGCTACTGCCATTATAAATACAGAACTCTTATTACAGTCAGACCTTTGACCCACTACCAGCCTTTCACATACCAGTTAAATGAATGAAAAACTGTTGTCCAGTCTTTAATTTATCTGAGTGTTTTTGGAAATAGGACCCCCCTCTCCGTAGCCATTAACCTAACAGTTTGTGACACCATCAAAACACTGTCAATTTAATTTTCTAGATTTATATTTTGCCTTTATAAAAGCAAAATTGATCAGTTTGGATTACCACAGAAATAAACTCAATGGGGCCAATTTTCAAAACTGCAAGAAGCATCCCAGCTACCTCCCACGGTCAGCAGCAAACTTGGATATTCAATGCTGGGGTTGTATCCGGAAAATCGCATTGAATTTCTGGTCTGTTTTTGGCCTGATTTACATAGCTGGCCAAGCTGATAGACATCCGCTAACCAGCTAAGTCAGGGGTAGGGAACTCCGGTCCTCGAGAGCCGTATTCCAGTCGGGTTTTCAGGATTTCCCCAATGAATATACATGAGATCTATTTTCATGCACTACTTTCAATGCATATTCATTGGGGAAATCCTGAAAACCCGACTGGAATACGGCTCTCGAGGACCGGAGTTCCCTACCCCTGAGCTAAGTCATAGCAGCCAAAGATATACCTGATAAGTGGAGGAGTCTATCTGGCCTCTAAACGTACCCAGTTGACAATTAACATTGGCGCTGACCAGTTAAGTCACGTGACATAGCCAGTAACCAGGCTAGCTGCTGACCAGGATATTCAGTGGGAGATAACTGGTTATCTCTTGCTGGTGCAGTCAGGGTCTTCAGGGGATTCACCCAATCTCCTGAAGGCCATGAGGGTGACAAAAATAATAAAAGGTTTAGGATGACTTCCCTATGAGGAGAGAATAAAGTGGCTAGGGCTCTTCAGCTAGGAGAAGAGATGGCTCGGGGGTGATACGATAGAAGTCTAATAAAATACTGAGTGGAGTGGAAAGGGTAGATGTGAATCGCTTGTTCACTCTTTCCATAAATACTAGGACTAGGGGACATGCGACTGGAGAATGCGGTGAAATCAGTTAGCTTAACAGGGTTTAAAAAAAGGTTTGGATAATTTCCTAAAAGAGGAGTCCATAGGCCAGGGTTGAGATGGCTTGGGGAAATCCACTGCTTATTCCTAGGGTAAGCAACATAAAATCTGTTTTATTACTTGAGATCTAGCTAGGTACTTGGGACCTGGGCTGGCCACTGTTGGAAACAGGATACTAGGCTTGATGGACCTTCGGTCTGTCCCAGTATAGCAATTCTTTGTTCTTATGATTAGTTGAGCAGGAAGCAGACAGAAGCTGTTCAGCCAAACATAGAAATATGACAGCAGATAAAGGCCAATGGCCTATCCAGTCTGCCCATCCGCAGCATCCACTATCTCTTCTTCCTATTCAGAGGAGTACTGTTAGGACCTTCAGGGGGTTGAGTGAATCACCAGCCCTAGAGCTCTTTTTGTTTGATGCATTTTGGTTGGTTGAGCAGGCTGCCTGCTCAGCCAATCAAACTGCCTCAAACAAAAAGTAAACAAACAAAAGAAGCAGGGCTGTAGAGCTGGGAATTTAATGAAGGCCCTGCCCGCAAGCCACTGATAAGCAGTTAGCCAGTTTAGCATTGCTTAAACAGCCAGGAGCCATCCCTCACCAGCTAAATAACATTGAATATTGCTAAATGAAAAGCATTTTAAATCTTTTGTCTCCTCCCCCAAACCCACAAAGTGCACATGTCAAGACCTGAGGTCCAATATTCAAAGGATTTAAGCTCCTAAATTTGAGAGTTAGACTACTAAATTGGCCTCACTGAAGATTTACTAGGGCCGAGTGCGTAACTTTATACTCAGAATTTCATTATGGGCCATATTCTACATAAGACAACCCAAAAAATAATCAGTGCTGAAAAAGTTGATGCTTAGCACGATTCTATAAATTGCCTCTGAAGTCTGGCACAGTTTACAGAATCATTACTTGGCACCAATGCACATGACCAACATTTAGGCTCACCCAATTTCGGCCAATGAAGACCAGGCCTAAATACCTGCACCTAAGTTGGGCGCGAATCGGGCCTATTCTATAACAATGCGCTCAACTTTTAGGAATGCCCACAACCCATCCGTTCTCCTCCCCTGACCATGCCTCCTTTGGAGATCCGCACACAAGAATTTCTGCGCACCACTTTATAGAATACACTTAGAAAGTTGTGCATGCAAATTCTAAATAGTGCCAATTATTGGCCTGTTATTGAGAAAGACATGGGGGAAGCCACTGCTTGCCCTGGATCGGTAGCATGGAATGTTGCGACTCTTTGGGGTTCTGGAATCTTTTGTTACTCTTTGGGATTCCAGAATCTTGCTATTCTTTAGGATTCTGTATGGAATGTTGCGACTCCTTGGGTTTTGGCCAGGTATTAGGGACCTGGATTGGCCACCGTGAGAACGGGCTACTGGGCTTGATGGACCTTTGGTCTGACCCAGTAAGGCTGTTCTTAAGGTTCTAATTGGCTTCTTAATCAATTAAGTTGTGCATATAGTTTATAATTTATTATTTATATTCTGCCTTTAAACAAGCGGATTACAACCAAATTAGAAATGCACAACTTTGGTCACACTATACAGAACCTGTCCTTAATGCCTAAGTTTAACCAGTTGGTGGCCATTTTCAGTGGGTTAAATTATTTTGAATATCTGCTGGGGTGTAACTGGATATTTAGGTGTGCCAACGCTGACTTCATTGGTATTCCATAACAGAATCTATACAAAGGCCATTATATAGGGTTACCAGACATCCGGGAAAACCTGGATATGTCCCCTTCTTAGAGGACTGTCTGGGCTCCCGGATGGACTTTCCAAAACCCGGCATTTGTCCAGGGTTTGGAAAGCCCCGACCAACTCTGTCCGCATCTGGAGGGCCTCTGAGCATGCGTGGATGACATCACACACATCCGCGCATGCTCCAGTCCCTCCAGACGTGGCTGGAACTCATCCAGAAGAAGAGAGGAGGCTTGGAGGGGGCAGGGCTTGGGGTGGAGCTGGGCTGGAGGCAGAATGGGGCATAGCCATGTGTCTGGAGTTTCCCAGAGAATATGGTAACCCTATCATTATAGGACAAGCATCAGCACACCCTAATTATGGTGCCCAGTTACAGAACCGATTCCTTAACTTCAGCTCCTAATAAAGATGGGTTTCTGCTGAAAATGTAGGCACCTAAGTCTGTCTAAAAATAAGGCACATATTTAGAAGCCTAAATTTTAGAGCTCAGCTTTTTTTGAATATTGGGTCCTTGGCTTGCCGCGTGCACCTGGTAGCACTATAGAAATAATAAATTGTTATTGCTTTAGGCCACGGCTTACGAGCTACTTTTTAAAATGACCAAGTCAAAATGATCTACCAACAATAAAATTTAAAAAATAAAACAAAACACAAAGCACACTGAAAGGCAGAGAAAATGTTAATCATCATTCATATTCCGGATTTTTTTTTCAAAGAGGTCAAGGCAGATGACTCTATGCAATGTCACCTCAGGAACAACCATACAAAAATAGACAAACATACCCCCTCCCTTTTTACTAAACCGCGATAGCAGTTTTTAGCGCAGGGAGCTGCACTGAATGCCCTGCGCTGCTCTCGATGCTCAAAGGCTCCCTGCACTAAAAATCACTATTGCGGTTTAGTAAAAGGGAGCCATAGTGCAAAATATAGACAGCAGATATAAATTCTCAAAACGGACACATTTTGACACTAAATTGAAAATAAAATAATTTTTCCTACCTTTGTTGTCTGGTAATTTCATCAGTCTCTGGTTGCATTTTATTCTTCTGACTGTGCATCCAATATTTCTTCCCTTCTTTCAGCCTCTTGTATGCTTTCTCTCCTCTAGACCTCATTCTCTCCCCCAACTTTTTCTTTCTTTCTCCCTGCCCCCTTCTTTCTTTCTGTTTCCCTTCTTTCTTTGTCTCCCTGCCTGCCCCCTTTCTTTCTTTCTTTCTTTCTCCCTGCCCTCCCCCAAGCCACTAGGTTTGCCACTGCCACCATCAGGGAACAGGGCCCCAAGATACCGCCACCCCAAGCTCTCCCAGCATTCCATTCCCCGAAGTAAATTCTGACATCAGAGAGGAAGTTCCGGGCCAGCCAGGCAGCGATTGACTGGCCCAGAACTTCCTCTCCAACGTCAGAATTGACGTTGGGGAGCGGTATGCTGGTCGGTCCAACGCTTCTGCAGGGAGAGCTTAGGGCAGTGGTGGGGGGACGTTGGGGAGAGGAAGGCCAATTGGACGGTAGATCGGGATGGCAATATGAGTCCGCGATCGACTCGCGTTGCCTTCCCGATCTACCTGTCGATCGCGATAGACATATTTGGCACCCCTGCTTTAGGCTTATTTCACATCTTTACCGTCTTTTTACAAAACTGTAGTGGTTTTTAGGAATTCTATGAGCACCAGATCTGTTACAGCTGGCGCTAAAAACCGCGCTACGGTTTTGGGGGAAAAAAAGGGGGGGAGGGGGAGTATCTGAGGTCAAATTACATAAAGTTTAGTTCCAGATTTGTCTTTCTACCTACAGCCCTTTTGGTTCAGTTCTAATGTAAAAACTCTGGATTCACACTGTCAGAACATCCCAGGCAGATCTGAAGAAAAAGTTTTCACCAGTTGAGAGTTTTCTTTTTGAAGAATTTAGATAACCAAATCTTACAAAGATAAAACGACTTGCAATATTTCTAAACTAGTTAACCACCACGGTGACTGATTTATTTTTTGGCTTTCAAGATATCCCAATTTGTTGAACTTTTCCCCAGAAGATCTGAGTCATTCCTCCATAAAGTCTGTTTAATTTCTTCTTGGCTTGAGCAGAAAGCAGCTGGTATTCATTTGTCTATTGTAAGAAAAAAAAAAAAAAAAAATTGCTCATTTTCATGAACATTTCCTAAAGCTTTTACAGGCTTCAGATAAAGGATGGATGTTTCCAGGTTTCTTCCCGTTGTGTCAGATCAGATTAGCGGCATAAACCTTTCAAGCTAATACGCGGAGAAGGCACAAGATAGTTTTGTGTAAAAATATTGCCTGGGTTTTCTGGCAACCTGCTTCAGCGCAATCATTAGCCATGACAGACTGTCAAGTTCAGAGCAGTCACGGTTCTCGCAATGTAAGACATTCAGCAGGGTGAATTCAAACACCAAAAGAGCGCCTGTATTTGCATGTCCCTTTGCATGCATTCATTTAAAGACTACTAGCATTTCCGTGGGTTAGTTCTAACGGTATGGATAAGAGGCATACCCTTTGACTAAGGACTGCTGAATATCTGCCAGAGAGCATCTACTTTTGCTCTTTGAAAGTTCAAATAAGAACATAAGAATTGGCGCTGCTGGGTCAGACCAGTGGTCCATCGTGCCCAGCAGTCCGCTCACGCGGCAGCCCTTAGGTCAAAGACCAGTGCCCTAACTGAGACTAGCCTAACCTGTGCACGTTCTGGTTCAGCAGAACTTGTCTAACTTCGTCTTGAATCCCTGGAGGGTGTTTCTTAAATGTTGCAAAAATGTAAGAACCAGCTTTGGTTAATGCAGCCCAGAGTTTTAGCTCCGGGAAGATTTCCATGTAAATGTGTAGTTAACTATAAAGCTCAAACATTATATTGGGCTAGCCCAGGGGTAGGCAATTCCGATCCTCAAAAGCCGGAGCCAGGTCAGGTTTTCAGGATATCCACAATGAATATGTATGAAATGGATTTGCATGCACTGCCTCCTTGAGATGCAAATCTATCTCATGCATATTTATTGTGGATATCCTGAAAACCTGACCTGGCTCCGGCTCTCGAGGACCAGAATTGCCTACCCCTGGCTAGAGTTACCATATTTTTCTCTGGATTACCACACTACACCCCGCCCCCAGCCCCACCCTGTTCCACCCCAGCCTCGCCTCCAGCCCTGCCCTGTTCCACCTCCAGTCCCGCCCTACAAAGCCTCCGCTCTTCTTCCAGATGAGCTCCAACCGCGTCTGGAGAGCCTGGAGCATGTGCAGAGGTGTGTGACATCAACCACACATGCTCAGAGGCCCTTCAATGTGGTCGGAGCTCGTCCATCCGGGAGCCTGGACAGTCCTCTAAAAAGAGGACATGTCCGGGTTTTCCTGAACACAGTGTCTAAATCCTACAGTGTGTATTTTAAAAGGGGGGCGTGGCGGGTTTAAGGTCATCTGGAAGCATTGGATGAAGGCAGGTATACGCACTTTGGATGATGTAATATCAGATGGTAAGCTGCTTGACTTTTCACGATTGCAACACAAATTTGGTCTTAACAAATCACAAAATTAGAGATGGTTGCAGGTCAACAATTTTATGTTTGAGTTCAGAGAAAAGTGACTCCTAGAAATCTGTACAACCGTTTCAGGAATCTTATGGCGAGTAGAATGTGTATCTGTAGGGAAACTTTGGAAAAGGAATTTGGAAGGATCGGAGAACAAAAAATAAAAAAAAAATCAAATGGAATCTGTAGGTAAGGCGGAGCCAAAATAGGAAAAATACAAGGTATACTGCGATCCCTTTGTGCAGCAGGCTGCTTAAAAGGGACGATTTCAAAATCTTCCTTCACCTCCATTGCTTTACGTCGCCTAGAAATTCACAGATAAAATCTGACTTTGGTGGTCTCCGCTGCATTTGGTCTCAAGAAAAAAAAAAAAAAAAATTCCAGCAATGTTGATCAAGAAAATATAACAAGACTGACCCAAAATAGGTCACGTTGCCCTCATTCTCTCAGACAAAGACAATTTATTGTGTCAGAACAACTTAATTCAGCAGTTTGGGTAACTATGCTCTAGTTTATCTGTTTCCAAACATTAAACATGTTTTAAATCAAGTGGTAAGTATTCACTGTCGCTCAGGCCTAGATCTTTGTTTACCGTCTTCAGTATAAAGCCAGATCCTATCCTACCTCTTTTAAAAGCACCTGAATTTCCAGCCCTAAATCCTGAACTGCAGTGCCTCTATCTTATCTCCCATACCCCTTCCAGGGCCCTCAGATCCTCCAATCAGAACTTACCGACGGTTCCCTCGATCAGAGACCTATATTATACCAGAAACACTATCTTTTCCGCCACAGCCCCTTCCCTCTGGATTGCAATGCCACCTCATCTCCGCTGTGAAAACTCTCTAACCAAATTTAAAACCAACATCAAAACATTTCTGTTCAAAGATGCATACCAAAACTGCCGTTAAGCATACTTTCCGAGGAAAATGGGGGGGAAAAAATGAATAAATAAATAAAAAAATACAGACAACCGCTTTTAAGAACGAGAGGGCACTCCCTAAAGCTGAAAGGGGATAGATCCCGTATAAACGTAAGGAAGTTCTTCTTCACCTCAGAGTGGTAGACAACTGGAACGCTCTTCCGGAGTCTGTTATAGGGGAAAACACCCTCCAGGGATTCAAGACAAAATTGGACAAGTTCCTGCTAAACTGGTGAGACTGGACTCATTTAGAGCACTGGTCTTTGACCTGGGGGCCGCCGTGTGAGCGGACTGCTGGGAACGATCGACCACTGCTCTGACCCAGCAGCGGCATTTCTTATGTTCTTATGACCCCCCCTTTCCTCCTGTATTCTCCTCCTCTTATTTTTATTTTTTAATGCAATTATAATTGCTCTCCACCCCCCCCACCCCCGCCAAACTCCTCTTGTATCCAACTTGTCTTGGCTTCAACCTGCCTTATTTTATTGTAATTTTTTATGTTTTTATTAATTTTTGATATTGTAAACCGGTCAGATTCCTGTGATGGTCGGTATACCAAATTATAAATAAACTTGAAACTAGAAGTTTCTCCAGGTATCCTGAATGAATATTCATGCCTTCATATCGGTTGTATATTCATTCAGGAATATCTGGCTGATTTGTGGCCCTTCAGGAATGCAGTCTGACACCCTTGCTTTAAAAATACTTCAGCATATTTTGCCTTCTCACCCCCCCCCCCCCATCCTTCTATTTGTTTTTTCCATACTCGTACAGCTATTTCCTAAAAATAAAAATCACCCTATGCCACATTTTTCCCATCCTAATTTTGCATATTTAAATCCCAGGACACACTTTCTATACCATCTTTCATACCGTCCTTTTGACAGTCCCCATTTCTCAAACAAACCCCATTCTGTACCAAACGTTCTAACTTCTGCCTTTTTCTTAA
Organism: Geotrypetes seraphini; assembly: GCF_902459505.1. Classification (NCBI taxonomy): domain Eukaryota; kingdom Metazoa; phylum Chordata; class Amphibia; order Gymnophiona; family Dermophiidae; genus Geotrypetes; species Geotrypetes seraphini. The sequence goes on from NC_047088.1 coordinate 20,302,590, forward strand.
AGCGACGCCCCCCTCCCCAGTTCTCCCCTTATCAGTCCTCGTCTGGCTGGGCATGTTTCCTCCTGCAACTTACACTTGAAGACTTTCCAGCAAATCGCCCCGTGGCATTCCACAAGTTATGACAAGCTGCACGTATATCACAAAAGATTAAGAGGAAGGATGGAGAATGTCTTAGAATAGCAAAAGCAACTAGCGAAACACACCAAACTTTTGCTCCTGGAGAACCGGGTTAGTCCGATGCCCCATCTAAATATGGTGACAATACATCCATTAACAAATGGGTATTTTTCCACTTGAGAAACAGCAGCAGGAGGGCCGGCCTACAAGCGCTTTCGGAATGAAACAGCAGGACTATTGCAGGTCAGGGCAAGTGGTGTGAGAGAAACATGCACCATGTCAGTCATCTGCAATACCAGGTTCTTATTTCCATTCCCTGTGAAATCAAAGTCCAGCAGGAATGAGCAGGGAAGAGGAGAAGCCCAGAGTTGGGAAAGACACATCTCCACTAAACATGCCATCGTATCACCAGCCCAGAAATGGGTCAGTGTTAGAAGTGGATGTTCTGAAAGATGATTTTTATTCGCTCTTCACAATAAAAATACAGCAAAAAGTCTGAATTAGTAATACACGTATGATTGCCCGTGTTTCAGCGAAACCGCCTTCCTCAGGGGTCCGGATGATGTAGAGCAGTGGTTCCCAACCCTGTCCTGGAGGACCATCAGGCCAGTCGGGTTTTCAAGATAGCCCTAATGAATATGCATGGAGCAGATTTGCATGCCTGGTACCTCCATTATATGCAGATCTCTCTCATGCATATTCATTAGGGCTAGCCTGAAAACCCGACTGGCCTGGTGGTCCTCCAGGGCAGGGTTGGGAACCACTGCCCTACATCATCCGGAGCCCTGAGGAAGGCGGTCTCGCCGAAACACGGGCAATCATACGTGTATTACTAATTCAGACTTTTATTTCTATTTTTATTGTGAAGAACGAATAAAAATCATCTTTCAGGACATCCACAGTCTGTTTTTATCTTTGGATTGTTTTCACTGGGTCTCCCTTTTTGTTTTTCAGTGGCAGAAGGCCATTCCCAGGCTACTGGATAAAATGATTAGAAATATTCATTTTGCTGTTAACCCTTCAGTTGGCTGAACATTACGTGGAAACAGTGGCGTAATAAGGGGTGGGGTGGGGGGGGGAACGGTCCGATCTGGGCACCATCTTGGTGAGATTGCGGGCACCCGTCCTCCTTTCATCCTACCATTGCCGCACGTGCACGCCGCTTCCCTTCCCCCATACCTCTGTAACGTACCTGCCGTGAGCAGCAACCCCCAAGCTGTTGTCGTGCCAGCGTCCGCTCTTCCTCCGATGCCACCCCCTGAACCCACGCCTAAGAAGCGACATCAGAGGAAGAGCCGATGCTAGTGCTCGTGCCAGGGACGTTACAGAGGTGGGGGGGGGGGAGGAGCACCTGTCCCCCTCACTAGGCCACTGTGTGGAAATGCCAGAATTCAGTGCATTGTTAAGACAGACACTGACCGTATGTTTTCCAAAGGCGGCAGCAAACACAAAAGGTGAATTTACTCCACCTTCCGACTTTTGCCAGGAGCAGGTAGGCATGGAAGCCCATCAGGTGATAAGCTTCTGCCTTCATCCGAAAAAGCAACAGTCCCAAGACCAAGGGCTCCTTTTACTAAGGTGCGCTAGCGTTTTTAGCGCACGCAGGATATTATCGCGTGCTCAATGCTGGCGTTAAGGTCTAGCACGTGCTATTCCGTGCATTAAAGCCCTAACGCAGCTTAGTAAAAGGAGCCCCAAAAGTAACCCCTCACTCTATGACTCGGAGCCTAAATGTTAAGTTCCATTTGCCAACTTAAATTTATACAGTAGAATACTACCCCGTTTCCCCAAAAATAAGCCCTAGCATGTTTAAGGATGCTCCTAATATAAGCCCTATCCCAAAAATAAGCCCTAGTTAAGGTCGACCTCTAAAGCCCCCCTCCCCCCGAATGTCCCCGACACTCCCTGACTCCATCCCTGACATTAGTGCTGCCTGATTTGCTGAAAAAAAATGGACTTGTCGATTCAGCAACTCCCACCCTTGCTGCTTTAGGAGGCCTAGGATTGGAGGTATGTCAGTCTCACGGTGGGAGGGTCGGTGGGGTTCTGCTGCACAAGGGGATGGGTGAGAGGGGAGGAATGATGCTGCACATGGGGGGTGGGGGGTGTGGGGGACAGAAAGGAAAGAGGAAGAATTGGGGTAGAGATGATTGTTATACATAAAAAAAAATAAGACATACCCGAAAATAAGCCCTAGTGCATTTTTGGGACCCCAAATTAATATGACACTGTCTTATTTTCGGGGAAACACGGTAGCACTTATGCTAATAAGTGTACACTTGCATGCGTAAGTACTAGGTGAGTGATCAACGCTGTTCTATAAATGATGCATTCAACTCATCTCTGGATTCTATAGATGGCAGCCAAATTTGGGCACGCTTCCACGATGTCTACGACATAAATTGGCTAATGAGCCATTAACAAGCAATAATTGATGTTAACCACCCACAATTGGCACAGTTAGGATTTGCACCCACGTCTGGCTGGGCACTATTCTAGCACCTAATTCCCACTGCGCATAACCCAAGAGAGGCGTGGCCACGAGAGGGGCATGGGCAGGCCAGGGGTATTCCAGAAAGTTGCACAAAGTGTTATAGAATAATGGGTCTCCACATCCAGCTTGCACACGGGGGATTTACACCATGGTTTCGGCAGACAGGACAAAGATCGGAACGCACTGCCTTCATCGTATGCAAATATCTGTTGTATATTCATTCAGGAAAACCTGGCTGATTTGTGGCCTTTCAGGATTGCAGTTTGACACCCCTGTAGGCTTAAAACAAAAAGGAATTGACCCCAAAATATCCACAAAGAAGAAAATCCAGAGAAAACGAAAAAAAATTCTGTGGAGTGACGATGTTCCTAAATGGACTTTATTTGAAAGTGTCAAAGTTCCAAAGGTCCACTGAAATCATCCACATAAAATAATTCCATCCACATAAAAATAAATCATCCACATAAGAGCCTTAAAGGACCTAGTCCGCTAGGGATAAAGGACCCAACACGGTCCACGTTTCGACAAAAAGTCTTCTTCAGGGGTCCCTGGGGGTCCTATAAAGGTGAGTACGTGGGAAACAATTGTGTGGTGAGCCGGAAGTGAGACACTGCTTGCATTTGCCACACAATTGTTTCCCACGTACTCACCTTTATAGGACCCCCAGGGACCCCTGAAGAAGACTTTTTGTCGAAACGCAGACCATGTTGGGTCCTGTATCCCTAGCGGACTAGGTCCTTTAAGGCTCTTATGTGGATGATTTATTTTTATGTGGATGGAATTATTTTATGTGGATGATTTCAGTGGACCTTTGGAACTTTGACACTTTCAAATAAAGTCCATTTAGGAACATCGTCACTCTACAGAGTTTTGGGTTTTTTTGTTACCCCTGTAGGCTTAGCAGACGTCCAGATTTCCTCGGCCATGTCCTCCTTTTCGAGGATAAGTCCGGGGCTCTGGACTGCTTTTCAAAACTTGGCACTTTGTCACCACAGCACACAGTTTGGAAAACACTGGCTTAAAGCAACATTGGCTAATTGAGGGAGGAGTCAGCTGAATATTGTACTTCCGGTTGCGTCAGAGAAGCTTCCGCCCACACACGCACGTGACTGCACGAACACTCCGGCAGCTTTTAACAAGTCTGAAACCTTAAAACGTGCCGCGAAGGTAAGGGGGAGGGAAGGAGATGCACGGACCGTGCGAGGGGTGCCGGAGGGTAGTGAGGTGGCGAGAGGGAAGGATGGATGCAGCGGGGACGGGACAGTGAAGGGGACAGCGGGGATGGGGCGGTGAAGTGGACGGCGGTCCGGTGACGGGAATAGATTTTTTTCCCCGTGTCATTCTCTAATAAGAACATAAGAATAGCCTAACTGGGTCAGACCAATGGTTCATCTAACCCAGTATCCTGTTTTCAAAGTGGCCAATCTAGGTTGCGAATTACCTGGTAGAAACCCAAAAGGTATCAAAATTCTAGAACAGGGGTGTCCAACCTTTTGGCTTCCCTGGGCCGCATTGGCCAAAAAAAATGTTTCTGGGGCTGCACAAATGCTGCAGCAAGACAGAGGAGGGAGCCGGCAAGACGATAAACACCTGGCGGCAGCAGAGGAAAACACTGCATCGCTCTTGACCAGGGCCGCACAAAATACTTCACGGGGCCACATGTGGCCCTCGGGCTGCAGGTTGGACAACCCTGTTCTAGAATCTCAAAAAGAGTAGCAAGATTCCGGAACCTCAAATGCTAGCAACATTTCATGTGGAATCCCCAAGAATAGCAACATTTACATAAGTAAAATCTGGTAACCCTATGTTACCACATCCTCTGGCAACGCATTCCAGAGATCAACTATTCTCTGAGTGAAAACATGTTTCCTCCTATGGGCTTTAAAAGTATTTCCCTGTAACATAAAATGCACAAGTTTGCACCTGCCACAGATCTAAAAAGGTTGGTGTGTAAATGCAGACTTTCAGTCTGTTCTATAGTAACATCTGGGCCCCCAGATGTTTTTACAGGAGATTTTTTTTAATGCTCAGCGTTCTACATACAGTTTGACACCTATTTTTTGGCACACCTCATACCGAATTCTCTTCTAAATGTAGTGTGGTTGTGTGTGTGTTTGGAGGGAGGACATAAGGAGGATTTATGTTCTAAGTAATATGACCTGCTCTTAAAGAAACCAGATGCCCCAGCTGTGAAGAACTAGTTCATCTTGGCTGAAATATCGACTCCAGACACCAAGGAACTACGCCAGCTTTAAACATGAAGAATTTCGTTTGGTTTTGTTCTTTTGTTGGGGGGCAGTGGGGGAGAGACAAAAAAAAAAAAAAGGCATATGCAATCAAAACCTGAATTTTCCTGAAAATGTTCCATTCAAAAAAATGTTTTGTTTTCTTTTTAATTACCTGGTATTGAAAAGACAGCATGAAAATGAAAATTGTACAACCCACCGTTTACCGATATCCAGTTTTCTAACAAGTTATCTGTTTCTAGAACACCAAAGGAGAAATATTGTGCTATTGCAGAGTTGTATATTACAACATAAATTATATCTATAATTTTACATTTTAGACTATTAATAAATGATCTCTATTCTAGTAAGTCAGAAGGGTGCTCCCTAAATTATATCCAAGTAGTTTTAGGGGGGGGGGGAAGCCTTTATCTGACATCATGTTACAATGTTTCTATAACCATAAAGCTCTATGACCTCACAATGCAGGTGTAAAGAGCCTTAGCCTATAGAAGAGGAGATGCAAATGTTAGCCATAGCCAATAGGGAGAGGAGGAGATAGTGGAGGTTGTGGATGGGCCATTTGACCTTTATCTGCCATCATCTTACAATGTTTCTATACCCATAAAGTTCTATGACCTCACAATGTAGGTGTAAAGAGCCTTAGCCTATAGGAAGAGGAGATGCAAATGTTAGCCATAGCCAATAGGGAGAGGAGGAGATAGTGGAGGTTGTGGATGGGCCATTTGGCCTTTATCTGCCATCATGTTACAATGTTTCTATAACCATAAAGCTCTATGACCTCATAATGCAGGTGTAAAGAGCCTTAGCCTATAGAAGAGTAGATGCAAATTAAGCCATAGCCAATAGGGAGAGGAGATAGCGGATGTTGCAGATGGGCAGACTAGATGGGCCATTTGGCCTTTATCTGTCATCATGTTTCTATTTTTCTAGTGGGAAAAAATAAGAAACAAGGAATAAAAAACAGAATGGGCCTTTAGTTAAGTGCTAATTGTGAAATGCTTCCACTTTCATCGGTTCCATGCATACACGTAAAAGCCTAAGAAAAGGATGAAAAAAGTGAAGTTAGAATGACACAAAAATCCGTGATTTTATCAGACTGTTTCCCTCCATAAGCTACAATTACCATCCTTCTCTACTTCCCCTGTCCATCTCGTCATCACAGGACTATTTTGGCACAAAAAGCCACAAAGGTATGTGTAGATGGGGAAAAAAATAAACAGCACTGGAAATTCCTAGAAACGTTGTAAAGAACGCCTTAAAATTGTTTGCAGATAAGACTGAATAGGGAGGGAAAGAATTGTGTCATGAACTACCAGCTCTGCATTGATTTGCGACTCGTTATCTCATAGCGCCAAGGAGCGCGTGCTGAATTCGTGAACAGGTGGGACTTTCAGAAGAAAAAAAAAGCCCAAAAGCAGGACTCGGATAAACTTCACTGGTTTTAGAGCTCTTTATTCTGAGCACTCGAGAAATTCTCCACTGAAGTCCAACACCAGTAGAGAAAATGGATAACGCCAACACTGTTGGAAGAGCAAGCTCGGATTAGTGAATACCATGGTCAATGCAATGTCAGGCCAGTTAATAACTAACTGGAGATGGATGAGCTGGTTTGGCTAATATTACATCCCTCTTTTGTGCTGCAGGTTCAATTCTTTGTTTTTACCAAACACACACAAAACACACCAAAAACCTTACTGGCATTTATCACTAGAAGCAGAAAAAATATTGACCTCTCATACCAGAAACAAAAGTTCAAACCCTCTTGTAAGGCACCTGGACACCTTGGAAGACTTTTGAGAGAGAAGGTCATAATTTGAGTTGACCCCGCCCCCCCCCCCCCCTCAGATGTCAAAACTGGGTCAAGTCTGTCTTGACCTGGATTTTCCACCTGGTTGATTAGAACCAATAAGCAGTGTTAAGTGAAATAGGTATCGAGCTGGCTTTCCACATTCATATACCATCCGTTTAACATGATAATTTATAAGTGTCACTAGAAGTATGTATTATGGACCATTACCTCCTGTTAATTTGGGCACGTAAAGTGGCCCAAGCATTAAGGGGCCCTTGTACTAGAGAATGACACGGGGATAAATTTGTCCCCTTCCCCGCAGGAACTCAAGTTCCCTGAGCCGTCCCTGAGACTTTTGTCCCTGTCCCGTTCCTGTAAGCTCTGCCTTAACCACGCAAGCCTCGAACACTATCCCCACTCTTGTAAATTTCCCATCAAAGTCTCCACCATGTAAACAGCACCCTAATTTGTAATTTTCCTGGAAATGTCCAAGCATCTTCTTTTGTAATCCGCCTAGAACTGCAAGGTACTGGAGGAATAGAAGTCACTAACATAATGTAATGTAATTTTAAAGTGTTCGAGGCTTGTGCAGATGAGGACGGAGCTTGCAGGAATGGGGCAGGGACAGGAAAAGAACTCGCGGGGACAGGGAAAAATTTGTCCCAGTGTCATTCTCTAACTTGTACTAAAGTGTGATAAAATCTGGACTTAGCATATTGTAATGCAGGACTTCCCATGCAATAAGTTTAGTTTTAACACAAGTTTTGTAGGGCTTTTTTTTTTGCAGCTTGTGTGCTCATGTTCCCATAGGAGGCACTAAGACCCCGATTCTATAAAGTCTGCCCAAATTTAGACGCCTGTACTGGTGCCAAAATTAATTAATCGATAGGCTTAATCAGTGCTGTTACTGGCACTTTGCACCTCACAATCAGTTTTAATTGGACTTAATCCTACCTCAATTTTAGAAAATCTGTAAAACGAATTTGTTTAATCGATTTGTAACCTAAGAATCTTATAACTTTCCACTTCTTCCACTCTGTGAGCTTGTATTCGATGACTTTCCATTGTGACCACTTCGCTGTTTGTCCAACACCTTTCATTGTATTCGATAACTCTTTATTGTAACCAATTCGCCGATTGTCCAGCACATCTTGTTGTAAACCGCCTCAAACTATCACGGCTTTGGCGGTATATAAGAATAAAATTATTATTAATTGAAATAGCTAACTTAAAAAAAAAATCAATTTTATAAAAATATCGCAAACTGTCTACACTAAAAGTGGGTGTTAGGGACGGATCATTATTTCTTATTTCTAATCTTAATGTATATTTTCTGTAAACCGCTTAGAACCTAACGGATGTAGCGGTATATAAGAAATAAATTACATTACATTACATTACATCATGGGTGTGCTTTTGAGTTAGGTGCATTTTTGTGAATTAGGTGCCATTAGGCACCGATATCGGTGCCTGACTTAAGGCGAAGAAAACCCTGGCTTAAACTGGGGATGCTTAAATGTTAGGATACCGAGCACCGCCTAAGCAAACAGACAAAATAGCGCAAAACACTTTAATGTGTTCTGCGGTAGCCTATTAGCCCATGCTGACCACCTGTTAAGAGCTTAATGCCCATTAATAAAAGAGCCCCGAATTATTACACAACACATATTACACAACACATAGTTGGCTTCCAACTTCCTGATGCACGCAAGGCATTATCAATCGCTCCACTACACAACTGCTCAAGACAGCGCAGGAATATTAAACGAGCCTTTGGTAGACTACGTATTATATGTCACGTTTTTCAAAGAATCGATTTAAGGAGGGAATTTTTTTTTTTTCCGAATAAAACAAGTTTATTAAAAAAGAAAACATCAATGAGCAATGCAGAACATGAAAACAGAAATATCCGGCATGAAACAGAAGCAACCCATACCATCTTCCCCCTATTACACAGCACAAAGTGACACTTATGCAAAAAAAAAAAGTACTAATGCAGAGAAAGCCGAACCTCAAACAAGTGTCAATGAGCCAAATGAAGGTCAAAGCAATAATCCCACCCTATTCCCCCAACCCCCCTCACCCATCCACCCACAGCAGGCCCTATGCCCAAAGATGCAAGCTAGACTACAGACACAGAGAAACCCAAGGGGGTCAATGCCCTATAACAAATCTCTAGCTTGGGGGAATCCCCAAAAAGGAGGAAAAGAAAGATACAGAAGCAAAAACGCCTAGGAAGGACAAGAGATCCAAGAAGTAGAACATAGACCACGACACCTCTAAGGAGGCCCATCGCCTAGTTGATTCAGAACAAGATTACGGGCTCTTGGAAGAAGGGACTGCAAAAGGATTTTTTTTTTTAATGGGTATGTCTGCCACTATTCAACATAACCAACTGCTGCCTTTAAACTCATCAACACCCATATCTAAGACGACATATTTTATTAAAGACAATTATTGATCAATATCCCCTAAACTAGAGGGTACTCAGGATCACTAACATTACCCAACTGTGTGCTTTGGATGTGTATTGTAAACCTCTTGAATTGACTATATAGTCATTATCCCACCCACCTCCCACCCCTTTTACAAAACCACGCTAACGGCTCCCTTGCGGCAAAAGCCCTAAAGCCCTTTAAATCCCTATGGGCTTTGGGGCAGTTACCCCAGTGGCCTGCGCTATCAGGCTTTGTAAAAGAGGGGTTACAAGTGGTATAGAAATCCTTAACAAAGATAAAGAATGAACTAAGCCATTCTCTCCTGTCAAAAGTTGAAAGAGAAATACCCTATAAAAAGGAAGATATATCTGAAAGTGACCCAGTGTGCTTTGTTTAAAAACCTTTTCATGACACTGCCCTTAGCACATTATAGGCATGACCAAACAAGTTTAGAGCAGCCCATTTCTATCAACCCTCAAGTTTATTACATTCCTCTATGTTTTCTGCTCTATTGTTTAACATATACGAGGGTCATTTCATAAATAACGCACCTTATTTTTTTTAAATTCACATGTTTTATTTTTTTTTTTCAAGTATTTCTTTACAATCCTTCAATATAGTCTCCCTGCTTTGCAATGACCGAGTCCCTGCGTCCGGGAAGCTTCTTTATTCCATCCAAGACACCATTTTAGTTCAGTTGCCGAATGGCTCGGGTACTGTCAGAAGAAAGCTCTTCCAGAGATGCAAAACGATGTCCACGCATAGGTTGTTTCAACTTTGGAAAAAGGTCAAAGTCTGGTGGTCTCATGTCTGGACTTTAGGGAGCGTGAGGTAAAACCTCCCAGCCATATTCACGTAGTTTTTCAATAACATTCCCTACGTACGGGCGAGCGTTGTCGTGAAGAATGAGTGGCCTAGCCAAGAGCAACTGAGGTCGGGTTTTGTGCATTTTTTACAAAAAAATCCCGATAATACACTGCTGTGACGCTTCTTCCACATGGAACTATGTCTGCGATGATGATGCCTTCATGATCATAAGCAAAAATCATCATTTTTTTTATTTTTGATTGAGCTCATCGAAATTTTTTTGGTCGTGGGGAAGCTGGAGCTCTCCACTCGTCATTGAAAAACTACGCAAATACGGCTGGGAGGTGTTACCTCACGCTCCCTACAGTCCAGACATGAGTCCACCAGACTTCGACCTTTTTCCAAAGTTGAAACAACCTATGCGTGGACATCGTTTTGCATCTCTGGAAGAGCTTTCTTCCGCCGGTTCCCGAGCCATTCGGCAAATGAGCAAAAACGGTGTCTTGGATGGAATAATGAAGCTCCCCGGACGTTGGGACTCAATCATTGCAAACAGGGAGACTATATTGAAGGATTGTAAAGAAATACTTGGAAAAAATAAATTAAATATGTAAATTAAAAAAAAAAAAATAGTGTGCATTATTTATGAAATGACCATCGTATATTGCACCACTCTGTAAAATATTGAGTTGTTTGGGTGTGTAGCACCGGCTTTATGCCGATGATATTCAATTTTATTTTTCAGTTCATGAATCTAGTTCTGATACATTTTCGTTTCTGGCATTATATGTCTCAATACTATTAAATCCTGGCTTTGAGCCGATAAGTTCATCCAAAACTCAGGTTTTATTGCTCTCTGGGAGATCAAATCTTCAATTTCCTGCGGATTTTTCTTATGAGAATACTGAAATTCCCATTTTAGGAGAACTGAAATATTTGGGAGGACAGTACTCCCCCGATATTCACGGGGGTTCTGTTCCAGAAACCCCCCCCCCCCCCCGAATGTTGAAAAACCACGAATACGGTTTTTAGCAGGGGAAGACAGGAGAGGGCAGCTGGAAGAGTCAGGAGAGGGTAGCCGGAGCGCCGCCGAGTGAAGGAAATCACTTGCGGTATGCTCCGACCGCCTCTTCCTGTACTAAAGTTGGACCTCACCAATCAGGAGCAGCTTTGACACGCAGCTCCTGATTGGTGAGGCCTGACTTTAGTACGGGAAGAGGCGGTCGGAGCATACCACGAGTGATTTCCTTCATCCGCCAGCACTCCGGCTGCCCTCTCCTGCCCGGTCATTCGCGGTCAGAAAATACCGCAAATGACCGGGACCGCAAATTCGTGGGGGAGCACTGTACTTCTTGATTCTTCACTACCAATGAAAACGCATCTCAGATTGGTTATTCAGAAGATATTTTTGAAGTTGAAATCATTACAACCTTTGAAAGAACTGACGAGTCCATTTAATTTTCATACAGTTGAACAAGTATATATATATATATATATATATATATATATATATATATATATATATATATATATATACACACACACACACATATATACATACACCCATCGTTTCATTATTATAACTTGTTAGTTGGTTTGCTTAAAAAAGGTTTAAGAGCTTTACAAATAGATCAAAATGCCATTGCTCGTTTACCCCTCCCCCCTTTTATGAAACTGTGTTAACGGTTTTTAGCGCAGGCAGGCGAGCTGAATGCTCTGCGCTGCTTCCGACACTCATAGAGTTCCGATGAGCATCAGGAGCAGCTCAAAGCATTCAGTGCGCTAGCCTGGGCTAAAAAAACGCTTTTGCGGTTTTGTACAGGGGGGTTAATTTCAGGAAGTCCTTTGCATAGTCACATTCAAGGCTGTGGAGTCGGAGACATTTTGGGTACCTGGAGTCAGAGTTGTGGGTACCAGAAACTGAGGAGTCAAAGTCGAAGGATTTATCTACCAACTAGTTTCAAGTTTATTTAAAATTTCTTATACCGCCTAATCAAACCATCTAGGTTAAAAACATTTGTTAGCTAAAATACAGTTTAAAAAGACAAAACATCACCAGGAATAATAACGACTTTCAGAGACGTATAAAAAAACATTAACAAACGGGAACAAAAGGGAAAGAAGAGCTGGAACTACAATAAGCCAGGAGAAAAAAAACATGTAAGGAAAAAACAATAGGGAGGGGTGCTAATGGTAAAATCCTTCTAGGTCAGACATGGGCAACTCCGGTCCTCGAGGGCCAGAATCCAATCGGGTTTTCAGGATTTCCCCAATGAATATACATGAGATCTATTTGGATGGACTGCTTTCAATGCATATTCATTGGGGAAGTCCTGAAAACCCTATTGGATTCCGGCCCTCGAGGACCGGAGTTGCCCATGTCTGTTCTAGGTCGTCCTTAAAAGGACAGTTAAGTCTCAAAAGCATCAAGAAAGAGAAATGTCTTAAAGTCTATAAGAGTTGATTTTTCACGTAGGTAATTCGGGATACTGTTCTAGAGAGAGGGGGCGCTAACAACCACTTTGCCTGGTTGCAACTAGAGAATGACACGGTGACAAAATTCATCACCGTTCCCGTCCCCGCGGATAACCGTGGGAAATAATCCCATGTCATTTTTTAGTGTCTATTTCAGCCTCAGTCCTTCTACACCAGCATTCTTCAAAGCAAAGCCTGAGGGTCAGTGGTTGTGGCCATTCATACTCTGATTCTTCCCTCTCTCCTTAAAGAATGACATGAAGATGGTTTCCCGCGGTTATCCGGGGGACAGGAACGGTGATGAATTTTGTCACCGTGTCATTCTCTAGTTGCAACCCTAACGGTTCATGCGCCAAGATCCTTCATTACTTGATGTTCCAGATTTTAAGCAAATTAGATTGGAGATGTATAAACAACTCGATCTTTATGGTCTGGGGACATTAGTTATGGAATGGCCTTCCAAAGGGCTTGAGAAAGGCTGAGGGCTTCTTTTATTAAGCCACGCTCGCAGTTTAACCCACGTAATACCGCACGCTAAACCGCCGGCCGTTCTAGCCGCCACCGCCTCCTCTTGAACAGGCGGTAAATTTTAGCCAGCGCGGGGGTAACGCGTAATGAAAAGTCACACGCGTAAATCCCGCTAGCGAGGCTTGATAAAAGGAGCCCTGAGGGTCATTGAATTCATTTAGAAAACTTTTAAAAAGCACATCTGTTTTCTCAGGTATTTTTTATGAATTAAAACAGAAATTTTAGACATTGTTCAGATTTTGAATACTGTATATTTTATGTTATATTTATTCTATGTAAGTATGTTGAAAAAAACTGCTTAGATTTGTAGATTTGCAGTACATAAGACATTTTTAAATAAATAAATAAATATGATGTCAAATTGAGTGTCGGAATTTGATCTCGGCACTGTGTGATCACGCTTCAAAGGAAAATTTCAGCAAAACCACCTTTCTACAGAACATGACTGTCCCAGCGTTATAAGATCTCTGATAAAGCTATCTGGAATTTGTGATCCGATACTGGATAGAATGATTTTTTTATTCTTAATATAATCTACTGTACTGAGAAAACCTGTTCTATCACAGAAGGCTGAGTACTCGCTTAAAGTAACTTCAGCCTGGCTTTTCCTATGTGACAGGGCTGTACCTTTTTAAAAAAAAACTGCTGAACCACTAATAATTCACAACACTTGGGGAAAGCTCCACAGTTTTTTCATGTCTTTTCTTCTGTCCTATTTTTTCTTATTATTTTACAGTTTCTGCTCATTCCTTTGCACCATCCTGTGAGCCCCAAACCTCCCAAAAAGAGCCTTTTCTTTTCCTATCTTCCCCTAAAAAAACCCCTTTGCTCTCCCTGTCATTCTGCCTCCCCAACACCCCACACACACAAAAAAATCATATCCCTCTTGTAATCCTGTCTTCCTAAATCCTCTCCAAAAGTCCCTATTCACAAGTTAGTTGTTATGATAAAAAGTGAACAAGTAGATTGCAGGTCAATGTTCTTTATTGTTTGGTCTGCAAGTCTGTGGCAGCTCTCATTAATCTTGGGAGAAGCTTCCTTATGCCCTTTTCCCCAGTACATGCTTTCTTTTTTTCCTTGCCAGTCCACTGCAGACTAACAGGTTATACCCTCCTACCAGCAGGTGGAGACAGAACTAAATTGTTCATCTTCCATGCACATGCTGATGCAGTAGGGACACTGATCAGCATTGCTCTGAATGCAAGTGGTACACCAAAGAAAAAGCTGGAATGGGCTCCAGAAGAATATACTCTGTGGGTCCAAGGGTCCAGGGCTGTGGTCAGTGCTCCGTTTTCAATTTCATTTCCTAGCAAACCTGTGGTTGGATCCCTTTATACCAGACATGGAACCTGCCTAGGAACGACGAGGGCAATAATAATTTTAAAAAATGCTCAAGTACCTGAATAAATGAATGTAAACCATTCTGAGCTCCCTTGGAAGAACGGTATAGAAAATTTAATACATAAATACTCAGGCTGAAGTGATCAGTGTTTTTGTAAGCACTGACTGCTGCAAGCTAAATTAGGTCCAATATTCAGTGCCAGCATCTAATAGAGCCTCTCCTGCCCAGTTAAATCACTGTAGGCACCTAAGCCAGGTGGATTAAGAAAATAACAGCCTATACAGATGTAGGCCACACAATTCCACAAAAAATAAAGGAACACTCTGGAAGAGCTCACACCTTTTCTTGAGCTTCTATTGAAGATATACATAGCGCCACCTTGTGGTTGGCCTCACACTCCTTTCCTTCATTTTGCAGGCTAAAATGTTAGGCCAAGTGCATAGACATAAGGAGAGGCTAGAAGATCTGAATACACTTCTCTCTCCTTATTCGCGGTTTCAGCAATCGCGGTTTCGATTATTCACAGTTTTCAGCTTGCTGGCTCCTCCCCCCACCCCACAAATTACATCAGCTTGCATAGAGAAATCGCCGATCCAAGCGTTTACAGAGAAAAATCGCTGATTCCCAGCACTTTTGTCATTGTGTTTTGCCTCTCCTTCAGGAACAGGCCAGGTCTCCCACCATGTTATTCGCGGTTTCACCATATTCACGATGATTTTTAATAGAAAACAGCGAACAACATATGAAAAGGTTATTCGCGGTTTTTCTGTATTTGCGGTTCTGTTAATCCCCTATCACAGCAAATACGGAGGGAGAAGCGTATGAATACTCTAGAGGGACAGGGGAGATATTATACAGACATTTAGGGCTCCTTTTATCAAGGCGTGCTACGGGGGTTAGCGCGTCGGACATTTCATCACACGCTAACCCCCGCAGCGAGCCTAAAAACTAACGCCTCGTCAATGGAGGCGTTAGCGACTAGCGTGGCAGGCGGTTGAACGCACGGTATTCCGCGCGTTAACCGCCTACCACACCTTGATAAAAGGAGCCCTTAAATACTTGAAAGGCATTAATATAGAAACAAATCTTTTCCAGAGAAGGGAATATAGTAAAACTAGAGGGCATCAATTGAGGTTATGGGGTGGTAGACGTAAGAGTAACATTAGGAAATTTATTTTTTACGGAGAGGGTAGTGGATGCCTGGAATGCCCTCCCGAGGGAGGCAGTGGAGAGCAAACGGTGACAGAATTCAAAAAACGTGGAACATACACAGAGGATCTCTAATCAGAAAGTGAAGGGCATAAATTGAAGAACTAGGGTTGGAACTGAGCAGACTTGCACGATCAGTATACCATGTATGACTATATGGTTGGGATGGGCTGGGGAGGGCTTTGACGGGAACTACAATACTTTGGGATGGTTTAGAAAGGCTGAAGTGAGCTTGGACAGCAAGTCCAGTAGTTTGTAGCCTAATGACAGTGCCAGGCAGACTTCTACGGCAGAAAAATCAAAGAAAAAAAAAAAAGACTGTTGGGCAGACTGGATGGACCACATGGGTCTTTATCTGCCGTCATTTACTATTTTACTATGTAAGTAGCCTTGGAGCCAAAATCTTGAAACCTGCAGTGGACCATCCTAGCTCTGCATAGGCAGCAACTTGAGCACATTCCACTGGTCTCGCAAGAACAAAGAGGAAGGTTCAATCAAGCCTTACCTGATAATTGTCTTTCCTTGGAATCCTCCCACATACAAGGAGGGCAACAGTTTTCGGGCACAAAATGCTGATATAGCCAAGGAAATTGATAGAATTACCTGAAATAAAATTAGAATAGTATGCAAAATATTGTGCTTTAATAATTGTAAACATTTATAGCCAAGATAATGAGCGTTCATAACTGGTACAATTGTGAGAATACCCACCAGCAGTGATGCCTCACACTTATTAATCGCCACACACAAAAATCCTTGGGTTTCTTATAGAGAAGGACACGGTGACAAAATTCATCACCGTTCCCGTCCCTGTGGATAACTGCGGGAAAACATCTCCATGTCATTCTTTAAGGAGAGAGGGAAGAATCAGAGTATGACTGGGCCCAGCCACTGACCCTCAAGCCTTGCACTGAAGAAAGCTGGTGTAGAAGGACTGAGGTTGAGACAGACACTAAAGAATGACACCAGGTGGTTAGAACATAAGCTTTGCCATACTGGGACAGACTGAAGGTCAATCAAGCCCAGTATGCTGTTTTCAGCAGTGACCAACCCAGGTTACAAGTACCTGGCAGAAACCCAAAGAACAGCAACATTCCAGAGCTGAGATTGTGATGTCATAATGCCTCAGCCCACCAATGCCTAAGAGCCAACCTCGTCAGTGATGTCACAATGGGTTCATTATCCTATACTTGGCTCACATAAGAATCAGAGTATAAATGGGCACAGTCGCCGATCTTCAAGCCTTGCATTGAAGAATGTCGGTGTAGAAGGACTGAGGTTGAAATAGACACTAAAGAATGACACAGGATGGTTTCCCGTGGTTATCTGCTGGGACAGGAATGGTGATGAATTTTGTCACCTTGTCATTCTCTAGTTCATTATTTTTGAAAATGTTAAAAGAACCATTCAAGAAAGTCATAATTTATAACAAACTTGACCGAACTGAAAAAGCATTTAACTGGGGGTATGAAAAGAGTTTTCCATGGTTTTGTGTGAACCATAGTTCTCAGGTACAACAAAATAAGTAGCCTGATAGTTAGTAAAGTGGTCCGAGAACCAGGGAAACCAGGTTCAGTTCTCACTACCCTCCATTGGCTCAAGTACAAACTAAGTACCTACGTATATATAATAAGCAAAGTACTTTGATTGTAACCACAGAAATGGCATATCAAATCCCATCCACTATCCCTTTGAAAAAAACAATGCTACTGCTTGGTCCATGTTTCGCCACCAGGACTTGCTCAGGAACACATAAACCTCACTAAGCAGGAGTGATATATCACGTCCAGCCATGCATTTATCGATGAGGTAGTGTTTTCAAAAATTGCCTTACCGCTGCAGCAGAAGAGTCCTTTAAGCTGCAGGTTCTGAAAGTCTGAAGTCCTCCACTGTGCCGATACAGCAGTTTTGAAAATGTTTTCTCGCTGTTGCTTTATTGGTGAATGCACGACTACTAGGACAAATGTCAAATGTCTAAGAAAGAACAGCACATGTCTGTCTCCCTGAGAAGGCCTTTGTGGAAAAGCACAAACCATGTAGGAGCAGAAGAAGCGTGGTTCATGCAGGACCATGATATCAGGATCTTTTTGCACTGCTAGTGGAAAAATTTTTATTCTAAGTCCATGATACACTGTTGTTGTACCCTTTCTAATAAAAATGATTACAAAAAACCCCCAACAAAACAAATGGAGAAGTCCATTTGTCTAAGTCCATGGATGCAACTGCTTATTGCAGGCTTCTGGATCTCGCTTCGTCTTGTCGGATAGAAAGCGACATTTCAGCCGTCGTGCTGCGGCTTTCTTCAGAGTATGCTGTAAGTTCTGCAGTTTGGGAACAAGGAGATTCGGTGGTCATGAATTTGAATTTTGGCGGGAAAGTTCGTTGGTTTCCCATAGAATGGAAACGTCTCTGGTGAGTTTCAATCAGGTCACTGTACCCCCCCTATATAAAAAGACAAACTGCAAACCTCACAGCATACCCTGAAGAAAGCCACAGCATGATGGCTGAAACATCTGCTCTACCTGACAAGATGCAGGAGGACCCAGAAACCTGCAATAAGCAAACTGCGGAAACCATGAGAGAACATATAACCCAGCTTCATGGAAAGAACATCTTTAAACTCACCAGAGACTTTTTCATTCTATGGGAAAAAGAGTCCAACTAATTTTCCCACCAAAATTCAAAATTTGTGACCAACTGACTTTCCCACCAAAATTCAAAGTGGTGACCAACTGACTTTCCCACCAAAATTCAAAGTGGTGACCAACGGACTTTCCTGTCTCATTCACCTCAAGCTCCAGCCAATCAGGTTTGAGGACCTACTATATAAAGACAGACCTCACGGCATACCCTGAAGAAAGCCACAGCATGATGGCTGAAATGTCCGTTTCTACCTGACAAGATACAGTGAGACCCGGAAACCTGCAACAAGTATGATGCCAGCTGCAGAAACCCTGAAAGAACATTCAGCAATCTCCTTGTAAAAATGCTTCCAAAAGCAATCTGCCCAAGGATTTTTTTTCTGTATGGTGACTAATACCCACAGAGGCAATCCCTTAGACTAATTATGAACACACTTTAACTTTGCTATAAGATCTTTAAAACTTTAAAAGCTTAACTCCTGATACTGAACTGTGGCAGTCAGTGCTTTATTTCTAAACACCGGCTACCATGATCTTAAAAAACCGGCTGGCACAGAATATCTGGAATCCACGCTGATTTAAGGATACTATCTGGTTAATGGCGATATTTAGACCACTAATCAGATGAAAATTAAGATGTCCTTTTTGATGTCTCAACTTCATAACCTTGGCTCTGCCCAAGTTCCACCTACAGATTGCCCTGGTACTGCCCAGATAAATGCTTTTATGGTTTTGTGTACCAACTTCACAGCCCCGGGCAATCGCACTTACAAGGAGTCAGGCACGGGTGCTTGCAAGCAAGTGGGGGTTAGAAATTAAACGCAACCTCAAATACGTGGGCCTTTAGCCAGGATCTGAATACTGCCATGGACGGAGCGCGACATTTTTTTTCAGTTCAAAAGATTTTATTGATTTTATAGAGAACGCCAGTATACAAATGCTAACTAGGACATGATACAATCAGGTCGAATGTGCATGCATAATAAACAGAAAATTCAGTAATCCTGAAACAATACAACTGATTGATCAACGTCACACTTGTGGTACAAAAAGACCAGCACACACACACAAAAAAGCCAAGGAGAACATTAAAACAGTGCAAAAGCAATTAAAGAAAATAACTTATTACAGGATAAAGATACCGGTACATAATTTCAGTACTAGCTTACGATACAAGTTTTTATCCTAACTTGGCACCTACTAGGGATTTGATATCAATATACATAATATATAGTTTACCAGTTATGATTTGCCATAGTTATCCGTACAGTATAAGTTTTATCCTAATTTGATGGTGAGGAGTCAAAACCGTGTGAGACAATTGCATGCAGGATGTCAGTGTGCTGGATTAAAACACTATTTTAAAGCGCTCCGAGGGTGTGTGGGGGGAACCCCCCCACTTTACTTAAAACTGTTGGCGCTCCCGTTGGGGGGGGGGAACCCCCTCCCCATTATAGAGGAAACTGTAATTTTTTCCTAAAAAGAGGAGAAAAGGCTGTTTCCTCTATAATGGTGTGTGTGGGGGTGTTCCCTCCCCCCCCCCCAACGGGAGCACCAACAGTTCTAAGCCCATACCACCCCTCGGAGCGCTTTAAAATAGTGTTTTAATCCAGCACGCCGACTTCCTGCACTGTCCGCGTGTGATCGTCTCGCGCGGTTTAGTCTATGTACAGGGGCAATGTTAGGAAATTCTACTTTACGGAGAGGATAGTGGATGCCTGGAATACGCTCCCGAGAGAGGTGGTGGAGAGTAAAACTGTGACTGAGTTCAAAGAAGCGTGGGATGAACACAGAAGATTTAGAATCAGAAAATAATATTAAAGATTGAACTAGGCCAGTTACTGGGCAGACTTGCACGGTCTGTGTCTGTGTATGGCCGTTTGGTGGAGGATGGGCAGGGGAGGGCTTCAATGGCTGGGAGGGTGTAGATGGGCTGGAGTAAGTCTTAACAGAGATTTCGGCAGTTGGAACCCAAGCACAGTACCGGGTAAAGCTTTGGATTCTCGCCCAGAAATAGCTAAGAAGAAGAAAAAAAAATAAAAATTTTAAATTGAATCAGGTTGGGCAGACTGGATGGACCATTCGGGTCTTTATCTGCCGTCATCTACTATGTTACTATGTACCTAATTGGTCACATATGGACAGTTGATAAGTTAGATTTGCCATTGTTACAGTGGAAGATTTTACCATGTAAGCTTTCCTTACGTAACACATACTGGTTCTAGTATCAATATACATTTCTTTGCAACGACTCAAGCAGTTTGTTTCAGGTGTACAGTGCAGCAAGAGAGAAGGAATGGAGCTGGCATAAGAGGAGAAGGGTACAGATAAAGAGATTTGTCGATGAACAGAGTTCCCGGGGAGAAATAAGAGGGGAGATATTCAGGAGCTAAAGAGTAAATGCGTTTGTATGCTTTTTTATTTTTTTTTTAATCTTTATTAATTTTCAAGTATGAACAGTGCAAAATATATCTATCTATATCTGAATACATAACAATAACAGAAAGAAGTATCTTTAACTTACAGAATTTAAAGTCATCATTTCCCCCAACCCTATTACTAATCAATGATGTAAACAAAATTATTCATAACTAGTATTTTAGCCCGTTACATTAACGGGTGCTAGAATATATGTCTGTCTCTCTCTCTGTCCCGCTGTCTTTCTTTCTGTCTGTCTCTCTCCCTGGCCCCCTTTGTCTGACTGTCTTTCTGTGTCTCTCCCTGTTCCTATGTCTTTCTTATTTTCTTTCTGTCTCCCTTCCTCCTGCTGGTGCTAGAATATATGTCTGTCTTTCTTTCTGTTTCTCTCCCTACCCCTGTCTTTTTCTTTCTGTCTCTCTTCCTCCCGCTGTCTTTCTTTCTGTCTCTCTCCCTCTCTGGCCCCCTTTGTCTGTCTGTCTTTCTGTCTCTCTCCCTGCCCCTGTGTCTTTCTTCCTATCTTCCTACTTTTACTGACTGGCTATCCATTAAAACTCCCCATAGGCGTCTTTTAAGTTAAAAAGAAACTTCGGCCCGGCCTGTAGGCCAGGGGTTTATTGGGCTAACCGCCACCCGCTGCTGGTGGCTCCGTGCTCCTTGCTCGCCCGCCTCGGCCTGCAGCCGCCGACAGCTGCCACGGCCTGCAGCCGCTGTGGCCTACAGCTGCCGACAGCTGCCGCGGCCGACATCCGCCTTGGGGAAGAGAGAAAGATTCGCGTGTATGCGCACTCCTACCTGCGGTGCCCTACAGTGCACGGAAAATAGGAGCACACAGGTGGGAGTGCGCATGCGCGGCTTAGGGTTTTATTATATTAGATACAATAAAATACCACCCCCTCCCCACCCTCCTGGATATGCATGTATATAATAAACAAACCTATATTAAAGAGAGATCAATTATATAGATGCAGTAAAATCTGCCAATGGGCCCCAAACTAATATAACACCTTATTATTCCCTAACAAATGGAGTTTGAATTGTATGTGGAAATGAATAGGGAGCAGTAACCTCCTACCCTCCCTCCACCCCCTTACAATTACTTTTGCCCTTAAACAGTGAGCTGACTTGAAATTAAAATATCCTACAGTAACCTCTGATCACTCGCCAAAAAAAGCATGCGGGTGCTATGTACCTTTCACATCCCGTTTCTGTACTAGGTGAAACCTGCAAGGCACAACTAGACATGTTTCCTTCACTCACAAGGAAATACTCATCACTCCCCACAATGCTACTTCAAGAAATAAAAAGAAACAGAAAAATACAACAGCTCTAGTTTAAATAAAAATTAAAAATGCACAAGAACACACACAAAAAAAACCCAAACCCCTCTCTTTTCTTGCTGTATTGCTGGATAGTCCAAATTGTGCTTCAAAAATGTTAAAACAAAAACTGTCCTAATGCTAATGGTGTCTTTATATACCGCTGTATCTCCTAGCGCAGTGTCTCTCAAACGTTTTAGCTCTGGTACACTAAGGGCTCTTTTTACTAAGATGCGCTAGCGTTTTTAGCGGCTAATCCCGCCTACGCACCAAAAACTAACGCCAGCTCAATGCTGGCGTTAGCATCTAGCGTGCGCTAAAACCGCTAGCGCAGCTTAGTAAAAGGAGCGGCCTTCTTTTACGAAACTGCGATAGCAGTTTCTAGCGCGGGGAGCCGCGCTGAATGGCCCGCGCTGCTCCCGATGCTCAAGTTCCTACGAGCGTTGGGAGCAGTGCGGGCCATTCAGCGCGGCTCCCCGCACTAGAAACTGCTATCACAGTTTCGTAAAAAAAAAAAAAAAAGGGGGGGTAAATAGAACAAATGTTTTTTGCGGCACATTATAATTGAAATTATAAAATTGCAAAACCAACTAAAAATTAAATTTCAGAGTTATTTATTTAAATACGTTTTTTAAGCTATGCTTGGGTAATTGTAACAATGGTGAAACTAAAGTGGTGTCAGGTCAAAAGCGCGCCGGGACAAAGGCGCGCCCAGACAATTGAGCGCAGTGCAGAGGCGCGCGCCACTCTAAATTACTGTTTTTAGGGCTCCGACGGGGGGGTGTGGGGGGGAACCCCCCCACTTTACTTAATAGACATCACGCCGCGTTGTGGAGGGTTGTAACCCCCCACATTTTACTGAAAACTGAACTTTTTCCCTGTTTTTAGGGAAAAAGTTCAGTTTACAGTAAAATGTGGAGGGTTACAACCCCCCAAACCCCCCCATAACGCCGGCGCGATGTCTATTAAGTAAACTGGGGGGGGTTCCCCAACAAAACCCCCCGTTGGAGCCCCTAAAAACTGTAATTTTGTGTGGCGCGCGCCTCCACGTTGCGCTCAATTGTCGGCGTGCGCTTTTGTCTTTCGCGCCGTTGTCTATGAACCAACCAAAGTAGATAGAACAGACTTGCTAATTGATGTGATGGATACGCTCGTTTTTGAGGGCAAATTCAAGTTTCAAGTTTATTAGGTATTTATATACCGCCTATCAAGGTTTATCTAAGCGGTTTTTACAATCAGGTACTCAAGCATTTTCCCTATCTGTCCCGGTGGGCTCACAATCTATCTAACGTACCTGGAGTTATGGAGGACTGAGTGACTTGCCCAGGGTCACAAGGAGCAGCGCGGGATTTGAACCCACAACCCCAGGGTGCTGAAGCTGTAGCTTCAACCACTGCGCCACACACTCCATAGTCAATCAGCAAACACGCATTTCATCATTCACCATCCGCAGTCATTTTGTTTTCTTTAAAATTTCTAGCCGAGTTGGAAATCCAAGTTCGCAAAGATAAGATCCAAAACGGTAACAAAGCCTCGATTGCTTTGTTGTTTAAGTTAGGATAACTACTGCATAGAAAGAGAGAAATAGAACTAAAATGACTTGCCGTTTGCTTTCAAGGACCAATCGCGTCAAAGAATGATGCTTGTCTGGCCGGGTGTTTCCTTACATGCACGCAAACGTTCATAACATTGACAGACACTTGCAAATGCGACGTACACATCATCTAGTCTAGCGTATACTTATGAAAGGAATCTTTTCAAGTAAAGTAACATAGTAACATAGTAGATGACGGCAGATAAAGACCCGAATGGTCCATCCAGTCTGCCCAACCTGATTCAATTTAAATTTTTTTTTTTTTTTTTTTCTTCTTAGCTATTTCCGGGCGAGAATCCAAAGCTTTACCCGGTACTGTGCTTGGGTTCCAACTGCCGAAATCTCTGTTAAAACCTACTCCAGCCCATCTACACCCTCCCAGCCATTGAAGCCCTCCCCTGCCCATCCTCCACCAAACGGCCATACACAGACCGTGCAAGTCTGCCCAGTAACTGGCCTTAGTTCAATCTTTAATATTATTTTCTGATTCTAGATCCTCTGTGTTCATCCTACGCTTCTTTGAACTCAGTCACCGTTTTCCTCTCCACCACCTCTCGGGAGCGCATTCCAGGCATCCACCACCCTCTCCGTAAAGTAGAATTTCCTAACATTGCCCCTGAATCTACCACCCCTCAAGTAAAATTCTGGAATCTCTCACGGCACAGCCAGAATCTCTTCAGGGTACACCACCGTGCAGTGTTCGAGAGACATTGGGCTCCTTTTACCAAGGCGCGCTACAGGGGTTAAAGCGTCAGACTTTTCATCACGTGCTAACCCCCGCGGCAGCCTAAAATCCTAATGCCTCGTCAATGGAGGCGTTAGGTACTGGCGCGGCAGGCGGTTTAATGTGCGGTATTCTGCGCGTTAAACCGCTACCGCGCCTTTGTAAAAGGACCCCATTGTCCTTGTGGATTCAAAGCGGTTTACAAAAGATTTCAAAAATTTACAAAGGGTGATTAACCACAAAAATCCCTTTCCCCCCCCCCCAAATCTTCATTTATTTTAAAAACCAACATCAAGGGCTCCTTTTTACTAAACTGCGCTAGCGGTTTTAGCACACGCTACATTGCCGCACGCGATACACGCTAACGCCTCCATAAAGCTTGCGTTAGTATTTCTTGTGTAGCGTGGGGGTTAGTAAAAGGAGCCTCCCAAGTACAACATATTATCAAACAATTTACAAAATAAAGCAGCACTTAATTCCATCAATTGATATAATAAGTACATTCCGGTGTCAGGTCAAAACTGCGGAAGACAAAGGCGCACGCCGACAACTGAGCGCAGCGCGGAGGTGCGCGCAGAAGAAAATAACTGTTTTTAGGGGCTCCGACGGGGGGGAACCCCCCACTTTACTTTATACAGATCGCGCCGCGTTGTAGGGGCGTTGTGGGGGGTTTGGGGGGGGTTGTAACCCCCCACATTTTACTGAAAACTTCACTTTTTCCCTAAAAACAGGGAAAAAGTTAAGTTTACAGTATAATGAGGGGGATTACAACCCCCCAAACCACCCACAACGCCGCCGCGATCTGTATTAAGTAAAGTGGGGGGGGGGGCTCCCCAACAAAACCCCCCGTCGGAGCCCCTAAAAACTGTCATTTTCTTCGGCGCGTGCTTCCATCTTGCGCTCAGTTGTCGGCGCGCGCCTTTGTCTTCCGCGGTTTTGTCTATGAACCGTACATTCCCATCCCCCCCACCCACCCTTTCGTACAGTATAAAGACAATGAAGAGTAATACAAATGACCAAGATAAGCAAATTACAATTGAAAAATAAATTAAGTACATATTTCCCCCACCCCCTCACCCTTCCTGGATGTGTATAATCAACGGGGAAAACTAGTAATCAATCTTTACAAAATTTTGTCAATGGGTCCCAAACCTCCTTGAATTTCTTATAATGTCCCAATTGTATCGCACTCATACGTTCAAAATTTATAAGTTTGGCACAAGGATTCACACCAAAAACTATAGTTTAACCTGTTCCAATTTTTCAAAATAAGCTGTATGGATCTTCTTCTGTAACCACAAAAACCTATGTTCCAGTTACAAGTATGAAAGAACGAACGCGGAATGTTTGGGATATATTAACGCATTCAAAATGGCATGGAGGCCACTGACTGCATTTATTGAGTCACAAGAACTGTCATGTGCCTTTCCTTTTATTTGACTTCCTTACACATCCAGGGTGGGGTAGGAGAATGTATTATTGTTTGCTATACTTAATTATCTATATTACTGAAATTAAATATGTGCTTCTTCTATTAATTATGGGGAGGGGGAGGAGAAAATGATTGTTTTTAATTATTTGTGTATTTAAAGTGCGTTCTACGTAGTGTTTATGTTTAAATTCACTGTATGGCACTGTTAACATTTGAAAATTAATAAAGATTTATAAATTTAAAAAAAAAAAAAAAAATCCTTACATAACCCCCTTGCACAGCAACCAGCACTTATTAAAAACCGGCACAATGGCTCATTTGGTTTCAAACAAAGCAATGGAAACGATCGTGACCTGCAGGCAAGGCGTGACCTGCTTCCTCAGCGCACCCATGAGTCACTCTCTGTCTGCTGGAGAAAGTCCAGAGGCATTCCAACGTCTGTTCAACGGTGCGGATGCCTCGCACTGGTCTAGAGCAGGGGTTCTCAAGCCAGTCCTCGGGACATACCCGGCCAGGCTTGCAGGATAACTACAATGAATATGCATGAGATAGACTTTCATACAGTGGAAGAAGTAAATGCACCTGTATCTCATGCATATTCATAGTGGATATCCTGAAAACCTTGACTGGCTGGGTGTGTCCTGAGGAATGGTTTGAGAACTCTTAAATGTCTATTTTAGTTCGAACGAGTGGCTCTTTTCTTTCCTGTCATCCGATGGTCTTCCTTTTCTTTGATGCTTCTATATTTTTATAGTACGCTACTTAAGACTTTTTTTTTTTTTTTTTGCATTAGCAGACTATCAAATATATATATATTTTTTAATTTAAATTTAATTGAAATTTTACAAATACAAAAGTATAAGAAAGAATAAAACAAAACAATAAGAAGCAGATACCAAAATATACCTAATAATATGCAAAATATAGTATAGTTAATATATAAAGTGAAGTTAATTAGGATTTACCTGAGTCCTTACATATTCATCAAGAGGGGTCCAAATTTTTGTGAATCTGGCTATGTCATTTTGTTTGAATGTTATTATTTCCTCAGACTTTCTGATGACACAAAGGTGATTCCACCATTCGTAAAAATTAAGCCTAGAATTGTCTTTCCAATTGGAAACAATATGGTGGATAGCTAAGGCAATCATGAAATCAAATATTTGAATAAGCATAAAGGGCTCTATCTGATTTTAAATCAATGAGGTGGAGTTTAACACAGAATCACCACCTCAGAAAATTCAGAAGTTCAAATAAAGGATCTTCGCCCAAAGCAGGGGGACTCCACCTCAAAAGATACAGGAGTTGCAATAAGTGTCCCCCTTTTCCCTGAATACCCTAGAATTCCTAGGATTTATGCCACTGACTTTCCCCCCAGTACCCCAACCTCTACCTCCATAGAAGATTTGGGGACAAACAGTAGAAGAAAAGGAAAAAGTGAATTTAAAAAAATTGTTCAGTCATATACAGGTCACAGGAAGGCCAGCACAGAATATAAATATTTGAACTTGACACACGTCTTACCTCAGCAGAAAACAAAAAAGTCTCATCCCAGAGGCGGGAAAAGCCTTCACTCTGTAAGAGTCAACCAACAGCACTTCAGTGACTCTAGACCTGTGTCTTGCAAACTTTGCAAAGCCGTGGACACACTAAGCATGGTGGGGCATGACCCCCCCTTACTCCCCCAGTGGTCACGACCCCCTCCAACCACCAAAAGAGCAACCCCCCCAAAAAAAATTCAGACATCTCCGCATCCCCCCACATCCCTGCCCCCTCCATACCTTTGAAAGAGCAAATGGCAGGAGGGAAGCTCCCTCACTCCTGTCTACAGGGCCACATGCTGCAATGACTCAAGGGCCTCTGGAACTGCGCGGGACGTCGATGCCTTGCTATCACGCACATGCGTGACGTCAGCGCATGCATGAAGACCCTCCAGATGGGGCCCTGAGCCACTAGTGGGGGGGTGCTGGAAGGGAAGAGGCATGAAGAGGAGGAGAGGCGCCGGCGAGACGCACGTCCTGAAGGCAGTTATTTGGCGCCAGTGCCTCTCTCCTCCTCCCTGGTGTCTTGTGGCTTACCTGGCATCTCGGGTGGCACACAGTTTGCGATAGACTACTCTAGAACTTGGAAAACAAACTGTCACCTGCCAAGAGCCCACGAAACGCTGCAGCTTGTTGTACGGTGCCATCGACTCGTGCTCGAGTCTTAGTGACTCGATGAGTTGCTGATCTAAAAAGAAAATCGGTTTTGTACTAGTCTGAAAAGGTCCTCCAGCGTCATCCCCATAGTTGTTTTCAACGCATCCAGCCATCTGATTGAAGGTCGCCCCCTTCACCTGGTTCTTTCGATCTTCCCAAACACGATGTCCTTCTCCAGTGATCTCTGTCGTCTGACGGTGTGACCAAAATAAGACGGTCGTAACTTCATCATTTGGGCTTCGAGTGACAGAGACGGTTTGATCTCTTCCAGAATTGATTGGTTAGTTCTTCTAGTGGTCCACGGCATGCCTAAAATCCTTCTCCAGCACCAAAGCTCAAATGAGTCGATCTTCTTTCTGTCTTGTTTTCGTAGTGTTCAGCTTTTACATCCGTACTGGGCAAATTACTGGGAGTGGCTGCTGCCCTATTTTTTCTTTTTGGTATAGCTGGCACCAGATACAGTACAATGCTGTTTGAACCATCCAACTTTAGCCAGCAGAGGATTTTTTTAATGAACTTATTATAATAAAAAAAGGCATATTACAAAAGTAGCCTCAAATTTGAAATATGTCGATCGACAGTTCTGAACCCAGTCCTTGAGACCCTCCCTAAGTTACTGGGCTGTCATAAGCTTTATGGTTTTCTTATTTGGTTTCAGAATTATTCACCAGACACACTAATATTAACACCAAACCACGAAAAGGTACAAGGTGGCACAGCACACACTGGATGTAATTTTAGAAGAGATGTGCACTATTTGCATATGCAAAATACTTATTTACACAACGCAACTGATATATATCTTAGGTGTCTCTTCCAGTATCACTTACAATCAGGGCAGGATAAATTTGTCAAGGGCCCCTAGGCACACAAGTATACTGGGCCCTCTGCCCCGCGCCACCCCACCATGCGCCCAGACGGAAACAGGAAGCTGCGTCAGAGGGAAGCTTTGGGCAAGCAGCACCGCTTGCACAATTACAGTTCCCATTGCCTTTCTTACCCATGTTGCTTGCTTGTCTTACTTTCCGTCGATATAGGGGGGGGGGCATGTTGCCGATCTGGTGGGGAGCCCGCGTTGCCGATCGACGCTGAAGGGGCCCATTGCCGTTTGGAAAAACAATGTTGATGCCCTCCTGACTATTTCGGGCCCTAGGCACGTGCCTTCTTGGCCTATTGGTTAATCCTGCCCTGCTTACAATGGTCCCAATCAAAAGAAAAAAAAAAAAAAAACAACATTCCTCCAGTAATATGATGAAAAATATAGGGCCCAATTTTCAATCACCAAGATGACTTGAATAAGTTAAACTCAGCAGACTGTGGGGTTTAATTTAATTCATATATTTAGCACTGCTGTCCATATAGACCAGTGGTTTTCAACACACCAGACAGATAGGGGCTCATAATCAAAAGTTTAAAATGTCCAAAAACCAGCCTAAGTCGGCACTTGGACATTCTAATAGCAGGGACGTCCAAGTACCAATAATCAAAACCAACGTTCTGGATGTGCAACAGCACTTCTAAGCTACTGTGCGTCCAGAGAACAAAGGGGCGTGTTGGGAGCTGTGTTATGGGCAGGAATAAGGTGGGCTTTAAGCTGGACGTACCCCAGCCATAATCAAAACTTTCCTAGAGGGAACTTAGACGCCGGCAATTAGACCTGTTTGAGTTACGTCTAAGTTCCACAAAGGTGCCCAAACTGACAAGGAGACCACTGGAGGATTTAAGGCATGACACCCCCCCCTTTACTCCCCCAGTGGCCACAATCCCTTCTCACCACCCAAACAGCGAACCCCCCCCCCAAAAAAAAAATAAGACATCTCTGCCTCCCCCAATATCCCTGCCCCCCCTCCCCGTACATTTGAAAGAGCAAATGGCAGGAAGGAAGCTCCCTCCCTCCTGTCTACAGGGCCACATGCTGCATTGATGGGGGCTTCCCCTCCCAATGCATCTTGGAATGCATTGGGAGGGGCCAAAGGCCCCGATTGGCTCAAAATCACCATTTTGAGCCAATTAGGGCCTTTGGCCCCTCCCACTGAATCTCAATAATGGCCTATGGACTTCCCTTTTAAGAAATTATCCAAACCCTTTTTTTTTAAACTCCACTAAGCTAACTGATTTTACCACATTCTCCAGCAACGAATTCCAGAGTTTAATTACACATTGTGTGAAGAAATATTTTCTCTGGTTTGTTTTAAAATCTTCTACTTAAGTAGTTTTATCGCATGTCCCCCTAGTCCTAGTATTATGGGAAAGAGTGAACAAGCGATTCACATCTACCCTTTCCACTCCACTCAGTATTTTATAGACCTTTTAACATATCACCCCTGAGCCGTCTCTTCTCCAAGCTGAAGAGCCCTAGTCACTTTAGCCTTTCCTCATAGCGAAGTCATCCCAAACTTTTTATCATTTTTGTCGCTCTTTGTACTTTTTCCAATTTCGCTATATCTTTCTTGAGATAAGGCAACCAGAACTGCACACAGTATTCAAGGTGTGGCCGTACCAGACAGCGATGCAAGGGCATTATAACATTTTCATCTTTGTTTTCCATTCCTTTCCTGATAATTCTTAACATTCTACACTTCTCCCTATTCGCGGGGGTTAGGGGCAGAGCCAGCTCGCGAATAGGGAAGATTCTCGATAACTTTTGGGCCGGCTCTGACCCACCCCCGGACCTTACCTGGTGGTCTAGCGGTGACGCGGGGCAGGAGCGATTTTCCTACACTCCTGCCCCGTGCAGAGCCGTGCTGCGAGTTCCCGTGGTCTCACGAGACTACAACAGGAACTCATAAGACCACAGGAACTCACAGAACAGCTCTGCACGGGGCAGGAGTGTATGAAAATCGCTCCTGCCCAGCATCACCATTACATTACATTACATTACATTAGTGATTTTTATTCCGCTTGTACCTTGCGGTTCAAAGCGGATTACATAAGAAGAGAACTGGACATTTCCAGGATGGTACATGACAATAGAGAATACAGTTTGAGGATAGAGACTTAATAACAGAATGATAGTAAAGACTTAATAACATCGGAAGATGTTTTGGACGGCAGTGACTGCTCACCTCCTCTGCCTCCGATCCAAGTCCCGGAGCCGTTTGTTTTTCGATGTGGGCTGCCAACGAGCGATTCACAGGGAGGGGGCTTGGGGGGAAAAAAAAATTGCAAATAATCGAAACCAAACGTCGAGCTATAGTTCGGGTTCCTCTTTCCCAAATGCATCACTTTGCATTTGGTCACCTTAAACATCATCTGCCATTTTAAGTTAGATGCCTACCCGAAAATTTATTTACGTTATTGGTTTTTAATGGCGCTGTTCAATTAACAGCGCCGATTAAACCAATTAAAAAAATTAAGTAAGGAACCCAGATCAGCTAGGTACGCTGATCCAGGTGCCTAACGGTAGATGGTTTTTAAAAATAGAATCAGGGCCCTAATAAATCGATCTCATGCATATCCATTACACAGCCCCTTAAGAATGCAGGGGAATACTTTTAAAATCAATAGGAGGAAATATTGCCAGAGGTTGTGGTAAAAGCAGATAGCGTAGCTGGTTTTAAGAAAGGTTTGGACAAATTCTTGGAGGAAAAGTCCATAGCCTCTTATTAAGCCTCTGCCTGCTCTGGATCTGTAGCAAGGAATGTTGCTACTCTTTGGGATTCTAGAATCTTGTTACTCTCCGAGATTCCGGAATCTTGCTATTCTTTGAGATTCTCTATGGAGTGTTGCTACTCTTTGGGTTTTGGCCGGGTACTTGTGACCTGGATTGGCCACCGCGAGAACGGGCTTCTGGGCTTGATGGACCATTGGGCTGACCCAGTAAGGCTAGTCATGTTCTTATGACTTGAGTCGGACACCCTAGGCGGGCACAATAGCCCAACAGGCAGAGAACCCAAGCTTTTAGTGAAAAACTTGACAGCAACGTGTCATCTGTATAACCACAGAAAATGTCTGTATAAGTGATTGACTGAATTGTTGAGACTAGAATGGGACAGTTTAGGACAGGATTTACCTTGTACCAGAATAAAGAATTTAGCCTGCAAGACACCAACGTACAACTCTGCAATTACTGTATAAACTCTGCTTCTCTCCGATAAACAACCCTTTACCGACATAAACTGCTGTTTATCTAATGGATGGACAGTCTGGTGAAAGACACTGGAAAAAGCTGCAGTTTAATCAACTGTATTAAACATGAACCAATTTAACCTAAACCTCATGACATCACAGGCAATAAAGTGTCTTCAGTGTTAATATCTGTCAACAAGGTTTTAAACATCTTCAAAAGAGCATGCATCCATTTACCAAAAAAAAGGAACATGGGATATTTGGCCAAAGTTATGTGCTAAAAGGCTTCTGTAATAAATAAAACATTGCAATCGTTTACGTGCAACATGAGGTATTATAATAAAACCATTTTGTGACCCGAGATTACTTTTTCATAACTGCCGCCCGTCCTGCCCGGTGGATTTTACAACAGAAAAACCAGACCTTGTGAAATGAAAGCCAGGCATCTGGCGCCCTGTGGCCTGAAATCCCTTCTGAAAATGAAAAGCAAAAGGGGGAGAAGAAGAGAGCACCCTCCCCCGTCGCACCCCGTAACCCCACAACGCCACGTTAAGGGAAGATCAATTCCCACAGTCTGGATCAATCGTCATCCGTGTTCTGCTCGGATGAAGAAACAAGATGCCGAGAAGCGATTTTTGGCGCGATGTGTGTCCCAGAAATAACTTGTTTATTACCCCCCTTGAATTTTGCTCTGGAAATGATATAAGCTGCCAAGTGCTGCAGATTATAAATGGAATCTTTCCACTGCAAGCGCTTAAGAAAGATGTCACTTTTGAACAAAAAAAATAAATTAGCCTAGTGGGACAATCTATTTCTTAGGAAACAACCAGGTCTCTCTCCTATATAAAGAATCTAAAGGGTTGTCGTAAAGGAAAAATTAACCTTATAAGAACATATAAGGTCCATCAAGTCCAGTAGCCCGTTCTCACGGTGGCCAATCCAGGTCCCTAGTACCTGGCTAAAACCCAAGGAGTAGCAACATTCCATTCAGAATCCTAAAGAATAGCAAGATTCTGGAATCCCAAAGGGTAACAAAAGATTCCGGAACCCCAAAGAGTAGCAACATTCCATTAACTGATCCAGGGCAAACAGAGGCTTCCCCCATGTTTGTCTCAATAACAGACTATGGACTTTTCCTCCATGAAATTGTCCAAACCTTTCTTAAAACCAGCTACACTATCCATTTTACCACAACCTTCCTTGCCAACACACACCATGGCCCAGAGTTTTGGGGCATAAAAACATCAGTTCTTAGTTCAAATTGTCAGCTCCTAATTGGGTTGGCTCCAGAGGCAAAAGATTTTCTAGAAGCTTGCACTAAGAGGTCATTTTGAAAGGTATTTCCAGGGAGAAAACTGGCGTTTTGTCTGGGATAAAACTGGGGGCGATTGTGTCTGATGATCTCAAAGTGGCAAAACAGGTAGAAAAAGTGATGGTCAAACTCAGGAGGATGCTTGGGTGCAAAGGGAGAGGAATGGCCAGTAGAAAAAAAGGAAAGAATAGCCATTGTATAAGTCATTGGTGAGGCCCCATTTGGAATAGTGTGTACAATTTTGGAGACTCTACCTTCAAAAAGATATACTGTAAATAGGATGGAGTCAGTCCAGTGGGCTTCTACAAAGTCTTTGCCATAAAGCTTATAGGGACAGACTTAGAGACCTCAATATGTATACTCTGGAAGAAAGGCAGGAGAGAAGGAATATGATAGAGATGTTTAAATATCTCCAAGGCATTTATATTCAGGAGGTGAGCCTTTTTCAAATGAAGTCTGGCACGAGAGTATATAGGATGAAGTTAAGAGGCGATCTGGAGTAATCTAAGGAAATACATTTTTACAGAAAGGGTGGTAGATGCATGGAAGTCTCCCAGTAGAGGTACTGAATTCAAGACAGCATGGGACAGGCAAGTGGTATCTCTTAGGGAGAGGAGGACATAGTGGATGCTGTGGATGGGCCATTTGGTCTTTACCTGCCATCATGTTTCTCTGTTTTTATAACCATAAAGCTGAATGACCTCACAATGCAAGAGCCTAAAGGGAGAGGAGAAGACAGTGGATGGGCAACTGGATCATGTTTCTATAGGCAGATGAAAACAGAAGACAAAAGTCCTCTGCACAAATCAAGCCTATCAAAGCAGCTCCCGATTGGTGTAACCATGACTTTAGTACCAGGTAAGGCGGTCGGAAAATGTGCCCATCTTCGTAAGTACGATTTAAGCACTCGCCGGCGCCCCAGCTGAACCTCTCCTGCCTTTGATCAGCTGAAAAACCGTATTCGCGGTTTTTCAAACTTTGCGGGGGTTCCTGGAATGGAACCCCCGCAAACTTCGGGGGGTACTGTACTACACTTGCACGACAGTCGGAGGCTGCTAGAAAGCTTGGAAAAGACCACGGTGATAATTCGGGTGGTAAAATACTGGCATGCTAAACCGGCTAGAAACGGTTTTGCGACCATTATTAAAGGCACGGTAAGTTTTGACAATCCGGCCCTAGGTCTTTAGGATATCCTCAATGAATATGCATGAGCTCCGGCAGCATGTACTGGCACTCCCACCTACGCAAATTTATCTCATGCATATGTACCGTGTACATCCTGAAAACTAGGTTGGCCATGGGGGCACAGAAAGCCCTGGAGAGGCACACTTCAAAAAAGTCGAGAACTGTTTCTGATTTGTTAGCAGGTAAGGATCAGCAAAACGTCCCCTGAACAGCAGATGCACAAAAAGCCTTTGATGTGAACCTAAGGAATGCAGTAAACATTGAGTCTGCTTAAGACCATCAGACACTGGCTAAATTTTGACAGGCCAGTTAAGAGCAATCCAGATACAGATTTCCTTCTTACATGCACACCACTTCTTTACATGATGCAACGAAAAACGTTACAATTATTACACACAGCTGCCCTGTTGAGTACTCATTTAACTAAATAATGCCAAATAACTGGCAGGGGAGAATTTGGCTTTTTACATTTATTGTACCTTCTACCCAAACTTTACACTTCAGGTTTGGACAAGTTCCTGGAGGAAAAGTATATAGTCTGTTTTGAGACAGTCATGTAGGAAGCCACTCTGTGCCCTGGATCGGAAGCATGGAATGTTGCTACCCTTTGGGGTTCCGGAATCTTTTCTTACTCTTTGGGATTCCAGAATCTTGCTATTCTTTAGGATTCTGAATGGAATCTTGCTACCCTTCGGGGTTCCAGAATGTTGCTATTTGAGATTCTGGAATGTTGCTGCTCCTTGGGTTTTGGCCAGGTACTAGTGACCTGGATTGGCCACCGTGAGAATGGGCTACTGGGCTTGATGGACCATTGGTCTGACCCAGTTAGGCTATTGTTATGTTCCCCTAATGTCAATTTTCCCCTAATCAGCGGTATAGCTAGGGAGGCTGATGCCTGGCATTGCTGCATTCTGTACCCCCTGCTCTTCCCCGCAACTTGAGCACGCCCCTCCCCGTACCTCTTGAGATGTTCACCGGTGCAAGCAGCATCATCAAGTTTCAAGTTTATTAAAATATTTGTTATACCGCTTATTCAAATTTCTAGGCGGTGTACAGCAATAAAAAAAAGTAAGAGTTTTTAAAACAAAACGTTTGGTATTAAAATATTAAAAACAAGACAGTGTTAATCTAATAGACGTTGACAAAGAGCACGTAAGTTGACTACACACAGATGGGGAAAAGGGAAGAACTACTAAATTTTAAGTAAAGAGAACATTAAGGGTAAAAACAAAAGGTGGGTAGAGAGACTGGCATTAGTTTAGTCCTGAAAAGGACATTTTTATCCGAAAGCATCCTTAAATAAAAAAGTTTTGAGGTTTGCCTTAAATTGCTTTATTGAAGAGTCCATCCGTAAATGGTGAGACAATGAGTTCCATAGAGTAGGCGCGGTGACGGCAAAATTATTAATTCTTAAAGTATTGATAAGTTTAAGAGATGGAACAATTAAGAGATTGTGTGATGTAGAACGAAGAGATTTGGCAGGGTAATAGGGAATAAGAAGTCGCCCCCACACCAGGAAGTGACATCAGAAGGGAGCCGAGGCTGGCACAAGCAGCAGATGGAAGATGCTGCTTGCGCCAGTGAACATTTAAAGAGGTACGCTGGGTGGGGGTGGGGGGATGGAGAGGAAGAGAGGCGCTGCCCTGAGCAGTCCTCCCCCCCCCTCCCACCATGCCACCAACTCCAATCTCCTCTCTGAAGAAAGGCAAGTTTGGCTCTTTCTGGTAGTCACACATAGTATTGTTAAATATAGGCATGTTCATATAATCAGAAGGCTTTAAAACATCCAGTGCAAGTACAGAGCCTCACTCTTAGGCCCAAGTTCTATAAATGGCACCTAGCGGATTTCCACAGAGACCTTGAAAGTTTTAACTGGTTTTAATGGGCGATAATTGAGAAGCTAGGGCAACCTCCCCATCTTATAAAAAAACAGAGTAAATTTTGGATGACCTGGGAACCTTATATACAGCAATTGGGAGTACTGGTCGACAAGTCGATGAAGCCGTCTGCGCAGTGTGTGGTGGCGGCGGCGAAAAGGGCGAACAGAATGCTAGGAATGATTAAGAAGGGGATCATGAACAGATCAGAGAAGGTTATCATGCTGCTGTACCGGTCCATGGTACGCCCTCACCTGGAAAACTGCGTCTAGCACTGGTCACCGTACATGAAGAAGGACACGGTACTACTTGAAAGGGTCCAGAGAAGAGCGACTAAAGTGGTAAAGGGGCTGGAGGAGTTGCCGTACAGTGAGAGATTAGAGAAACTGGGCCTCTTCTCCCTTGAAAAGAGGAGACTGAGAGGGGACATGATCGAAACATTCAAGATACTGAAGGAAATAGACTTAGTAGATAAGGACAGGTTGTTCACCCTCTCCAAGGTGGGGAGAACGAGAGGGCACTCTATAAAGTTAAAAGGGGACAGATTCTGTACAAACGTAAGGAAGTTCTTCTTTACCCAGAGAGTAGTAGAGAACTGGAATGCTCTTACGGAGGCTGTTATAAGGAAAAACACCCTCCAGGGATTGAAGACAAGGTTGGACGAGTTCCTGCTGAACCAGAACGAATGCAGGTAGGGCTGGTCTCGGTTAGGGCACTGGTCTTTGACCTGGGGGCCGCCGCGTGAGCGGACCTCTGGGTGCGATGGACCACTGGTCTGACTCGGCAGCGGCAATTCTTATGTTCTCATGTAATTATCAGTCAGAGCACAAAGTTTTGTAGTGAACTCATTACATTTGTAATCATAAAGTGAAGCGCTATTTATTAGTAATACTGTATTTGGAAATGGGATGGGTGGAGGGGGGAAGGGGGGGATGGGAAGGGAGGAGGGTGTGTTGGAAGGTACTTCGTGTTTGCATGGTGATGATAAATCGATTGTTGTTTTCTTTGAATTTGAGGCTTGATAATTAAAAAAAAAAAATCGGGAGCCTCAACCCTGACGAAAGTAATCTGAAACATGGGCATGTTGGTGGAGGCACTCCCTTAACCCTTTCAGGAGCATAAGGATCGTAGGCCAATTTTTGTGGTTTTGATGACATTTTTATGGTAAAAAGGGCTTGCAGATGCCAAAAAATTGATTTTTTTTTTGTGAAATATCATTATTTTTATTTAAAAAAATCACACTTCTGGCTTATGGACAGTGTGGCAAGTGAATCTTCTCGTCAATCTGGCAACGACGCTAATGAATGAATGTCGGAACCAGTTTGTTTACATAAAGGCAGTATCATATGGAATCCGTACATATCAAATTTAGAACTGTAGACTATCCCAATCAAAATTGATAGGATTTTAAAGTTATGGGACAAATATGTCCCTTGGTCCTGAAAGGGTTAAAGCTATTTAAGCCAAGTACTTTATTTAAATGAAATGCTAAAAAAAATATATACATGACTATTAGAAAAATCAAAAGAATTAATGAATTAATGAAAAAAGTATTAATGAAGATTTGATCCAATGAAGATTGGGTTCAGTGATTTGTTTCACGAGAACCATAGGGGTAGTTTAACCCTCTGAGGATCTTTACCATCCCTAATTGACTTAAGGTTTGGTAAAAAAAATTTTCGCTATATACAATAAATTTAAACATAAACACTACACAGAACGCACTTTAAATACACAAATAATTCAAAAAATAATCATTTTCACCCCCCCATCTCCCCATAATTAATAGAAGAAGTACATATTTAATTTCAATAATATAGATAATTAAGTATAGCCCCTCTCCCCACCCACCCTCCCTGGACTAAACGATTTTCTTTCCTGGAAAAGGGGCTCCAACTTGGCACAGAGTTAGCCTTCTTTGTTTTGAAACACTACTCTCAGACCTACCTTGCCTATCTGTGGCCCTTCTCTTCAACTGCCAACTCCAGGCTCCGTCCCTTCTGCCTTGCTGCGCCATATCCTTGGAACAAGCTGTCTGAATTCCTACGGCGGGCTCCGTCTCTGGCAGTGTTCAAGGCCCAGTTAAAAGCCCACCTCTTTGGGAGTGCTTTTGACTCCTAACTCCTCTCACTTCGAGTTCTGCATCCCCAACCTTAGATGTCATGTCTGTCTGTCCAGAATCTCAAAGAGTAAGCAAGATTCCAGAAGCCCAAAGAGTAGCAACATTCCATGTTACCGATCCAGGGCAAGCAGTGGCTTCCCCCATTCAATAACAGACTACGGACTTTTCCTCCCGGAAATTGTCCAAATCTTTCTTAAAGCTAGCTACGCTACCCGCTCATACCACGACCTCTGACAATGCGTTCAAGAGCTTAACTCTGAGCCATTGTAGAAACCTCTACTGTGGCTTAGTAAAGGGAGGGCCATAGGTATCTGATAATTAATGGCACCTTTGATGCACTTAAGTGTCAACTCATAGAACTGCTCCGTGAAAAAAAAATTTTTTGTTGGGTTTTTTTTTTTTTTTTTGCTATGGCTATTTGAACTATTTAGGACTGGACTTGGTCTCTTTTTAGCATGTATCATAAATAATGGATATTCTGCTTTTCTAATACATATTTGTATAGGTTAATCAATAGTGTTTATTTTAGAACTATTTGCTTTTACCAGAGGCAGGTCAAGCGGCTCACACCAAATGAATCTAATTGATTTCTTCAATTGGGTGATCAGAGAGCTAGACTATGGTCCACTTGGGACTTCAGTCAAGCTTTTGATAGCATCCTGAAATTGGGTCCCAAGGTGGTAAACCAGATTGGAAACTGGTTGAGTGACAAATGGAGGGTAGTTATAAATGGAATTCACTTTGAAGAGAAAGAGAGAGGTAACTGGTGGAGTGCCTCAAGGATCAGTTCTATGGTCTCTACTATTCAACATCTTTACAAGTCATACTTACTGAAGAATTAGAAGTAAAACTTTATATAAACAACACAAAGATCTGCAATATAATGGATACCACAGAGAGAGTAGACAAAATAAGAAGTGTTCCAAGACTGAAAACATGCTTCCCAATGAAGCTTCAGTATGAGAAAACACAGAGCAGCATATTT
Source organism: Geotrypetes seraphini (assembly GCF_902459505.1). Lineage (NCBI taxonomy): Eukaryota > Metazoa > Chordata > Amphibia > Gymnophiona > Dermophiidae > Geotrypetes > Geotrypetes seraphini. The sequence continues at coordinate 20,341,914 of NC_047088.1, forward strand.
GGGGTGCAAAATCTAAAGGAGATGCATGGAATAGTAGGGGAAAGGCTGATGTTCATGGACCAGAAGAAACCTTGAGTTGATAGTCGATCTCAAGGTAGCAAAACAATGGGATAAGGCAGTGGTTAAATCCAGAGGAATGCTGGGCTGCTTAAAATGAAAAATAGCAAGCAGGCAAAAGGATATGATAATGTCCTTGCACAGGTTGTTGGAGGGGCCTTTCCTGGAGCACTATGTCCCATTTTGGAGGCTGTATCCCAAGGAGAATATTAAGAAGTCTTTCTAATTTCAAGATTCCATGTTCAATGACATTAGGCCCAAAATTTAAACTAGCCTTCCACTATCATTGCATGAACCTTAAATCTTGAAGAAGTAGATGACAGTCCAGAGGAAAGTGGCAAAAATGGTGCTTGGTCTTTACTAAAATGTAAACGAGAAGACTTCTGGTGCAGTTTGGGTTATGGATGATCGGATATTTAATAAACAGTTGCATGTTCTCCTTAGGATCCTCACTAGGTCCATGAACCATTTGAATGTTGTTGGTGCCCCAAATGGGAGAATAGTAGATGGAACAATACCTACACTAGCCTTTCAATATATGTTTGTCTATATATAGCATAGGTTATATATCAAATTTAAATATTTCAATTATTTTCAACAAATCCATACAAAACTGTAGCGTTCTTTTTGATTTCAGCATTAGCACAATGGAAGTGCAATTTGCTACTGGAGCTTCCAAAAAAAAAAATCCCAATTGTATAACTCTTGGCCAGTGTGAAGAGGTTAGAGAGGAAGTCCAATCAATGCTACAAGATTATTGGCAGACAACTCATGGGTTGGTCTGTATATCACACTGGGTGGTCTGCACATACCTAGAAAATTTAGAGAACACGTCCCTGTTTCTTCTGATTAAAAACACCAGTATTTCTTCACTCACTTCTTGCTAGAACGGTAGACAGCACCTTTAATTATTAATTATTTTTTTTAATTAAAAAATTTAAGCGCATGTAAACACATTGAGCAAAATATTTCAGAACGTTGTAATATAGAAGGACGTTAGTTTTCCTTAAATACTCCTCCCCCCATGCATATCTTCCAAGTTTATTTTTTATTTGATATACTGGCTATCAAAGATTATCTAGACAGTTTATAGTAAGTAATATATAAAAACATGTAATATAAAGTAATCACAAACAGACAATTAAAACAGGTAGAATTAACTAGAGAAGAGGGAAGGAACATTAGGGAGTAAAAAATACATTGAGATAAAAAAATTTCAAAAGGGGAGGGGGTGTAATACAAGAAGGAAGGTCGCTTCTAAAGAAGCGTTTTGTTGAGTTGTACTATAAAGAAGTCCTTCAGTGGAGAGGAGAGGGGCTCAGGTATCTCCATTGCGCATCCTTTGCAAATAATTCAATAGCGCAGAGGTCTGGAATCGCAACCTCACGCCATCTTTCCACCAAAGTAAAATCCATATTCCATCCCTCCCTTACACCCCCTACCCAATCTGGAGCTCTCACCTGGACAAACTCTACTTACCATCCTGGAAACCATGAGTTCCTGGGAGGCGGAAAGGAGATCGCGAATAATTAAAATCACGAGTCCTAAACCGCGAATCGGGAGGGGGGAAGTGTAGTTTATTCCAGGCATATGAGGCAGCTAGATGAAAGGAACGAAGTCTGGAATTGGCAGTGGAGGAGAAGGGTACAGCTAAGAGCGGCTGATCTGAGGAGTTCTCAGGGAGGTGTTTAAGGAGAGAGAAGCGAGGAGAGATATTGAGGGGCAGCAGAAGGAACACACTTGTAGGTCAGCAATAGAAGCTTAACATAAGAACATAAGAACATAAGAATTGCCATCTCCGGATCAGACCCATGGTCCATCGAGTCCGACGATCCGCACACGCGGAGGCCCAGTCAGGTATACTGTATGCGAAGGTGGATAGGGAGCCAGTGAAGTGACTGAAGGAGGGGGTGACAGGAGTGTAGCGAGGTTGGTAGAAGATGAGTTTTGTACAGATTGCAGGGAAGTGAGGTGGTTCAGCGGGAGACCAGTTAGTAGACTATAGTAATCCAAGTGTGTGATTACGAGTGTGGACATGGATCCAGGCAGTGTGCTCAGAGAGGAAGGGCTGAATTTTGGTGATGTTGTAGAGATCCAAGTGACAGGAGTAGAACTGTTATTTTATAATTAGGAGGAAGGGGACAGGAATATATATGTATACCTCTGTATATGTTGGACTTTGTTGTGAAAAGTCATTTTTGTGGTGATAGAAAATTCTGTGGCCTGATTGATTTTTGGTACTAGAAAATGTGAACAAGGGCGGTCACCATTGTTACAAAAATTACATTTTAAGTACTCTGCTCACTTAGCAAGGGACTTTAAGGAATTGCACTTTTTTTTTTTTTTTTAGCATAGAAAGTCTCTGTTGCGACTCATAGGCAAGCATTTAAGGGAATTATTTTAAAATTTTCTCTAAATTTTTTCTCTGTTCTTTCCTGCATACATTTTCTTAGCACCTGATATGGGGGGAAAAAAAAATCCAGCAGGGTTATTATCCCCAGTTGCGATAATTCAGATGTCTTCCACTTTTAGCCAAACGCTAAAAGGTGACGTGCTATTGGTTTATGAACATGAGGTTTGGATTATCACACTGCACAAATGCAAAAAGGGAAATCTCACACCCCTATGGTTTCCCAGGTCGACTGCTGTGAAGGTCGCGGTGAAGCCTGAACCATTTCAAGTGGGCTTCACATTCCTGCTTATGTTCAATGAAAGTGTTAGAAAAAAAACCCGTCTGTTATTATTTCAACTACTCCTCGGAGATCAGAGTCCAACAGAGATTAGATCTTGCTAATACAATCTACAAATGTGTAGAATTCACAAAATACGCTAGAGGAAGAGGTTGATTTTTTTTTACTCCATTGACAAACACAATATACCGTTCTAAAAATATGAGCTTGTTGATTGATGGTTGTTGGATCCGATTGCCTTTCGTTAAACTGTATGGAAGTATTTTGACATATGTAATTTCTTATGCATTAGGTTGTTGATTTGAATTGCCTCAAACGCTCCAGGAACAGCGGAATATAAACATCAACTCCGATATTCAGAAAGGGTTTAACCAGACCAAAGAGACTCCCGAGTAGGCTGGGAGGGGGATATTTAGTGTCACTTCTCTGGACAGAGCTGCTGAATATCTTCTCCGACTGTCACGGCACTATTCAGGCAGCACTCGGGTGGTCCAGGGGTGGAATTGGGGTAGTTCTGGAAATTATGCAGGGACCGGCGACATGCACTGCCAGCGCCTGCATAGCTAAGCAGAGGAGTAGGATTATTTAAACAGCAGTTCTGACTTTGCCTGGCTTAGCTAGGCAGATAGGACATCGAATATTACCAGGTAGCACCACTGACTCGGACGTCCAATGCTGGTGCTCCAACACAGCTTCCGTTAGCGTAAAAGAATCTTCATTGGTTATCGGTTGAGAGGCGAATTAAGTTTAAATCAGCTTGCGTAGCTCATCGTATATTACGGACAGTGGCTTAGCGAGAGGTGCCCCTCCGCCGCCCTTGTCTCCACCCCCTGCCGCGTGCGTGCCCCCCTTCCCTTCCCCCATACCTGCAGTGGTTCACTTCCGTGCGTAACTACTTCAATGTGCTCCTCCCGACCCCGGTGGCTTAACTCCGACGTCGCTGCCTATGCGCGGCACCCGGAAGTGATGTCAGCAGGAGAGCCGACGCTGTCGCGAGGAACACATTTACGTTGTTGCTCGCGGTGAACAACTAGAGGTGTGGGGGGAAGAGGGCGTGTGGGTGGCCAGGGGTGGGAAGAAGCGGAGAGGAGGAGGGGTGCCGCGCCCCCACCAACATGGCGCCTGGGGCGGACCGGCCCCTCACCCCCCCCTTTACTACGCCACTGATTACAGACTGACTTGAGATAATCTGATTTTGCTTTTTTCTCTTTTGCGTTATTCTTCCACCAGATTACTACATTATTATTACATTTTCCATAGATTAGAGGAATACGCTATAAAACGACAGCGTAACTCCTCTTTTGCTTATGCTGCCATTACAATTTGGATATCAATTACTTAAGGTTCTGTAAAAATTTGAAAACTTTTTTTATGACTTGTGGTAATATTCATTGTATGATGATATTTTTAATTATCGATTGCTTTTGTATTCTCCTGTAGATGTTACGGCTTCTTTGGATGGAAATTGCCTTGAATCTTTTTGCTACACTGCGATTAATAAGTTGTGTTATTAGATTAGACATGGAATATCTGGGTCTAAATTAGAGAAAAGTGATCAGCGTTTTGAAAAATTCTCACCGCCGCCAGCTGACTATCGATCATATTAATTTTATTTGGTATTTATCACTGCCCCTAATGCTGTATACTGCACCAACAGGCAGGTCTAACTTCTGGTGCTCAAATGGAAGTACCAAAACGGGTAAAAAGGCACTTAGGCGCTATTCTAGTGCAGTGTTTTTTCAAGACGTGTGCCGCTAGATTTGGGCCAATTTAATTTCTTCTAGAATGGAGTAAGTTTTCTTGTGCTCATGCCAACCCTGGAGCCTTCTCCCTAATATAACTTCCTGCCTCCACATAGGTGGGAAGTGTCAGAGAGAAATGTTGCTACTCCTTGGGTTTTGGCCAGGTACTAGGAACCTGGATTGGCCACCGTAAGAACAGGCTATTGGCCTTGATGGACCATTGGTCTGACCTAGTAAGGCTATTCTTATGTTCTTACGTGAGGTATAGGACAATAAAGCCATTGTAACATCACTGATGAGGTTGGCTCTGAGGCACTGTGGAATGAGGCATTATGACATCACAATCTCAGCTCGGAATGCTGCTCTCATTGGGGTTCCGGAATCTTGCTATTCTTTGGGATGCTAGAATGTTCTACTCTTTGGATTTTGGCCAGGTACTAATGTCTTGGATTAGCCACCGTGAGAACGGGCTACTGGGCCAGATGGACCAATGATCTGACCCAGTAAGGCTGTTCTTATGTTCTTATGGCACAAGAAGGCTACACGAATCATTGCTGACAGGCAGACAAGAAAACTTTTATGAAGTTCCCAGGCGTTGGGGGAGGTAGTGAAGAGCGACATAGAGAGATGCCTGGATGCCCTATTTGTGGTGAGTTTGGGAGGGGGGGGGAAATACTGCCATTTGCGTGTTCTTGTTGCCTAATATTAGGCCGCTCCTTATAGAATGACTCCCCATAAACCTGTAACTTTAGTACCGAAATGTAATCCTCATTTGCATGCTAAAATTATAGAATTACTACCACTAAAATGCGCATAATTGCTAGGTCTGATTTTCAAAATGGCATCCTGATTGTAGGTGGCGGTAGATATTCTACCAACATCTAATGGACCAATCGGGATGCAGGTTTAAAAAAAAAAAATAAAAAAATCTGATGTGGCGAATGATGCCTACATTCTAGATATCCGACTTGCACCTATGGAAGCGCCTATGCATGCCTAAGACTGGCATAGACATGGCTTACGCTGGAAGTGGCCTTAGGTGTCCATAGGCGTGCCTCGGCACTTCTGTAGGTGCGAGTCAGACGCCTTAAACGTAGGCCTGTAAAACGCTGGTATTCGTACAAAAAAAATAGACGCGATTCTTGTCGCAGCACCTACCAGTGATTGGCATGTGGTAAGCGCCTGTTCTGTAGGCACCTACCGTGGCAAGTGCCCCAGTTAAGTGCCGCTAGGTGCCCTAATTGCAAACACCCAACCAAAATCCGCTCGCAACCCAAATAGTTTCAATGAGCTTAAATGGGGTAGTTTGGGGAGGCCGCGGAGGAGAACCAGGCGGCTGGGAGTTCGCACATCTTGGAAGCAGCCGTTTCCGGCAAAACGCTGGGCACCGCGTCAATGCGGCACTTGCTCTCTAAACCCACCTCAGCGCGGGATAAGTAACTTCTTTTTATGCTTACTTTAATCAAGGGCTCCTTTTATCAAGCCGCGCTAGCGGGGGTTAACACGCGCGACTTTTCATCGCGCGTTAACCCCTGCGCTGGCCAAAAACTACCGCCTGCTCAACAGAAGGTGGTAGCGGCTAGAGTGGCCGGCGGTTTAGCGCGCGCTATTACGTGGGTTGAACCGCTAGCGCGGCTTGATAAAAGGAGCCCTAAGGCAACATTGATTAGTCAGTGGTGTAGCATAAAATTTGTGTTTTCGCCCTGCGTTGCTTAAGGCTTTCACATGTCTCAATATGAAAGGTTTTTGCTATGCCGATGAGGCGACTTACCCCTGGTAAGTTCCCCACACTATTGTCTTATTCAAGGTGGCGCGGTTGGGGTTCTGAGGCTATTCAGAGACCTATTCAAATTTGCTTGCTTCGGCTACAAAACAGTTTTTGGAATACAGTCAAACCTCGTTTTGCGAGTGACCCGGTTTGCGAGTGTTTTGCAAGACGAGCAAAACATTCTCGCAAAACGTGTCTCGCAAACCGAGTGTTGACTCGATTTGCGAGCACCCCCGATAACAGGCATCGCTCCCCTCCCCGCTCGCAAAGGGCCCCCTCCCGCTCGAATCGGCACCCCCCTCCGCGAGAACAGGAACCCCCCCCCCCCCCGCCCGACCAACTTTAACTCACCCCCCCCCCTTTGGCACCGGCACGCAGCCCACAAGTGCTGGTGCCGCTTGAAGATCTTCTTCCCAGTCTCTGCCGGCTTTGAGCATGCATCTGCAATCTCGGTGAGAGGAAGAATTAGAAGGGCTTGAGCATGCTCAAAGCCGGCAGAGACTGGGAAGAAGAAGATCTTTAAGCGGCACCGGCACTTGTGGGCTGCGTGCCGGTGCCAAAGGGGGGGGTGAGTTAAAGTTGATCGGGCGGGGGGTGCCTGTTCTCACAGGGGGTGCCAGATCAGGCGGTGGGGGGGGACTTTGCGAGCGGGGGGGTGGGGTGGAGCAGCGCCCTGGCCTCAGGGGGGAGGTGGGGGGGAACGTATCAAAGCGAGTTTCCATTATTTCCTATGGGGAAACTCACTTTGATAAACGAGCATTTTGGATTACGAGCATGCTCCTGGAACGGATTATGCTCGTAATCCAAGGTACCACTGTATCTTCAAGCTACCTCAACCCTCATTTCTATTTAAATTGGTACAATAAGAACTCCCACAGAATTCATCTGTTCGCTTCCCCTCCCTAAAACTATGTCATCTCAAAAGGTTCTTCGACAAAACCTTCGCCTTCCAGGCAGCCAAACTGAACCCATGGCTAGCCCCAATTGCACTCGATACCCCCCACCTACCTCCACTTCAGAAAACAACTCAAAACCCACCTATTCCCCGAACAGAACCCTTAACACCCCTCTCCTACCTCCCTCAGGCGTGGTTGATTTAGGCATTACTAGGCACTGGTAGATTAGGTCCGGTAAAACTTGGCTTAATGTTCCGGCGCCTACCTCTACGGAACCTAGCGATGTTTGTCCGTTAGGCATTGCTAGGTATGATTCTTTAACCAACACCTAGCAGTCGATTGACAACTGTGCAGAGCGGCGTCTGCAATGGAGGTGCGCTTAGATGCCATTTATAGAATCTGAACTAGAGAATGACATGGGGACTGTTTACCGCGGTAAACCGTGGTCACCGCTGTAAATCCGCAGCAGCGAGGACAAGACCTTTCACGCCCCGTGGAAGCAGTGAAAAGTCTTGCTCCTGTGATATAAAGAATTGCACCCGTGTCAGACTCGGCATCTCCTCCCCAGCAACTCTTACACCTATTTTACCTTCAGGAGCCAACCATACCACGATGAAGACAGAAGGAACCTACAACCAAAGCCCAAGACCAATGTGCTTTGAAGAATAAAATTACCAGACAACAAAAAGAAAAAAAAAAAAAAAATTATTTTATATTTTGTGATTAGAATATTTCAGATTTGAAATATGTATCCTGCTAGAGCTGGTATTAGACATAACTGGGGACCGCGAAGTCCAGGCTGTGCTTCTTTAGCTTCCAGCTGGCTTAGGTCTCTCTCTGATCAGGGGGCAGATGCCCTAGTTGCTCTCCCCTAACACAATTCCTGCCATGTGTGACTAAAGTATTTTCTATGTAGCATTCTGTAGTAATTTGGTTTGTTCAGTTTTCACAACAGTGGAGAGGATACTTGTGAAAAGGAGGGGAGACAGGGGTTTTGTTGATCCTTGTTCTGTATTATTTGTGTTTATAAAATGACAATTGTACAGAATAGTCTTTTTATACTTTAATAAAATAAGTTCAGTATAAAATCATAACTATTTGAGGCATGTGCGGATGGGATCTGACAGTTTGTAGGACAGGGATGGGGAATGAGTTCATGGTGATGGGGTGGGGACAGAGCTCATGGGGGATGGGGCAGAGATGGGACTGAGCTTGTGGGGACGAGCTCATGGGGACGGGGTTGGAACAGTGATAAATTTTTTCCCCCCCGTGCCATTCTCTAATCTGAACCTCGATGAAATTCTATAAGTGACACGCAAAACTCCAGGGCATATACAAAAGTCACACATTAACTCAATTAAACCTGCTCTTAGCATGGCATTAATTCTCACATTCTATCCATGGCATCCAAATTTGCACGCAATCAAGATCTGCAGGCAAACACCTTGATGAGCCGTTATCGATAACTGGCTGATGTTAGATGGTACTAATTTGGATTTTCATGCAGACCCGGCTGGGTGCAATTCTGTAATGATCCACGCCCAAATCTCATAGCACATAACCCAGAAAAGGGCGTGGCCGTGGGAGGGGCATGGACATTCCAATGAATCATGCGCAGTGTTACAGAAATTGGAGGATGCACACCCAAGTTGCACGCCAGGTTTTACACCAGGTTTCAGCTGACATAAGCCCTCATGCCTAATGTTGGGCATGAGAACCCCTACTAGGTGTAGTGTAGAGAGTGGCATGGGGACAAATTTTTCCCCGTTCCCATGGGAACTCATTTTCCCGCCCCGGCAGGTTCTTTCCCTGTCCCATTCCTGCAAGCTCTGTCCTCATCCGCACAAGCCTCAAACACGTTAAAATCATAAGTGTTAAGTGACTTGTCCAGAGGCACAAGAAGCTGCAGTGGGAATTGAACTCACAACCTCAGGGTGCTGAGGCAGCTCCTCTAATCACTAGGCCACTACACTACACTAGAGAATGGCACGGGGACTAATTTTTCCCTGTCCCCGCAAGTTTTGTTGCTGTCCTTGTCCCATTCCTGTAAACTCAGCCTTAACCGCACATACCTTGTAGAATAATGCACAGCCAAAATGATAAAAGGGAGAGGACCACTGCCCTATGAGGAAAGGCTAAAGCGGCTAGGGCTTTTCAGTTTGGAGATGAGACGGCTTGGGGTGATATGATAGAGGTCTATAAAATACTGAGTGGAGAGGAAAAGGTAGTTGTGAATCGCTCGTTTACTCTTTCCAAAACTACTAGGAGAGATGAAGCCACTAAAGTAGTAGATTTAAAACAAACTGGAAAAAATATTTCTTCACACAACATGGTGAAATCATTTAGCTTAGCAGGGTTTAAAAAAAGGTTTGGACAATTTCCTAAAAGAGAAGTCCACAGGCCATTATTGAGATGGATTGGGAAAATCCACTGCTTATTCCTGGGATAAGCAGCATAAAATTTGTTTTGCTACTTGGGATCTTGCCAGATACATGTGACCTGGATTGACCACTATCAACTTCTGAAAGCTATCCATACTGAATTTAATCATAAGATATTTAAAAAGCTGTTGAAAACATACTTTTCTCAACGAGCATTTGGTATCGATTCCATTCCAAATGATCACATTTTTTAATCTGAGAGGCTTTAAGGCAATTGACCTGCTACTTAATTAATTTAATTTAATTGTGTGGATGGATTTGAATGTATCTTAGATAGGAATGATGAGTCTAGGAAACGTACATAATATACAGTTTACCGGTTACAATTTATCATAGTTATCCTGACAGTGCAAGTTTTCCAATAAACTAAACTAAACTAAAATAAGTCTTAGGTTTGTATACCGCATCCTCTCCACAATCGTAGAGCTCGGCATGGTTTACAAGAGTTGGGAGAGAATGGAACTCCAATGAAGGTTATAGGACATAGTGAGAAGAATATCTGGAGGCTTAGGATGCCAGGGAAGGTGTAAGCATTACATTTTTGAGAATAGCCAGGTTTTTAGATATTTGCGGAAGAGTTGGAGAGAGCTCAGGATCCGAAGGGGGAGAGGTAAGGTTGTTCCAGAGCTCAGTGAATCTGAAGGGGAGGGAGGTCCCTAGTTTTCCTGCACGGGAAATGCCTTTTAATGAAGGAAAGGATAGTTTTAGTTTGTGAGTGGGTCTGGTGCTATTAGGATTTGAGGAGTTCCAAGAAAGTGGGATAAAGGGAGGGAGGAAGCCGTGAAGGATTTTGAAAGTTAGACAGGCGCATTTAAAGTGGACCCCGGCTTTTATCGGAAGCCAGTGAAGCTTGGACAGGAGCGGTGAGACATCAAGTTTTATCCTAGGTTAAATTTGATTTCTGTCCATGGAGCATTCGCATCCTCCAACCACAAGCAGGAAGTATGTAAACAGGCCATGGGCGGGTCTATGTCCCTCATGGTCTGTGCCCTTCTGAAATTTGTAATAGAATGGATTCAAAAGACTGAGGTCGCAGGTAACAAAGCCAGAGAACTGCGGAGCAGCAGAGAATAAACGGAGGGATAGATGGTGAGCGAGAATCAGTCAAGGGGCCATGAGTGGGCAGTAGAGTGGGCAGACTTGATGGGCTGTAGCCCTTTTCTGCCGTCATTTTTCTATGTTTCCGCGAGTGTGGTGTAATGGTTAGAGCTGAGGTTGTGTGTTCAAACCCTGCACTGCTCCCTGTCACCCTGGACAAGTCACTTCATCCTCCACTGCCCCAGGTACATTAGATAGATTGTGAGCCCACCAGGACAGATAGGGAAAATGCTTGAAGTACCTGTATGTAAACCGCTTTGAGTGTGGTTGTAAAACTACAAGTCCCAATCCCTTTCCCTGACATCATAATGCCTCATTCCACCAATAAAAGCCAACCTCATCGGTGATGTCACAATGGCTTCATTGTTCTGTACTTGGCTCACTTCTGATACTGTATTGGAGGAGAGTGTGGTGCAGGGGTTAGAGCTACAGCCTCAGCACCCTGAGGTTGTGGGTTCAAACCCCACTCTGCTTTCCGTGACCCCGGGCAAGTCACTTCATCCTCCACTGCCCCCCCGGGTACACTAGATAGATTGTGAACCCTTTGGGACAGACAGGGAAAATGTTTGAAGAACCTCTATGTAAACTGCTTCGAGTGTGGTTGCATAGCTACAAAAAGGTGGTATAGAAGTCCCAATCCCCCCATCCCCTCTTCCCCTTGAAGAAAAGAGCGATGATGATGGAAGGGACAACAGGTAACAAACTTATCACTAAGCAGTGTCCTAGTCACTCTCCTCTCCCCCCCCCCCCAGTTAGTCCTTTCTAGCCGTCTTCCCTTTCACGGTTTTTTCCCTATATTTTTTCCAAAAAAACCTACTGTACCTCTTCTAGCCCAGGCACTTCCTGTCACCATCATACCTTGCCCCATTTGCACAAACAGCAATAAATATCAACAGTTGGGAGACAGGAAAAGTAGGACCCCTTGACCTCCCCCTTCAGTGACAACATCAGTGACAGATTACCTGCCCCACCCTGATAACGGTTGCAGGTATTATTGAGGCTGCAGGACCGCAGGTTCCTTGGTCCCTTATCAGAAGCATAAAGGGCCACTGATCCCACTCCTCCCACCTCCTGATAGCATGCGTTTGAAGTAATTTTTATGGAGGCAGAAAGAGGAAAAGTTGCTTCCCTAAGTCACAACAATGCTTCACTGCACGGAACGAAACAGGAACAAGAAAAGGGGGGGAAACTGTTGCTAGAATAAGCACCCCCCCCCCAAAGGTATGACTGAGGTCATCTGGTGATTTTAGTGTGACATAATGCTGGAGGTACTACAAAATCCATGTTTAGATGCCATGAGATTTGTACCAGAAGAATTACTGACCGCACCGGTGTTCTCTAAATAGCCCAGTGCACATTTCTGAAACTTTTTATCCCATTGGTGCACATCCATTAGGCAAGATTAAAACCACTTTTCTTTGGGACAGGCAGACTTCCACACTAATCTTACTGGGGGGTAAAAAATAAGCTAAGATTACCACTTTGGCACCAACTCTCCCGGGATACAGCACTTCAAAACCTCTGCAGCTAAAGCTCTAAATCCAGAGATACTGAGAACATCGCGTTAAAATACACATTTTTTTCTAAAATCAACTTGTTGCGTCACTGCGGTAGCTTTTTTTTTTTTTTAGAAGAATGAATACCGAACAGAAAGTGATCTGTCGCGCTTTGTTGAGCTAGCTGGGATTCCCCTAAAGCGCTACTTCTCTTGCAGCGCAAATTTTAGTGCATTCGGACTGTAAGAGTGGGTGGGTGTTTGTCTTTCCACGGCGTTAGGCTGCAGCTCCTCTAGTCTTTCTCCCAAAGCCAGAAGCAGTCTCGGTAGATGTCTAAGTTTATCCTTTCTTCTTGATGTCTTAGGGGTTCAGGGGTTTAGCCGATCCGTGTCCGTTTTAGACAAAAACTTGAGCAAAGACGAGTCGAGCTGCTTCAAAGCCCTTGACTGGAAACCTCGCAAGTTCCCCCGTTTAACTTTCTGTCATTCTGGTGACGAGACAGTGAACTGTGGAGGCGTCTCTCTCTGGACCGACCCGGATTGCTGTTCAGGGCAATAACGTGCTTTTTTGACATTTAGGCCTAGAGCAAAGTGTTAAGAGGTGCTCTAGTCCTGCGCTGGAAAAATTAGTCCCGGGAAAGGTGGCAAGTCGGTTTTCAGGAGTGGCTTAGACGGTTTAAGAAAATTATGGATGTTTGGGAACCATCGACTAAGGGCTCCTTTTACGAAGGCGCGTTAGCGGGTTTTAACGCGCGTGACTTTTCATCACGCGCTAACCCCCGCGCTAGCCGGTAAACTACCGCCTTATCAAGAGGAGGCGGTAGGGGCTAGCGGTTTAGCGCGCGTTAAAACGCGTAAAAGGAGCCCTAAGTTTTGTAAGGAATGATAACTTATTTTATTGACCTTTAAGCATATTCATCCAGGGTGGGAGGGGGGAGGGTTTTGCATTGGAGTTTAATTCTTCTAGGTATCTACTTTCTGATTATTTGGTGGTGGTGGTGGGGGGAATAATTGTTCACTAATGTCTATAAGTTTAATGTTCTTTTCTTGTAATATTATGTATTTTGGAATTGTTTGCACAATGGTAGTTTGGAAAAATCAATAAAGATTAAAAAAAAACAAAAACCCCCAATCCAAAACAGATCTGCCACCTAAATATTGTAAAAGATTAGAACATACTAAATCAGGAGTTGCAAAGTATTTTCTGTGACTGACATTACTGTGCAGGGTGAGAGAAGGAGAATCTTATGTCTCAGGTGTTATGTTAGGTCTAGCCTATCTTTTTAAGCTCGCGATTGTATTTTCTAACCCGCCTTCATCAGCTAAAGCCTGGCGGCATAGCAAAAGTTAATAAACTATAAAACTAAAATAGTTGTTAATCCCCTAGATATGCAGCACATGAAGAGATTATCTTAAATCTCAAAGGCCTTAAAAAAAAAAAAAAAAGCAGGTGATTTTATAACACACACTGACTTATTAACGACCACGCCATAAATAGACCTTCCTCGTCGCACATAGCACCCTATTTTTAAACATTTTGTGCTCACTGGGGTTTAGAGTTACAAGGTTTAAAAATACTAGGAACCAGCAAGTTAGCTGGAGGCAGAGACGTCCGCATCAAGGATTAAAAAAAAGAAAAGAAAGAAAAGCGAGAAAACCTGTGCCCACCCTCCAGCCCAAGTACTCACAGCAGCCCGGGCGCCCGGTGCCCAGATCAGCAGATGGAAACCCAGGCAGCAGAAGGCAAAGCCGGGCAGGCTCCTGCAGAGAGCAAACCGCTTCATCCCGCGGGCTCCAGACGACTAGGCTGCCTCCGAGAACATTTCAGGAAGCCGCCCTTCCTAGGAGGGGATGGCGAAAGGGGCCGCAACTTTCCCCCTCCTGCAAAAGATCGCTTAACTTGCCAACTAAGCCACGGACTACTTCGGCGCAAGAGCCAAAGGAATATCCTTCCGCCGCTCTAAATATCTCTCCGGGGCTACGGCTGAGGCAACCTGTGCTGGGACTTTGCTGTAAGCTGGTAAAAAGTCCGCTCTTCCGCTGTCACTGTTTAAGGAGTCCGGAGGTGGGGGCGTAGGGGGGGGGGCATGCTAAATGTGACAGCGGCTTCTTCTCGGATTTCACGACCTGCAAAGTTTTCGTCTTGCAGGCTCCCACCAGAACTCGTTCCTCCCCCTCCCCCTCCCCCCACTTAGCGGATGGATCCCTGTCATCTCCCACTGCTCCCTGAATAAATGAAAAACTAATATTTGTTCTCTTCAAAGCAATTAGGGTGGTTCTGCTCTCGGTCCAGTCTACAGAAAGCAAGAGATCGATAACGTTTGGGAAATAATCGTAAACGTTTTCATCTCGACTATTGTAAGCGTTTATCAGCGCTCTGCTATTAAAGCATCCTTTTTAGACAAAAACACGTCTAAATACTAAACCAGGGGTGTCAAAGTCCCTCCGGACCGCAATCCAGTCCGGGTTTCAGGATTTCCCCAATGAATATGCATGAGATCTATTTGCATTAGGGATCTCAAAGTCCTTCCCTTGAGGGCCGCAATCCAGTAGGGTTTCAGGATTTCCCCAATGAATATGCATGAGATCTATTTGCATCAGGGATCTCAAAGTCCCTCCTTGAGGGCCACAATCCAGTTGGGTTTTCAGGATTTCCTCAATGAATATGCATGAGATCTATTTGCATGCACTGCTTTCAATGCATATTCATTGGGGAAATCCTGAAAACCTGAATGGACTGCGGCCCTCCAGGAGGGACTTTGACACCCCTGTTTAACTAAAGAAAAAAAAACCCCAAAAACAAAACCAACAAACAAACCAACCAAAACTAAAACCCACCTTCCTTGTTTTTGTTGCTAAAAGCAACCCTTTCAAGATAGTTGCAAAACAGCCCATGCATCTTTTCCCCAGACAAATACAATTTGCCTATCTGAAAGGATTCTGGCTCTGGATCGGGTCTGGGTAAAAAAACAGGAATTCCAGGATTATCTAGATCAGTGGTTCCCAACCCTGTCCTGGAGGAACACCAGGCCAATTGGGTTTTCAGGCTAGCCCTAATGAATATGCATGAAGCAAATTTGCATGCCTATCACTTCCATCATATGCAAATCTCTCTCATGCATATTCATTAGGGCTAGCCTGAAAACCCGATTGGCCAGGTGGGCCTCCAAGACAGGGTTGGGAACCACTGATCTAGATCTCCAGGATCTAGGGCAGACAACCTTAAGATTGGAATGCCAATGGGGCTCCTCTTCTGGATCTCTGCGCGCAGTGCTGCAATCTGGCATAGAGTGTTATTAACTTTTTTGGAGTTCTCAGCTTGATTTCATGAAAATAACTTTCAACCTTAAGGGCGCATATACATCTTGCTTCAGCGAAACAGTAAACCAGAGAGTGATTGGCATGGAAAAGGGGAACTAAGAAGTCACTGGGCAAAGAAATCCCAGCCTCGCCGGCGAGATCAAAGCAGAAAAGCCAGCCAAGAGGTTCTGCCCTGCTGGAAAGGAAGGGGACTGGGGGAAAGGCAGCATTTTCAGCTCTGCCAGGAAGCAGTCGCCCACCTCAAGCCAGGTGGCTCCTTCCAAGAAAACGACCTACCCCCAAGTTACAGTATTGCAAAGCCCAGATCTCTCTGCATCCGGATTCTTCCTGCAAAGTGGTTGCTTGCCCGGATTATAGAAGATGCAATCACAACACGGTGGCAGGGTAAGGGGGGGGGGGTGGGGGGGAGCAGCACCCTCCGGGCTTTCGGCTGATTGACAGTCTGCAAAGTCGCCGCCCCTTTCTCCAGTTGTCTGCCCGAATCGAGCTCGCGCTCAGCCTCCAGCACGAAACTCCCCCCTCTTTCGTTGGTTCGTTCCGCGATTCTCTCCTTTTCTCCGCAGATCCGGCTTTCCAGGAGCGGAGCGCCGAAGGGTTTCTCCCGCGGGCAGAATGAGGACAGGGTGAGCCTTCTCGGGGAGCCTCTTCCGGCCTGCCGGTGCCTCTTTTGCGCGCCCGGTCCTGATCTCTCTCTCCTTTTCTCCTCTTGCAGGGATTTTCTTCTGCTTTGCCTGGCGGCGGGATCGGTGCGAGCGGTGAGTTGGAGGGGTTCATTAGCACGGGGATAGCCAGCTTCAGTTTCCTGACTAGAAATGTCTTTGCACGACTTTCAAACAAAATAGACTGGAAGGAAGTGAGTTTTCCTGGTGGCCAAACGCCACACCTGTGTTTTGCATTAGGATAAGTTTCAAGCTTATTTAAAATATTTGATTTGATCGCAATATCCAAATCCAATGCGATTTACAAAGATTAAAAATAGAAAAAATAATAAAAAAAAATCCAACAAACAGGACATTAAAAACAGTTATGACATAATGCAATTGAGAGGGAGGGGGGGGGGGTGTTAAAAAAAAATAAGATTAAATACAATTCCAAAATATATGAAAAAGGATGGGTGGGGTTTTTTTTTTTTAATAATTCTTTTTCTGCTTTTAAAGCCAATTTTATATATTGCAATGCAAAGGGCATATAATTTTTTTATTTATTTATAAATTTTTATTAATTGTTACATCATAACAAACTCAAGCAAATATACAAATTATAAAGAAAATAATTCAAATTAAAATATAAACATTAACAAGTCCACATTATTAAGGGTTGACTAATCTTGTCGCCAATTTTATATTCCAAAAAAGTAAAGAACTAACCATCAATATTCTAATAATTCAGGCAATAATAATCTTCATATTTCATTCCTTCTCAGCTTCTGCACTAGTAACAGGTAACAGGTAATATATCCAATTTAGGTTTGTCTGAAAGAAAATTTTCTAAATGAATTGGGTCTAAAAATATATATTTAGTATTCTAAAAAGTCACCAAGCATTGACAGGGGAACTTAAGGAAGAATGATGCACCCACACCCAAGGTTCTAGCCCTGAGTTGCAGGAATTGGCAAAGGGCATTTATAAAAATTACACGTCCATGAGAGGCGTTTTCCTACTTTTATGCCGTCTCTTTTCACTCTGTTTCTGTAAAACAACTGTATTAATAGTCTGTCCAAAGCAGAGAATGAAATGCCTACGTAGGGATCCTTTTATCAAGCCGCTACCGCCTCCTCTTGAGCAGGCGGTAGTTTTTGGCCAGCGCAGGGGGTTAGCGCGTGATGAAAAGTCGCACGCGTTAACCCCCGCTAGCGCGGCTTGATAAAAGGAGCCCGTAATATCTGAAAGCAGTACAAACCATGGGGGTGTGATTTGGATGGGACAGAGGCAGGAATTGTTTCACGCATACATTGGCGCCTTTTTTTTTTTTTTTTTTTGCGAGCAGGTGTCTTCAAGTTGGGGCTGGAGCTGAGCCTGCATTATAAAGACACCTGTGTGGTCTTTGTAAAACAGTCTTTTAAAAAGGCTCCTTTTTGGTCTTCTCACATTCTGTTATACAAAATCAAGTCCATAAGGACCATTCTGTCAAGTTACAGAATCTGAAGCCTTGTTTCTGTTTGCAATTAACTTTTACTTCTCTTGACCTGCGGTCGTCTTCCCGTTGTTTTTAAAGCTTTAAGTCAGGGGTGTCCAACCTGCGGCCCGAGGGAAGCCAAATGGTTGGACACCCCTGCTTTAAGTCATACCAAGGGCATCTGGATTGTCATTGTCCAGTGCTCCCTAGGGTTGACCAAATTTTGACATAGGGCCAGGGCTGCTGTTTAGGGCGAGCAAGCAGGGCAATTAACCCTGAGCCCCCATATCACTGGGGGGGGGGCCCCAAACCTGCCTGAAATTGAAAGAGAGGCAACCTGCAAACTAGTTTTGAGGGGCCCCTTCCTAGGGTCTGCCCTAGGCCCCATCGTGTCTAGCACCAACCCTGCGTAGGACATCTCAGTACATTAATATCGTGAACCATCCTAGAATCAGAAAATAATATTAAATATTGAACTAAGGCCAGTACTGGGCAGACTTGCACGGTCTGTGTCTGTATATGGCCGTTTGATGGAGGATGGGCTGGGGAGGGCTTCAATGGCTGGGAGAGTGTAGTTGGGCTGGAGTGAGCTTTGACAGAGATTTCGGCAGTTGGAACCCAAGCACAGTACCGGGTAGAGCTTTGGATTCTTGCCCAGAAATAGCTAAGAAAAAAATTAAAAAATTTAAATTGAATCAGGTTGGACAGACTGGATGGACCATTCGGGTCTTTATCTGCCGTCATCTACTATGTTACCAGACTATCTGTGTAGTTGAAGGCCAGAAAGTGAACAATCATTTTTTGATTTGCTGACAGTAAGAGGAAGCTTAAAATTTGTAGATGGTTACATTGTTTATTTTGCCACATGAGGGTGCTCTGTAAGACCTAGGATGAAAGTGACTTTGAAAATCTGTAACTGATGTAGTAACCAGAAGATGATTCCAGGAGTAAATGTTTGATTTCTGAAGCCTTGTTTTCTATTTCAAAAATCCTCTATTATTTTGTAGCAACATAAGGGTCCCCTGTGTTAGATGTTAATATGCACTTAACGCTGGATGGGCTAAAGCCTTCTCTGTTAGTTTTGTCATTTGTGTACATAAGCTCACGGTATTTAAAAAAAAAAAATTTGGAGGGGAAGCTCTATGCAAGTAGCATGCTGGCATTACTGGTTAGCGTGTCCATAAAGCAGGAGCCCTTACCCCCTCTTCTACGAAACCGCGCTAGCAGTTTCTAGCGCTGAATGGCCCGCGCCGCTCCCGACGCTCCTAGGAACTCGAAGAGCGTCGGGAGCAGCGCGGGCCATTCAGCGCGGCTCTCTGCGCTAAAAACCGCTAGCGCGGTTTGGTAGAAGAGGGGGGGTAGTGTCTCCTAAATAGGGGGCAGTAACGGCCTGATTCTATAAATGGCGCCAATGCGCGCTGGTGACCTAAAAAGCAAACGAGATGCTAGAAAATATTAGAAAAGGGATGATAACCAAGACTAATAACGTTATAATGCCTGTGTTATCGCTCCATGGTGCGACCTCACTTTGAGTATTGGGTTCAGTTGTGGTCGCCTTATCTCAAAAAAAAGTTATAGCGGAACTAGAAAAGGTCCAAAGAAGAGCGACCAAAATGATAAAGTGGGTGTCAGGTCAAAAGCGCACCAGGACAAAGGCGCATGCAGACAATTGAGCGCAGCGCGGAGGCGCACGCCGCAGAAAATTACTGTTTTTAGGGCTCCGATGGGGGGGGGGTGTGGGGGAACCCTCCCACTTTACTTAATAGACATTGCGCCGCGTTGTGGGGGGTTTGGGGGGTTGTAACCCCCCATATTTTACTGAAAAGTTCACTTTTTCCCTGTTTTTAGGGAAAAAGTTAAGTTTACAGTAAAATGTGGAGGGTTACAACCCCCCAAACCCCCCACAATGCCGGCGCGATCTCTATTAAGTAAACTGGGGAGGTTCTCCAACAAAACCCCCCGTCGGAGCCCCTAAAAACTGTAATTTTCTTCGCGCGCCTCCGTCTTGCACTCAGTTGTCGGCGCGCGCCTTTGTCTTTCGCGGGGTTGTCTATGAACCGATAAAGTGAAATGAACTCTTCTTGTATGAGGAAAGACTAGAGAGAGAACTGAGGTCTACAAAAGCCTAAGTGGTATCAAATTAGAGGGCTGCACGGGAACGGGTATCGCGGGAATCCCGCGGGGGTCCCGCGGGAATTCCACCCTATCCCACTGGACTCCCACGGGCCTCCCACGGGGACCCCCCTCTAGCCAACAGGACTCCCACGGGGATGGAAGGCTTTGGAAGCAGGGTTCGTCCATATAATATAATGGACACGTCAGCCTTAGTAAAAAAGGGGGTTTATAAGTTAATTACCTGAACAGAAAACAAAAAAAGGGTTCCACCAAAGAGATTCCACAAGGAAAACAGCAGCACAAACACAAAAGAAACTGTGGAATTGATGATCCTGTCAGAAGTAATTGTTTTTTATGGGGACGGGCGGGGATGGAGGTAATTCCTTGCGGGAACGGGTGGGGACGGAGAGGATCCTGGCGGGGACAGGTGGGGACAGAGAGGATCCTGGCGGGGATGGGTGGGATTTCTATCCCCGCACAACTCTCTATATCAAATGGGTTCAAGTGGATTGATTTTTTTTACTCCATCAAAAATTACAAAGACACAGAAAAGAAGGAGCTTCCTTTATATTAAAGTTTCCAGCAAAATATTGGGCTCCTTTTACTAAGCTGCGATAGCGGTTTTAGCGCATGCAGAATTGCCACATGAGCTAGACGCTAATGCCAGCATTGAGCTGGCGTTAGTTCTAGCCGCATATTGCGGGTTTAGTGCGCGCTAAAAACGCCATCGCAGCTTAGTAAAAGGAGTTCATTGTGTCACGTTTGCTAGCAAAAAATTTTCTTTTTTTTTTCCGAAGCAATTGCTGGACTTTATTGTGGCCAGAGAAGGGGGTGGAGTAATAATTAGACCAGTGGCCTCTTCTACAGATTAATGCGAACCGGCTGTCTCCTTTAATATATATAATTTACCTCTGTATTTTTGTTTATATTTGGTCCCGGAGATATTGTGGACTAAATAATGAAAATTTCTTATAGTTAGGTGATTTGTTTATTTTTCATCACAAATTTTCCTGAGCATTTATGAATCTCTATTCAAGTATTGTATGCTCGTCTTTAAATGTGTAAAGTTATAAATAAAAAGTTAAAAAAAAAAATTACAAAGACTTTGGGACACTCAACGAAGTTACAGAGACATATCTTTTCACTCGGAGAATGGTCAAGCTCTGGAGTGCATTGCTGGAGGATGTGGTAAAGCGGTTAACTTAGGGTTTGGACAAGTTCCTGGAGGAAAAGTCCATAGTCTGCTATTGAGACAGACATGGGGGGAAGCCACTGCTTGCCCTGCGATTGGTAGCATGGGATGTTGCTGGATTTTTGCCAGGTACTTGTGACATGGATTGGCCTCTGTGAAGATATGCTATTGGACTAGGTGGACCATTAGTCTGACCTAGTAGGGCTGTTCTTAAAATTATGTGCTGACTCGAATATAAGTCGGGCGGCTTAATATTCAAGTGTCCTGCGCTGTCAGGCTCTGCACCTAGCCCCCTTCCCTCCATCCGTCCCCTGTCAGACTCTGCACCCAGCACCCTTCCTTCCCCTGTCAGACTCTGCACTTTCCCTCCCAGGCTCTGCCCTCTGTCTCTGCCTCCCTGCCCTATCTTCATACCTCTGCTGATCCCTGGTGGAGGTGCAGCGGGTCCTCTTCCCGATCCCAGGTGGAGGTACAGTGGGCAGGAGCAAGCTTTTCGAACTCCTGCCCTGCAGCTAACCGGCTGCGCGGATCCGTCTTCGTCAAATTGCGCTGCTGCTCATGCCGCTCAGATGATGAAGATGGATCTGCGCAGCCAGTTAACAGCGGGACAGGAGTTCGGAAAGCTTGCTCCTGCCCACTGCATCTCCACCGGGGATTGGAAGAGGACCCGCTGCACCTCCACCAGGGATCGGCAGAGGTATGATAGGGCAGGGAGGAGGAGGGGGGCAGAGCCTGGTGGAAGTCTTAGAAAATTCTGGGAGGGAGCGTTGACCTGAATATAAACCGGGACCCCCATTTTTGGGTCAATTTTTTGGCCCAAAAATTCCGGTTTATATTCGAGTATATACTGTGAGTCCAAAACAGTTGCCTTCGTCCTCTAACCACACCTACTTTCAGTTAGGTGTCTACCATCCAATTAAGTGCAATGATGTCAGTTATGAAATGCCAATTATCAGTTGTCAGTGCTTATTAAGTCTTTTAAGCAATTAGCCCCCCCTTGCAGTGAATGTCACTTTAAAAAGTCCCAGTTACAGATCTCACCATAACCTATATGGCGAGCCTTCCAAAACCCAGCCAAAACTTACTGTACCTACATAAAGATGACATCTGCAGCCATAAGGGCTATTGTTGTGGCCACCGATATTGACATCCTTTAGAGCAGTGGTTCCCAACCCTGTCCTGGAGGAGCACCAGGCCAGTCGGGTTTTCAGGCTAGCCCTAATGAATATGCATGGAGCAGATTTGCATGCCTGTCACTTCCATTATATGCAAATCTCTGTCATGCATATTCATTAGGGCTAACCTGAAAACCCGACTGGCCTGGTGGTCCTCCAGGACAGGGTTCTGAACCACTGCTTTAGAGAATCAGGCCCAGAGTGTCCTCCTTCAACCTTTCCAAATTCACAAAGTCTTCAAGGCCATTGAGCTGTTGTTGGCTCAGCGAATGAAGAGCTCAGCAGTTTGGCGCTTGTGGTCCACCCTGTTACAAAATAAAGTACTCGGAAATATCTCAAATTTCAGGCGTTTTGGGGTTATTTTAATGGACACCATGTAGCATAGGCAGCAAAAAGCTGCTTTGTTTGGGAGGGGGGGGCCCAGGAGTTCCGCCCTGGTGCACGACCTCTAAATAGCTCCCGAGTCTTCCACCTACCTCTTCCCGGCGCTTTTGTTTTAAAGCTTCAGCAGTCGCCATGCAGCGTCCACGAGCAGGCCTGCCCCCGGAAGTAGAATGAAAGGTTCCGGGGCAGGCCTGTTCTTTGACGCTGTGTGGCGGCTGCGCGGTGGCTGCCCAAAGAGTTCAGCAAACAGCGGGAGAAGGGTGGGCGGGAGGGCTTAAAACCACAGCGACCAAGAATTTGGGGCAGGCCATGGCCCCCCGTGGCCTCCCCTGTTCCCAAGCCTATGCTGTGTAGAATAGGCTCTGCCAAAAGGCTGAGTTACAGTAATAGGAGGTTAATGGGCACATATGACCTCAGTATACAGTACTCCCCGAAATTCACAACCACGAATTTCAAAAAACCGCAAATGCAGTTTTTCACCTGTCAAGAGGCAGGAGAGGGCAGCTGGAGTGCCAGCGGGTGAAGAAAATCGCTTGCGGTCTGCTCTGACCGCCTCTTCCTGTAGTAAAGTCGAGCTACACCAATCAGAAGCTGCTTTGACGTGCAGCTCCTGATTGGTGTAGCCCAGTGGTCTCAAACTTGCGGCCCGCCAGTTACTATTTTGAGGCCCTCGGTATGTTTATCATAATCACAAAAGTAAAATAAAACAGTTTCTTGATCATATGTCTCTTTACCTATAAATTACAATATTATTATTAAGACTTAGCCAAAAGGAAAGATTTAGAAACTATAAAGAGTTTTACCTCATGCATAATCGTCATTTCTTTAATTAAGACATTAACTATTTTTTTTCTGAGGCCTCCAAGTACCTACAAGTCCAAAATGTGGCCCTGCAAAGGGTTTGAGTTTGAGACCACTGGTGTAGCCCGACTATACTCATCTGGGGCAGCCTCCTTGGAGCGGCTGGGGCACGGGCAGTGTGTCTGGGAGGGAATGCATGGATGGGAGAACATCTCAGGGGAGGAGACATAGGCATCCTGGGACTGTCGGCCAAGTCTCTTCCCTGAAGAAGCCCTTTCTGGAAACGTCAATCGCTCCTCCTAAACTTACTTGCTCCACTTCATCACTTCATCATGCTTCTATTCTTTTCTCTCCTCTCTTCTACCTTCCAAAGTATTTAGATCAATGCTGTCTTGTTAAAATGTTTATTTTATTTTTATTTTTCCTCTAACTCTACTTTTCACTTCTCTATTACCCTCCAGGTACTTTAGTTAGATTGTGAGCCTTCGGGACAGTAAGGGAATTTTTCAAGTACCTTTCTTATTTCTAATCTTAATGTATATTTTCTGTAAACCGCTTAGAACCTAACGGATGTAGCGGTATATAAGAAATAAATTACATTACATATACTATAGGAAGAGGTGGTTGGAGCAGACTGCGAATGAGCGAGTCCATGATTTGCGAACCGCGAATTCGCGGGGGAACATTGTCCATCTGTTCTGGCTATGCTAATTTTAGTGGGTCTGGCAGGGTTCTGTACTCGGTTCCTGTGTACAAAGACAGCAGGAACCACAGCCCTGGCCTTTTTTTTGCCACTGCCGGACTGATGGTTGTGGTGCGTAGGTAACACTGTTTCTTCTGTCTGTCAGTCTGAAGCTGTTAATAGATGCGAGGCCCGAGGTTGTATTTTTGGGATCTTGTCTTCTTTCCATGGGTGCTGCCTTTAGAATCATGGTAAGCTTGTCACCGGTCTGTTTGCTCGAGGCCTGTGGTGTGACATCATGTATGCTTGTTCAGTCAGGTAGAAGATTGTATAAACAGTATCATTGCTTTGTAGGGTTGTTATAAATATATTTTCGCTAGAGAAGCAGAAATTTATTAGCCTTTAAAGAATTTTTTTCCACTTCTAATCTACATACCGGGAAAATGCTGTATATGTGACTCCAGTACCTTTTTTCCCCCTAGTATTGGGGCCAGATTTAAGACCTTAACACCTATAAGCATCAAATTAGAAAATGACACGGTGACAAAATTCTTCACCGTTCCCATCCCCGCGGATAAACGCAGGAAACCATCTTCATGTCATTCTTTAAGGAGAGAGGGAAGAATCAGAGTATGAATGGCCACAACCACTGACCCGCAAGCTTTGCTTTGAAGAATGCTGGTGTAGAAGGACCGAGGTTGAAATAGACACTAGAAAATGACATGGGATTATTTCCCGCGGTTATCCGCGGGGACGGGAACAGTGATGAATTTTGTCACCGTGTCATTCTCTACATCAAATTTAAGAGTGCTCAGGTTTTGATTTATCAATCATGTATATGGGTACACCGACAAATCTGCGCACGACAATTGCGCCCCGACAATTGTGCACACAGACAAGTGTGCGCACGACAATGCCGCCCCGTGAAATCTGCCATAAGTGGATATGTGGAAGGCCCTGATTTGCTCAGACTCCTCAGGCCCCATCCCTTGGGGTCACCATGTATATGCAAACATAGGCTTATTTACGCTCCTTCTGTCTCTCAGATGTTCAAGCCATTGCACATAGGGGCCTTGCTTTGGGCGAGGCTGCTCTGATTGCCTGTATCATTAGTCTTTGGGGCTCATAGGATGGGCTTTGCCATTCATTCCAGCCCCACCCTAAGGCCCGCCTCGCAACCCCCCCAGCCATGGCTCCCTCAACCGGTTCATAGACAACGGTGTGAAAGACAAAAGCGCGCGCTGACAATTAAGCGCAGCGCGCGCGCCGCTCTAAATTACAGTTTTTAGGGGCTCCGACGGGGTTTTTGTTGGGGAACCCCCCCAGTTTATTTAATAGATATCGCGCCGGCATTATGGGGGGTTTGGGGGGTTGTAACCCTCCACATTTTACTGTAAACTTCACTTTTTCCCTAAAAACAGGGAAAAAGTGAAGTTTTCAGTAAAATGTGGGGGGTTACAACTCCCCACACCCCCAACAACGCGGCGCAATGTCTATTAAGTAACCCCCCAGGCCCCCCCGTTTGAGCGCTAAAAACAGTAATTTAGAGTGGCGTGGCGGCGCGCGCTGCGCTCATTTGTCTAGGCACGCCTTTGTCCCGCGCTTTTGACCTGACACCCCCTCAACCTGTTCTCATGCTCGGAGCCGCATCAGGAGGGCATCTGCGCATGCACTGGTATGACATGATGATGCATGCATGCGCGTGATGTCACCGCCTTGCATCTTCACATGTGCAGCAGATGCCCTCCCGAGCTGGAAGCTTTTCATAACCCGGACAAAGTGCCGGGTTTTGAAAAGCCGTCCGGATGCCCGGACATATCCTCTAAAAGGAGGACATGTCCGGCTAAATCCAGACATCTAGTAACCCTACTCAGACTTTATGTAGAATTTGAAAACTCTCTATCTAATTCTCCATGTAGAATTCTTTGTAATATATTTAACTCTACAAAATTCTGTGTAACAATATATTGCCTGTAACCTGCCTAGAAACTCTAATTAATGAGGATTCAGTGGTATATAAAATAACATAACGACATATTATGCCATTGGAATTTTGTAAAGGATCATGCACACATGTGTATAAATGATCTCTTGTCAGCTTTTGATTACCCAGTACCAGATTCCTCGCTGTCCTCCTCCCCCCTTTACTAAACAGTTATAGCGGTTATTAACGCAGGGAGCCACGCTGAATTATCTGTGCTGCTCCCGATACTCATAGACACTTGGTATCTGACTCAATGGCATAATGCATCCATCCATGTATGCAGTTAGCCTGGCTGATGAAGTGCTGAATATCAACACATACCGTGTTTCCCCCAAAATAAGACAGTGTCATATATTCATTTGGGGCCCAAAAAAGGCACCAGGTCTTATTTTTGGGTAGGGCTTATGTTTTCATGTACATGATCATCTCTCCCTTCCTTTCCTTCACCCCAATTCTTCCTCTTTCCACATGTGCAACATCTTTCCTCACCTCTCACCCATCCCCTTGTGCCTTCCCTCTGCAGCATCTTTCTATCCTTCCTGTCTCCCTGTGCAGCAGAACCCTTTGCCCAGCTTCCAACCTTCTCTCCCTCCCATCCCTCTTGCAGAACCCTTTGCCCAGCTTCCAACCTTCTCTCCCTCCCATCCCTCTTGCAGAACCCTTTGCCCAGCTTCCAACCTTCCCTCCCTCCCATACCTCTTGCAGAACCCTTTGCCCAGCTTCCAACCTTCCCTCCCTCCCATCCCTCTTGCAGAACCCTTTGCCCAGCTTCCAACCTTCCCTCCCTCCCATCCCTCTTGCAGAACCCTTTGCCCAGCTTCTAACCTTCCCTCCCTCCCATCCCTCTTGCAGAACCCTTTGCCCAGCTTCTAACCTTCCCTCCCTCCCATCCCTTTTGCAGAACCCTTTGCCCAGCTTCTAACCTTCCCTCCCTCCCATCCCTCTTGCAGAACCATTGCCCAGCTTCCAACCTTCCCTCCCTCCCATCCCTCTTGCAGAACCCTTGCCCAGCTTCCATCCTTCCCTCCCTCCCATCCCTCCTGCAGCAGAACCCTCGAGCAACCGCCCCCGCCGCGCAGCTGAACCCCCGCTGACCCTCCATCATTCCCAACCAACCAATCCCCGCCGACCATGACCATAAATGCCTTCCTGCAGATGAGCATCGGGCCAGCAGCACTCACAGGCTGCTTTGCGGACTTCTTGCTGGGGCCTTCTGTGTGCTGCATTACTGATGATGTCATCAGTACACAGAAGGCCCCAGCGAGAAGGCAGCAAAGCAGCCTATGCATGCTGCTGGCCTGACGCGGTTGGCAGGGATCGGTTGGAAGGGAAGGGATGGAGGGTCATCGGGGGGGGGGGGGGGGAAACACGGCTCCCTACAACTAAGGCTTATTTTCGGGGAAACACGGTAATTGGCAAGTGCTGACACTACCCCTGACGTGTCTCCAAAATATCTGTCTTTAAGTTCAGCACTAAGGAATTAAATGCTTTTGAAAATTAGTGGTTAGCCCAGAACATGTGATTTAACTGGCCAGCTGTTTATGACTTTAAATTGCTTTGAATATTGACCCTGTAATGTAAAGATTGTAATGTGAAAAATTTCACATCATTTCAATTAGAGGCAAACATTTCTAAGCAGTTTACAGCATAAAGGGAGAAGGGGGGAAAATGAATAACACACAAGGGGGCTTATGATATGATCAAAACTTAGAATAAACTCAAAGAGAGAGACGGAGAGAAAGTTATTACATGCTACGCTGAGACATAACAGGAAGGATGATAGTGAATTGAGCACGTTTGAGCCTAAACATTGCTCCAGCACATACCCACATGAAAAGAAGGCATTCGGAAGCCACGGCACCTTGTTTTATGCAACATACACGTAGGTGTTCCCTGCGGTGAAGTAAGGGTGGAGGGGAGACAGCGCCCCCTGGTTTCTCCTGGCGCATGCACGCGCCGACTTACTCCTGCATCGGAGCAGGTGAAAAATTCTGTATAAGCGGTTGTATGAAAGGCATTTGCATTGTATTTATATAGCAGATGTCACATATGCAGTATAATTATGGGCTTTCCCTGCCCTGTTATAAAATGATCTGACCTCAAAGCAGCTTCAAATTTTCCAAGTTGACACAAAAAAAAAAAGTATTTTCTCATACCTTATTTCCCTGAAAATAAGACTGTTATATTAATTTTGGGTCCAAAAACGCATTAAGGCTTATTTTCGGGGGATGTCTTATTTTTTTTCATGTACAACAATCATCTCTCCTTACTTTTCTTCCACCCCAGTTCTTCCTCTTTCCATCCTCCTCCCCCCCTCCATGGCAACATGTATCTATCCCAGCAGAACCCCACCGACCCTCCCACCGTGAGACTGACATACCTCCACTCCGAGGCCTCCAAAAGCAGTGGCAGCGCTCTGAACGGGCTGCTTCGCGGCTTTTTCCACCGGGGCCTTCCCTCTGCCACATCACTGATGATATCAGTGACGCGGCAGAGGGAAGGCCCAGGCGGGGAGGCCATGAAGCAACCCGTTCAGGACGCTGCCGTCGCTACTGCTTCAAGAGGCCTCAAAGTGGAGGGATGTCGGGTCTCATCGGGGTGGGGTTTTGAATCGATGAGTAGATTTTTTTCGGTGAATCGGGTAGGGATGGAGTCAGGGAGTATCAGGGACATTCGGTGGGGGGAGGGTGCTTCGGGGTTTGATCTTAACTAGGACTTATTTTTGGGGTAGGGCTTATATTAGGATCATCTTTAAAAATCATGCTAGGGCTTATTTTCAGGATAGGTCTTATTTTTGGGGAAACAGGGTAGTTACTCCCTTGCACTGCTCTGTTCAATAACCTCTTCTGTGCTCTGTTCTGAATTGGTTTTCCGGTGCCAAGCCTGCTATTCGGGACAGGAAGGGAGATTCCTACTGGCCTGTGTTTACCCTGGCTGTAGAGTGGAAAACACTGGAAATGTCCAGTTTGAGCCTTTCATCTGGCATCAAGTGAGTTTGCAGCCAACTAAAATAATGGCACAAGGTGTGGAAATGCAAATTCCAGATGTGTGGACACTTTAGTTAAAGCAATCAGTCGTAGTTCAATACGGATAGATTTTGGGTAGCAAGACTGAGCGCAAATTTTACTGAAAACTTCACTTTTTCCCTGTTTTTAGGGAAAAAGTTAAGTTTACAGTAAAATGTGGGGGGTTACAACCCCCCAAACTCCCCACAACGCCGGCGCGATTTGTAGTAAGTAAACTGGGAGTGCTCCCCAACAAACCCCCCCGTCGGAGCCCCTAAAAACAGTAATTTTCTTCGGCGCGTGCCTCCATCTTGCGCTCAGTTGTCGGCGCGCACCTTTGTCTTCCGCGTTGTTGTCTATGAACCGTTCAGTTCTGGTCTCCTTATCTCATGAAAGATATAGCGGCGCTAGAAAAGGTTCGAAGAAGAGCGACCAAGATGATAAAGGGGATGGAACTCCTCTGGTATGAGGAAAGACTAAAACGGTTAGGGCTCTTCAGCTTGGAAAAGAGACGGCTGAGGGGAGATAGGATTGAAGTCTACAGAATCCTGAGTGGAGTAGAACGGGTTCAAGTGGATCGATTTTTCACTCCATCAAAAATTACAAAGACTAGGGGACACTCGATGAAGTTAAAGGGAAATATTTTTAAAACCAAGAGGAGGAAAAATTTTTCACTCAGAGAATAGTTAAGTTCTGGAATGTGTTGCCAGAGGTTGTGGTAAGAGCGGATAGCGTAGCTGGTTTTAAGAAAAGTTTGGACAAATTACTGGAGGAAAAGTCCATAGTCTGTTATGGAGAGAGACATGGGGGAAGCCACTGCTTACCCTGGATCAGTAGCATGGAATGTTGCTACTCTGGGTTTTGGTCAGGTACTAGTGGCCTGGATTAGCCACCGTGAGAACAGGCTACTGGGCTTGGTGGACCATTGGTCTGACCCAGTAAGGCTATTCTTATGTTCTTATGCCTAAAGTTAGACACTGATAGCAGAGCCTATCAGTGATTTGAAAACACGCCCATGATTCACCCCCCTAACCATGCCCACTTTTAGTGTAGGTGCTTTGGGCTAGGTGCCTACTTTTTATACAATCGAGTTTTTTGAGTTAGGTCAGGGGTAGGCAATTCCGGTCCTCGAGAGCCAGAGCCAGGTCAGGTTTTCAGGATATCCACAATGAATATGTCTGAGATGGATTTGCATGCACTGCCTCCTTGAGATGCAAATCTATCTCATGCATATTTATTGTGGAGATCCTGAAAACCTGACCTGGCTCCGGCTCTGGAGGACCGGAATTGCCTACCCCTGAGTTAGGCGCCTAACTTTCAGTTAAGTCCAATCAAAGCTGATTGTGAGGCGTTGAGTCCAATATCAGCACTGATCAAGCCTATTAATCGATTAAGTTAGGCGCCTTTTATAGAATTAGAACCTGTGTGTCTTTATTTTTATTGCTTAGATATCATTTGTGTTATTTGAATGTTAATGATGTTCGTGTGGTTTTGAATGTATATGACTGTGTTTTAATTATTTCTAGTTAGTTATCTGTTGGGTGTATATTTTATGATTGTACTCCCCTGAGAACATGATTCATTTATGGATAGGCAGAATATGACTGCTTTTTAGTTTATTCATCAATCCAAGGCAAATAATAATAACTTGGAATTGTAATACAAATCCAATTCTTCCAACCTGGTTCCAAGCTCTATGATTTTAATCTTCTTTTCACCAGCTTCCAATTTTCATTATCGCATAATAATGCCACAGACCTCAGCAACACCCCTCCTCCGTCCCGTTATAGGTACAAATTTCCCAGGGAGGATCATGTGTTATCTCCTTAGCTAAATTTTCTATTTTACTATTAAATTTACATGTTTTTATTAAACTTTGTAACTTCTTTTTTGCTGTACTTATCTTAATTGGTGATTAAGTGGTTGGACCCGACATGTTTCGCTTCCGCTTCGTCAGGGATCCACACGTAGCCGCTATCATCCATCCCGCAAAATAGAAGTTAAAAAGTTTAATAAAAAATGTAAATTTAATAGTAAAATAGAAAATTTAGCTTGGACCAATGAGGAGATAACACATGATCCTCCCCGAGAAATTTGTACCTATAACGGGACGGAGGAGGGGTGTTGCTGATTTTACGGCATTATTATGTGATAATGAAAATTGGAAGCTGATGAAAAGAAGACTAAAATGATAGAGCTTGGAACCAGGTTGGAAGAATTGCTTTTTAGTTTATAACATTTTATTGAAGGAATCGTATACAAGTATATAAAAATATAATACATAATAAATTCATAACAATTAAATTCATAAAAAATTTGTCAAACTCTAAAATATATTTCCATTTTATCCACTGTGAACCTCAATACATTCCCAAACTCAGACCCCCCCTTTCAATTCCTCAATTCCCTCCTCCTCCCTTCCCTACCCCCCTTTATTATATGGAAACATTTTATTAAAGAAGTAAAATAACCCATAAACTAAACTCCCCAATCCAAATGAAAGTTGACAAAAATAAAGAATAATAAAAACAGAGAACTGCAATGTTAAGTAAATCAACATAGCTTCAATGTAAATCATTGAGAATTAAACTTCTTGCCTTAGGTGAAAGATTTTGAATATACGGATCCCAAATTTCCATAAAAAGACGAGTTTTCCTAGACGAACGCCTAACCTCCCAAGTGTCAAATAACAATAAATAATGAAATTGTTTTCCTCCAGTGCCAGAAACTTTCAGAAAATAAAAAAACAAGAGGGCATTCGGAAAAGTTGAAAGGGGACAGATTTAAAACGAATGCTAGGAAGTTCTTCTTTACCCAACGTGTGGTGGACACCTGGAATGCGCTTCCAGAGGACGTTATAGGGCAGCGAACGGTACTGGGGTTTAAGAAAGGATTGGACAATTTCCTGCTGGAAAAGGGGATAGAGGGGTATAGATAAAGGATTACTTCACAGGTCCTGGACCTGGTGGGCCGCCGCGTGAGCGGACTGCTGGGCGCGATGGACCTCAGGTCTGACCCAGCGGAGGCATTGCTTATGTTCTTATGTTCTAGGCGCTTCTTTCAATAACCAAAATTGCATTATACATTTATGTCCAATCAAACACGCCTTCTGAAATAAAAGACACTTCTTTTTACCAAAAATCCACATGCCGCAGCTTTACCAAAAATTACTCCCCTTGGAGAATCCACAGCAGGACTACCCCATAATGAGCCTAAAAATAACAGGATGGCAGACCAGAATAACCTAATTAAAGGGCATGACCAAAAAGCATGAGTTAAAGTTCCAGGATCCTTTTCACACTTCATACAAATTGGGGAATTACCAAACCTGCATGAAAAGCTTGAATTTGGGAAAAATGAGCTCTATGTAAAACTCTAAAAGAACATTCCCTCCATACAGAACCTGTAATAACTTTTGGTATCCTATTAATAGCTTGCGTAAAATCCTGCTTTAAAATGAATAAACAAATTTATGCAATTCACGTTCCAGACTTGCTCCACGAGCATTTGGTTCAGTTTTGATATTGTTAGACTAAGTAAAATTCACTTATATCTGTTGTACCCAAACACTACCAGTCTGCAAATCTGAAAAAAGGCAGGTTTGTTTTGAGGCTCTGGAAAGTCCATTTGGGTAAAAGGTGGTGTTTTTCTTGATAGCTTTGGCTATGTTCCAGGTCATGCCTCCTGGTCTCTTTCCCTGTCAAACAAGGCAAGGTTTCAGTGCCATGAACAATTACATTTTGTGTTCTGAATCTAAATTGAAGTTGCAAGCCGAAGAAGATGAGAGAATGGCTTTTGGATTTATTCAGGGCTTTTCACAAAGGATTCTCTCTCTGAAGATATCTATATAATAAAACCGTAGGCGGCGCATGCGCAGTCTTATCAGCGTGCTTCCATGATCCGTATGTCCGTGGCCGCCAAGACTGCAGCATGCCCCGCGCTTACTACGGCCCCACGCGCTGCTCAGTTTGGCACGGCGGTTTCCCCAGATAGGGGAAGCCGAAAAACTCAATCCCGCCTCATGGTCCTGCCGCCGCTAACGAATTCCCCCCTCCCCCCCCAATCCTCCTGCAACAGCCGCTACCGCTCCTGTTCAAAGCGGCCTGCTGAGGTTCGCTGCCGCTGTAACGAACCTCGCAGGCCGCTCTCCACATGGTAGCAATCGCGTCAGAGGGAACACGCTACCGAGTTGGAGAGCGGCCTGCGAGGTTCGTTACAGCGGCCGCGAACCTCAGCAGGCCGCTTTGAACAGGAGCGGTTGCGGGAGGAGGAGGGGGGGGGGGAGTTTTAACAGGAGGAGTCGCCGAAAAAAACCTTCAGCCGCAGCAGGCCAGCACACGGGAAGGGAAGGGGGAGGGGCCGAACGGAGCAGGGCAGCTCAAGGTAAGAAGGGAATGGGGGGTGGGGGAAAATGTTTCTACTACTCAGCAGGGACCTGGAGGGGAAGGGAAAACCGCTGCTGCTTCTGCAAAGGAAAGTGGGGGGGGGAGACACAGAAAGAAATACAGACAGACAAAGGAGGCTAGGGAGAGAGACAGACAGAAATAAAGTCAGACAGGGGACCAGAGAGACACAGAAATAAAGACAGACAGGCAAAGGGTGCCAGGGAGAGAGAGAAAAAAATTGCAGGAGGGAGAAAGACAGAAAGAAAGGAAGAAAGAAACAGGAGCAGGGAGAGAGACGTAAAGAAAGAAAGACAGACAGCCATATATTCTAGCACCCGTTAATGTAACGGGCTTAAACACTAGTATGTATATAATCTGATAGAGATTCATTACTATTCAAATTATTGGGTATTTTAATACTTAAATTCCTGCCAAAGAGTGCCTCAAATGCTGAGTGAGTTTGATTTGCAATTGAAGGGCTTATTTCCAAAACCTGCTAAGTCCACATCAGCAGCTATTTTTAAGGTGACTGTCGACAATGGCGCTGGTTGCCTTTGTGCTTTTCCAAATTAGAACCTTTTCTTCCAAGATGGAAGAGACAGCTCGAGGTTAGTGAAATGGTATTAAGCACCCTAGCTCTTTCTTTTTTTCTATTATCATCCTGTATTTTTTTTTTTTTTAATACTGTTAACCGAGTTTTAGTTTAGTTTAGGTGAACCTTTAACCTTGTACACTCTGTCAATTAATTCTCCAGACCCTTTGACATTTTGATAACTAAAACCAACAAAAATGATCACCCCAATAACACTTTTCCAAAAATAATCACATAAAATGGCATAATTAGACATTATACTTTTGTGTGTATGTGTATATAGGTATGTATATATGATTTTACTCATGGTAATACTACAGGACTACCACTAGTGGTCAGCTAACGCTATAGTCGCATATGCAGTTGCTGGGACATGTTTCCTTTTTATGGAAAGATGGCCTCTTAAGGTAGTACAGGCAGTCCCCAGGTTAGGAATTAGATACATTTTAAAGCTGTTCTTAAGTCGGATTTGTATGTAACTCAGAACTTGTAGATTTTAAAATTCTTGCTGCTTTTCTCTGTTCCCAGCTGACAAAAGGGCCAAATGTTTCTCTAAGGTACAGCATGCACAACCACACAGTTGTGGCCATTCATCGTTCCTGAATCTGCTACAGGAGAAAGTGTAGGAGTCTATGCCACTGAACATACTGCTCACTAAAGCCACAACCACGTTCTTAAGTATGAGTCATACTTAAGTCGGGCATCTGTAACTTGGGGACTGCCTGTACTATAAGACTGCTGTTAGGGGGTCACTGGCACCATTTTGGATTATGGTGCTGGCAAGGGCGGAAACTGTGCACTGCTCCTGTATAAACCACTACCCAGCAATATTTCATCTATGGTAGGGCCAAGGGAGGGGGGCTTTGGGAGGGTTGGGGGTTTCAGGCTTTTGAGGTGATGGTTCATTGTCAGGGGCCACCACTAGGGGGCCTGGTTGAATTGGGAGGATGCTTTGCGGTCACTTTGAAGCTAACTGAAGATATTCAAGGAAGATAACTGGTTATCTCCCACTGAATAATCGGGGATAGCCAGTTATGTGTGTTTTAACTGGTCAGCGGCAGGGGAAAGGGAGGCACGTACCTGAGAATCTAATGTATCCTTTGCAGGCTAAGGACAGAAAGCTAAATATGCCCCAGACCATAGAAGTGAACTCTTTCTCTCACCCTAGTGACCGGCAACATTCTTTGTATCAGAGTCATAAGAACATAAGAACTGCCATCTCCGGAACAGACCCTGGGTCCATCAAGTCCGGTGATCCGCTCACGCGTAACCTGGCGAAAACTTAGTCACCCGTATCCCTCTATGCGCTTTTCGAGGAGATGTGCATCTAACTTGCCCTTAAATCCTAGAACGGTGGTTTCCGCAGCAGTCTCCACCGGGAGAGCGTTCCAGGTGTCCACCACTCGCTGTGTGAAGCAGAACTTTCTGGCATTGGTGATGGACAAGAGCTTTCTCCAGCTCAATCTGTGTTCCACAATAAGCCCCCAGCAGGCAGATGGTCAGTATCGGAGATTTATCAGACACATCCGTGCATGGCAGAGGTTTCTGGGTTCTCTCAATCTGTTAGAAGCTTTGTGTCTGCTTTGAAAATGAGCCTTTACACATCCGGGGAGGGGGGGGGAAGGGAAATAAACCATGAAGACTAAAACTGTGTAATTTAATATTATCATTACATATTATGTCTTATGTTATTAATAAATTAATAAAGGGTGGGAGAAAATGATTGCTATATGTATTACCTGTATAATTAATAGTGCAATATATGCAGTATTTGTTGTTCTCTTGTTTGTATTGCACTGTCATAGTTTGAAAATCAATAAAGATTAAAAAAAGAAAATGAGCCCCTTAGAAGCTGATTACTAAGGGGCTCATTTTCAAAGCATGTACACACACAACGTACCCTAGGTTCTGTGGTACTTTGTGTAGGGTTACCAGATGTCTGGAAAAACCCGGACATGTCCTCTTTTTATTCTGTTTTAAATCTTTATTGAATTTCAAATTTTGACAGTGCAATACAAATATTTTAAACATGAGCACTATACATAAAGCACTTAAAATACACAAAATTAATACATAACCAATCCTTTTCTCTCTACCTTCTTCACATAACTATTACAATGCACATGCATATATTATTACAATATTATAGATAAATACCTTTAGCAAACCCGAATACCTTCCCCTCCCCCCCACCTCCCCTCCTCCCGGATGTGTAGGGAATCTATAAAAAGGGGAGATGCATGACATTCATTGCAATTCAACATATGCAGTCAATGGGCTCCATACCTTGTTGAATGTCATACTAGACCTCAAACCCTCCGCATTCATTCTCTCATATTTATACGTGGAACAAACATTTGCCCACCAAAATGTGTAATTAAGTCTGTCGTAACTCTTCCAGTTCCGCGTAATCATCTGGATGGCTATTCCCGTCATAATCAAGAAGAGCTGGCTTTTATGTCTATCTAAAGAAGGTTTAATATGCAATATCGTACCACAAATTATGGCTTCATAGGTTAACGGACTGCCTGGGTACCCGGAGGGATTTCCAAAACCCAGCAGTTTGTCTAGGTTTCGGAAGACTCTGTGCTCTGGGCCATGTCTGGAGGCCCTCTGGCGCATGCACAGACAGTGACACAATGACATCGTATGTGTGTACGCATGTGCATAACGCCAGCGCAGAGGCCCTCCAGACCTTGGGGAAGGAGACAGGAGGTTTGGCTGGGGGCAGAATGGAGCGGGGCCAGGGGTCCTCTGTTTTTTTTTTAGAAGGAAATCTGGCAACCCTAACTTTGTGTGTCTACTGCTTTGAAATTGAACCTCTAAATCTCCCCTGGACTGGACCAGTAAGAGAGTTAAAGTTCATAGGCGTTCTTGACATTTCGATCTCCCTCTCGTTTCTTTTTCTCTTCTGATCCCCAAATTCTCTATAACCCTGTGGTCCACAGATGACTGTTCTAGACCAGTCAAGTTCCATATAAAATACAGTCTTGGATGATGAGGATCGAACTAGGATCCAACTCCTTAGGAGAGCAGTACAGAAGTCTCCCTAATGAGGTGGCTAACGAGGATTACCTCTATTGTATGAGTCTCATTTCTCCAGTCTTCACACCAGAGAGCCAGTTCAGCATGTGTTTGGACGATGTGAATCGGACCACTGCCTCAGGAGGTCTTGTAGTATCTTATCCATAATGGTATGGTTCAGAGCCTAGTTAGGCTTCTGGTGAAATATACGGAAGGAGGGAGCAAAGTGTGTCCATTAAATTGCTAGGGATCAGACGTCTTGGAGGAGAAGGTTTAGGGAGCCTCCAGGTCTAATTTTATCCCCTTGCAATAGTGGGGAAAGGAGATGGCATTTGATATACCACCTTTCTGTGGTTACTATTAAATCAGTTTACATGGCACGAGCTCTCCATTGCCCCAGGCGTAGGCTTGATTTTTGCCAGTGGTGGTTGGGAACTCCCGCTGGCATTTCACATTGTGCCTTAGCAGTAGACAGGACTCCTCCCTACGCTTCAGGTCAACATACTTGGAACACATCTGATATTTTTGCATATTCCGAAGCAAACGGATGTGTAGGATAGACTGACCATTGCTGTACCATTACAAAAAGACGCAAACAACAGCCGTTTCTGTGGCGGGTCCTCTGAAATGGAATGCTTTACCGGGGTATTTGAGTGTATGTGAAGATAAGATGCCCTTTGGAAAGCAACTAAAAACATATTTGTTTGTGAAAGCTTTTGACAAGATGGCCATGTTTTAGTTTTTTATAATCTGCTTCATTTAAGTTTTATTAAATGTGTGCTAGGTTTAGCAACAGCTAGAAAGAGTTGGGAGGATTAGGTAGAAAAATATTTTACTGATCACGTGTGTGTACATGACTATGTATGTTTTACGCTGTAAGCTGCTTTAGGCCTTAAGCGGTGAAGAAATTTTTAAAATAAATAAATAATACCGCGCGATGTGAAACTGGCTAAAGGAAAGTTTAAAAAAAAAATATGTGGAGGAAGCATGTAGGGCAAGGGTGTCTAACCTTTTGGTTTCCGTGGGCCGCATTGGCCGAAAAAAATTTTCTGGGGCCGCACAAACACTAGCCAATGAGCAAAAAAAAGGTTGTACAGGTCCCAAATCTGCAATCACCAATATAGAAGATGTATGTATCTAATAATAAACCTTCATTAAAGGGACACTGTGGAGAGGAACCCAAAAAAGCAGTAATAGTTACCCTGACTGAATGATCCCTCCATGTGCACCGCTGACAGTGGGAGCAACCACAGGCTTCCACATCCCCACTCTGATGGTTCTCCCATGCACTTCTATTACATCAGAGCGGGGATGCTGAAATCAGCTGTCAGCAGCAAACGTGGAGGATCGTTTAATCAGGGTAAATATTACTGCTTTTTTGGGCCTTCCACTTTGAGCTTAAGCTCCCTCAAAATGAATATCTCCCCTGCTGTAGCTGGTAGGGATCCCCAAGCCTCGCCAACTGACGTCCACCTCCTCCCCCTCCAACTTCCCAAGTTCTGCAGTGGCAGCTATATTGCAGAGCTGCTGCCTTCCCTCTCCCCCCCCCCCTCTTGGCTTTCATGCATGCATGAAAGCAGGGGCAGCTTGAGGATATTGCCATTGGCTGCAAAGCTTGGAGATTTTGAGTTACCACACTGGAGGAAGATATCTTCAGTTGTCAGGTTTTGGGAATCCTCACTAGCTCAAGTTTTTATAAATTGCACTCAGGCAGGGAGAAACTTTGGTGCCCATCCACTGATTTTGGGCTCCAGTCCCTCCCCCAAATCAGCTGTATATGACTATGCCACAGAATACAAAAATAATTGCCTGCTCCCTCCTCCATCTCGCTGCAGCATTCGCTCAAAGCCACGGGCAGCGGCTTCCACGCACCTCCTGCGGCTGATCTAGAAGTGTTCTCTCTGACATCGCGATGTCATTCTCTCTGACATTCCGGGTCAGCCGCAAGAGGCAGATAGGATCCGCTGCTCGCAGCTTTGAGCAAATGCTGCAGCAAGACGGAGGAGGGAGCCGGCAAGACAGTAAACACCCGGGGGCGGCAGAGGAAAACACTGCATTGCCCTTGAGCGCGAGCAGGGCCGCACAAAATAATTCACGGGGCCACATGCGGGCCGTGGGCCACGGGTTGGACACCCCTGATGTAGGGTTTAAGCCAACAACAATTTTCTCTCTCAAAAACAGTCAAGCCAAACTTAGATGGACTGAATTGAGGCCTAACATTAACCCCCCCCCCCCCCCTCCCAGCATATCAGGATTAGGGCTAGAATTCAGAACTTGTAGCTGCCTTGGATTATAAGTTATCTGCATTATTTTCAAATCTTACAACACTCTTGAAAGGAAAAAAAAGCACCAGGAAGCTTGATCCAAGACAGACAACTTCATGCCACTTAATCAAAAAGGACTTTTTTTTGTCTCTGCTGACTAACTTTACAAGAATCAGGGGGAAAAAAACCCATCTGTAAACTTAGAAATTAGCTTTTTGTCTGGCTCTGTTGTAATATAAACCAGTGAAGTGGCTCTTTCCAAGTTCCCTTTCATATCTGACCCATTTATTTAAGAAATGTGGTTGACAGCCTTACAGAGTAAAAATTCCTCCAGTGTGGTTTACATTCTGCAAAAGGAAAAGCAGTAGAAGAATATCAATTAGAATAAATAAGAATAAACTAAACACAATTCCAAGAAAGAAGTGAAAACAATGTCTAAAAAGTCAGATTTCTAGGATATCAGTAAATTTATGGCATGCATATTCGGCACACCGACAAATCCGTTCACGACAAATGTGCCCCGACAATTGCATGCACGGACAAGTGCATGTACGACAATTGAGCCCTGTGAAAGGCGCACACCAATCTGAAACTGCCATACGTGGATATGTGGAAGGTCAGATTTGCTCAGACTCCTTGGGCCCCGTTCCCATGGGAGGGGCTTGAGGCACCTTGAGCCCCCTCCCAAGGGACAGGGCCTGAGGAGTCTGAGCAAATCAGGGCCTTCCACATATCCACGTATGTAAAGGGTTCCCATAATCATCATGTAAACCTTACCCTAACACTAGATACCAAGTGAATCTTTTGACACGCAGCTCCTGATTGGTGAGGCCTGACTTTAGTGCAGGAAGAGGCGATCGGAGCATACCGCGAGTGATTTCCTTCACTCGCCGGCGCTCCGGCTACTCTTTCCTGCCACTTCGGCTGCCCTCTCCTGCCTGGTCATTCGCGGTCGGAAAATCTGTGAATGACTGGGACCGTGAACTGCGAATGACCGGGGGAACACAAGATTACCCATCACTCACAAAATCTCATTCAAAACTCTCTTACTAGCATTCAGAGTTCAACTCGATCATTCCCCCTTGTTGACTGACAGGCTTTTAATCCCTTACGAATCGTCAAGGTCACCGAGATCTTCTCGGCAACATCTCCTGACTATTCCTTCAATCAGCTCTTTTAGGATACAACGCGTAAAACCATTTACTCGGTAGTTGCGCCCACACTTTGGAACGCCCTTCCCCTTAACGCTACGGCAAGAAACTAATTTAAACAATTTTAAAATCAATCTTAACACTTTTCTTTTTTCAAAGACGCTTATGAGATCTACGATTGATAATGGGGAAAAAAAAAAAGAGAGAAAAAATGCGAAGACACCTGTTCTCGACAATCCCTCTCCCCCGTTGTTTTTTTTTTCCCTTCACCCTGTCCTTTAATTTTTCATATTGTACCCTCGCCCTTTTTCCTTTTGTATCAATCCTTTTTTGTCTTAATTGTCACCATTGGTTTGTTTGTCGATCCCCCAGGTTTTTAATTCATTTTTAATATTGTAAAGATGTAAACCGCTTTGGTATATAAAAGCGGTATATCAAGTCAGGATAAACTTGAAACTATCTCAGTTTTCTTAACAATATTTCAGTAATAGAACAAGTGGGGCGGGAACTGTACACATCAATCGGAGATAATAACGAGAGGGTTTTATTATAAGAACATAAGCAATGCCTCCGCTGGGTCAGACCTGAGGTCCATTGCGCCCAGCAGCCTGCTCACGTGGCAGCCCAACAGGTCCAGGACCTGTGCAGTAATCCTCTATCTATACCCTTCTATCCCCTTCTCCAGCAGGAAATTGTCCAATCCTTTCTTAAACCCCAGTACCATACTCTACCCTATTATGTCCTCTGGAAGCGCATTCCAGGTGTCCACCACACGTTGGGTAAAGAACTTCCTAGCATTTGTTTTGAATCTGTCCCCTTTAAACTTTTCTGAATGCCCTCTTGTTCTTTTATTTTTCGAAAGTTTGAAGAATCTGTCCCTCTCTACTCTCTCTATGCCCTTCATGATCTTGTAAGTCTCTATCATGTCCCCTCTAAGTCTCCTCTTCTCCAGGGAAAAGAGACCCAGTTTCTCCAATCTCTCAGCGTATGAAAGGTTTTCCATCCCTTTTATCAGACGTATCGCTCTCCTCTGAACTCTCTCGAGTAACGTCATATCCTTCTTAAGGTACGGCGACCAATATTGGACGCAGTACTCCAAATGCGGAAGCACTATTGCCCGATACAACGGCAGGATAACTTCTTTCATTCTGGTAGTAATACCCTTCTTGATTATACCTAGCATTGTATTCGCTCTTTTAGCAGCCGCTACGCACTGTGCCGTCGGCTTCATTGTCATGTCCACCATTACCCCCAAATCCCTTTCTTGGGTACTCTCATTTAATAACATCCCTCCCATCGTATAGTTGTACCTCAGATTTCTGCTTCCCTGAGGTATAATAATTGAAAAACGGCCTATGTTGCTATGAACAGTCTATATTGCAATATTAGATCAGATCTGATAGGGTTCATATTTTGGCTCGAGAGCCTGCTTCAGGGGTGCATGAGTCATCCAATAAATGGTGATTGTAGGGTTTCAACAGAGTATAATGATTAAAAGTGGCTACAGGAACCAAGAAGCTCTGTTTTGATGTTTAAGCACGGTGGGAAAACACACATAGGGCTCCTTTTACAAAGGTGCGTTGGGGCCTTAATGCGCGAAACAGCACGCACTAAAATGCCGCGCACGCTAGCTGCTACCGCCTCCTTTTAAGCACGTGGTAGATTTTCAGCTAGCGCGCGCTAATCCAGTGCGTGCGCTAAAAACGCTAGCGCACCTTTGTAAAAGGAGACCAAGCTAAGCTTGGTTTTGAATATCGGGCCCTGTATGTTTCTTTGAAAGTCAGGTCCCAAACTCTCCCCTCTTGCCCTTTTCAAATGTTTGAAGTGTGAAATACTACTACTACACTTCTCCCTCCGTATTCGCGGTTTCAGCATTTGCGGTTTCGATTATTCACGGTTTTTATCTTGCTGGCTCCTCCCCCCCAATTACGTCAGCTTGCATAGAGAAATCGCTGATTCCAAGCGTTTACAGAGAAAATTGCTGATTCCCAGGACTTTGTTCACCATGTTTTGCCTCTCCTTCAGGAACAGGCCAGGTCTCGCACCGTGTTATTCGCGGTTTCACCATATTCACGATGGTTTTTAATTGAAAACAGCAAATAACATATGAAAAAGTTATTTGCGGTTTTTCTGTATTTGCGATTCTGTTAATCCCCTATCACAGCGAATACGGAGGGAGAAGTATACTACTATTTATCACTTATACAATGCTGAAAAGCATATGCAGCGCTTTACCTTTTGACATTTAATAGGTGGTCTCTGCCCAGAAGAGCTTACAATCTAACTTGGACAGAGAGACATGACATATAGATTCGGGGATGCAGAACCCAAGGCGAGAGGAGTTAGGAGTCAAAAGCACTCTCGAAGAGGTGGGCTTTTAACTGGGCCTTGAACATTGCCAGAGATGGAGCCCGCCGTAGGGATTTGGGCAGCTTGTTCCAAGTTTATGGCGCGGCAAGGCAGAAGGGATGGAGTCTGGAGTTGGCAGATCACAGAACTTGTTAATGACATAGAAACATAGAGTATGACGGCATTAAAGGGCCGTCGGCCCAACAAGTCTGCCCACTCGAATAACCTACCCCCCTAAGCACTTCCTCGAAGTGAACCCACATGTTTATCCCATTTATTCTTAAAATCGAGCATGTTGTTGGCCTCTACTACCTGAAGTGGAAGAGCATTCCAACAATCAACCACCCTTTCGGTGAAGAAATACTTCCTAGTGTCACCATGAAATCTCCCACCCCTGATTTTTAGCAGATGCCCTCTTGTCGCCGTAGTTCCTGTAAGGAAAAAGATGTCTTCTTCCACCTCCATTCGGCCAGTAACATATTTGAACGTCTCTATCATGTCTCCCCTCTC
Source organism: Geotrypetes seraphini (assembly GCF_902459505.1). Classification (NCBI taxonomy): domain Eukaryota; kingdom Metazoa; phylum Chordata; class Amphibia; order Gymnophiona; family Dermophiidae; genus Geotrypetes; species Geotrypetes seraphini. The sequence continues at coordinate 20,385,150 of NC_047088.1, forward strand.
TCTGCGTTCCTCGAGAGAGATAGCTGCAACTTACCTAGATGTTCTTCATATGGAAGATCCTTGAATCCTGAGACCATCATAGTGGCCAATCTCTGAACCAACTCTATTTTCAGCACATCCTTTTGATAATGTGGCATCCAAAATTGAACACAGTATTCCAGATGTGGTCTCACCATGGACCTGTAAAGCGGCATTACCACTTTGGGCTTTCGGCTGACGAAACTTCTCCGGATGCAACCCAGCATTTGTCTAGCCTTGGATGAAGCTTTCTCCACTTGATTGGCAGCCTTCATATCTTCACTAATGATGACTCCCAGGTCCTGTTCTGTAACAGTTCTAGTTAAGGTCTCACCGTTCAGAGTGTAGGTTCTGCAAGGGTTTCCGCTACCAAGGTGCATAACTTTACACTTCTTGGCATTAAAACTCAGCTGCCAAATAGTAGACCATTGCATAGAAGAACGGTGAAGACCCTCCTCTTCAACTGAAAGTCCAGCCGCAATCAATCCCTCGGATCCTTCTCCTACCGACAACCACTAATTGCCGACTCTTAGGTCCAATTCTCGGTTACTTCCCCCAGGAATTCCCTTTGAATACCGCCTCTCAAGTGGACTGTAAGTCGCTGCTCTTCCAAGCTTGGGCTTAAGTTATTATATTGTCATTTGTACTGTCCAATGTAATCCACTGTGAATGTTAACTTGTAACCCGTTTTGAGCTACCGGGAGGATGAGATAGAAATCGAATTAAATAAATAGGCGGGACTTATAGGGGAAAATACCCCCTTGTGCACAAGGGCAGAACACAGCTTCACTGTAATGTGTCTGCCAGTGTGCTAAGACTGGGATTTAGGAAGTAAAAGCTGGCATGATGCACTTGAAACCACTTGTGGTGGATGTGGCTGCATCAGCTAACCAAGAACTACAAGGAAAACCTTAGGACTAGACCACAGAACAGTAACAGCCCTGAGTCATAGTTTTTTGACTGTTCGTCTCACTGGTGTTCATGGTTTATTTCTAGCTGTTCTTACATCTGAGATCCTTTTGCCTTGTCCTGTCATACACTTGTATTTCTGCTTCTGCCCTACCTGCAGTCCAGAGGAAGGCGATGAAAATGGTAGGAGGTTTGCGCCAGAAGACGTACCAAGAGAGACTGGAAGCCCCAGAGCAGTGGTAGGCAAACACATTAGTCAAAAGAGCCAAAGATCAGCAGTACAACGATTAAGATTTCTTTTGAGAGCCAAATTTCTTTTTCAAGAACCATGCTTTTAGGAGTCGGTTTAAACTAGCTACTAACATTAAATAAAACCAGATATCATAATAATCATTTTATTTATTGACAAAAAAATCTTTTTCTGCCTATAGTCGTTTCTACTTTAATCATCTTGTCTTCACTCACTTCTTTCTAGCCAGCATCTGTCATCTCTCTGTCTTCCATGCAGCATCAGCCCCTTCCATGTCTGCCTTCTCTCTCTGCCCTGCTATCCACTGTCCGCCCTCTCCGCGTTCCATATGGCATCTTCCTTCTTTTTATGCTCCTTCCATAAAACTGTCTATCTTGTGCCCCTTCTCTCCTTTGTACGTGATTAATTTCAGCTCTGCCACCTCTCCATTTTTCTCTGTCACTACCCTCTCCCCTATTCTCTGGCATTTCTCTCTTCTCCTTTCCTTTCCACCCCACGGTCTGGCATCTGTCTCCTTCCCTTCTCTGATTCCCTGGCATCTCTCTCCTTTCCTTTCATCTCTCCCTCCCCATCCATGCTCTGACATCTCCTCCTTCCTTTTCCCTTGTTCTGGCATACCTTCCTCCTTCCCTCCATGTCTTGGCATATCTCCCTCCTTTCCCTCCAAGCCCTGGCATCTCCTTTCATTCCTTCCTTTCCCTCCAGTTGGGTGCAGCAATTCTCTCCTCCTCTGCTCCCTTTCCTCCTTCTGTCACCCCATCCCCGGTCGGCAGTGCAGCCCCTAAGCTAGTGCTCCAAGGCCTGGCGTCATGAACTTGTTCAGGCAGCAGCAGCAGCATTCACAATTTGCTGCTGTTGCCGGGTTCGGGCCTTCTTCTCTGTTGGGTCCTGCCTTCATGGAAACAGGAAGTAGGCAGGACTCAGCAGAGAGGAAGGCCCGAAGCTGGCAAAAGCAGCTGTTTGTAAACGCTGTTGCTGCCCGAAGAAGTTAAAAATGCCAGGCCTTGGAGCATCCAGGGCAGACCGCTTCTCCCCCTGTAGCCGGGGCCCCTCTGAAAAGGAACATTAGCTCTCCCTCCCAGGTGAACCCTGCCGACCCACCCCGAGACGACCGACAAACCTCCCTCCAGCACTCGTCGGCAGCCGCAGCACTCTAAACAGGCTGCTTCGCAGTTCGCGGCATTTTGCAAGTGATTCCCTCTGCTGCGTCACTAATGATGCAGAGGGTAGTTGATGCGTGGAATGCGCTCCCGAGGGAGGTGGTGGAGACGAAAACGGTGACAGAGTTCAAACAAGCTTGGGATGAACACAGAGGATCTCGAATCAGAAAATAATGGGTATACATTGAAGGAACTAAGGCCGGTGCTGGACATTCAATTGGGGAGGGCTTCGATGGCTGGGATGGTTTAGATGGGCTGGAGAGAGCTTTGATGGAGACTCCAGTAGATGAACCTGAGCACACTACTGGGCAGGGCTCTGGGTTTCTGGCCCAGAATTATCTAAAAAAAAGGACCACTTAAAATAAATGATTAATTTATGGAGCATGTATGGTTGGGCAGACTGGATGGACCGCTCGGGACTTTATCTGCCGTCATTTACTATGTTACTATGTTATTATGTATATTTTGTAAACTGCACTAATGTTCTCCATTGTGGTAGGCCATCAAGTATTAATACAACTTGGAAACTCGCCCGCTCTTTCAGCGGAGCCAGTGGCGTAGCGAGGTGAGTGGCGCCCCTCCCCACCTCTTCTCCGCCTCCCCACTCCTTCCCGAACCCCCCCCCATGCCACGCGTACCCCCTCCCCCTGTACCTCTTTAATTTTCCTGGCGCGAGCAGCATGGCGAACCTGCTGCCCGCGTCGTGTCGGCTCTTCCTCCGACATCGCTTCCTAGGTGCGGGACCCAGAAGTTTACGTCGGAGAGAGCCGACAGTGACGCGGGCAGCAAGTTCGTGATATTGTGCTGCTGTATTAGCAAATGCCAGCGCCGTGGGCGTGCATTATTTTTGTGATGCCAATGTTTAATCGTGTTACAACAGTGGCCACCTTGTTGGGCAGACCGGATGGACCGCTCAAGTCTTTGACTGCCGACATTTATTTTGCTACTGTTTACCACAGGCCTTGTTTTCTGCAGTGAGATCTACTTGCTAATTACTAATTGTTAATGGGGTTAAAACCTTCTTAATGCAGAAGCACCTTAGTAACTTTAGCTGTTTGTTAAGCGATTCAGTGTAAGAAGTCTCATTTACATGTCTGAGCTCTTCCTTATTATCTGTTTAAATTGGTGGCCCAGGGGAGGGGGGATTTAAGGAAATGTAGGGATCTCCCTGGAGTGCCAAGATGCCGCCCCTTCCCTTTAGAGCAGTGGCTGCAGACGGAAAACAGCTGCTCCATCTCTGTCCAGTGTAGTCAGATTGTAAACTCTCACGGGCCAGTGGAGACCCACAGGCTGTGTTTTAGAGGTCTGAACGGGGATCGTGGGAATCCTGCGGGTCCCGCGGGACTCCCCCCTAACCCACGGGACTCCCATGGGGACCCCCCTCTGGCCCATGGGACTCCCACGGGGACCCCCCTCTATCCAACGGGACTCCCACGGGGATAGAAGGCTTTGGAAGCAGGGTTCGTCCATATAATATAATGGACACGTCAGCCTTAGTAAAAGAGGGGGTTTTTAAGTTAATTACCTGAACAGAAAACAAAAAAAGGGTTCCACCAAAGAGATTCCACAAGGAAAACAGCAGCGCAAACACAAAAGAAACTGTTGAATTGATGATCCCGCCAGACGGGCGGGGATGGAGGTAACTATTTGCGTGGATGGGTGGGGATGTAGAGGATCCTGGCGGGGACGAGTGGGGACGGAGAGGATCCTGGCGGGGACGGGTGGGGATGGAGAGGATCCTGGCAGGGATGGGTGGGGACGGAGAGGACGGAGAGGATCCTGGTGGGGACGGGCGGGAATGGGTGGGATTTCTGTCCCCATGCAACTCTCTACTGTGTTTTTCTCACCTCTGTTTTAAATTGTAGTTGTATGGGATATCTCTCCTAAGATCAGCTTAGTCTGTAACGCCAAGTGAAATGGGAAATCTAAGTACTGTCTGGATTTTTTTTTGTTTTTTTACTTTTGAAAGGATTGGACTCATACCTAATGAATAAAGATGGATAATGTGGATTAAATTAACTTTTATAATGGGTCAGTTCTATTATAGCTTGCTTTGTACTGATTTCAGGGGGGGGGGAGGGGGAGGTTACCATTAAAGTTCAGCTAGAAAAGAGACCAAAGAATTTCTGAGCAACAGAGAAAAACTTTCTTTTCTGGTAATAGAAGTTTGTGGCTCTGTTGAACATCATGTATAATTTGGGATTATTTCTCTTGAGGTGCATCCCCAAACCTCATCCCATTGGACCTGGGCTACATAACCACTACTATTTATCATTTCTATAGCACTGCCAGGCACACACAGCACTGTACATTAAACACACAAGAGACGGTCCCTCCCCGCAAGAGCTTACAATCTAATTATGACAGACACACAAGACAAAAAGGGGGGGGAATCCAGACGCTCGTGTGGGGAGTAAGAAGGGGGCTGATGAGGAAATAAGAAGGGGGCTTATGGGGTGGAAGGGGTAGGGGGCTCATATGTGGTAGGATTAGGACTTAAATGCGGCCTTAAAAAAGTGGCTTTTCAGCCTGGACTTGAAAACCGCCAGGGACGGAGCATGATGTACCGAGTAGGTCAGGTTGTTCCAGGCATGTCACACAGCAAGACAAAAGGGACAGAGACAGGAGTTGGCAGTAGATGAGAAGGATACTGACAAGAGAAACTTAACAGATGAATGGAGTTCCTGGGGCAAATCATAGGGGGTAATATCCTGTTTCCCTGAAAATAAGACCTATCCCGAAAATAAGCCCTAGCATGATTTTAAAGATGCTCCTAATATAAGCCCCTCCCCAAAAATAAGCCTTAGTTAAAATCAACCCCTGAAGTCCCCCAACCCTTCCGCATGTACCCGACACTTCCTGACTCCATCCCTGACACTAGTGCTGCCTGATTTGCTGAAAAAATTGAACTCGTTGATTCAGCAACCCCCACCCCTGCTGCTTTAGGAGGCCTCGGAGCGGAGGTATGTCAGTCTCGTTGTGGGGAGGTTGGTGAGGTTCTGCTGCACAGGGGAATGGGTGAGAGGGGAGGAAAGATACTGCACATGGGGGAGGGAAGAAAGAGGAAGAATTGGGGTGGAGGAGAGGAAGGGAGAGATGATTGGTGTACATGAAAAAAATAAGACATCTCTGAAAGTAAGCCCTAGTGCATTTTTTAGACCCAAAATTAATATGACGCTGTCTTATTTTTGGGAAAACACGGTAGGAGAGATACTGAGGAGCCACAGAATGAATACACTTGAAGGTCAATAAGAGGAATTTGAATTGGATACGTAAATGGACAGGGAGCCAGTGAAGTTACTTTAGGAGAGGGATAACATAAGCATAACAGCACTGGTGGAATACGAGGTGTGCGGATTGAAGGGGAGAGATGTGGCTTAGCAGAAGACCTGCGAAAAAGCAAATTGCAGCAATCCAGGCGAGAGGTGATGAGGGTGTGGATGAGGATCTTGGCAGTGTTGTAAGAAAGAAAGGGACATATTTTAGCAATGATGTAGAGGAAGAAGCAACATGTCTTAGTGATCTGTTGGATATGTGAGGAGAAGGAAAGAGATGAGTCAAAGAATACCCTGATATAGAGAACAGAAGAGTGGGGTGAGGCGGTTTTAGAAGGAAAGATAAGGAGTTCAGTCTTGGCCATGTTTAATTTTAGATTGTAGTGAGACATCCAGGTATCAATGTCAGAGAGGCAGGCTGAAACTCGGACCTGGATTCCTGTAGAAATTTCAGGTTTTAGAGAGGTAAATTTGTGAGTTGTCAGCATGGAGGTGGTACAGGAAGCTGTGGGAGGAGATTGGAGCACTAAGAGAAGACGTGTAGATTGAGAAAAGAAAGGGTCCCAGGACAGAGCCCTGAAGTATGCTGACTGACAACAGGATGGCAGCGGAGGAGGATCCTCCAGAGCTTACGCTAAAAGTGTGCCTGGGAAGATATGAGGAAAAACATGAAATAACAGAGCCCTGGAACCCAGGTGAGTACAGTGCATGAATGAGTAGGTGATGGTATACAGCAGGGATCTCAAAGTCCCTCCTTGAGGGCCGCAATCCAGTAGGGTTTTCAAGATTTCCCCAATGAATATGCATTGAAAGCAGTGCATGCACATAAATCTCATGTATATTCATTGCGGAAATCCTGAAAACCTGACTGGATTGTGGCCCTCAAGGAGGGACTTTGAGACCTCTGGTCTACAGTATCAAATGTCACAGATAGAACAAGGAGAATGAGAATGGAGTAGAGTCCTTTGAATTTGGCTAGGAGAAGGTCATTGGAAACTCTAGCAAGGGCAGTTTCCATGGAATGATAAGGGTAGAAACCTGATTGAAGCAGGTCGAGGAGGCTTGAGCTGAAAGAAAGTCAAGATAGTGGCAGTGGACAGTTTGTTCAAGTAGTTTGGATAAGAAGGAGAGGAGGGAGATGGAATGATAATTGAAGGGGCAGGTGGGGGTCCAGTGATGGATTTCTGAGGAGCGGCATAACTATGGCAAGTTTGAAGGCATTGGGTATAGTTGCAGTGGAGAGCGGTAGGTTGAGGATATGGCAGATAGAGGGGTTGACAGTAGGGGAAATGGTGCTCAGTAGATGGATGAGAATGGGATCAGAGGAACAGATAGTAGATTTGGAGGAGGAATGAAGATGTACAGTTTCCTCCAGTGATTTCAGGGAAGAAAGAAAAGTTGGCAGGGGTCGACAGAGGGTTGGCAGAGAGGACGGGAGGAGAGGGAGGTGTTCTGGTTGAGAATTCAAGGTTAATTTTGTGAACCCTGTCATGGAAGTACTCAGCCATGGTCTGGGGAGAAAGTGAAGGAGGAGTCATGGGTGAGGGCACCTTAAGTAGAGAGTTGAGTGTGGAAAAGAGGTTTTGGGGGTTGGATCTGAGTAAATCAGTCAAGTGAGTTTAATAGTCTTGTTTTGCAAGTGAAAGGGCAGATTGGAAGGAGGTCAGCAGGAATTTGAAGTGCATGAAGTCAGCATGACAATGGAATTTCAGTCAGTGGCATTCCACAAATTGGGCACAGGAACGTAAGTAGCAGATCTTGTGGGATATCGGGGTTGGGGTTTGGCAAACTTTATAGAGCATGACATGGGATGGGTGAGGGTATCAAGAGTTGGGGAAAAAATGGTATTATAGTAAGAGATGGCTTTGTTGACAGATTTAAATAGTGTGGTGTTTGAGAGGTGGGGGGAGATAGTGGCAGAGAGAGTGCATGGGTCAATAGCCTGAGGAGACCAAAAGTAACATATAGTAACATAGTAGATGACGGCAGATAAAGACCCGAATGGTCCATCCAGTCTGCCCAACCTGATTCAATTTCAATTTTTTTTTTTTTTCTTCTTAGCTATTTCTGGGCGAGAATCCAAAGCTTTACCCGGTACTGTGCTTGGGTTCCAACTGCCGAAATCTCTGTTAAGACTTACTCCAGCCCATCTACACCCTCCCAGCCATTGAAGCCCTCCCCTGCCCATCCTCCTCCAAACGGCCATACACAGACACAGACCGTACAAGTCTGCCCAGTAACTGGCCTAGTTCAATCTTTAATATTATTTTCTGATTCTAAATCTTCTGTGTTCATCCCACACTTCTTTGAACTCAGTCACAGTTTTACTCTCCACCACCTCTCAGGAGCGCATTCCAGGCATCCACCACCCTCTCCGTAAAGTAGAATTTCCTAACATTGCCCCTGAATCTACCACCCCTCAACCTCAAATTATGTCCTCTGGTGAGGATCGATCTTTTCCGAGGGGGAGGGAGGATAATGAGTTGTGAAGGTTATGAGATGATGGTCAGAGAGGAGAAGAGTTGAGGTAGAGAAGTTGGCAATCAAACAGTTGGAGAAGAGGACAAGATTAAGTCAGTTGCCGTTTTGATGTGTAGGTGTGCTGGGGCATAGCTGAAGATTGAGAGAGGATATTAGGGCAAGAAATTTTGATATGTAGGAGTTAGAAGTGTCCTCAACATGAACATTGAAAACACCAAAGCTCAGAAGGAGCTCAAAAGCTCAGAAAGTTCACAAAAGATGGAGAGCCAGGAGTCAAGGTCTGTGAGAAAAGAAGGTAAAGATTTCTCAGGGGGGAGAGGCAATAAATGACCACTATTCATTGTGGAAGGGGAGTGAATAGACAGGAACTGGACTTTGAAGGAGGAGAAGCAGTGAGACCGAAGTAGAGGAAGATATTGAAAACTACAGGAAGGCGAGAGCAACATCCAAACCCCTCCTCTGTGGCCAACTAGGCAAGGTGTATTGGAGAAGTGGTAACCTCTATAACATAGTTCAATGACTGAAATAAAGTTCAGTTAGTGCTAACAGGTGGAAAGAATGAGAGATAAAGAGGTAGTGGACATAAGCGAGCTTGTTGGAGACAGTGGGCATTCTATAGGGCACATGAGAAAGGGAAAGAAGAAGTGTAGAGGAGGGGAATAGAAATAAGATTGGACGTTGCATTGTGATGTGCATGAATAGTGTGAGACTTGATTATGGGGGCCAAGATTGGGGTTGATACCACCAGCAATGAGTAAAAGGAGGAGCAGAAGAGTAGGAGAATTGCGGTGATGGTGATACTGGGGTTATGCAGTCAGGATGGAGAGGATTGAATGAGGGGGAGAAACTGTTGAAACCTTAGAGTGGTAGAAGTGATGGTGAGATGAAGAATTCATAAAGTGGATAGTGTTGATTTGAGGAAAGCAGTGGTTTGGGGAGGAAGGGGAGATTGGGTAAGGTCAGTAACAAGAAAAGAAGGTGTAGTGGAGCCATAGCTTAGAGATGGAAATGGCACGAGCGGTGGGGTTGGTATGGGTGGGATAGGGGTCACCCTGGGGAGGGCTGCGAGGAGTCTTCAGGTGGATTGTAAGGTTTACTTTTGTAAGGACGGTAGATGTGATGGAGAGGTTAGCTTGGATTGGAGGCAAAAGCTAATACAGCAGTGAAATTGTAGGTTGGTTTCCAAGTTTAGGGAATGGGTTAATCAGTGATAGTCAAGAGGTCCATCTGGTGGAAAGTTTGGAAGCAGGAGCCTGAATTAGTGATGATTTTCCCTTATCAGGATTAGCTGGGGATTGTTGAGGAGAACTAATAGGAATATAAATATAATATGAGTCTAGGGGTGGATGGGATGAGGGGCAGGGTGGGAGGGCCTAAGTGAAGCTGGGAACAATCTCGAGTGCTGTCCCCAGAATCAGTCTCCAGACAGGAAAGGACTCAGTAAGTTTGCAGTCAGGCCCGGATGCACTAAAGTCACCGTGCATCTAATGATCATCGTTGAACTAGTTGAACCGGTTTAGCGATGATGTTATTTTGCGACCGATGCGCTCAGTTGCTCACTGTACCCTTTTCTGTGCGTCCGTTGCAGCCTCCGACTCTGCTATGCAAATGACCTCGCTAGTATAGAAGTGAGGTCATCAATATTAAAAGCAGCCCACTGATCGATGCCCTAACATCACTTCGTGATACACAAAAAATAGTGATTAGTTCTACTGACCCGAAAAAAGAGAGGCAGGAGGGAAGCCCACTCCTTCCTGCCTCAGAAATCGGAACCCTCCAAAGCACCCGACTCCCTTCCACGAGATTGCAGCCCCCTCCCCTGACAATGGCCCCCCTCTTCCAACAATTAAAAAAAAAAAAAATCAGCAGGAAGGATGCCCACTCCCTCCTGTCCTGGTCACCCAGAAGACCCCCACAACCCTGACCCCTCCACACCCTCATACACCCCCCAACACCAAGGCTCCCATTCTGTCCTCTCCCACCACCCCACCAACAAGTCCTCAAGAGAAGTCTCTGGTGGGCTGGGGGGAGTCAGGTCAGAACACCCCACTCCCCGAGCTCAAGCACCTTGTTATAGAAATGCAGCACAAGGGATGCCCACTGCCTCCTACTGGGAGGCCTGCCTCTTCAAAATGGCACGCCTTCCCCTTCCTGGTGCATCTTTGGGGCCTAAGACTCCAATTGGTTTAGAAACCCTAGGCCCTTCCCATAGGAGAGACCTTAGTCACCTGAGCTAATCAGGGCCTTGGGCTCCCTTCCAGGTGCATCCTGGGATGCACTGGGAGGAACTTCAAACTCCGTTTGGTTCAGATACCTACGGCCCCTCCCGTAGGAGGGGCTTAAGATATCTGAATCAATCAGAGTCCTAGGCCCCTCCAAATGCATCCTAGGATACACTGGGAAGGAGGCCTAAGACCCCGATTAGCCCAGGTGCCTAAGGCCTATCATAAAATAATGTAATATAATATTCCTGTATAAGGATCTTCTATGTATATCCCATGCCTTTTTGAATTCCGTCACCGTTTTCATCTCCATTGTCTTATGGAGAACAGCATTCCAGGCATCCACTATCCTTTCAGGGAAAAAGTATTCCTGATGTTGCATGCCAGCTTCCCTTCTTGCTGCTTCATTTCATATCCTCTAGTTCTATAGTCTCTTTATTTTGTGTATGTTTGTATATTCCATATGTACATTAACAATTAAAGCCATAAAAGTGTCCCCTTGTTGAAGCTTCCCAGCTCTGTGTTGGCTTCTCGCTCCCTGAGGACTTTGCGAAAACTGTGAATGAAAGCCGACTTCCTTTCGTCCTCTGTCTCCTTGCCAAGTTCTGCACATGTTTGGGAGGGGAGTTGTAGAGAACTGAAACAAAACTACTTAAGCTCAAATTTAAATGAATCTAGTTTTTGGAGGAAGAGTAATAAGAACATAAGCAGTGCCTCCGCCGGGTCAGACCATAGGTCCATCCTGCCCAGCAGTCCGCTCCCGCGGCGGCCCAAACAGGTCACGACCTGTCTGAATCACCAGAAGGGGCTCCCTTGCCACCTTGGTTTCTCATTAAAGTCCTATCTTCCCATCAAAGTCCTCACCCTCTGGTCTTGCCCATGCACGACCTGGTTGGCTTTCTATACTTATTACCTGGTTAGCTTTCTATACTTGTGTTACATCCCAGCACCTCTCTCAGTATCCCACGATCCCTTTATCCCTCAGGAATCCGTCCAATCCCTGTTTGAATCCCTGTACCGTACTCTGCCTGATCACTTCCTCCGGTAGCACATTCCAAGTGTTCACGACCCTTTGGGTGAAGAAAAACTTCCTTGCATTTGTTTTGAACCTATCTCCCTTCAGTTTCTCCGAATGCCCCCTCGTACCTGTTGTCCCCCTCAGTCTGAAGAATCTGTCCCTATCCACCCTCTCTATGCCCCCATTAACTGTGAAGGCTGCCTTACAAATCTGAAATTGTGCTAGGATGTGCGTTGTTATGTTAAAGAGATAAATAGAGGTAACCTGACTGATTTTTGCAGTGTGCTAAAGAGGTTTATTTATTTTTTTACATGAGTAACGGAAGTGTTATCAGACAGTTCAGTTTAAATCCCATAAGTTTATATTTTCTGTCACTTCTGTATAACTGGTTTAAATTTTGAAAAGCTGCGCCTACCAGACTTCTAGTATCTTCTTTCCCTTCCTTTTGAAATCTACATATGTAAACAAGATGTGCTGATTCTTATCATAACAGCATGGTCATTCCATGTGTACACATTAGAGGTCTGCACGGAAACGGGGATCACGGGATTCCTGCGGGTCCCGCAGGAATCCCCCCTAACCCACGGGATTCCCACGGGGATGGAAGGCTTTGGAAGCAGGGTTCGTCCATATAATATAATGGACACGTCAACCTTAGTAAAAGAGGGGTTGAACAGAAAACAAAAAAAGGGTTCCACCAAAGAGATTCCACAAGTAAAAAACAGCAGCGCAAACACAAAAGAAACTGTGGAATTGATGATCCGGTCAGAAGTAATTGCTGTTTTTTTATAGGGGCGGGTGGGGATGGAGGTAATTCCTTGCGGGGACGGGTGGGATTTCTGTCCCCGTGCAACTCTCTAGTACACATTAAGCAAGAGCACGCCAGAAATAACTTGGGGAGGGGAGAGAGGTCTTTCATAATATGATGCATTCGTAGTTAATAGTACATGGCGCTTTAATTTAGAAACCCTGTTGAAAATACGAAATGATACAGGCCCTTTTTAAAGCATTAACAGAAACAATTGCCAGTCAAGCTTTATTGGACGCATAAATGTTCATCTTACATTGTTTATTGACAGTTTCTATATGTACATATTATGGATGAATGTGTTAGTAGTTTTTAATATGTGCTTATTCTGTTATTTTTATTTAGTTTGGCTCCTTGTGCAGGTCTGTTGGCCGAGTCATTTATGCTCTCCTCACAGTGTTAGAAACATAGAAATAATGACGGCAGATAAAAGCCAAATGGCCCATCTAGTCTGCCCATCTGCAACATCCACTATCTCCTCCTTTCTCTATTGGCTAAGGCTCTTAACATTTGCATCTCCTCTTCCTATAGGCTAAGGCTCTTTACACCTACATTGTGAGGTCATAGAACTTTATGGTTATAGAAACATGATGGCAGATAAAGGCCAAATGGCCCATCTAGTCTGCCCAACCGCAGTAACCATTATCTCGTTCTCTCTCCGAGAGATCCTACGTGCCTATCCCAGGCCCTTTTGAATTCAGACACAGTCTCTGTCCCCACCACCTCTTCCGGGAGACTGTTCCATGCATCTACCACCCTTTCTGTAAAAAAGTATTTCATTAGAGTACCCCAGAGCCTATCGCCTCTTAACTTCATCCTATGCCCTCTCATTGCAGAGCTTCCTTTCAAATGAAAGAGACTTGACTCATGCACATTTACATTACGTAGGTATTTAAACAGCTCCTTCATATCTCCCCTCTCCCGCCTTTCCTCCAAAGTATACAGATTGAGATTAAGTCTGTCCCCATACGCCTTATGATGAAGACCACATACCATTTTAGTAGCCTTCCTCTGGACCAATAAGCATGATTGTTTTAAAGTTTCTGTTGGTCCGCTGTCCACTCCGTTGCTGGTTTCTCATTCACGGAGAGGTTTTGTTCTTCTGTTTCTTCTGCCATTTTTAAAGCATGGCGGACTTTCTGTGCACCAAAGACACTAAAAATAATGCTATATCAAAGATTCATTACACATGGATCCACAGGCCAACTTTTTAATTTTTTTTTTTTTTCCAAAACATTTTATTGAACAACCAAGTAGAAACCAAGACAGCAGCAGATATAACATTTTCAAAATACAACAAAATATAATGCACAAAACACCAAACAGGTGAGCCCGGGTTGGGTTCTTCTACCCGAATTCAGCAAAACCCCACAACGCAGAATGCCCCCCCACACCCCATCCCAGAGAGTCCTTGCCTCATAAGAGAGCAACAAACAGAAGACAAAAAAAGGCAAGGGGCATGTCTTAAACAACCCGTATGCTTTATTATTAAAATGTCCCAACAAGGATCCGAGTTTCGGCATCAACAGTTACCTTCATCAGGGGACACTGAAAATATATAACACATGAATAACCGTACTGTGAAAAACAAAGCGGAAAATTTCAAACAACAACTTTAAAAATATATATATAAACCATAAACATAATAGCAAAATATGGTTGTAAGAAAATGCACATAAAGTAATATAATAGCAAGATATGCAGATCAGAGTATTACATTTAAAACTGCATAAGAAAGTATATAAAAATACGACATTGCAAACTGTTATGGAAATAAGAACTAATAGAAGTCCATAGCCATAAAACTGGCTAACTAGGAACTCTATGAGCGTTGGAGCTATTACCACCGTGGCCGGTGCTAAAAATGTGCTATGGTTTTGTACAGGGGTGGGCAACTCTGGTCCTCGAGAGCCGGAATCCAGTCGGGTTTTCAAGATTTCCCCAATGAATATGCATTGAAAGCAGTGCATGCAAACAGATCTCATGCATATTCATTGGGGAAATCCTGAAAACCCGACTGGATTCCGGCTCTCAAGGACTGGAGTTGCCCACCCCTGGTTTAGTAAAAGGGGGAGGGGTGTGTGTCAATGAATGATATTTTCCCTATCAGGTTCTAGGGCAAATGTTACTACCAGAGTCGTACATTCAGTCCCAATTTCAAGGTAACTTTCTAGGAAAACGGTAGCCCCACATCAAGTTGATTGAGGCAGTTTTCAAGCTGTTTTCAGTTTTATGCACATTTTTTTCAGAGTTTAATATTGCTCAATACACAGGGAGGGGTTTTTTTTTTTGGCTATTGAGTGAGAAATGAGCCATACTTTAGGAAATTTCTCTTGTAAAAGTTATGGCATCATTAATGAGGTTTTTTCTTCCTTTGATATTTGACACTTAATAAATGTGGTACTGTACTCTATTGCAAAATGGTAAAACATCTTTCCAGCAGATGTGTGGTTTTAGTCCTCTAAACCTAAACCTGACTGCTTAACTGTATCTCCAGGAAACAGTTGGGAAATGCTGGCCTAAAGCTCACTTGGAAATAAGGTGACTCATAAAATTGACTTTAAAAACCCCAAACAACAACTTTTTTTTAGGACCGACTGCCCGCCCCCTCCCTCCCTCAAACTCAGTGGCATTTCACCAGGTAGCATCCCACCTTTTTGAATATCCGACCCCCCTATGCTTTTATTCCTTCCTCATTTTTATTTTATTTCATTTTAAAAAATGTATATTCCTGCTGATGTTCTAGTCCAGGAGTCTTCAAAGTCCCTCCTTGAAGGCCGCAATCCAGTGAGTTTTCAGGATTTCCCCAATGAATATGCATGAGATCTATGTGCATGCTCTGCTTTCAATGCATATTCATTAGGGAAATCCTGAAAACCCGACTAGATTGCAGCCCTCAAGGAGGGACTTTGAAGACCCCTGTTCTAGTCAGTGGTCTCAAACGCGCGGTCCGGGGGCCACATGCGGCCCCGCCAGGTACTATTTTGAGGCCCTCTGTATGTAATCACAAAAGTAAAATAATCACAAAAGTAATAATAATCACAAAAGTAAAATAAAACAGTTTCGTGTTCATATGTCTCTTTAGCTATAAATGACAATATTATTATGAAGACTTGGCCAAAGGGAAAGATTTATAAACTATAAAGAGTTTTACCTCAGGCAAAATTGCCATTTCTTTAATAAGACATTAACGATTTTTTTCTGCGGCCCTCCCAAGTACCAACAAATATAAAATGTGGCCCTGCAAAGGGTTTAAATTTGAGACCACTGTTGTAGGTAGATCATACTCAATCACTTACACAAGTAACAGAAATACACAACTATCAACAATAAGTAAAATAAAATATTTCTTGGGCTTAGAGCCATGGAAAACAAAGCTTCCAGTGCTTTTCCTGGTGATCTCGGGTGAGTCACTTAACAATTTCGCTAAAAAGTCAGGAGCACATCTTCTCTTCCCGCTGTAAACGGTGAGAGATAAGCAACACTTTGCCTTGAAGTTTTAGATTGTAAACTGCCCAGAAGGTTCACCCTTGGTGCAGGATAATAAGATCGAATAAACTTGGATAAGCTAGGACAGTTTCCCCTGTGTGCCTAGCACACTCTTACAAGGAACAACCTCTGGAAGTATGTCAATAAATTAGGGAGGATGGCTTTAGGAATAAACCAACTTAGGTTTATTTATTTGTTCAATTTTCTATACTGTTCTCTCTAGGGAGCTCAGAATGGTTTACATGAATTTATTCAGGTACTCAAGCATTTTTCCCTGTTTGTCCTGGTGGGCTCATAATGTATCTAATGTACCTGGTGCAATGGGGGGATTAAGTGATTTGCCCAAGGTCACAAGGAGCAGCATGATTTGAGCCCACAATCTCAAGGTGCTGAGGCTGTAGTTTTAACCACTCTAGAAATTAAAATGTCGCAAATATGAGCCAAGTGAAGGACAACCAAGCCATTGTGACATCAGTGCTGAGGTTGGCTCTTATTGGTGGAATGAGGCATTATGACATCACAATACCAGCTCTGGTTATCAGAGGCCGAAACTTTTTCACACTGTTTATTTATTCAATTGTCTCTACTGTTCTCTCTAGGGAGCTCAGAATGGTTTACATGAATTTATTCAGGTACTCAAGCATTTTTCCCTGTCTGTCCTGGTGGGCTCATAATGTATCTAATGTACCTGGGGCAATGGGGGGATTAAGTGATTTGCCCAAGGTCACAAGGAGCAGCAGGGGTTTGAGCCCACAATCTCAAGGTGCTGAGGCTGTAGCTTTAACCGCAGTGCCACACACTCCCAGAAGCTGCCTCAACGAGTTATGATTTAGCAGTTTGCTGAAAACTAGAAGATTAGGAGTTACTCTGACATTGGGTAGCAAAGCATTTTAAAGAACTGAAACTGACTTGGAGAAAGGTCGCTGTGGAGTAAGTAGCCTTGAGGCGCTCGCAAGCAGACTTCTGATCATAAATTCCGAATGCAGGACATGTGGAAGATGAGCAGGTTGCCGTAGCCTAAGTGAGAGGTGGTAAGAGAGTGAAAGGATTTTGATTGTGTGTTCAGAGAGGAAAGGATGAATTCTGGTCGATTACAGAGAAAGATATGACATGCTTGAGCAGTGATTTGCATGTGTGTAGAGAAGGAGAGAGAAAAGTCAGAAAACGAGAGGACTGGAGGGGTTGAGAAATTTAAAAAGGGGAAGAGAGGAAATGGATTTGAGGAGAAGGGCAAAAAGTTCAGTCTTGGCTATTTATTACTGGATTTATTCTTTACCTCCACTAATATCACTAATATCAGATGGAACCAAAGTGATTCACATTTATAAAATGATTTAACAATGTATATCCACACTTTGAAGATTGACACTATAACCATAAAAATAATCCCATCCCAATTAAAACCATACCCCCCTCCACAGAATCCACCCTTCTGATTTTCCTCCTCCAATCCCCCCTAAACTTGCTTCTGCAATCGAGTTTCAACCACTTCTCTAAAAGCCAAATAATTAGTACAGTCAAACCTTGGTTTGCGACCATAATTCGTTCCAGAAGCATGCTTGTAATCCAAAGCACTCGTATATCAAAGCAAATTTCCCCATAAGAAATAATGGAAACTCGGACGATTCGTTCCACAACCCAAAAACTTTAATACAAAATACTATACGTACTTGTATTGCAAGACCTCGCTCACTTAGAACCGTCACTACACTCCCGCAGCGTCAGAGAGAGAAGAACCATCGGCTGAGTTGTGATGACGTGACGCGTGTATACCGTATGTACTCGTATTGCAAGACCTCGCTTGTTTAGAACAGTCGCTACACTCTTGCAGCGTCAGAGAGAGAAGAACCATCGGCTGAGTTGTGATGACGTGACGCGTGTATACCGTATGTACTCGTATTGCAAGACTCGCTTGTTTAGAACAGTCGCTACACTCTTGCAGCGTCAGAGAGAGAAGAACCATTGGCTGAGTTGTGATGACGTGACGCGTGTATACCGTATGTACTCGTATTGCAAGACCTCGCTCATTTAGAAAAGTCATTACACTCCCGCAGCATCAGAGAGAGAAGAACCATCGGCTCAGCTGTGATGATGTGACGTGTGTATACCGTATGTACTCAAATTGCAAGACCTCGCTTGTTTAGAACAGTCACTACACTCTTGCAGCGTCAGAGAGAGAAGAACCATTAGCTCAGTTGTGATGACGTGACGCGTGTATACCGTATGTACTCGTATTGCAAAACCTCGCTCATTTAGAACAGTCACTGCACTCGCGCAGCGTCAGAGAGAGAAGAACCATTGGCTCAGTTGTGATGACATGACGCGTGTATACCGTATGTACTCGTATTGCAAAACCTCGCTCGTTTAGAACAGTCACTGCACTCCCGCAGCGTCAGAGAGAGAAGAACCATCGGCTCAGTTGTGATGACGTGACGCGTGTATACCGTATGTACTCGTATTGCAAAACCTCGCTCGTTTAGAACAGTCACTGCACTCCCGCAGCGTCAGAGAGAGAAGAACCATTGGCTCAGTTGTGATGACGTGACGCGTGTATACCGTATGTACTCGTATTGCAAAACCTCGCTCGTTTAGAACAGTCACTACACTCCCGCAGCGCCAGAGAGAGAAGAACCATCGGCTCAGTTGTGATGACATGACGCGTGTATACCGTATGTACTCGTATTGCAAGACCTCGCTCATTTAGAACAGTCACTACACTTCCTCAGCGTCAGAGAGAGAAGAACCATTGGCTCAGTTGTGATGACGTGACGCGTGTATACCGTATGTACTCGTATTGCAAAACCTCGCTCATTTAGAACAGTCACTACACTCCCGCAGCGTCAGAGAGAGAAGAACCATCGGCTCAGTTGTGATGACGTGACGCGTGTATACCGTATGTACTCGTATTGCAAGACCTCGCTCATTTAGAACAGTCACTACACTCCCGCAGCGTCAGAGAGAGAAGAACCATCGGTTCAGCTGTGATGACGTGACGCATGTACACCGTATGTACTCGTATTGCAAGACATTGCTTGGATATCAAGTCAAAATTTAATCAAATGTTTTGCTTGTCTTGCAATCCAAGGTTTTACTGTATAGTTATGACTCAAGGAGAGTGTGGCCTAGTGGTTAGAGCTATAGCCTCAGCATCTTGAGGTTGTGGGTTCAAACCCACACTGCTCTTTGTGACCCTGGGCAAGTCACCTAATCCTCCAAGAAAACAGTAGGTCTGTGTTTGGGGTGTAAGATGGTAAAACAGAAGTAGGTTCGGAGTGCTGTAACCTTTTGAACTGGCCCTGGCTGTGACCTCTGGTGTGTACGTGAATGTATCAGTAGTTATGTACAAGAAATTGAAAATATATTTTGATTGTAATGATTTATGTCTAAGATCTTGCAGGAAACCAGATCATTTGGAATTGCTTCCTTCATTCCGTAACAGTGAGCTCAGCTTTGTGATGTAGGAGAGTACCAGATTTCTGGCTGAAAGTCCCTTACATTCTCCATCAAATAACTTACTGGCAGAGTCTGATCCAAAAAGATCATTCAGGGTTTCTCTTGTGACTACTTTGCCTCCAGTAGAACCTTCTTAGTCGCCACTGACCCCAGGAGACAGCTCCTGAAAATGATTGGGGGTCCTCAGTGGGGGGGAACCAACAGAGCAGGTTGCAAATGTGATTAATCGGCTTAATTTTTAAACATCATGAGCAGAGGTGATAATGTAGAAATGGGGAAGACTCACAAGGCCAAATAAAAAGCTAGTAAAGCACTCAAAATTTCCACCAGTCATTCATTTCCCCAGTCCCAGTTCACAGTCGCCAGTACTACCCCTCACCCTCTAAAGCAGTGGTGTCAAACTCGCGGCCCGGGAGCCACATGCGGCCCGCCAGGTACTATTTTAAGGCCCTCGATATGTTTATCATAATCACAAAAGTAAAATAAAACAGTTTCTTGAACATATGTCTCTTTAGCTATAAATTACAATATTATTATTAAGACTTAGCCAAAAGGAAAGATTTATAAACTATAAAGAGTTTTACCTCGTGCAAAATTGTCATTTCTTTAATAAGACATTAACTATTTTTTTGTGAGGCCCTCCCAAGTACCGACAAATCCAAAATGTGGCCCTGCAAAGGGTTTGAGTTTGAGACCACTGCTCTAAAGCCTATCCAGACTCTGTCTCTCACCCCCCCCCCCACCAATTTCCTCTCCGCTGTGTCACTACCCTCTCTTAATCCTCTTTCATATTTGCCCATTCCATTCTTTCTACCCCCCCCCCCCTCATCCTCTCTGTACATTGTAATTCTTTACCTCTTAAATCAGAAATGTACCAACAAAGGGATTGGGGGGCGGGAAGAGGAGGGGGCATAAGCTGGAGAATGGGTCAGTCCACGGGGGCCTTGGTTCCACCAGTATTTTGTCCAGCACAGCATCAGCAACTAGAAAGCTTAGAGGAGGGGCTGAGGTTGGTATGTTTGGCCCCTCCAACCAAAAAGATGTCCCACTGCCCTGGGAAATTGGGGGAGGGGAGGGAGGGGGGGGGAAGCAGCAGGTAAGAAACTTAACAAAATAAACACCTTAGCTGTTAAGGATTTCCTGGCCCTTCTAATAGCACCATTTCTCTTCTTGACGGTAGACCAAAATAAGAAGCCTATCTAACCTCTTCTGCCTCTTCTGGCTCTCTCCCTTAGTGCATCCCACTGTTCAAACACTTCCTAGCCAGCCAATAAGCTGCAGGGGGAGACAGGGACATTCGCAGGGAGATAAAAGTGCTTCCGTCTGCTTTACCCTGAGGCTATGCAGGATGGAACTCCCAGCTGTCACGCCACAGGAGTCCAGGGAAAATATTAGACAGGCCGAAACATCCACAGAGCTGGCACCGCTACTATCCCCGATTCTGAGCATGTGACACCTTTGGATCCAAGCCAGGGGTCCAACATGTCTGTTAACGATCTTGAACAATCCCTACTGTGCTCCATCAGTTTCTGTTTGGCTGTCCAAAATAACCAGGGATCTTGCTCAAATGACTGAAACTACCGTACCTGTCTAAAATTAGTACAAAGTCAGTCTTGTTGCATAGTTGAAATATAATTGGAACAAGCAGTATGCTTTATTTTGCCTTCCTGACAGTGCCATAGGTCTCGTGAACGGAGAAGGCTGACGGACTCCTCAGGGTGCCGATGGGGATGTGATTGACCAATGGGAAATAAGCCCCATACACTTCCCTCTCCGCATTCGTGGTGATAGGGGAACGGCAAGGCAGCGAATAGAGAAAAACCGCAAATAACTTTTTGTATGTTATTCACAGTTTTTATGTAAAAAAAAACCAAAAAAGACACAAAATTGCAAATAATCTGACCTGTTCCAGTGAAGAAAGTGCAGCTGGGAGCAGCGATTTCCTGTGACATAAATTTGGGGGTGGGGGGCCTTCGATCGAAAAACCACGAATAACCGAAACCGCAAATATGGAAGGGTAAGTGTATTGTAATGAACCAAAAAATACTTAAAATAGCATTGTTGAAGAGACCCAATGGTGTAGCGAGTGTTGGAGGTATCTGGGGCAGTGCCCCCCCATGCCACATTCACGCTTTCCCTCTCCCCCCCCTACTCCTTTAAATCTTTGCCACCCCGTGGTGTCTTTTGTTTTCACCATGACTCCCTAGGTAGCTTATCTTGTTTTTTTGTTTCAAGTGTGCCTCTGGACTCTGGGTTGGTACAGGCGGATGGGTGGAGTGGGGGGACTGCCGGGGCTTAGGAGGGGTACATGTCCCATCGTTTGTGACATCTCCTCTTAAATAAGGTTTGGGGACTACAGTATAATCTCGTTATAAGGGACTTCAAGGGACCTGGAAAAATGGTCCGTTATATCCAGAGTCCGTTATACCCAGAGTTGCATTTTTTTAAAACTTTGTTTAGGTCGACTTGAAACAAAGTTCAATCAACGAACAACAGTCACTGCACAACCGTATCAGCAACATCAAGAACAAAACTCAGGAAAACATTGATATGGCACGAAACAATTGCAAAACCAGAACCCTGAAAGATGTTCTAAAGCATTGTGTCGTACTGTACTGGAAAGAAAAATACTCTGTCATTTTCTTCTGGGCTACATTTTGACACTATATCACCGGCACGCCACACACCTTGTAGGCAGAGCCTGCATGCCCGTTATATCGGAACAAAACTACAGCTAAAAGCGGCTCTGCAGACCAAATTGGTTGTCCGTTATATCTGAAAGTCCGTTATATGCGAGTCCGTTATATGCGATGATTTTCTGTATGTTTATAATGGCACTCGGCTGGGACCAGTGGACCTCGGCCGCTATAGGTGTGGTTCCGTTATAAGCGAGTCCGTTAATAACGAGATTATACTGTATAAGAAACCAGGTCCCTGGGCTATTCGTTTGTTGGTGGCATGAAGAGGACCTCTGTCTTTTCCCTGATAGCCTGTAGGGTTGAGTTTTAGGGGAGAGGGGGGGCGGTGGGGAGTTGGGACACAATACTGTTGATAATGTTTGATGACTAGACTTTTCTTGTTGTTTGCTTTGCTGCTGTTGCCTGGTGGTTTTACGCCTTGTATATCAGGGCCTGCTGTAATGTGATCATCAGTCATCATCAATAAAAATGAGCTTAAATCTTTGCCGCCATGGCATTGGCTTTCCTGGAAGTGCGAGCCATCGTCTAGCGAAGTCGCTCGTACTGGCAAAGATTTAAAGAAGTACCGGGGGGAGAGAGGGCGCGAGTGTGGCATGGTGGGCGGAGAGGTGCCGGCACTCTAACCAAGATGGTGCCTGGAGCGGTCCGCCCCCTTACTTTGCCACTGAAAAGGCCATCGATAACTATGATCTGCCTTTACAGTCCACCTGGTGCGCTTAGAAAAAAACATTCCCAAAATGCAAATTGAGGCGAGTAAGTAAAATACATAAAGGCCTGGACTCGGTACACCATCAATAGCGCAGGACAAATGCGCCCGACAATTCCGCTCCGTCAAATGCGCACACCAATAAGTGCGCACATGAAGGGAGCGGAATTGTTGCGGGAAGGGGGTTGCGGCAATGTTCTAATACAGAGCGTGTCGGAATTGAACACTCTCCCCGAGCGCTTCATTGTAAAGGTTCCCCCAACACCCCCCTCAGAGCGCGTGACCCCCCCCCCCCAGAATTTCACCCCCCCCCCCCGTCGAGAGTGCAAGTGTAGTGGGGGATTCCCCTCCCCCCACACCCCTCAGAGCACAAACGGGAAGGCATATGGCGGCAGAGGAGCGAGTTGTAAGTGCTGAGAGCGTGAGTTGTAAGGGGTTCCCTCCACACCCCCCCCCAACGAGAGCAAGAGTGTAGTGGATGGGGTTCCCCCCCCCACTCAGAGCGTAAATGGGAAGGCATAGGGCAGCGTGCATTTGTCCTGTGTGCCAATGTCGGCGTGCCAGTGTTCGTGCATTTGACGGGTCACCCCTGGATTCGGAGTGCCCAACTTTGGGCAGTGGGAAAAATTAGCAAAGAAAGCTATTCTAAAAGGAACATTCCGAGTTGAGAAGTTGTTTTTTTTTTTTTAAAGAATAGCACTTAGGGCCTGATTGTATAAATGGCCCTATCAAGTTGGGTGCCTAACGCGTTATAAAAAACCGCAAACAACAGCAATTTCTGTTGTGGGTCCACATTTGTGGAACATATTGCCAGAGTCTTTGAGATTGTGCAGACAGAAAATGTCTTTTAGGAAGCAGCTGAAAAGTTATTTATTTTTAATGATGTAATTATTAATTTTCCCCTCAAGCTCATGTTCGTATTTGTAATTTGTCTATTTAATGTTCACATTCCCCCCCCTACAAAATTTATTTTAATCTTTCATTTGTAGCATTGTAAACCGGCCAGGTGCACGTCGATGGTCGATATATTAAAATTAATGAAACTTGATTAGTTTTGATGATAAACGTGTTATATAATTTGTATTGTGCAAGCTTTTTATTAACGTTATGCTGGGTTTTTTTGAGATTTTGGAAGAACGGGACAGGTTGATGTTTAATCTAATATGCCCGAGTATATTTTGATTACTGTATTTCCCCATATATAGGCCGCCCCCTTGTATAGGCCACAGCAAACGGCGATCTATGTTTTCAAACCGGTAGATAAGCTGCCCCATGGCATTAGCCGCGGCTTATCTTACTGGCACATTACCTGCTGGATGGCTGTCTTCTTGAATCTCCCGCGGCGCAGGGCAGTTGCGATCTTTTCGGCATCCAGCCTGGCCCCACACCGCTTGCTGAATGGCTGCCGTCAGTTCTCGCGGGACTCGCCATTCAGCAAGCGGTGTGGGGCCAGGCTGGATGCCGAAAAGATCGCAACTGCCCTGCACTACGGGAGATTGCATGACTTGTGTCTGTTGTATTACTGATTGTTTTCCTTTTTAGATTCAGATTTATGTTGGGGGGGCTCGATTGGTGGGCTGTCTTTTGTAAATTGAAAATGAACGGGCGGCCTGCCATGGCACGCTTGGTACCCGAGCTTTGGAGTTGTTTCTCGCTTGCCTTTGTAACTGCACTGCTGATGTGTTTTGCTCCACTGTTGGTCTATTTCTGGTTGTGTTATGGCTGTACTGCCTGTTCCAATAAAGATATTATTTAAAAAAAAAAAAAAAAAAGAATCCAGGGGAAAAAGACTTATTTTCATTAATTGAATCTACAACTATTATTCATGTTACTTGCTAACAAACCAAATTATTAGTTTGGGGGTGGATCATGATGAAAGCATACACAACAAAATGAATGACATGGGTAAGTCATGGAGAGACAGATATTCCAGAAGAATCTGAAGGCCTAAATTTAGGCACCAGACTTAAGCACCTAAGTATTCAGTGGCAAAGCCTAAAACTAGAAGCTTAATTTAGGCCTCCAATTCATTCGCCTGGATTTACAGTCCTGAAATAGTAAGCTGGTAAGGAAGGTGTTAAGTTCCTAACTGTTTTCGCCGCACTAAATTAGCTCTATAGACCATCCACTCCTTAGTCCCTAAATTTAGGAACTTAGTCAGTTTTCAAAGAGGCAATTTAGGCCTAGACTCCCAAAGTCACGCCCTAAACTTTGTGAAAATTGGTCTATATGTATTTGGCTTTTTTAGTGTTGAAAATTCATGGAAAACCAGATGGCTTCATGGTACTGTAATATACTGCTATGAGCAGAATCCAGTGCACGTAGGGTTACCATATGGCTCCAGAAAAAGGAAGACGGATTGAGACATCCGGGTTTTACTTCCAGTGCTTTCAATGGATGTCTCAGTCTGTCCTCCTTATTTCCGTAGCTTTCAATGAAAGTATAACCCAGATGTCTCAAGCCGTCCTCCTTTTTCTGGAGCCATATGGTAACCCTACGGGCAAGGCCTTAGAAACATAGAAACATAGAAGTTGACGGCAGAAAAGGGCCATAGCCCATCGAGTCTGCCCATACCAATGATTCACTCCCTGATTCTTACTCTCCTAGAGATCCCACATGAATATCCCATTTTCTCTTGAAATCTAACACGCTGCTGGCCTCCATCACCCGCTGAGGCAGCTCGTTCCAATGATCGACCACCCTTTCGGTGAAGAAGTACTTCCTAGCATCACCCCGAAATTTCCCTCCCCTGATTTTCAGCGAGTGTCCTCTGGTTACCGAGGGCCCTGTAAGACTGAAGATATCATCTTTCACCTCTATACGCCCAGTAATATACTTAAAGGTCTCAATCATGTCCCCTCTCTCTCTTCGCTCCTCCAGTGAGTACATCCGCAGTTTTTTTAACCTTTCTTCATACGTGAGATCCTTGAGCCCCAAGACCATCTTGGTAGCCATTCGCTGAACCGACTCAATTCTCAACACATCTTTTCGGTAGTGTGGTCTCCAGAATTGAACACAATACTCGAGATGAGGTCTCACCATGGATCTGTACAGTGGCATTATGACTTCAGGTTTTCTGCTGACAAAACCCCTACGGATACAGCCTATCATTTGTCTTGCCTTGGACGAAGCCTTCTCTACTTGATTGGAAGCCTTCATGTCGTCGCTAATGATCACTCCTAAATCACGTTCCACCGTGGTCCTGGACAAGGTTTCACCATTTAGTGTGTAAGTTCTGTGTGGATTTTTTTTGCCTAGGTGCATTACTTTACATTTCTTAGCATTGAAGCCTAGCTGCAAAGTTGATGACCACTGTTCAAGCTGTTTTAGGTCCTGCGTCATAAAGTCAGGCACACTGCTTTTGCTAACTATGTTGCATAGTTTGGCATCGTCGGCAAACAGTGATACTTTTCCTCTAAGTCCTAGGGTCAAATCTCCTATGAATAAATTGAATAGGATCGGCCCTAAGACGGAGCCCTGAGGTACTCCACTCATCACTGCTGATGTTTTGGAGGGGGTACCGTTTACCATCACCCTTTGAAGCCTACCATCTAGCCAATCCCTTACCCATGTTGTGAATGTATCCCCTAATCCCATCGATTTTAGTTTGTTCAACAGCCTGCGGTGTGGGACGCTATCAAAAGCTTTGCTGAAATCCAAATATATCACGTCAAGGGACTCACCGGCATCCAGATGACTGGTCACCCAATCAAAGAAGTCAATCAGATTAGATTGGCAAGACCTTCCCCTGGTAAATCCGTGTTGATGTGGATCACGTAAATTTTCTTCGTCTAGAATTTTGTCAAGTTCCTGTTTGATCAGTGTTTCCATGAGTTTGCACACTATGGATGTAAGACTCACCGGTCTATAATTTCCTGTCTCTGTTCTGCAGCCCTTTTTGTGGAGTGGAATTACGTTAGCTGTTTTCCAGTCTAGGGGTACTTTTCCCGTGCGCATGGAAAGATTGAAGAGTACGGATAGTGGTTCAGCCAGAACTTCACTCAGCTCTCTGAGTACCCTGGGGTGTAGATTGTCTGGCCCCATGGCTTTGTCTACTTTGAGTCTTGAAAGTTCATGGTAGACGCTACTAGGTGTAAACTCGTAATCACGAAACAGGTCATTTTGGCTGTCTCTTATTTGCAGTTGTGGACCATTTCCCGGTGCTTCACAGGTGAATACTGAGCAGAAGTATTCGTTTAGCAGTTCTGCCTTGGTAGTATCAGATTCTGCGTAGTTTCCATCTGATTGCCTAAGGCGTTCTATTCCATTTTTGTTTCTCTTCCTGTCGCTAATGTACCTAAAGAAGGATTTGTCCCCTTTTTTAATGTTCCGTGCTAGATCTTCCTCTGTTTGAAGTTTGGCTTCCCTGACTGCCTTTTTGACAGCCTTAGATCTGGCCAGATAGTCTTCTTTTGCCTCCCTTTTTCCGATGTTTATAGGTGATAAATGTTTCTTTTTTCATTTTAATGAGGTCCGAAAGTTCCTTGTTCAACCATTGTGGTTTTTTTGTTTCTCCGGCGTTTGCTTACTGTTTTTACGTAGCGGCTAGATGCTTCGTTCAGGATGGATTTTAGGTTTGACCACATAGTTTCCGGATTGTCAGTTTCTGCATGGTTTTGCAGCTCTTGATGGACAAAGTCTCTCATGTGGTCGAAATCTGCCTCCCTAAAGTTGAGGACCCTCGTTGCTGTGTTTGATTTAGAGAAGCCTTTCCTGAGGTTGAGCCATACCATGTTGTGGTCACAGGAGGCCAGCGTGTCTCCCACTGATACTTCCGAGACACTGTCTCCATTTGTGAGTACCAGGTCCAGTATTGCTTTTTCTCTGGTGGGCTCTAATACCATTTGTTTGAGTTGTGCACCCTTAATGGAGGTTATTATTCTTTTGCTACCGCTCGTAGTTGCTGAGAGGGTGTTCCAGTCCGCATCTGGCATGTTGAAGTCGCCTAACAGTACTGTGTCACCACGCAAAGTGATGTTCTCTATGTCCTCAATCAATTCTTTGTCTTTGCCTTCCTGTTGTCTCGGAGGCCTGTATACCACACCGAGGTAAAGGCATTTTTCGTTCCCTCTGGCCAGGTTTACCCAAAGTGATTCCCCTGTGTATCTAACCTCTGTGATCCTGGTAGTTTTGATATTATCCTTAGTGTCTAGTGCTACCCCCCCTCCTAATTTGCCCTCTCTGTCCCGACGAAGTAGATTGTATCCTGGTATAACCATATCCCACCCATGCGAGTCTGTGAACCAGGTCTCGGATATCGCTACTATGTCAAGGTCAGCATTCCTTATTTCTGTTTCTAGTTCCAGGATTTTGTTGCCCAAGCTGTGTGCATTAACATACATTGCTCTCCAAATTTGTGATGATATGCCTATCCCCTTTAGTGTGGCTCTTATTTTTTTGTGTATACTATGGGTACTTACCTTAGGCTCAGAAGTGTGGGTTTTACTTTCTTCCCCAGGATGGATCCTTACTGCTCTGGTATGCATGTGTGAACCCTCTCCCAACTTACCTAGTTTAAAGCCTTCCGAAGTAGATGTGCTAGTCGATGTCCAAAAACTTTCTTGCCTCTCTTTGTTAGGTGAAGTCCGTCAGGTCCCTGTAGTCCTTGTAGCGCCGCTCCGTGGTCTAGGAATCCAAAGTTCTTCTCTAAACACCATTCGCGAAGCCACTCGTTGGTCCTATGGATGCACTCTTCCCTGTCTCTGCCTTTGTCTCTTACCGGGAGAATTGATGAGAAGACCACCTGTGCTCCTGTCTGCTTTAGCTTCCTTCCCAGGGCCTCGAAGTCTTTAGGGATGCTGTCTGATGTGCTTCTGGCAGTATCGTTGGTACCTACATGGATGAGAAACATAGGGAAATGGTCAGTAGGTTTCAGAAGTTTGTCTATACTGGTGGTGATGTCGCGGATCCTGGCTCCAGGGAG
Organism: Geotrypetes seraphini; assembly: GCF_902459505.1. Taxonomy (NCBI): domain Eukaryota; kingdom Metazoa; phylum Chordata; class Amphibia; order Gymnophiona; family Dermophiidae; genus Geotrypetes; species Geotrypetes seraphini. The sequence continues at coordinate 20,413,561 of NC_047088.1, forward strand.
ACAGCAGACCTCCCTCGACTGCAAATCTGGTCTGCAAATTGGTCCTTCGGTGCCTCTTAGCATGGAGTCTCCGATGACCACCACTCTACGCTCCTTCCGAGGGGGGGTGGATCGAGCAGCGAGAACTGCAGCCGGTGTTCTGTGTTCGGAATCCTCCTCTGCTTCATCCTCGTCAGTTTTTTCTTGAAGGACGTGAAATCTGTTTTTCAGGGAAAGTTGTGGCGTAGGTGTTGAACTGCCCTGTTTGAGAGAAAAAGAAGAAGAAGGTGAGAATGGGGGGGGGTTTCTTTGCTTGCCAGTAGAAGAGGTTACCAGCTGCCAGGGACTGGCATCTCCAATCATTTCCTGTATTCCGATCGTTGAGTTTAGAGCTGTAGGTTTGGGAGTGCCAAGGATGGTCTTGTCGAGGCTTCGTTCTGCGATATGAGACATTTCCTGGATGGCTTCGTCGATGAAGGCCTCATCCTCCCTGATGCACCTCAGGCGTTTCACCTCCTCCCTGAGGCTCCGCAGTTCTTGCATAACGTCCTCGTCCGCTACTACCTGTTTCATCTCGTCTGTCTGCGTAGAGACCGAGGCATACCGTGGGAGGGGGGTGGCCGCGGTCAGCACTGAGACATCTGTTCCCTGCTCAGTGGCACTCTCTGCCTTCTGTGTAGAGTCCTTGGCCATCCCCCGGGTCTCTCCAGATGCTGAAGTGTTGAGCTTGATAGTAGTCTTGGCGCTCCTTGTTCTCCCTGCCATTTCAATAAGGAAAAGAAAAGAGAAAACAAATGTGAGTCAAGGAAAGAGTGTGTTTGCCTGTGTGCTTGCTTGCGTGCGATAGAGGGGAGTATCTGTTTTTGTGTGGGAATAGTGGAGTGTATCTGGCTCAAAGTGGTAGGGCTCTGTTTAGAGGCCCTTCTTGAGGCCCTTCGCAAAGGCGCTCTCGCTAAGGCGAGCGCCTTTGCCGCTCGCCTTCGCCGTGCGCCGAACGGCTGTGCGCCGTTGGCCCGCCTCCTTTTATGGAGGGGCCCGGCGCCTACTGCTGATGCGTTGGGGGGGGCGGAGCTACTCTCGCCGCTTCCCCGATGCTAAAAAAGAAAAGAAACAACAAATCCCAGGCTTTTGCCGCTCGCCTCGCCTGCTGAGACTCTCTCCCCGCTTTCTCAGCCCTTCGCCTGGCTCTCTGTGTAATGTTCTCTGTTCTCTGATGGTCTCAAGTAATACCCTGAGCAACCATGGCATCGTGGATCTAGTGAGCCACCCTTGAACCCAATATTTTGAGCCAGAGTTTCTGATAGGGCTTCACTGACAACATAGCTGGATTTCCCTTTTGAGGACATGTCTGGGGCTCTGGATGGCTTTTCAACCAAAAGCTTTTTGAAGATCTCATAAAATTCTTATAGTGATAAGGTGTTCAGCATAGCTTGTAGACTGCGTTTTGGCTGTATTTTAATTTATCAAGATAAGTTTAATTCTTTCCAGGCCGCTACACAGCCTGCCAAAAGTTTTGCTCAATTTTCCTCTGTGTTTATCAGTTGAATGTACAGTATACAGTTTCAGCTCACATGAGACCCACAGTGTTTACTCAGGAACAAATAAAAATGGAAAATGAATCCTATTTAGGCCATAACTGTACGATTTTATTTTCAGAGTTCAGTTTAAAAAAAAAAAACCCTTATAATGTTTGGATGTGCTCTTATTTTTGTAAATCTAAGGATCACAGTTCTCGTAAATATGGTAACAGGTTTGTGTAGTAACTTCAGAGTTTCATCTGTTAGTTATTAAGGTTGCCAACTGAATCCAGATTCACCCAAAAAGCTTAATCTAGGCCTGGGTTTACCCCAGGGCATGCAGGAGCTTGTAGTCTTGCTTTTCTTAGGAAATTCAATGGGGAAATCAGAAAACGTTCCTGCATGCCCTGGGGTAAACCCAGGACTGGATTCAGTTGGCAGCCCTACCAGTTATACTTACCAGCCTGAGGCTTAATTGTAGGATTTTCTTGTGCAGTGGTTCTTCCTTAAATAACTGGCTTATCTTTTCAAAACTTTAATTGGACTAGTATACACTCAAATCTTATGCATTATATATAAATAGAATGCCCAGCCAGTCAGGTTTTCAAGATATCCACAATGAATATTCATGGGAGAGATTTGCATGCAGATGTCTCATGAATATTCATCGTGGATACCCTGAAAACCTGACTGGCTGGGCAGCCCCCAGGACAGGTTTGGGGCCCACTGGCATGAACGCATGACGTTGTCCAAAGAATGTACAGTATACGTGCTATAAACGTCTACGCAGACCTCAGCAGGGCGCTGGGTTACAGCACTATACCATCTTCCACGGTCTCTAAACGGTGCCACGTCAATCGCGGCGCAGGTCATTGGCGCAGGATGATTGCGCACCGCCGTTTCCAGTGCTTTTACGGCTTACTGGTAGCGTTATGTACTGTGTGTGGACAAACTATCCAACAGGCGATGTATGAGTACATATGTTGCATTTTGCTAACTCTATTCTGGTTATCACGTAATTTAACAATTGTCTTTAATTTGTGTAACTTGTTTTTTTTACCGAACTTTTCAAACCATTTAGTGCTCCGGGCTACGGCGATCGCGGCTTAGTAAAAAGGAGGGGGAGGGAAAAAAAGATCACTGGAATCCAAAACCTGACCTTTTGGAAGTCATTTTTTTCACAGCGATTGTCTTATAAGCCCATCCACTGCATGTCAAGCTCGGAAGCTGTATATTCCTAGCATATACATAAGTATATACAGTAAAACCTTGGTTTGCGAGCATAATTCGTTCCAGAAGCATGTTTGTAATCCAAAGCACTCGTATATCAAAGCGAATTTTCCCATAGGAAATAATGGAAACTCAGACGATTCGTTCCACAACCCAAAAACCTGAATACAAAATACTATACGTACTTATATTGCAAGACCTCGTCATTTAGAACAGTTACTACACTCCTGCAGAGTCATAGAGACAAGAACCATTGGCATGTATACTCTATGTATTCGTATTGCAAGACTTTGCTTCTTTAGAATAGTCACTACACTCGTGCAGTGTCAGAGAGAAAGAGTGTGAGAGTGAGTGTGAGAGTGAGTGAGTGTGAGTGTGAGAGTGAGTGAGTGTGAGAGAGTGAGAGAGTACGAGAGAGTGAGTGTGAGGAGAGAGTGAGTGTGAGAGAGTATGAGAGTGTGAGTGAGTGTGAGTGATACAGAGTGCGAGAGTTTGAGAGAGAGAACCATCAGCTCAGTTGTGATGTGTGTATACTGTATGTACTCGTATTGCAAGACTTTGCTTCTTAAGAATAGTCACTACACTTGCAGTGTCAGAGAGAGAGTGTGAATGAAAGAGAGAGTGAGTGAGAGAGTACGAGAGAGTGTGAGTGTGAGGAGAGAGTGAGTGAGAGAGTGTGAGAGTGAGTGTGAGTGAGACAGAGTGCGAGAGTTTGAGAGAGAGAAGAACCATCGGCTCAGTTGTGATGTGTGTATACTGTATGTACTCGTATTGCAAGACTTTGCTTCTTAAGAATAGTCACTACACTTGCAGTGTCAGAGAGAGTGTGAATGAAAGAGAGAATGAGTGAGAGAGTACGAGAGAGTGTGAGTGTGAGGAGAGAGTGAGTGAGAGAGTGTGAGAGTGAGTGTGAGTGAGACAGAGTGCGAGAGTTTGAGAGAGAGAAGAACCATCGGCTCAGTTGTGATGTGTGTATACTGTATGTACTCGTATTGCAAGACTTTGCTTCTTAAGAATAGTCACTACACTTGCAGTGTCAGAAAGAGAGTGTGAATGAAAGAGAGAGTGAGTGAGAGAGTACAAGAGAGTGTGAGTGTGAGGAGAGAGTGAGTGAGAGAGTGTGAGAGTGAGTGTGAGTGAGACAGAGTGCGAGAGTTTGAGAGAGAGAAGATCCATCGGCTCAGTTGTGATGTGTGTATACTGTATGTACTCGTATTGCAAGACTTTGCTTCTTTAGAATAGTCACTACACTTGCAGTGTCAGAGAGAGAGAGAGAGTGTGAATGTGAGAGTGAGTGTGAGAGAGAGTGAGTGTGAGAGAGTGAGTGAGTACGAGAGAGTGTGAGTGTGAGGAGAGTGTGAGTGTGAAAGTGAAAGTGAGTGAGAGAGTACGAGAAAGTGTGAGAGTGAGTGTGAGTGAGACAGAGTGCGAGAGTTTGAGAGAGAGAAGAACCATTGGCTCAGTTGTGATGTGTGTGTACTCTATGCACTCGTATTGCAAGACCACGCTTGTATATCAAGTTAAAATTTAATAAAATGTTTTGCTTGTCTTGTAAAACACTTGCATACCGAGTTACTTGCAATCCAAGGTTTTACTGTATTTCTGTTTATTTTGCATTTAATGATTATGCAACTCTCTCTCTCTCTCTCTCGGTTATATTCAAGTGCTACTCTGCATAGCTCTCCCTTGGATCCAGCTAAGTCGATCACAATTACAGATGCATATCCCTTAAAATATTTCACAGGATTATATTTACTAACAATACTTGCTTAAGAACCAAATTCCTAGGGGTCACGTATTGACATCGTGCTGAGCAGATGCCTGCAGGCTTTGCTCCGCCCCTGATCTCTTAAAATGCTAGTTCACATGTTAAAAAAAAAAAGAATCTAAAGTGATTAATTATTAGTCTCGATGGCCCAAGAGTTTACAGAATCAACAAATCAGTGCAAGGAGAGTGCACAGCCCCCATGCTGGTAAAAAGGTTTGAACAAGTTCCTGGAGGAAAAACTCCATAATCTACTACAAAGATAGGCGGAAAACCACTACCTATCTCTGGAATCATTAGTAGAGAATGGCATGGGGACAGATATTTCCCCGTCCCTGCGGGAACTCATTTTCCCATTCCGTCTCTGCGAGTTCTTTTCCTGCCCCTGCCCCTTTCCTTCTAGCTCCATTCTCATCTGCACAAGCCTCAAACACTTTAAAATCCTAAGTAGCAACATTCTAGAGCTCAGATTGTGATGTCATAATGCCTCATTCCACCAATGCCTGAGCTCCGTCCTCATCTGCACAAGCCTCAAACACTTTAAAATCATAAGCTTTCGAGGCTTGTGCGGTTAAAGCAGAGCTTTCAGGAATGGGGCATGGACAGGGAGAAAACTTGCAGGGACGGGATGAGGAAATTGAGTTCCTGCGAGGACAGGGACAAATTTGTCCCCGTGTCATTCTCTTATCAGTAGCATCCAATCATGCCACTTGTGAGGGAGTCTAAGCTGTTGCCACTTACATAAGAACATAAGAACATAAGCAATGCCTCTGCTGGGTCAGACCCGAGGTCCATCGTGCCCAGCAGTCCGCTCACGCGGTGGCCCAACAGGTCCAGGACCTGTGCAGTAATCTTCTATCTATACCCCTCTATCCCCATTTCCAGTAGGAATTTGTCCAATCCTTTCTTGAACCCCAGTACCGTACTCTGCCCTATTATGTCCTCTGGAAGCGCATTCCAGGTGTCCACCACATGTTGGGTAAAGAAGAACTTCCTAGCATTTGTTTTGAATCTGTCTCCTATCAACTTTTCCGAATGCCCTCTCGTTCTTGTAGTTTTCGAAAGTATGAGGAATCTGTCCCTCTCTACTCTCTCTATGCCCTTCATGATCTTGTAAGTCTCTATCATGTCCCCTCTAAATCTCCTCTTTTCAAGGGAAAAGAGCCCCAGTTTCTCCAATCTTTCTCTATCTTTCTCTCTCTCTCTCTTTCTATTTCTGTGTCTCTCCCTTTCTCTCTCTCTCTTGCTTTCTATCTCTCTCTCTCTATTTCTCTCTGTCTCCCTTTCTCTCTTTCTGTCCCTCTCTACTCTCTCTATGACCCTCATGAACTTATAAGTCTCTATCATATCCCCTCTAAGTCTCCTCTTCTCCAGGGAAAAGAGCCCCAGTTTCTCCAATATTTCTCTATCTATCTCTATTTCTGTCTCTCTCCCTTTCTCTCTCTCTCTTTCTTTCTCTCTCTCTCTCTATTTCTCTCTGTCTCCCTTTCTCTCTTTCTGTCCCTCTCCACTCTCTCTATGACCCTCATGAACTTATAAGTCTCTATCATATCCCCTCTAAGTCTCCTCTTCTCCAGGGAAAAGAGACCCAGCTTCTCCAATCTCTCAGAATATGACAGGTTTTCCATACCTATTATCAGACGTGTTGCTCTCCTTTGAACCCTCTCGACTAATGCCATATCCTTCTTAAGATACGGCGACCAATATTGGACGCAGTACTCCAAATGCGGGCGCACCATCGCCCAATACAATGGCAGGATAACTTCTTTCGTTCTGGCTGTAATACCCTTTTTGATTATACCAAGCATTCTATTCGCTCTCTTAGCGGCCGCTGCACACTGTGCCGACGGCTTCATTGTCATGTCCACCATTACCCCCAAGTCCCTTTCCTGGGTACTCTCAGTCAATAACATCCCTCTCATTGTATAGTTGTACCTCGAGTTTCTGCTCCCCACATGTAATACTTTACATTTTTCAATGTTGAACTTCATCTGCCATTTCGCCGCCCATTCTTCTAATTTGTTCAAGTCCCTTTGCAACTTTTCGCAGTCCTCTGTAGTCCGAGCTCCATTAAATAGTTTGGTGTCGTCCGCAAATTTTATTATCTCGCACTTCGTTCCTGTTTCTAGATCATTTATGAAGATATTAAATAGCAGCGGCCCGAGCACCGAGCCCTGCGGGACACCACTCGTGACCCTCCTCCAGTCGGAGTAGTGACCCTTCACTCCTACCCTTTGTTTTCTACCCTCCAACCAGTTTCTGATCCATCTATGTACGTCTCCTTCCACCCCATGGTTCTTCAGTTTCCGGAGTAGACGTTCATGGGGCACCTTGTCAAAGGCTTTTTGGAAATCTAGATATATGATGTCTATGGGGTCTCCTTTGTCCATCCGTTTGTTGATCCCTTCGAAGAAGTGCAATAAGTTCGTTAGGCACGATCTTCCCTTGCAGAAACCATGCTGGCTGGTTATCAGAAGTTCATTTTTTTCAAAATGTTGATCGATGTTTTCTTTTATCAGTGCTTCTGCCATTTTCCCTGGAACCGAAGTCAGGCTCACCGGCCTGTAGTTTCCCGGGTCACCTCTTGATCCCTTTTTAAAGATGGGCGTAACGTTGGCTATCTTCCAATCTTCCGGGATCTCGCCTGTTTTCAGGGATAAGTTGCAAATTTGCTGCAGTAGTTCCGCTATCTCCTCCTTTAATTCCTTCAGAACCCTTGGATGTATGCCATCCGGACCCGGGGATTTGTCAGTTTTTAGTTTTTCTATCTGCCTACGAACATCCTCAAGGCTCACTTCTATGGATGTTAATTTTTCTGCCTGACTTCCGTTGAAGAATTGCTCAGGTTCCGGTATGTTGGACGTGTTTTCGTTTGTAAATACAGACGAGAAGAACATGTTAAGCCTTTCTGCCACTACCTTCTCCTCCTTCACCACTCCCTTCCTGTCTCCGTCGTCCAGCGGTCCCACTTCCTCTCTAGCCGGCTGCTTCCCTTTAACATATCTGAAGAATGGTTTGAAATTTCTTGCTTCCCTGGCTAGCCTCTCTTCATACTCTCTTTTGGCTTTCCGAACTTCACGGTGACATTCTTTTTGATGCTTCTTGTGCTCTTTCCAGCTCCCCTCAGTTTTGTCCTTTTTCCATTTCTTGAATGATTTTTTCTTATTGCCTATCGCTTCCTTCACTGTTTTGGTTATCCACGCCGGGTCTTTTGTTCGATTCTTTTTACACCCCTTCCTGAATCTGGGGATATACAGATTTTGCGCCTCGCTCACCATGTCCCTGAAGAAGGACCAGGCATGATTTACCGTTAGCCATGTTTTGGAAGTGTTCCTAAGTTTCTTCCTTACCAATTCCCTCATTGCTTCGTAGTTTCCTTTCCTGAAGTTAAAAGTTGTCGCAATGGATCTCTTGCCTTTTGACACTCCTACCTCAACCTTGAACTTGATCATATTATGATCGCTGTTTCCCAACGGTCCCACTACTTCTACTTCCTTTGCAGGTCCCCTTAACCCATTTAGGATTAGATCCAGAGTGGCATTTCCTCTCGTCGGTTCTCTAACAAGCTGTTCCATGAAACAATCCTGTGTAGCTTCCAGGAATTTTGTCTCCCTAGCGCATTTCGAGCTTCCAAGCCTCCAGTCTATCCCAGGGTAGTTGAAGTCTCCCATAACCGTGTTGCCGCTTTTGCATTCACGCTTCATCTCGGCTTCCATTTCCTCATCGATATCTCTGGTTTGCCCCGGTGGGCGATAAAACAGGCCCATCTTTATTTCAGGCCCTTTCCTTCCCGGTATTTTAACCCATAGAGATTCCGGCTTGCTGGCCGTCTCTGCTGTGTCCATTTGTGTGGATTGTATGCCTTCTTTTATGTATAGGGCTATTCCACCTCCTTTTTGTCCTGTTCTGTCCTGGCGATAGAGCTTGTATCCCGGTAGTGCTGTATCCCATTTGCTTTCCTCATTCCACCATGTTTCAGAGATTCCAATGATGTCGATGTCTTCTGCGTTGGCCAAGGCTTCTAGTTCCCCCATTTTGTTTCTTAGGCTCCTTGCATTAGCATATATGCACTTTAGATCCTGGTATTTTGCTGTCCTCCTTTCCTTTCCCTGTGCTTCGGTCCATATTTTCTTCTCTTTTGCTGCAGACATTGTAACCACTTCTTCTGGGTTAGTCGACTCCTGTAGTTTGTCCCTTGTTCCTTCCCAGCCATTTTTCCCCTCGGTATCTTCACAGGATACCGTCTTCCGAATCGTCGACCCTTTGTCAACTGTCGGCTTTCCCCTTCTTCTTAGTTTAAAGCCTGTTCTATTCCTCTCTTGACGTTGTTTGCTAGGAGTCTAGTTCCTGCTGCGCTCAGGTGCAGTCCATCTTTCCTGTATAGCTTGCTCTTGCCCCAGAACGCCGTCCAGTTCCTCACGAAGTGGAATCCTTCTTCCTCACACCATCTCCTCATCCCTCCACTTCCCCTTAATGAAGCTTCCTCACAATGTCAGAACCACCTTAAAACCCAAGGGGGGACCTGCCCAAGGGGGAAGTGATTCAGGAGAGGTATAGCCAGGAGGGCATGGTCTAGGTCAGGAAGTATAAAAGCCCAGGACACAGAGCTAGATGCACTAAACAGGATCGGCAAGACTGTGTGGGTTGGCTCCGGTCCGATGTTTGGCCGATTCTAAAAGAGCTATTGATGCACTAAAAATTTTGCATGCAAATGATTTGCGCGGAGGTTCATTATAATCCCCGTCTCTTCCATCTGATTGATTGTTGTGACTGTGACTCTCACACATGCGCAGGGCCGGCAGTGGAAGCCCGAACAGCTGAGAGGCAGGGGAAGCCTCCTGCCATGCAGTTGTTAGGGGCAGGAGACCGTTTTTTCAATGGACAGATGTTTTGAGTGTGTTTTCACTCCCCGAAACACCCTCCCATCCCCCCACCCCCTGTACCTTTGCTAGACGTTGGGAGCTGGAGGAAAGCACATGGAAAATTAAGGACTTTCCCCTCCCCCATGCACCATGTGATGTATGGGGAGGAGCCTAAGGTTCTGATTGGCTCAGACACCTAAGGCCCCTCCTGCCTTTTTTTTTGGGGGGGAGGGGAGGAAGGAGGGAGGGTAGGGGATGGTTGGGGTGTTTGTTGCGCAGGGGTCCAGGACCGGGTGGGGGCATGATGCGGGGGTATTCGGCCAGGCAGGAGGGAGTAGGCAGCCCACCTGCTATTTTAGTTGCCATTGGGGGTCGCGGTACCGGTTCATGAGGGGGATCATTGGGAAGGGCCATCAGCGAGGGGGGGAATTTTTTCTTTTTTTTTTATGGGGCAGATGTGCATGTGTAACACACGCACAACATCTATACCCATAAAAAAAAGAAGAAGCCTTAACATGGCAAGGAGAGGAGTGGGGAGAGCAGAGAGGAGGAGAGGAGTTGCACCCTTAGGAAGACCGCACCCGGGGTGGACCGCCTCCTACTCCTAATGGCACCTAATCTGAAAAGTAAGGGTAGTTAGGTGTTGCTCGAGTGCTGGTAAATTAGACCAGGAAAAGCCTGGCCTAAAATACCGATGCCTACCATAAGGACGCCTAATGATGCCTAAGCAGGCCTAGGGGCCACTAAGCTTGATTCTATAAGTGGTGCCTTGCGGCTGATTGATAACTGCGCCGACCGGCGCCTACAAGTTAGATGCGATTAGGTGCCATATATAGAATTGGATCCTTTATGTTTAAATCTACAGTGTTCCTCCGCATATATATCAGAGTTTGTCAATTGTGGACTCGCTCATTCGCAGTCTGCTCTGACCGCCTCTTCCTGTAGTAAAGTTGGGCCATACCAATCAGGAGCTGCGTGTCAAAGCAGTTCCTGATTGGTGTAGCCCGACTTTACCACAGGAAGAGGCGGTCGGAGCAGACCGTGAGTGATTTTTTTTTTTTTTTTTCACTCTCCGGTGCATATTTTTGGTGTATATGTTTGGAGCTCCTTAATCCCATCTTAAATAACTCCTGTATCGTCCACTCATTCTAAAGAATGTAACCGTTCATTTTCTGTAATAGCAATTGATTCGGGGAAGTGGATGGAGAGAGTAGCACAATGGTTAAAGCTACAGCCTCAGCACCCCAGGGTTATGGGTTCAAACCCACACTGCTCCCTGTGACCCTGGGTAAGTCACTTAATCCCCCCCCAGGTACATTAGATTATCCCAGGACAAGCAGGCAGCATATTCTTAACGCATGGGTGACATCACCGACGGAGCCCCGGTACGGACACTTTTAACTAGAAAGTTCTAGTTGGCCGCACCGCGCATGCGCGAGTGCCTTCCCGCCCGACGGAGGAGAGCGTGGTCCCCAGTTTCTTCATTTCCGCGGAGCAAAGAAGACGCATGTGCTTTCAACGGCCGTTGAAAAGCTAGTTTCTGCCTTCCCGCTCGCGTAATTTTTCGTTTTTCTTCTAATTTTTCTTTTCGGATTCCCTATTTTTACTTACACCCTTCATGCCCCCTCAACCGGGCTTTAAGAAGTGCCAGCGGTGTGCACGCCCGATCTCTCTCACCGACCCGCACAATTGGTGCCTGCAGTGCCTGGGTCCAGAGCATCGGGCTGACTCTTGCACCCGCTGTGCTACGCTTAAAAAGCGCACATTAAAAAACAGGCAGATCCAGCAAAATCTTTTATTCGGTACTGGATCTGCCATGGAACCTGCTGCGACATTGACGGCACCACAAAAGTCGGCACCCACGACGTCGACACCACCTGACCCTTCTTCGGGGTCGTTGGGCCCAGGTAAGCCGGCTAAGAAGCCTTCCACTTCCCTTGAGCGCCCTCCTGCCACGGTTGCGACACCGGCCCTCCCGGCACCGCACCGACCCCGCAAACGCTCCGCTCCGATATCGGTGAGTGCCTCATCATCGGCCTCCTCATCGCCGGAGCGTAGAGCGGCACCTATGGTACCGAAGAAGAAAAAAGCGGTACCGGTGCCCCCCCTGGATGACCGCATCGCGGCCATACTCCAAAACCAATTACAGGAGCAGCTCCAGCAACAACTCCAACAACTGTTGCCGGCGTTGCTGGCACCGCACCTTCCGGTACGGGACCGGTCCGAGCCTTGCACTGTCCCATCGATGTCGACCCCCTCGGTACCGATTAATACCTCCATGCCGGTGCTCTTGGCTGAAACACCTACAGTGCATACCCGTACTGCTGCCGACCCTTCCCGGTCCCAGGAACGACATCGGTCTTCCTCTCCCGGTACCACCTCGGTGCGCTCAGGCAAATCTCTCTCAAAGACCCGCCATGCCGAGCCTTCCACACCGATGTCCAAATGTGCACACCCTGACGTTAGAGACCCAGACTTGTGGGAAGACTCCCCGCACGGTACCGAAGAGGACGCTTCGTCAACCGACGAAGAACCCTCCATGACCGATACCGCCTCAAAACCAGAACAATCCTCTTTTTCTAAATTCCTTAGGGAGATGGCAGCAGCTCTTTCCATCCCCTTAGAGTCCGACTCTAAAAAGTCTCAGGCTTTCCTCGATGCCCTAGACTTTGAGCAACCTCCCAAGGAATTTCTAAAGTTGCCCGTCCACAACATCTTACGGGAAACTTTCTATAAAAACTGGGAGACTCCCCTCACTGTTCCCGGGGCCCCTCGCAAATTGGATAGCTTGTACCGGGTTATTCCAATCCCAGGGTTTGACAAACCTCAATTGCCCCACGAATCCCTCCTGGTGGAATCTACTTTGAAAAAGTCTCAGGGTTCCAGTGTATATGCCTCCACCCCTCCTGGCAGAGAGGGAAACCATGGATAAATTTGGTAAGCGCCTTTTCCAAAATGCCATGCTAGCCAATAGAGCCAACAACTACACCTTCCACTTCTCCTTCTATATGAAGCATCTGGTGCAACAGCTCTCCTCCTTACAGAAATACCTTCCTGAACGTAAGGTCCCTCTTTTCCAGCAACATATTTCCAGCCTCCTCCAACTCAGGAAATTCATGGTTCGCTCCATCTACGACTCATTTGAGCTGACCTCTCGTGCATCTGCCATGGCGGTGGCCATGCGACGTTTGGCATGGCTGAGAGTCTCTGACCTGGACATTAACCACCATGACCGCCTGGCAAACGCACCTTGTCTGGGTGATGAACTCTTCGGAGAGTCCCTGGACTCAACAACCCAGAAACTCTCAGCACATGAGACCAGGTGGGACACTCTGATTAAACCTAAAAAGAAGACTCCACCTGCTCGCACCTACAGACAGCAGTCTTCATACCAGCGCAGGTTCTCGGCTAAACCTCTCAACCCGCCTCAACAGCGGCCTCGCCGACCTCGTCAACAGCATCAATCTCAGGCTCGCTCACAGTCTCACCAACTTGCCAAGCCTCTCCCTCCGTCAAAACCATCTCAGCCCTTTTGACTTTTTCCTCCAGGGCATAGCCAGTCTCCCACCATCATTGCCTCTTCCTCAGCCTATCGGAGGTCGCCTCCAAATCTTCCTCAGCCGTTGGGAGGTCATCACATCAGACCAATGGGTCCTCAACATCATTTGCCACGGCTACTCTCTCAACTTCCAGACTCTTCCACCAGACAATCCTCCCGTAGAGTCTGCTTCTCACTCCTCCCAAACCCCCCTCCTCCTGAGGGAGGTCCACTCCCTCCTTCTTCTCAATGCCATCGAAGCGGTGCCTCCGGACCAAAGGGGTCAGGGATTCTACTCCCGCTACTTCCTGGTTCCCAAGAAGACAGGAGACCTCCGTCCCATCCTCGATCTCAGGGACCTCAACAAGTGTCTGGTCAAGGAGAAGTTCAGAATGCTCTCCCTTGCCATGCTTTACCCTCTTCTCTCTCAACACGACTGGCTATGTTCCCTGGACCTCAAAGAGGCCTACACTCACATCCCAATCGATCCGACTTCACTTCGCTACCTACGGTTTCAGATACAGCACCGTCACTATCAGTACAAAGTGCTACCTTTTGGCCTCGCTTCATCGCCCAGGGTGTTCACCAAGTGCCTTATTGTGGTGGCGGCCTTCCTCAGGTCTCACAACCTCCAGGTGTTCCCCTACTTGGACGATTGGTTGGTGAAAGCACCTACGTCTCCACTTGTGCTACAAGCCACTCATCACACCATCTCTTTCCTCCATCTCCTGGGGTTCGAGATCAACTACCCCAAGTCGCATCTGCTTCCCACACAGCGACTTCAGTTCATTGGAGCAGTTCTCGACACCACACTAATGAGGGCGTTTCTCCCCTCCGACCGTCAACGGACCCTGCTCCACCTCTGTCGTCAGGTGCTCCTTCATCACTCCATTCCTGCCCGACAGATGATGGTCCTCCTGGGCCACATGGCCTCGACGGTCCATGTGCTTCCTCTGGCGCGACTCCACCTCAGGACACCTCAATGGACTCTTGCCAACCAATGGTCACAGACCACGGATCTTCTTTCTCATCCCATCTCTGTGACATCATCTCTTCAGCAATCTCTTCAATGGTGGTTGAACTCCTCCAATCTTTCCAGGGGTCTACTCTTTCATCTACCCCCTCACTCCATGATCATAACCACGGATGCCTCCCCCTATGCGTGGGGAGCTCACCTGGGAGATCTACGCACCCAGGGACTCTGGACCCCTCAGGAGCGTCAACATCACATCAATTTCCTGGAACTCAGAGCCATGTTCTATGCTCTCAAGGCCTTCCAGCACCTTCTCTGCCCTCAGGTCCTTCTCCTGTGCACAGACAATCAAGTCGCCATGTACTACATAAACAAGCAAGGCAGCACCGGATCTCGCCTCCTTTGTCAGGAGGCTCTCAGCATCTGGACCTGGGCCACGGCCCGCAATCTCTTCCTCAAGGCTGTCTATATCCAGGGCGAACAGAACTCCCTGGCCGACAATCTCAGCCGCATCCTTCACCTCACGAGTGGACTCTGGACCCTTCAACACTCCACTCCATCTTTGCTCGCTGGGGCACTCCGCAGGTGGACCTCTTTGCAGCGCCTCACAACCATCAGCTACCCCAGTTCTGTTCCAGACTCTTCTCTCCTCATCGTCTGACCCCAGATGCATTCCTGCTCGACTGGACGGATCGGTTCCTCTATGCCTTTCCTCCACTACCTCTGATGTTGCGGACGTTATCCAAACTCTGCAGGGACAGGGCCACCATGATTCTCATCGCTCCTCGGTGACCTCGCCAACACTGGTTCTCCCTCCTGCTTCAGCTCAGCTCCAGGGAGCCCATTCCTCTTCCTGTGTTTCCTACTCTACTTACGCAGCAACGTCAGTCTCTACTGCATCCCAATCTGTCTTCGCTCCACCTGACAGCTTGGTTTCTCTCGGGCTGACCTCTCCAGAGAATCTGTCTCAGCCTGTCCGTCGCATTTTGGATGCCTCCAGGAAACCAGCCACCCTCCAATGTTACCATCAGAAGTGGACCAGGTTCTCCTCTTGGTGTCTACTGCATCATCACGATCCCACCTCATTAGCGGTGGAAACTGTACTGGACTATTTGCTCTCTCTGTCCGACGCTGGCCTCAAGTCTACCTCAATCAGAGTCCACCTCAGTGCCATCACTGCGTTTCATGAGCCTATCCTCGGAAAACCTCTCACGGCTCATCCACTGGTTTCCCAGTTCATGAGAGGCCTCTTCAATGTTAAACCACCTCTGAAGCCTCCTCCTGTCGTCTGGGACCTGAATGTGGTTTTATCAGCCCTCATGAAACCCCCTTTTGAGCCTCTTGCCACAACTTCGCTCAAACTTCTCACATGGAAGGTGCTTTTCCTCATTGCCATCACCTCTGCCAGGAGGGTTAGTGAGATGCATGCACTGGTCGCCGATCCACCGTTCACTGTTTTTCACCATGACAAGGTGGTTCTGCGTACCCATCCTAAATTCCTTCCCAAGGTGGTCTCGGCTTTTCACCTCAACCAGTCCATTGTGTTGCCTGTCTTTTTCCCTTAACCCCATTCTCATCCTGGGGAACATGCGTTGCACACGCTGGATTGTAAGCGTGCCCTTGCATACTACCTTGATCGTACCAGGGCTCACCGCTCGTCCCCTCAGCTCTTTCTGACCTTCGATCCTAACCGTCTAGGTCGTCCTGTCTCTAAACGGACGCTTTCCAACTGGCTTGCTGCCTGTATTGCGTTCTGTTATGCTCGGGCCGGTCTCTCACTGGAAGGTGCTGTCACGGCCCACAGGGTCAGAGCTATGGCTGCTTCTGTGGCTTTCCTCCGTTCCACGCCCATCGAGGAAATCTGCAAGGCTGCCACTTGGTCCTCAGTTCACACGTTCACTACTCACTACTGTCTGGATGCCTTCTCCAGACGGGATGGACACTTCGGCCAATCTGTGTTACAAAATTTATTTTCCTAATGGCCAACCAACCTTCCTCCCTCTCTGTTAGCTTGGAGGTCACCCATGCGTTAAGAATATGCTGCCTGCTTGTCCTGGGATAAAGCACAGTTACTTACCGTAATAGGTGTTATCCAGGGACAGCAGGCAGATATTCTTACGTCCCACCCTCCTCCCCGGGTTGGCTTCTTAGCTGGCTTATCTTAACTGGGGACCACGCTCTCCTCCGTCGGGCGGGAAGGCACTCACGCATGCGCGGTGCGGCCAACTAGAACTTTCTAGTTAAAAAGGTCCGTACCGGGGCTCCGTCGGTGACATCACCCATGCGTTAAGAATATCTGCCTACTGTCCCTGGATAACACCTGTTACGGTAAGTAACTGTGCTTAATGAGCCCACCAGGACAGACAGAAAAATGCTTGAGTAAAACCATTCTCGGCTCCCCTGGGAGAACAATATAGAAAATCGAATAAATAAATGCTGAAAAATAAATTGGCTTATGTTTGTTCCTGTTTTTAACATGAAAGATACTGTACTATGGATTTATGCCCCAGGACGTGTGTGTGTGTAACACAGATTAGCAAAGATCAAAGGAGAAATTCCATTTGTAATGCTGAACTGGCATTTCCATAGCAGACATCTATTTAATTAAAATGGAATTCAGAGGACACAGATTTAGAACCAACACTGACCCACAATGGCTTTGTTCTATGACTTTTTACACTTTGAAGGGCCACCTTATGCCTTGAGTAATGGATTGACCTCCTGACAAATCTTGGGCTGTTATGGCATTACAAAGATGAGCTCTGTTACGTTAAACATACACACGTCTGTTACACAACGGAGGTACCATCGAGCACAGATGATGATTGTTATGATCGTTGTACTTCTTGACTGATGTTCTCTTTATTTAGTTTTGTTATATATTATATATAAAATCAATAAAACTCATTGAACTTAAAAAAAAAAAAAAAAAAAATTTTGCATACAGGAAGGGGAACTTGTTTTGTGTCAGAAATCATGTGCTAACTCGCAGCTGTAAAGGACAAAGATTTGCCAGGAGTATAACCCAAATAAATGTAATTAAATTAAATTGTTTTTACATTGTTATATGGGGCATTAAGAATTGGAATGATTGGTGTGACATTGGGCTAGATCAGGGATCTCAAAGTCCCTCCTTGAGGGCCGCAATCCAATCGGGTTTTCAGGATTTCCCCAGTGAATATGCATTGAAAGCAGTGCATGCACATAGATCTCATGTATATTCATTGGGGAAATCCTGAAAATCCGACTGGATTGCGGCCCTCGAGGAGGGACTTTGAGATCCCTGGGCTAGATGTAATACCGACTGGATCGCTGTTGACCAATTCTCTGGCCTATTGTGGAACAGCGATCAATGTGTTACCAAGTTTACATGCAAATGATTTGCACGGAGGTGCAAATCATTTGCATGCAAACCCAACAGATCAATCGCTCAGTGAGCAATTGATACATGCGCACAGCCCTTACACCAGTGACAGGGGAAGCAGCCTCCTGTCGCTGCTGTTAGAGCGTCTTTTTTTTTTTAATAGCACAAATGTGCATGTGATATACAAGCTTAATCTGACCCAATAAAAAAAAAGGAAAAAGCCACCCCGCGCTAATGGCCCTCTCCAACGACCCCCACCGGCACCGTGACCTCCTAGTGGCAGCGAAAATGGCAGGAGGGATGCCTACTTCCTCCTGCCTGGCCGAATACCCCTATGCCATGCCTCCCCACCTGGTCCTGGACCCCTGCACCCCCCCCCCCCCAATCATCCTCTACCCTACCTTCTTCCTGCCCCCCCCAAAAAAAAAAGGCAGGAAGGACCTTAGGCATCTGAGCCAATCAGGGCCTTAGGCTCCTCCCCGTGCATCACATGGTGCACCAGGGAGGGGAAGGCCCGTCTTTTCCAGGGGCGGGGCTTGGAGCTGGAGGGACATGCTTTTATCCAGCTCCAAATGTCTAGCAAAAGTACGGCACCAAAATGATTTCTGAGCCTCTGAGAGATATTTTTGTCTGCATTATCAGACTACCTCTGCTCCTGCATCCTTCGGGTTACCATCATTAGTTGTCTCACAAACTCTTTTTCTATCATTTCTTTATTTAATTTATTGCAAATTTTATTATGAAATATAAAAAAATACAACTGCATACTGTTAATTCTAAGCGGAAGGGGAAAAGTAGAGCGCATTAAATGCCCCACACTGTCCAATAATGACAAAATTCAAATACAATATCATTGCGACAATCCTTGAAAGATCCTTGAAAAAGCCGTTAATTCAGTTTCACTTAGCTGAGTCCTGTCTTGGTTGTAACGTCGGACTACCAAAGTCCCATTGGGTTTTGTCACGCCCTCGACAGAGCTCCTGTTTCAGTGCCTTCTTCAGGAGCGGGGACAAGTGAATCCTCGAGAGACCAAAATAGCCGCAAATGTCAACTGTGGACGCTGGAAGCCAGAAAAGCCACAGAGAAACCTGCCAAAGCATAGTAGAATCAACCACTGCTGGAGGGGTAAAATAAAGCCAAAACATACAGCCTCTTTTACAAAGCCGCGCAAGCGGCCCCGAAGCCCATAGAGATTTAAAGGGCTTCGAGGCTGTTGCCGTGCGGCTTTGTAAAAGAGGCCGATACAGTCACAACAGCAAAAACAATCATGAAATTTTTACAAAATGACTTTCAAGGAAAAGCTTGCTTGCACAAATTGTTTTCTTGTTACCCGCTCCAAATGTATTCAGGAGGAGGGTCTAAATTTCAAAGTAGGGAAATACACTTCTAATCTAATCCTTAGGTTTGTATACCACATCATCTCCACGTTCGTAGAGCTCGGCGCGGTTTACAGTAGAAGAAATAGGAAGGAACTACAACAGAGGGTTAGAGGTAGAAGTGTGAAGAAAATTTAGAGGACTTGGGATGTCAAGATAAAAGAGTTTCCTTGATTCCTAATTTGGAGGGAGACTTACATTTTTTGAGAAAAGCCAGGTTTTCAGATGCTTGCGGAAGATTTGGAGAGAGCTCAAGTTCCGAAGAGGGGAGGTAAAGTTGTTCCAGAGCTCAGTGATTTTGAAGTGGAGGGAGGTCCCTAGCTTTCCTTTGTGGGAAATGCCTTTTTGTGAGGGGAAGGATAGTTTTAATTTGTGGGAGGATCTGGTGATATTAGGGTTTGAGGAATTCCAAGAAAGAGGGATAAAGGGAGGGAAGATACCGTGTAGGATTTTGAAAGCTAAACAGGCGCATTTATAGTGGACCCTGGCGATTATCGGAAGCCAGTGGAGCTTGGCCAGGAGCGGGGAGACATGGTCAAATTTGCTTTTAGTGAAGATGAGCTTGGCCGCGGCATTCTGAATCTGTATTCGCTGTGATAGGGGATTAACAGACCGGCGAATACAGAAAAACCGCGAATAACTTTTTCATATGTTATTCGCTGTTTTCCATTGAAAACCATCATGAATATGGTGAAACTGTGAATAACATGGAAGAAGACCTGGCCTGTTTCTGAAGGAGAGGCAAAACACGGTGAAGAAAGTGCCGGGAATCGGCGATTTTCTCTGTAAATGCTTGGAATCAGCGATTTCTCTATGCAAGCTGACGTCATTGGGGAGGAGCCAGCAAGCTAAAAACCATGAATAATCGAAACCACAATTGCTGAAACCACAAATATGGAGGAAGAAGTGTAAATAAAAAATGATACATATCCTGGGAGAACTACATTGGCTTCCAGTCCATTTGAGAATTCAATATCAGTGCATTTCTATTGCATTCAAGATCTTATTTGGCCACTGTATCACCCGTCCCTTTGGACTGGAATGTGTGCAGATCTCATCTGGCTCGGAGCTCTCAGAGACACCTGTATATCAGTTAATCGTGTACCACGCTTCTTATGTTAGTAGTTTCTTATTATTCCGTTTATATTACATCTTGGATCTTATTGTGGACTTGAGTTGATTAAGCAATACTTATTTTCTTATATAACTTGGGGGGGAAATTTTTCTCTGTTGTAAATCACTTTCTGTACAAGTTAGATCTTGAATTGAATATTTTGAAAATCATAAATAAATAAAATTAAAAAAAACTTTCCTTTCCTTCCCTTAAGGGCAAAATCAAATCTATCAGAAAACTTAGCCATTCTTTTTCCTAGAAGCCAACCGAGCTTTGGAATAACTTGCCACTCTCGCTAAGAAGCTTAGGCCACCTTCTTATCTTTCAGGAAGGCTCTGAAGACAGTCTTGTTCGCCAGACATTTTGGAAATTAATTATTCTACATTTTCCAAATTAGATTTATTTTGTTCCGTTCTTTTGGATTACTCTATTCTTAATATTAACCGAGTCGTGCTCCAAATTGGTTGATGACCCAGTTTAGTTTAGAGCAACAAAAAAAGAAATCCAACCGAATCTGCAGGAAAAACCACCAAAATAGGAAAACCAAACAAAAACTGCAGACAATGTACACGATGAAGGCAAGAATTTATTGTACCAAAATTAAAATGCAGTAATAAAAAACCTTTTTACCAACCAAGAGACCCAACACGGTCCGTGTTTCGGACAACACGCCTTCGTCAGGGGTCCATGGTAAATAAGGTAACAACAAATGCCTGTGTATTTCACCAAGAGCCGCTGCCAAAAACCAAATCACTCAAAAGCAGAAAATAAAAAACACATACAGGTACCAGCAGGTGGCACATTATTTTTACTCTGAATAAAAATGCTGAACCTGCTATGTTCTGCTCCAGCTGGTCTGCTGTTATCTTAGGTCTCCGATAGCACCATAATCTATTTTTTAGTTTCAAGTTTTATTTAAATTTGATTATCGCTTATATATAAGTTACTAAGCGAGTTACAATAAAATATAAAATAAACATACAATTTAACATACAACTTAAAATGGGTTAGACGGACAGACATAGAAACAAACTTGAGAACATAAGGAGAAAAGGGAGAAAGTTACAAAGTTAATGATTTTCATTTTTAAAAGAAAAAAAGAAGCCATGAATGGAAGGTACATGAGGAAAAGTAAAAAAAATTTTATTTTATTTTATTTTTTTAATATATAAATGGTGCTTGGTACGTTAGATATAAGTTATTTAAAGATTAAAAGCGTCTCTAAAAAGTAAAGTTTTCAGGTTGTTTTTAAATCTATTAAGATCTTTTTCTTCTCTTATATGTTGTGGTAGGTTATTCCAGGTCTGAGGGGCCATCACTGAATATATGTCATGGCGTCTAGTACCAATAACCTTTAAAGAAGGGACCGCTAACAGCGGAGAGAGCGTGACGTATTATATGGAATGAGCATCCGGTTTATAAATTGAGGTTCGTTTGTGGGGGGTTTGTGTTCAGTTTCTAAACAGTGCTGCAGGATGTCTGTACTAAAACTGAAAATTCCCTGTTGTGGGCTTCTTATTCCAAGTACCTTGGTTAATCAGGTTTACCAACATGTTGCTGCCAATAAAGAATTCCTCAGCTCTAAAAATTAGAAGGATAACCTAACAAAGCATTAATGTTCAGAGCAAAGGGGGCTGGAATCCTGGGGAAGGCGGGGGAGAGCACTTCTAATATACTGGGGCCTGGGAAGAACTTGGAAGCCTTCACATACTGAAAGTTATTTTTATCAGGAGAGATGGCACAGTTCTAAGCTGATGGAGACCCTTGTTTAAAAATATTGAATATGTTAAATGTTCAGAATTTATTCAATCCACTTCAGTGACCTTTTTTGGGGGGGGTCTGTTCTCAACATGCTGGTCGTGATCAGATGAATCAGTTTTCTTCTACAGAATAAAACTTTGGAAAGTGCAAATAACCCTATTAGTTCTTTGCAAGACTAATGGCCAAGCTCATGACAGACATTTGAAGGGTAATTTTTATAACAGACGACTAACTAAAAACACTACTTAAAGTGAATATTTTTCTTTATAAAATACTTCCAGAATGGGCTGAAAACACATCTTGATTTAAGGCGCAATCACTTAAATAGTCATTCTGGCTTGCTTTTCTATCAACCTAATTTGTGAAATATATTTTATCTGGGCTTCCAAAATGTTATTTTTAATCAAATCCTATACCTCATGCTGACTTACAATTTCTGCAACTACTACTTTTTGGGTCTTTTTAGTAAGCAGCAGTAAAAAGTGACCGTAGCATACCCTAGTGTAAGTTTTCCCCACATTCTAAGGCCATTTTTACATTAGTTAAAAAATGGCAAATTTTTAAAATTGTTTTCTGTTAATGGCCTTGTGCTAATATTATTAGTGAGTACCAAACCTGCTTGCTTTGATATATTTTGATACTTGGGACCATTAGCAAGTATCCATTTAAAACAATTACTGCGAGAACACCTACCAACTCTTATTTTGGAGGAGATAAGGACGCATAATATTTTGAAACTTCCCTGACCCGACATGCCCCCCTCCCATGGCCCAATCCCTTTTAGGTTGCCGGCTGCTACTACCTGAATAGCGGGCCTTTATTTTTTAGGTATTTCCGGAACACATTTAGTCCATGTCCTCTTGCCACATGCATGTTTTAGAGTTTTAGATGTGTATATTGTGGCTTATTAAAATTGGAATTTAGATGTTTGTGCAATATAAATCTCTAAATGATGGTTTATGCCGTTCTAAAATGCAAATATCGCTTCTAAAAGAAACCCCATAAGCTTCTCCTCAATTTTGACCTCCCCAATTCTTTAGTTACACCAAAAAAGTAATCTAATTGTTAATATTTCTTGTCCTAAATTTGAAGAAACATGTTTACTTTTGTGTGGAAAAACAAGTGGAGATCAAAGACAGCACTTTAAAAAAAAAATATATATATATAACCCTCTTTTAGACTGTCTGTCTGTAATGTGGATTAAGTTCTTTTGTTTTTAATTGGGGAGAAAAACAAGAGCCTGGATGTAATAAAACCACCTTCTAGAAAGGCTTTCAAGAAAGGACCAGACATAGTCCAAGCTGTTAAAAATATTAATAGGATTTTTACAGAACAGTGAAGACAAGCATCGAGAAAACACAACCAGACAACAGCATAGCACTTGCAATCATGGAATGTGCATTTTCTATCCCCCCCCCCCCCCCAATCACAATTGAAGAGACCTTTATGGTCTGAAAAGATTTTGTTCAACATCACTGGCTTGCAAAATATACTAATCTATTGGTCTCGTGAATACATTGTTTTGCGTTTTTTTGGGTTCCATAACTAAGGGTTCCTTTTACTAAGCTGCATTAGGGCCTTTACGCGCGGAATAGCGCACACTAGACGGCGCTATTCTAGAAGCGTAGCACGCGGTTTAGCGTGCGGTCATTTTGTGCGTGCACTAAAAACGCTAGCACACCTTAGTAAAAGGAGCCCTAAAGCGCGAAGGACTTTGGTGAGCTGACAATCCCATGGCGATATTTGCGTGCAGGACTTATGCACGCCGCTGCTTCAGCAGTTCCCATTAGAATTCTGAGGGGGGACCATGGGGGGACTTAGAAGTGTTCGTGCTCCCGTTGGGGGAGTTCCCCCCCCCCCCCGGCATCACACTGGACACTTCCGTTTTCCTTCCGGTTTTTGGTATTCGGGAGTTTTCAGTGTAATGTAGGGGTCCCCCCACCCCCCAACAGGAACGCAAACACTTCTAAGTTTAGTCAAAGCGCTAACGGGAACTGCTGAAGCAGCGGCGTGCATAAATCCTGCACGCAAATGTCGCCACGGGATTGTCGGCGCGCCAAAGTCCTTTCAAAAATTAATATTCTTTCTCACCAGATTCTATCCCGTGGTCTCCTCTCCTTTTTAAATAGTCTCCTGGTTCCATACTCGCCACAAAGAACCCTACGCTCTTCACAGCAGCAGTTACATTACATTACGTAAGTGATTTCTATTCCGCCTGTGCCTTGCGGTTCTAAGCGGATTACAAATTAGAAGAGATCTGGACATTTCCGAGAGAATTACATAACACAGATTCGTGTGAGTTACATGATACGGTAGAGAGTTACAACTTAGAAGACATCTGGATTTTTCCGAGAGAATTACCTAGCAAAGATTCAAGTAAGTTACAGATTACATTGGAGAATAACAATATGTTCAGATAACATAAGAAAATTATCTAACATTGAAGGAAGAAGTTTATTGGATAAAGAAGGTGGTCGCTTATTTAGGATCTGAATATATATTGGTAGTTATTAGTCGTTCCTTCATTCCGACAACTTTTTCTTCATTTCCATGGGAATTCTTCATTTTCTGTCATGGCTCCTACTCTCTGGAATTCTTTGCCTTTTTATCTCCGTTCAGAAAAATCGTTTTCAACCTTCAAGATACAATTGACCTTCTGCTTTTAATTTACTTTCCTTTGATGGCAACGTTTCCCAAAAGTTGCATTCCTGGCTTTATCAAATCAGTGTGGGCAGAACCAATTTTCTGTTTCCTCCCTTACCATATTGTTCATTTCTTTCCCAAACCTTTTTGTTTTTATTGTAACCGCTGATTCCCTCCTTTCCTAATGTTCTTCAATTATATTTTACATTTTGTTTAATTTTTTTTTTTTGGTTTCCTACCCTATTTAAATTTTATATTGTTTATTTTAGATTTAAATATCTTAATTCATTTTTCAGTCTAAAAACAGTGCATAAAGGGATACATACAAGTAGTTTGAAAAATAGCACTTACATCTATCAATAAATACACGAGAAACCATTTTCACCTCCCTCCCACCCACTCTGATTCTAATGTATTCAATAAAAACTTACACCAGTATATACATAGAAACATAGAAGATGACGGCAGAAAAGGGCTACAGCCCATCAAGTCTGCCCACTCTGCTTACCCACCCCCTGTCTATGCCCTAATGACCCAATTTCCTTATCTTGACCCTCGTAGGGATCCCACATGGGTATCCCATTTATTCTTAAAGTCTGGCACGCTGTCTGCCTCGATCACCTGCACTGGAAGCTTGTTCCAATGATCAACCACTCTCTCTGTGAAGAAATACTTTCTGGTGTCGCCATGAAATTTTCCGCCCCTGAGTTTGAGCGGGTGCCCTCTTGTGGCCGAGGGTCCCTTGAGAAAGAAAATATCATCTTCCACTTCGACACGTCCCGTGAGGTACTTAAATGTTTCGATCATGTCTCCCCTCTCCCTACGTTCCTCAAGAGTGTAGAGCTGCAATTTGTTCAGTCTCTCTTCGTACGAGAGACCCTTGAGCCCCGAGATCATCCTGGTGGCCGTCCGTTGAACCGATTCAATTCTGCGCACATCTTTACTGTAATGTGGCCTCCAGAATTGCACACAGTACTCCAGATGAGGTCTCACCATGGCCCTGTACAATGGCATTATGACTTCAGGCTTTCGGCTGACGAAACTTCTATTGATACAACCCAATATCTGCCTTACCTTAAATGAAGCCTTCTCCACTTGATTGGCAGTTTTCATGTCTGCACTGATGATTACTCCTAAATCTCGTTCTGCTGAAGTCCTAGTTAAAGTTTCTTCGTTCAAGAAGTACATCCTGCATGGATTTCCGCTTCCAAGGTGCATGACCTTACATTTCTTAGCATTGAAGCCTAGCTGCCAGGTTGAGGACCAACTTTCCAATGTAAGCAGGTCCTGCGCCATATAATTCTGTAAACTGCATTCACTTACTATATTACATAGTTTGGCGTCATCGGCGAATAGTGTTAGTAAACAAATCCTAATATAAGATCCCTCTCCCTCCCACCCATCCCCCTTCCCTAGATGTACAAATCAAACTAGTAATAGGGGAATAAACCATTTAATTAAAATTAATAAAATCGGTTAATGGACCCCATGTCAGATTAAACAACCCACGAGTTCAGAATTCATTTTCTCGTATTTATAACACAAGTATAATGAATTCCACCAAAAAGTGAAATTTAATCTGTCAAAATTCTTCCAATTTTTAGTGACCATTTGCATGGCTACCCCATTCATTATACCAAGTAACCTGCCCTTATGTCTAACTGTTGGTGGAGTAGGAGATGACAACGTCCCACAGATTACCGCTTCATACGACAGCGGAACCGCACTTTCCAGAATCAAATTAATGTCCCCATATAGACTTTCAAATTAATGTCCCCATATCAACAGATAATCCAATGTCCCTATGTCAAGATGACAGTGCCAGAATCTATTAGATTTTGAACTATCTAGCTTTTGTAATCTAACAGGGGTCCAAAAACTTCTATGCAACAAAAAAAACCATGTTTGTCTCATAGATGCTGACGCTGTACATCTCATCCTCCATGTCCAAATTTGTGGCCATTGAGATGCAGAAATCTGTTGCTTTATCTCAATGCTCTAAATGTCTTTAAGACTAGTTTTAGGTTTTTAATTCAGATATTAATATATACCACTTGGCTGCCTGATGCCCTAGCAAATCTGTCTGGAAGCACAGGCCCGGCAAGCTGTACTGATCCTTTAAATTTCGCCAATCAGGGAACCCTTTCTGAATGGCCTGCTTCAACTGCAACCACTTATATGCTTGAGACTTTGTAATGCCAAATGATTGTTGCAGTTGTGAAAAATCAAGCTTTGTCCCGTTTGATAATACATCATCTAATATACGTATATCTGCCTGCAGCTAATTCTTCCAGAGGATCTTAGACTCGCCAATTTGAATCTTGGAGTTCAACCCTAAGGATTGACACGTGGACTGTTATACCGGTACAGATGTTAAGTTATTGATGAACTTTAAGGGTTTTCCATGTGGCAAAAAGAATGCTATTGTCCTTATAAATTCTGGATAATTTGATACTCAACACAAGACATAATCGTAGTGGGGACATGAGTTGCCATTCTAAATAAAGCCAATCCGGAAGATGCTCCAAGACTTCAGGAAGGATCCAATACATACCCTGCCTCAGAATAAATGCTTCATGGTATCTAGAGAAATTTGGAAAATTTACTCCATCCGCTGCAATTGGTTTTTGTAGAGATACCCTTGAAAATAAACCGGCAGCCTACTCATTTGGTAGCAAACTACAGGCAAAATCATCATTTTTACAGTTTGGACTCTCCCCCACCAAGAAAGATGTAGTAGGCTCCAATGCTCACACATTTCTTTGACTTTCAGCAATATATTGTTTATTTTAAATTTTTATTTTAAACCGCTTAGATTTACCTTTGGTTTTATATTTGCGATATATTAAAAAAATTGAACTTGAACTATCCCGTCTTCACAGAGACCAGTTCAGGTCACAAGTACCTGGCAAAGACCCATATAGTAGGAGCATTCCATGCCACCAATCCAGGGCAAGCAGTGGCTTCCCCCATATCTGTCTCAACAGCAGACTGGATTTTTCCTCCAGGAACTTGTCCAAACCTTTTTTTAAACAAGCTACATTAACTGCTCTTACCACAACTTCTGGCAACACGTTCCAGAGCTTAACTATTCTCCGAGTGAAAAAATATTTCCTCCTATTGGTTTTAAAAGTATTTCCCTGTAACTTCATTGAGAGTCCCCTAGTCCAGTGGTTCCCAACCCTGTCCTGGAGGACCACCAGGCCAATCGGGTTTTCAGGCTAGCCCTAAAGAATATGCATGAGAGAGATTTGCATATAATGGAAGTGATAGGCATGCAAATCTGCTCCATGCATATTCATTAGGGCTATCCTGAAAACCCGATTGGCCTGGTGGTCCTCCAGGACAGGGTTGGGAACCACTGCCCTAGTCTGTCATTTTTGACGGAGTAAAAAAATCGATCCACTTGTACCCATTCTACACCACTCAGGATTTTGTAGGAATGGAGGGACTTCAGATAATGCAGACTGAGGAAGTTTATTTTAAACTTTTCTGCCAGACTACCTAGATCCATCTGGAACGTCTCCAAGTGAGAAAAAACAAAAGGAATTGACCCCAAAATATCCACAAAGAAGAAAATCCAGAGAAAAAAAACCAACAAAAACCACCAAAAAAAACTCTGTGGAGTGATGATGTTCCTAAATGGACTTTATTTGAAAGTGTCAAAGTTCCAAAGGTACACTAAAATCATTCACATAAAATAATTCCATCCACATAAAAATAAATCATCCACATAAGAGCCTTAAAGGACCTAGTCCGCTAGGGATACAGGACCCAAGACGGTCTGCGTTTTGACAAAAAGTCTTCTTCAGGTGTCCTATAAATAATGAGGGGTACATTAAGAATGCATGTAAGTTATGAATAGTAGTGGTGATAAAATGTGAAACTGTGAATGATATCTGACATGCAAAGAGTATGAAAGATATGTGATAAAGGACACAGTGATGTAAATGGCACTAATAAAAATGAGTTGGTGAAAAAAATATTTGAGTCTATGTAAAATGCAGAGTGAAGTGAAAAACTTAATTATATTATAAAAATGGTGACCGTGCGAAGACCATGCTAAACATGCGAAGTGGGACACGATTGCCATGTTTCAAATAGGCCTGTTTACCATGGTTGTCTGTGATGCCTTTCACGGACAACAAACCATAGCAATCTCTTTGCTTTCAATGACCTGCCCCAAACTTGACTTTGCTCTCCTTCTTGTGAAATATGTGGGGTGTGTCATTAAATCGATTTTTTTCTCTCTCTCTTTCTCTTTCTATCTATCTAATTAAACTGGACAAATCAACATTGCTTCTTCAGCCGATGACAAGAAAGCTGATTGTGCATATAGCAACACTGAATATCATTATTTATTTCAACGCTCTGGCTGGCATTTAAATTAAAGCGCTGATTACCACTGTTGAATATTACCTCCATGTATAAAACAATCCACACCAATGAGGTTCCAATTCATGGCCATCTCAACTTATTCACTGTTTATCAGTTTCATCCTTTTTTACATTTATATTACATTATTTTATTTATTTTTTGATTTTATTCAATTTTCTAGACCATTCTCCCACGGGAGCTCAGAACGGTTTACATGCACTTATTCAGGTCCTCAAGCATTTTTCCCTGTCTGTTCCGGTGGGCTCACAATCTATCTAATGTACCTGGGACAATGGGGGGATTAAGTGACTTGCCCAGGGTCACAAGGAGCAGCGTGGGTTTGATCCTACAACCTCAGGGTGCTGAGGCTGTAGCTTTAACCACTGCGCCACTCTAGAAATCAAAATATAGCAAAAGTGAGCCAAGTAAAGGACAATCCAGCCATTGTGACATCGCTGATTAAATTGGCTCTTATTGGTGGAATGAGGCATTGTGATGTCACAATCTCAGCTCTGGTTACCAGAGACAGTAACTTTTCACATTATTTAGCTTTCTCTATTGTTCTCCCAGGGGAGCTCAGAAGGGTTTACATTAATTTATTCAGGTACTCAAGCACTTTTCCCTGTCTGTCCCGGTGGGCTCACACTCTATCTAATGTACCTGGGGCAATGGGGGGATTAAGTGACTTGCCCAGGGTCACAAGGAGCAGCGTGGGTTTGAACCCACAACCTCAGGGTGCTGAGGCTGTAGCTTTAACCACTGCGCCACACACTCCCCTTACATTACTGATATTCCGCCTACACCAAGGGCACCTTTTACTAAGCCGCGTTAGGGCTTTAACGCGCGGAATGGCGCGCGCTAAATTGCCGCCGGTGCCAGACCTTAATGCCAGCATTAAGCTGGCGTTAGTTCTAGCCGCGTAGCGCAGGTTTAGCACGCGCTAAATTGCGTGCGCTAAAACCGCTAATGCTGCTTAGTCAAAGGAGCCCCCAAATCTTAGTTTGAGGTGGATCGCATAGTGCAAGACTATAGCGTCTGAGATATACATAGCATATCATTTTGATTATTTGGAGAATACATTTTTACCGGTAAGTAGAATAGTCTTAGTAGATTGATGAAAGAAAACTTAAAGAGGCGTGGAAGCTACATGAACAGGCAGAGCATTCCAAAGCTTAGCTGCTTGATATGAAAATAAAGAGTAGAAAAAATGATTTTAGTCCCGAGAGCCTTCCAAGTTGGAAACTTTAGCTTGAAAGAATTATGAGTTCCATATTTAGAATATAGAACTGTAATCAATGAAACTATATAAGACGGGGCTATTCAGTGAATTATTTTAAATACCAAGCAACGCAATTAGGAGTGGAGGCGTGGCCTAGTGGTTCGAGCAGCTGCCTCAGCACCCTGAGGTTGCGAGTTCAGTTCCCACTCCAGCTCCTTGAGACTCTGGGCAAATCACTTATGTTTTAATATATTTATTAAGATTTTCAATAAAGTGCAAAGAAAAATCACACAGCAATGCAAACCGAATACTCTTACATATGCACAAACCAAGCCCCAACCCCCCCCCCCCCCCACACACACACATCTATAATGTCTATAGTGTCCAGCAGTCCACCATGTGGCATGAGGCCCTCTTCACAAATTCAGTAGTCTGCTTCCAGATCTGACAAAAGCGGCGACCCAGGCCCAGGTCAAGATCGCCAGCCTGTCTCCACTTGGGCAAATCACTTAACACTTCACTACCCCAAGTGCCGATTTAGGCGGGATTTTAGACGTATTTCCATTTCGATTATGAGCCCCTTAAGGTTTTATTCCAGACACCTACTTGAAAAGATCATGTTTTATCGAGATATCTTTTAATCTGGCATCCTTTAAAAGTCAGAAATGAAAACAAAGTCGTCTAAACTTATGGAATCAATCGTTGCTAATCAACTTTCGAATTACTTTGAGAGGTTTTCTATTCTCTTAGCTTTTCAGCATGGGTTCCACTCAAACTTCCGTTCAGAAACTCTTTTGGTTTCTCTCCTTTCAAAGATCCAACTATTACATTCATGCAAGAAGCATGCTATTTGCTTCAGTTCGATTTGTCTGCAGCTTTTGATGTTGTTAACCATGATGTTCTGCATTACTTGCTTTCAGAGATTGGTCTCGATCAGACTGTCTTGGAATGGTTCTCAAAATTTCTATCCCTATTCTGTTAATATTGAAGGATCTCATTTCAAATTCGTGGAGAACCCTCTGTGGTGTTCCTCAGGGTTCTCCTCTTTCACCAATTTTATTCAACATTTACATGAGTACACTGAAATATTATGACTTGAATATTCGAGAAACCTTACTGATGTATGCCGATGACATGTTTATACTACTTGAGGTTGATCCTAATCTTGTTAATTTGACATCTAATATTAACCATTGTATTGTCAAACTACAGTCCTGGGCAGCGACGGTCCAGATGAAATGCCGCCAAGACAAAACTTTCATGGTTAGGTCCAAAATTAGATTCCCTTCCTTCTGTTGTGACCTTAGACTCACTTAGGAGAATCTTTGAAAATTGAGTTTTCCTTGTCAATACTAGGCATTGTCATTGATTCTTCACTCAAATTCAAGGATCAAATAATCTAGCTTGTTAGAAAGTGTTTTTTCAGGCTCCACAATCTTGAGAAGAGTGAGAGCGCTTTTTCATCAACAGCATTTTTCTGTTCTGGTTCAATCAATTATTCTTTCTCGACTGGACTACTGCAACGCTATGTACTTAGGTTTATCCAAGGTCAGCTTGCAGAGACTCCAGCTGATACAGAATGGTGGAATGAAACGGCAATGGTGGAATAGAAATCTCTAATGTAATGTAATACTGCTGCTAGGCTTATTTTTGGCAAGTGTAAATTTGACCATGTGTCCCCACTACTTAAAGAATTACATTGGCTTCCAGTCCATCTTAGAATCCACTTTATTAAGCAGTGACAACAGCAGGTACAACAATAGTAGAAAACATGGTTTACAATATCAACCAACAACCGTGGAGGACTGGACTCTGATGTCCTCCACGATCAGAAGTAACACCCCAACCCCACAGAAAGAATCCCACACACCCCCTTCCCCTCCCACCCCACCAAGAGAAACGGAACAACTCCAAACAGGGAAAGACCAATATCAAACAGGTAAACTCAATTATAGGTGGAGTCTATTCAGGATACGGCTACGACTCTCAGGGGACCAAGTGTTTAAATGCATTTGTATTGCATTTAAGATCTTATTTGGCATTTTCACTACTCTCGTTCCTTTGTACTGGAATGTGTGCAGATCTCATCTTGCCAGAAGCTTTCAAAGACTGAAACTCTACTTTCCTTCCCTTAGGGGTAAAAATAATCTATCAGGAGATTTAGTTGCTCTTTCGCTTTCAAGTTGACAGAGCTCTGGAACAATTTGCTGCTTTCATTGAGAAGTTTTGGCCCCTTCTTATCTTTCCAAAAAGCACTGAAGACTTTTTTTTTGTTTGCCAAACATTTTGGAAACTAGTTATGTCGTTTCTCTAATTTAGGCTATTGCTCTGTTTTCATTCTGTATCATGTTTTACTTAGGGCTCCTTTTACAAAGGCGCGTTAGCGGGTTTAAGGCGTGTGACTTTTCATCACGCGCTAACCCCCGTGCTAACTGGAAAACTACCGCCTGCTCAAGAGAAGGCGGTAGCGGCTAGCGCGGCCGGCGGTTTAGAGCGCTCTATATCGCTCGTTAAACCGCCAGGTCGCCTTCGTAAAAGGAGCCCTTAGTGTTAATCGAGTCGAGCTCCATTTTGGTCGATGACCCGGTCTATAAAACCAAGTTTTAGTTTAGTTTGTCTAAAAGAACAAAACGTTTCATAAGATAAATAGGTGCAATATCAAACTGTTTTATAGCACAAGCAGCCAAATTTGAATATTATTCCGGCTTAAAGCGGTAATTAGTATAATTTCTTATAATACGGTGTAATATGTTGAGTCTTTTTATTGTTTGTGTTCTCTTCTGTATTTACATGGAGACCCTTTGTCACTCTTTACATTGAAGCATCCTCGATCCGCCCATGACCCATCCACTTCTAAGCTCCTTTTTTGACTCTTATCTAAAATTTAGGTGCAAATTCGGCATCTAAATTTATAGACATGGCTTGCAATTCATTCTGATTAGTGCCAATACAGAAATTTCTTTTTTGGGGGGGAGTAGGGAGAGGCAGCCTGTATTTATATACCACTTATAGCTTAAGTGGGTTATATGCAGGTACTCAAGCATTTTTCTCTTTCTGTCCTGGTGGGCTCATACTCTATAATGCAGTATTTTTCAACCATTTTACATCTATGGACCGGCAGAAATAAAAGAATTAGGCTGTGGACCGGCTTCGGTCCGTGGACCGGAGGTTGAAGAACACTGGGCTAAGTTGTGGGCAAAACCCCGGCCATCTCTACTCAATCTCCACCCCAAACCCCGCCCCCATAATAGTACTAATTGTAACACTATTTTTTTCCATTCATTTTCAAAGATATACAATATAATCTGAATTTTTTCATTAATATTAAACATTATTGTCAATATTAATAATTGATGGAAAGGGGTTGGGTATAGCTATGATTCTGTAATATTATTGTTTGAGATAGTGTATTCTTTGTAATATTTTGTTACTTTCAATCAAATGTATTACACTATTGTAACTAAATAAAATAATAAAATATTAAAAAAACAACAACACATACTGGTTAACCACAAAATTAAACTACACAAAGCACACTGACAGCAGATGTAAATTCTCAAACTTGACTTAATTCAATCACTAAATTCAAAAATAAAATCATTCCCCCCTATCTTTGTTGTCTCCCTCCCTCCATGCTATGCCTTATCTTCTGGCCTGCTCCCGCCTGGCCATTTTATGCCGCCCTGGTATTATCTTCTGGCCGGCTCCCTCTTCCTCACTGATGCAGTGCACAAAGCTGCGGGCAGCGGCTCCTTGCGCGTCCCGCGCCTCATCTGGAAGCCTTCCCTCTGACGTTGCGACATCAGAGAGAAGGCTTTCGGTTCAGGCGCAGGACGCACGAAGGAGCCACTGCCCGTGGCTTTGTGCACTGCATCAGTGAGGAAGAGGGAGCTGGCTCAAAGATAACGCCGCATCGCTCACACCGTGGACCAGCGGTTGAAGAACACTGTTTTGGGCCTGATGCACATGCTGGCCCTGTGAACTGGCAGGAAATTTCTGTGGACCGGCACCGGTCCACGGACCGGTGGTTGAAGAACACTGCTCTAATGTACCTAGGGCAGTGGGGGATTATGTGACTTGCCCAGGGTCAGAGGTCAGTGTGATATTTAAACAAATAATTGCTTGTTGTGTCACCAGTTATTGGCACTAAGTAGCTTGTTATTCAATTGAATTCTGCGCTTAAATTGGGTGCGTGCCCAAATTTGCGCCTGCAGTTTTTTGCGCTTTTTATAGAATTAAGGGGCGAGTGTCAATTCTATAATGGCAGTTCCACGTGGAATACTAGCATTTTAAGGGCTCCTTTTACTAAACGGCGCTAGAGGTTATTAGCGCAAGCTGGCAAGGTAAATGCGCCAACGCTAAAATGCTGCCTGCGCTAAAAACGCTGACGCAGCTTAGTAAAAGGAGCCCATAATGTAAACCGAATCGAGCCCCAAATTTTGAGGATGACTCGGTATGTAAACTTAAAGATTGTATTGGATTGAAAAGTAAGCAAGGATCAATAAAGTGACTACTTTGGTACATGGCCAGCCATAAAACCCCAAACCATAAGATATTGACTACGTCGTTGCCGTATTCACCACCTTTGGGTTTATTTAACGACCCGGTAGGGCTGCAAAATCATTACAAGAAAAAGCAGTTTTACAATTTCCTAAGGCTGAGGCTGTACCATATTTGATTACAGTATAGAAATAATTTACTAAGTAATTGTGATTACAGTTTTCTGGACTGTGGATGGTCTTTGCAACACATAACACCCATTTTGGAATTCTGAAGTTTTATCAGTCGGAGAATAATTATTTGCTTGCCACAACCTGCTGCTTAATAACCTGCTTTTGCATTTCTAGCTGGCAGGTACTAGTTATGTCATAAAAAGCTATATTAAAACATCAGGTATTCAGATTGTATTTTAAAAACGAGGAGGCAAACAAAAACTATACCATTACCAGTAGTAAGCAGCATTGTTCTCCTTCACTCTTACCCCCCCCCCCCCCCCCCACACACACACACACACATACACTGAGATCACTGGAAGGCTCTTCATACCTCTTCTCGCGGTTTTGGTGCCTGGCTGGTGCAGGACCTTGAGCACTTATGCATGCTCAAAGCCTTGAATATCAGTCAAAGCCCTGCACGGACCCAGGCCAGAACTGGGAGAAGTGGGATCTGATCATTGCGGCAGTGGCATAGCCAGACAGCCAATTTTGGGGAGGCCTGTGCCCAAAGTGGGCAGGCATAAAGTTTTCTGTGCAGCAGCCTCTCTCTTTCCCTCCCTTCCCATCCCTCCCCCACCCAGGCAGCATTTATTCTTACACGTTTTTCCTCCAGATCCTTTTTTCTGCTGGCCATACCTCTTCCTAGGCGCCCTAGCATCCTTCTAGCTTTTGCCGTCATCTTTTGCACTTACAGAGCAAACTCTGCATTTTTGATTTGCTGGTTCTGAGTTCTGCATTGAACCCAAAACTTTCTGCAATGTGTTTAGCATTTAAATAAGCATGCAAACTAGGCCTAAGGCTCCTCCACGTCATCATAGCCAACATGGAAAGCATAATTAGCCAGGCAGAGTTTAGTTTAGTTTATTAGGTTTTTATATACCGCTTATCAAGATTATCTAAGCGGTTTTGCAATCTTTCCTTATCTGTCCCAGTGGGCTCACAATCTATCTAACATACCTGGGGCTTTGGAGGACTAAGTGACTTGCTCAGGGTCACAAGGAGCACCTCGGGGTTTGAACTCACAAGCCCAGGATGCTGAGGCTGTAGTTCCAACCATTGCGCCACAGAGAACATGCACCGAGTTCTGTTAAGACTTTGGTAAGTAGTTGAGTTTTCAAAGTATCCCTAACGAATATGCATGAGAGAGATTTGCATAATGACAAAGGGATAAATTTGTCCCTGTCCCCACAGTTACT
Source organism: Geotrypetes seraphini (assembly GCF_902459505.1). NCBI lineage: Eukaryota > Metazoa > Chordata > Amphibia > Gymnophiona > Dermophiidae > Geotrypetes > Geotrypetes seraphini. Next base: position 20,449,190 of record NC_047088.1, read on the forward strand.
CAATTTCCCTGTCCCTGTCCCATTCCTGTAAGCTCCGCCTTAACCATACAAGGGCACAACAAAAAAATCCCCGTCTAAGTCCCTTTTTGACCTAAGGCACCAGGTGCCCAAAGTAGGCAGCAGAGAAATGTCCATTCTCGAAAAAAAACATCCAAAATGTGATTTTTATCGAGAATGGCCTACCAGTACGTTCAGGTGTTTAATCGCCCAGATCGCCAATATGTCTACCTTTAAGCCCTATTCCCTTAGGTGCCAGTGCCAGGCCTCTTCCAGTACATCCTAGGGAAGGGGCCTATAGCCTCGATTAGTCCAGGCACCTAGAGAGGAATCGGGGATCTCCCTGCCGTCAGCTGATCAAAGCAGGGTCATCCCCGATCCGCTGAACTGGCAGGGCTCCCCAAAGTCGCGGATTAGAAACATAGAAACATAGAATATGACAGCAGAAAAGGGCTGTAGCCCATCAAGTCTGCCCACGCTAATGACCCACCCCCAGACTTCACCCGGCTAGAGATCCCATATACATATCCCATTTCTTTTTAAAATCGAGCACGCTGCTGGCGTTAATCACCTGCAAAGGAAGTTCATTCCAATGATCGACTACCCTTTCGGTGAAGAAATACTTCCTGGCGTCGCCATGAAATTGCCCGCCTTTGATTTTCAGCGGATGACCTCTTGTGGTCGAAGGTCCTTTGAGAAAGAAGATATCGTCTTCCACCTCGATGCGGCCCCTGATATATTTAAACGTCTCAATCATGTCCCCCCTCTCTCTACGTTCCTCGAGCGAGTATAGTTGGAGTTTATTCAGTCTTTCCTCATATGGGAGGTTCTTGAGTCCCGAGACCATCCTGGTGGTCATTCGTTGAACCGACTCGATTCTCCGCACATCTTTTTGATAATGTGGTCTCCAGAATTGAACACAATATTCAAGATGAGGTCTCACCATGGATCTGTACAGGGGCATTATGACCTCGGGGCTCCGGCTGACGAAACCTCTACGGATTGGGGGAGTCCTGCCAGCTCAGCTGATTTGGGGATTCTTCTGCCACAATCAGCTGATGGCAGGCTGTAGACTATTGCCAGATCCGCCAGCGAAGACAGGCGCCCTATAGGTAGGCCATTTCTGGCGCCTATCTTTGTGTGAACAGCACCTAAGTAGGCACTTCCCGGCATTGCCCATGCTTATTTTGGCATTCAGTGGCCTAAAACACCTACGACGACACTATTTCAACGCCTTTTATTTGGCTGTTGGAAGGTGCCTCAACTTGCTGGGGTTTTTTTGCTGTTTCTAATGGTGTTTTTCAATTCATTTAGATGTCGGTAGGACATCTACCGGCACCTAAGTATAGGCACCGTTTTTTAGAATTTCCCCCTTAGCGCACGGGGCTGCGGTAGAAACCTCTACTGCAGTTTAGTAAAAGGAGTCCTTTATTTTTGCTTTTTCCTTGAAATTATTTAATATTATATTTTTATAAAGGACTTATCTGGTCTTTATTGAAACTGTCAGCTGGGGACCACTTTTTGTGTTGGCTGCATACTTTTGCGCTTGTTTTTAGATCTCTCGTCTTTGAGTTCTAACGAGTTGACGCACACGTTTCTTATTTATTCTATTACTTCTCAGATTCAAAGGTAAACATCAGTAAGATGAAAAGCTTTTACTTTTTTACCGTTTTATGACTGACAAATTGAAATAAATTCAAGCTATTGCAGGAAACCTCTGAGTGCCTGAAACAGACTGCCTGAGTCAGGACGTCAAACTCCGCCTTTGGCAGTATTCAAATCTAGGCTAAAAGCCCACTTTTTCAAGGCTGCTCTCAACTCCTGACTCTTACTTGTAAAGTTCCCATGCCTGTTTTATCATTCCCTCGGTGTTGAGTTCCCTGACCCCTATTTGTCTGTTTTGATTAGATTGTAAGCTCTATAGAGCAGGGATTGTGTCTTACAAGTTTAATGTTCAGCACTGTGTACATCTGGCAATGCTATAGAAATTATATGCAGTAGTAGTAGACTACAAGTGAATCTAAGATCATAAGAGCATCAGAATAGCCTTACTGGGTCAGACCAAAGGTCCATCAAGCCCAGTAGCCTGTTCTAAAAGTGGCCAATCCAGGTCCCTAGTACCTGGCCAAAGCCCAAAGAGTAACAACATTCCATTCAGAATCTCAAAGAATAGCAAGATTCGGGAATCCCAAAGAGTAACAAAAGATTCTGGAATCTCAAAGAGTAACAACATTCCATTCAGAATCTCAAAGAATAGCAAGATTCTGGAATCCCAAAGAGTAACAAAAGATTCCGGAACCTCAAAGAGTAACAACATTCCATTCAGAATCTCAAAGAATAGCAAGATTCTGGAATCCCAAAGAGTAACAAAAGATTCCGGAACCCCAAAGAGTAGCAACATTCCATTCAGAATCTCAAAGAATAGCAAGATTCTGGAATCCCAAAGAGTAACAAAAGATTCCGGAACCCCAAAGAGTAGCAACATTCCATTCAGAATCTCAAAGAATAGCAAGATTCGGGAATCTCAAAGAGTAACAAAAGATTCTGGAACCTCAAAGAGTAACAACATTCCATTCAGAATCTCAAAGAATAGCAAAATTCTGGAATCCCAAAGAGTAACAACATTCCATTCAGAATCTCAAAGAATAGCAAGATTCTGGAATCCCAAAGAGTAACAAAAGATTCCGGAACCCCAAAGAGTAGCAACATTCCACGCTACCGATTTAGGGCAAGCAGTGGCTTCCCCCATGTCTTTCTCAATAACAGACTATGGACTTTTCCTCCAGGAACTTGTCCAAACCTTTCTTAAAACCAGCTACGCTCTCCGCTCTTACTGCATCCTCTGGCAACACGTTCCAGAGCTTAACTATTCTCTGAGTGAAAAAATATTTCCTCCTATTGGTTTTAAAAGAATTTCCCTGTAACTTCATCGAGTGTCCTCTAATCTTTGTCATTTTTGACGGAGGAAAAACTCAATCCACTTGTACCCGTTCTACTCCACTCGGGATTTTGTAGACTTCAGTAATACAGTATGTCTCCTCAGTATGATTACCTTCAACCTATTATAACCACCTCCCCCCCCTCCAGAAAAGAGCCATTAAGCTGCAGTTCAGAACTGTATAACTTCTATGAACATCCCCTCTCAGGATTATCAAAGACAGTTGTCACAGGGATATTACACAGCGCAGAGAAAAGAGGCCATATTAATAGACATCCCAGGGAAAGAGATCACGTTATCTTTGAAAAAGACATCCAAAAAGGGGGCAACTTTGTGGTAGACAGCTGTTTTTACAGTTGCGCCTAGTTGGGAATAATTGAACTTCATCTGTATCCTGCAAAATGTTCCAGTAACAACTCGCCTTATACTTCACATACTGCCAAAGACATATGGTCTGAACTTATGATCCCTTGAAAAGAATAAACTTGGAAAATTAGCTGCAAGAGTTATGATCTGTAGCTAATGAGCTGGGTAGACAACTGCCAGACAGTGCTGCTTCACCACGGTGTCTAAGAGCGCACATTCTGAATTCTGAGTAATTCAGGAACCCTATCTGAGAAATTCGGGGGTGTAAAGCTCAGATATATCTTTGGAAAATAACATTTAGCTTTGGAATACAGTAAAACCTTGGATTGCAAGACAAGCAAAACATTTGATTAAATTTTGACTTGAAATACAAGGAAAGTCTTGCAATACAAGTACATACAGTATACACACATCACAACTGAGCCGATGGTTCTTCTCTCTCAAACTCTCTCACTCACACTCTCTCTTGTACTCTCTCGTACTCTCTCTTGTACTCTCTCACTCACACTCTCGTATTCTCTCACTCATACTCTCTCACTCACACTCTCACACTCTCTCATTCACACTCTCTCACACACTCTCGTACTCTCTCACTCACACTCACCCACTCTCTCACTTACTCACACTCTCACTCACACTCACTCACTCTCTCACTCACTGTCTCACTCACATTTTCACTCACACTCTCACTTTCACTCACACTCTCTCACTCACACTCACACTATCACACATTCTCATACTCTCACTCACACTCTCTCTCTCACACTCTCATTCACTCACACTCACTCACTCTCTCACTCACACTCTCTCGTACTCTCTCACTCACACTCACACTCTCTCTCACTCACATTCTCTCACACATTCTCGTACTCTCACTCACACACTCTTTCACTCTCACTTACACTCTCTCACTCACACTCTCTCTCTGACACTGCAAGGACTATTCTAAAAAAGCAAAGTCTTCAATTCGAGTGCATACAATATACACACATCACAACTGAGCCGATGGTTCTTCTCTCTCTGACGCTGCAGGAGTGTAGTGACGGTTCTAAGTGAGCGAGGTCTTGCAATACAAGTATGTATAGTATTTTGTATTAAATTTTTTGGGTTGTAGAACGAATCGTCTTGAGTTTCCATTATTCCCTATGAGGAAATTTGCTTTGCTATACGAGTGCTTTGGATTACAAGCATGCTTCTGGAACGAATTATGCTTGCAAACCAAGGTTTGACTGTATATGCAATCTGAAAACCATGATTTATGGACATTTAGCCAATTTGTGGTTTATTTTAATTGTCTCTAAAGATCTTTCTGTGATGGAAAATGCTTATCAGAAAGGCATTTAGACTCCTGAGCTGAAAACATGTGTGGGACTGTCCCAATCAGGTCCGTGAACCCACTATTTACAAAGTCACACTGCAGACTTCCGAGCATACCCTGAAGAAAGCCACAGCATGGTGGCTGAAACGTTGGTTTCTACCTGACAAAGACGCAGTGAGACCTGGAAACCTGCAACAAGACTTCAGGCCAGTCCCTTTTTTAAGAACATAACCATCTAGCCAGTATCCTCGTTCCAACAATAGCCAGTTCAGGTCATAAGCACCTGGCAGATTCCCTAAAAGCAGCAAGATTCCATGCCACTTAGCCTCAAATATGCTGAGTGAAAAAAAGTTCTCCTTGCACACAATACTCAAGGTGTGGTCTCACCATGGAGCAATATACAAGCATTATAATATATATATATTTGTTTTATTCTGTATTGCTTTCATAGTACTGTATGTATGCTGCTGCAAGTTAACCTCATCCATAGATCAAGGGGAAATTTTAGACCCTCCCCTTCAGCCCTCAACTGGGACAGCACTGCTCTCCCAATCTTCCCTCCAACACACCCTGCAGTTAGCACTCTTCTCTTTCCCTTATCTCTCCCCATCACCCCGTGGCAATGATCCTCTCTCTCTCCCTCCCTGCCAGCACCTTACTAGCTTTGGCTGCAAGCAGCCAGTGATCCCCCGAGGCAAGGATAGAGATGGGTTCGGGACTGGCCTTGAAGGATTGCTAGATGCTTGCAGCCAAAGCTAGTAAGGTACTGGAAGGGGTGTTGGAGGGAGAGAGAGAGAGGATTGCTAGCTGCCGCTGGGTAGAGGAGGGAAGCAGAGGATTGGCATGGCTCGTGTGCATAAGTCAACCCACGGGGTTTTTAGGGCTTTTTTTTTTTTTAACCCTAAATTTCTTGACTTATAGTCAAGTATTTACGGTAATTTCTAGCATTCTGTTTGCCTTTTTCTCCACGGCCACACACACTGCAGAAGATTTCAACACGTTGCCCGCAATGACACCTAACTCCTTTTTACAACCTAGCATGATGTAGATATAATTTGGGGTATTCTTCCCAGTGTGCAACACTTTGCACTTGACCATATTAAACTTCATCCGCCATTTCAGTGCCTGGCCTAGCCTCCCCAAGGTCCTATTGTAATTTCATGCAATCCATAACCAATATAATAACTTCAGGCAGTTTTGTGTCATCTGAACTCATCATTCCCATTTCTAGATCATTTATAAATATGTCCCAGCACGTAGTTGAAGGGGTAGAAACCTGAGGCAGGTTGAATAATGCCAAGCATCAACCTTTGGGTCAACGCATTGCAATGTACTCGTGTTTAGGCAGCCATTATTTGGCTGCATTGTTTACCGTTTGAGCTCTATGGAGTGAAAATGGATGGTAGGAATGAAGTAAAATGAACGTGTCCAGCCTGATGATATAACTGACTCGTCGTTTACTTTTGGTTCAGAACTTCTTGCTAGAACAAGGGTGCGCAACTGTCACTGAAGGCTACCAGTGAGGTTAGTTTTCAGAATAACTGTGACATGCAGATTAACGTTTCTTCAACCAAATATATGCAAATATTTTAAGCCAAGGCAATAAAGTAGACCTATTTGCTGCTAACAAAAACTGGATTTGCTCTCCTCCACTTCCATAATATTCAACATACACAAGAACAGGGCTGCCCAAGCCCAGTCCTCGAGATCTACTGGCAGGCCAGATTTTCAGGATATCCACAATGAATATGCATGAGAGAGAGATTTGCATACCAAGAAGGCAGTGCAGGCAAATCTTTCTCATGCATATTCATTGTGGGTATCCTGAAAACCTGGCCTGTCAGTAGATCTCGAGGACCGGACTTGGGCAGCCCCCGCACAAGAATATAATTCAGAATTCTTGAAGTGTAATGTTCTGTGTGGAAAACCAGTTACAAGATTATTATTTCCATATGCTGAGAGGCTGGATAAACTGGGGCTCTTCTCTCTGGAAAAGAGGAGGCTCAGGGGGGATATGATAGAGACCTTCAAAATACTTAGGGGCATAGAGAGGGTGGACAGGGACAGGTTCTTCAGACTAAAAGGGACGACAGGTACGAGGGGGCACTCAGAGAAACTGAAGGGAGATAGGTTCAAATCAAATGCAAGGAAGTTTTTCTTCACCCAAAGGGTCGTGGACACATGGAATGCGCTCCCGGAGGAAGTGATCCGGCAGAGTACAGTACAGGGATTCAAACAGGGATTGGACAGATTCCTGAGGGAAAAGGGGATCGTGGGGTACTGAGGGAGGTGCTGGGATGTTGCATTAAGTATAGACAGCTCACCAGGTCGTGCAGGTGCAAGGCCGGAGGGTTAGGACATTGATGGGAAGATAGGACTTCGATGAGAAACCTAGGGGGCAAGGGGGCCCCTTCTGGTGATTAAGGCAGGTCATGGCCTGTTGGGCCGCCGCGGGGGCGGACTGCTGGGCGGGATGGACCTCTGGTCTGACCCGGCAGAGGCACTGCTTATGTTCTTATGTTCTTATATTTTTACCATCTATTTATCACCTGGGATAATATTTGACTTCTGTGTTTAACCCTTTCAGGACCATAAGGATCGTAGGCCAATTTTTGTGGTTTTGACGACATTTTTATGGTAAAAAGGGCTTGCAGATGCCAAAAAATTGATTTTTTTTGTGAAATATCATTATTTTTTTTTTAAAAAAATCACACTTCTGGCTTATGGACAGTGTGGCAAGTGAATCTTCTCGTCAATCTGGCAACGACGCTAATGAATGAATGTCGGAACCAGTTTGTTTACATAAAGGCAGTATCCTATGGAATCCGTACATATCAAATTTAGAACTGTAGACTATCCCAATCAAAATTTATAGGATTTTAAAGTTATGGGACAAATATGTCCCTTGGTCCTGAAAGGGCTACAGGGTCACTTTGCAGATTCATGGTTCTGTGAATAAGTATAGTCTCCTTGAGCCTGTTTAAAAAAAAAAAAAAGGTCATTGTTCACCGGTTTCAAGGTGGGCTCTGGCCTCCCAGTTGCCCTGGAGGAAAAGCATGATTTTGTTTCTGAATTCGGTTTACTAGTAATCTCACATAAAACTAGGCTCAGGTGATTTGTAAATCTTTGCAAAGCTGTGGAGGGGAAGAGTTTGCATATGAAGATACAGGATGAGACAACACCCCAGGCAAAAAAATGAAAGTTATGCAAAATTAAGCAACATCAATTGCTATAATTGTCTGACTAGTATTCGGAATACTTCGGAGAGCAATTGCGTCTGGTCACGTGCAGTCTGTCATGAAGGTTCTGTTTTCAGCGCAGTAGCTCAACACTCCCTTTGCCATTATAATGTACAAATAAAATCTTGTGTTGCAGTGAGTTAAAATTCTTTAGCAAAGGAATCTTAAGTAGCTCAGAATAGAGAACGATACGGGGACAAATTTGTTCCCATCCCTGCAGGAACTCAATTTCCCCGTCCGGCCCCGTAAATTTTCTCACTGTCCCATTCCTTTAAGCTCTGCCTTAACCGCACAAGCCTGGAACACTTATGATTTTAAAGTGTTTGAGGCTTGTGCAGATGAGGATGGAGCTTAGGCATTGGTGGAATGAGGCATTATGACATCACAAGCTGAGCTCTAGAATGTTGCTACTTAGGATTTTAAAGCGTTTGAGGCTTGTGCAGATGAGGACGGAGCTTAGGCATTGGTGGAATGAGGCATTATGACATCACAATCTGAGCTCTAGAATGTTGCTACTTAGGATTTTAAAGCGTTTCGAGGCTTGTGCAGATGAGGAAGGAGCTTAGGCATTGGTGGAATGAGGCATTATGACATCACAATCTGAGCTCTAGAATGTTGCTACTTATGATTTTAAAGTGTTTGAGGCTTGTGCAGATGAGGACGGAGGCGGAGCTTAGGCACTGGTGGAATGAGGCATTATGACATCACAATCTAAGCTCTAGAATGTTGCTACTTAGGATTTCAAAGTGTTTGAGGCTTGTGCAGATGAGGGCGGGGCTTGCAGGAATGAGACAGCTGTCACTCGCCAGGATGGGACGTGAAAATGAATTCCCGCAGGGACGGGGAAAAGTTTGTCCCAATGTCATTCTCTAGCACAGAGTAAACATTTTTGTATGATTTTTGTCTGGTATGTTTATTTCTCTGTGGCCTCCTCCGTCTCTACTGTCCCCATGTATGACTTTTTCCCTCTCATCTGACCTTCAGTATTCTCTCTCCCCCCTCCTCATCTCACTTTCCCTCTATTACCCTACACATATCCCCTTAACTCCTTCCTTAGCTTGTGTCTCCTCCACAGTTTCTCCTTCAGACTCTGTCCCAGTCTCTCCCCCCCCCCCCAACACACACACCTACACACACACCATCCTCTTTTTTAAAGACTGGAATGTAAAAAGGTTTTGACTAGTAAAACAGGAATGAATCATGGTCCATCAAGGAGCCTTGTGTAAACATTCTGATTTTCTTTTTCCCAATGTGACTTTTTTTTTTCTGGAAATCTACTTTAGAACACTTCAGCAGTCAAAATAAAGTTCAGCTTTTGGTGCCTATCATTGATTTACATCTAAATAAAAGGATCCAACTGTGAGCAATCCGCGAGACCTTCCAGCCAATTTTCAGCTGTTCCAGGCATACGGTGCTTATAGTTCTTATTTTTTTTTTTTTTTTAATTTCTTTATTGATATTTTGAACTTGACAATGTATTTAAAAAAAAAAAAAATAAACCCCAACAACAAAACTTTCTCCATGGGCCTTTGGTAAGTTTTTGGGATCTTCCTTTGGACTGGAAAATAAAAAAAAAACCAGTACTACTAACAACGTGAAGTTCTCTCTATGTTCCTGAAGGACCACGTTGGCAAAGCCATCCCTGCGGGTTTCTTTCTGACGAATCTTCCTTCACTAAAGTTATTACTACAACTACTATTTATTATTTCTAGAGCGCTGAAAGGTGTACGCAGCGCTGTCCGTTTTAACATACCGTGAAAATCTTCCTCTTGACTCACCCAGTGCCTTAAAGTCATTCACCCAGAAATGCCACCCAGTCAACGCACTTACGCCACCTAATCTCACCAGATGCTACTTAGTGCATATGTTTTAGTGTCATGTCTATATTGTAATTTATGTAAATTATGTCACCTCTGTCCTGTCTCGATTATTATGGATGTACTTTGTAACCCGTTCTGGGCTCCTTTGGGAGGCCGGGCTAAAACATTGAATAAATAAACAGTTCCTGCTCAGAAGAGCTTACAATCTAATTTAGACAGGACATTTCAGGGTTGGGGAAATAATGGTAGAGGAAATGATACAGTGGGTCTAGGTAGCTGACAGCAGTGAGTGGGAGTTAAGAGTTGAAAGCAGTTTCAAAGAAGTGGGCCTTTAGCTTGGATTTGAACGCTGCTAGGGATGGAGCACGACGTATTGATTCAGGCAGCCTGTTCCAGGCATACGGTGCGGCAAGAAAGAAGGGACGGAGTCTGGAGTTGGCAGTGGAAGAGAAGGGTACAGATAAGAGGGGCTTGCCCGATGAATGGAGATCATGGGGAGGAGCATAGGGGGAGATAAGTGAGGAGAGATATTGGGGGAGCTTCAGAGTGAATGCACTTGTAAGTCAGCAAGAGGAGTTTAAACTATTCGGAAATGGATGGGGAGCCAATGAAGTGACTTGAGAGGGGTAATGTGAGAATAGCGACTCTCACGGAATATGAGTTGTGTATTGGGAAAGTATAGAACATTATCAAACGCTAAAATTTGAGGTAACCGGTGGAAGCAGGACCGCTTTAACCACCTATGGGGCCCTGAGCAAAGGTAAAGCCATCCATCATTCTCTGTGTTTCTCCATTGTGTCTACCTAACGCTGGTCTCTTGATTTTTCTTTTTTGTCGTTTAAAAATGGGATAAATGTATTTAATAGGCAATTTAAAGGGCAGTTTGATAACAGAATGCTTCCATTGTGAGCCCTAATGCCACACAGTAAGGCCCCGATTTTGTAAACGGTACCTAAAACATAGGCCAGACTCCGCCCAATCTCCGCCCCAGACCCCGCCCCATAATAGTACTAATTGTAACACCATTTTTTCCATTCATTTTTCATATATACACACAGTATAATCTTATCAACAACACATAATGGTTAACCACAAAATTACACTACACAAAGCACACTGAATGCTTCTCAATATTCATTCCTACCAGAACACAGATAACTCCGTGCAAATATGGGACCAAAAACTGACGTTCGATGTCGGAGAGAAGGTTCCGGTTCAGGTGCAGGACGCGTGCAGGAGCCACTGCCGGAGGCTTTCTGCCCTGCAGCACTGAGGAAGATGGAGCCGGCCCCAAAAACACCACATCGATTGCACTGCGGACCGGCGGCTGAAGAACACTGTCTCGGGCCCGATGCACTGTGGACTGGCAGGAAATTTCTGCGGACCGGTGCATACCAAAGGATTAATTCAGCCTTGATAAGGAGCACTAGTGGATGAAACTTTGTTTGCATCCTTTGTGCCTCCTCCATTTCTTCGGTGTCTAAAAGTCAAAACAGACCAGTTGGAATCTGCGCTCTTCCCTGTCACTTTCGATGAGAATCTGTTAACCATGAAAATTAGTTTGCAGGCTGATCCCGCTCTCTTCTTTTTTTATTTTTTTAATCTAAAGTAAATTGAAAGAATTTGAGCCAGATAAGATAGATGGCGGTCTGACAGGGCTCTGCATTTTTTCCTGGCAGACAGGTGTCCAGCAATATGGAAAAACAATCCTGCATGTACTAAAAATGTCGGTGTACGGTGATTTAAGGTCAGATACTTCACTGTAAATGTAGGATTACCTCTGGCAGTTCATCCTGATTTCTCAAGCACTTGTAATTTCATGTACAAATCAAGATCCAGCTTTCATGTGGAAGTCCTGTGATCGTGATTAAGATAAATACACTTGTTTCAGTAAATCACAGGCTGTTCGTAGTGTTCCAACAGCAGCGGTGTGTCCTAATTTGACCAAAACAATTGAGCAACCTCAAGATATGGTAGCTATGTAGTGCCTTGATTTCTGAGCTTATAATAGAGATATTTTTGCATTAGAGGAAGGGGTGATAAGAATACCCCAGAGAACTGTGGCTCTGGAATTGACAAATAGTGTTGTGTCTTGGCTGAGGAAACTGAAGGGAATGGGTCACTTGCAACATTTAGCTGGTAAGAACAAAAAAATTGCTGGAACTATTTTAGGGACCCAGAGTCTCCGAAACCGGGCTGGTAGAACGTGACTTTGGCAGTGGGTCCTTGTGCCCCGCCATCGTTTTCAACCTCGGACTATGTCTGCAAGCTAAGTCTGCTATTATTTTCACCTGGGAGTCGGCTGGGGGACTTTCAGAGTATCTTACACTAGAAACATAGAAACATAGAAAATGACGGCAGAAAAGGGCTATAGCCCATCAAGTCTGCCCACTCTATTAACCCTCCCTAACTACCCTCCTAGAGATCACACTCAGGTGGCGATACCTTTACACTTCCCTCGTAGAGATCCGACGTGGGCATCCCACTTATTCTTGAAATCAGGCACGCTGTTGGCCATGATCACCTGCTCTGGGAGCTTGTTCCAATGGTCAACCACTCTCTCTGTGAAGAAATACTTCCTGGTGTCGCCATGAAATTTCCCGCTCCTGAGTTTCAGCGGATGCCCTCTTGTGGCTGAGGTTCCTTTAAGAAAGAAAATATCATCTTCCACCTCTACACGACTAGTGATATACTTAAATGTCTCGATCATGTCCCCCCTTTCCCTGTGTTCTTCGAGAGAGTATAGCCGCAATCTGTTCAGCCTTTCCTCGTACGTGAGATCCTTGAGCCCCAAAACCATCCGAGTGGCCATTCTCTGAACTTTAGCACTGTGAGATTGTGATTTATTATTATCACTTATTTTTTTCACTGATTTGTTTGATTTGAGCACACGGGAGGGACCCGATGATGGTGTGCAGGTGGAGGTTATTATACCTTCACCAGAATATGTGAGCGCTGGAGAATTTTCTCCTTTCGCTTAGCTTTCACACTGAGGATCCCCCCTTCACAGGTTATATGTTATCATTGTAAGTTTAGTGCGTTAGACAAAGTGGGCTACTTTGAAAGTCTATTAGACTTTTGCTGCTGTTTGTGGGAACTATTTTATTTGCAGAATATTAAATAAGCTTGAACTGTGGACAAAGCATGAAGTCACTACTTTCTTTTAGCTCATATGCTGTCATTACAATATAACGGAATATAAATATGCACACATAATTTGTGGGGACAGAACAAATCGACTGGACTTTGGGATGCTTCATAGGCAGTTGTGCAATAGTGACACCAAGAGGCTGGACTTAGAATGCACACTAACTGGGTTTCTCATCTTCTGACAGCCCCTGCAACAATGGCTGGGTGCCCTAGGAATGGGGGGGGGAGAGGAGGGGGTTGTATTAAACAGTGCTGGAACCACACCTGCCGCCGAGGTACAAGTGAAGACTCACAGCTCCTGGTTCCTGTTGAACTGGAAGTGTAAATGAGGGGGAGAAAACTGCCAGATTGTAAAACCAAATGACAAGTTCAGAAGTAATCTGCCCGTGATAGGTGTGTGTTGATTAGGCAACGTAACAGTTTTCTTTGCCTCAAGGCTAAAAAGTTCAGTGACCTAGATTGTTCTGAGTGGGTGGCTGAAGAGGATTATTTTTTGCCAGGATTGGGAAGGAAGCCATCTTCTCTAAGAATGTTTTGTTCCAAAAGTCAGTAGGTTTCTCACTTGGCTCACCTGGCTATGATTGTTCTGGCAGGTGTTAAAAGAAAATATTATTCCCCTGCTGTCACCCTGCTATATTTTTAGGAACACCCATATTGCATCAGTTAAGGAGGACTTAAGCCAGGCTGGAGCATACGTCTGCTGAGTAGAAAACACTAATGTAGTGTCTATAAATGCATGGCAGTGCATGCCCTTAGAAGAGAAACAGTTTGTGTGTAGGCGGGAAAATTTGAAACTGGGCGCTCTATCAACCTTTTTCACATTCAAAGGGCCTCTTATAAAATTAGGTCATACCTAAAAGTGTGCCTAGTGTCGGTAGGCGTGCATTTGTAGAGTCAGCATGATGAGGAGCTTGGCTGGAGAGTAGGTAGAGTCATTCGGATTTCCCCGGGGGGAGGAGGATGGGGGTGGAGCTGAGGACGGAGCTGGGGTGTAACGGGGCAGAGATGGGGGCAGGTCTAGGGAGGGGTTCCAGATTTTACTGAATTAAAAATCTGGTAACCTTAGTCACGGTTTAGGTGCCTGTTTTTTTTTTTATAAAATGCACTAGGATGCGTGTAATTTACATGCTAACATGTATGTTTGCTCCCAAGCTGGAGTGAATGTCCACAGGGTGGCAGACCGCTTTTCCTCGCTGGCATCTGGAAATAAGGGATTTAAAGGGCTTTGGGGCTTTTGCCATGCAGCAGCCATTAGCGTGGCTTTTGTAAAGGAAGGGGAAAGATAGCCGTTTAGATCGGCTAGGTGCTTAAGTGTAGGTGTTTTTTTATAGAATCAGGGCCTAAATATATACGATTGTGTTACATTGTATAGCAATAGGAATAATACATGTAAATCCCTAGTGCAGACTACCCAGTTCTCACTAGGGAGAGTAGAAAGGGTTACACCATATATCTAAAACAGAGCAAGAGGCTGCCTCCCTATCAGCTGAACAATAAAAGCAATGGGTAACTTCTCCCTCTCTCCAGCTTCCACAAAACATCTGTTCTCGGTAACAACCACAAAATCCCCAGAGCTCCCGTTATCTGTTTTGCTTTCAAAATCCCTTTTTTTTTTTTCAGTAGCTGGAAGTGGCTTTGCTTCAGTATTTGGTTTTATCCTTCAGGAAACACCTGGCGCATCAGAGAGCCAAGTTAGGTCAGACTCGAGGCGTATTTTCTTGGTTATGAAGTGGCTGCCGTTTTCTGTCATTTAGAATGGTAAACGCCGTCAAGCACTCTTTGTCACATGTGGGTGCCAGGGTCTCGCTCCTCCTATCAAACTTTTTCTGATAAGAGAAACCGGCTTCACATGGGGAGGAAGGGGGGGTTTCGATCGGAGGCCAGATCTGCGAGGGGGGGTGTTGGAGGGGAATGAGAGGGGTTGTCGTGTCAGGAGTATGATGGCAGTGAGATGCACAAACCTTGTGTTTTCAGGGCTGCATCTGGAGGGCATCCATGCATGCACGGATGTGAATCGATGACATCACGCACATGCATGCATGTGTGTGACATCATTGCGTCACTTCTCCGCATGCCGGGATGCCCTCCAGACGCGGCCCCGAGCTCCCATCGGTTTTCAAAACCCATCTGGACGCCCGTACCTGTCCTGTGAAAAGAAGACATGTCTTGGAAAATTTGGACCTCTACAAAGAACGCCTCAGAAAACTGGGACTGTTCACCCTCGAAAAGAGAAGATTGAGAGGGGATTTGATAGAGACTTTTAAAATATTAAAAGGATTTGACATAATAGACCAGGAAGAAGCATTGCTGACATTTTCAGATGTGACACGGACAAGAGGTCATAGCCTGAAACTGTGTGGCAGCAGGTTCAGGACAAATGTCAGGAAGTTCTGTTTCGCACAGAGAGTGGTGGGCGCTTGGAATACTCTCCCAGAGGAGGTTGTGGTGGAGACTACTGTTCTGGATTTCAAGCGCAAGTTGGATGCACACCTTCTTGCAAATCATATCGGGGTATACGGGAAATCCGGGTCTCCAACAGGGAGCACCTAACTGGGCCTCCACGTGTGCGGATCGCCGGACTAGATGGACCTAGGTCTGATCCGGTGAAGGCGTTTCTTATGTTCTTATGGTAACCTGTAGGTGAGAAGGGAGGAAGAGATTTTTAGCCAGTGATGAGAGGGGAGAGATGCCACACCATGGGAACCAGGGAGGGGATTCAGGGTGTGAGTGCCTATTGCAGCCTTCCAGCAAACCATTGGTCATCATAAAATGATCATTCCACCATGTGGGTGCTGAAAATTGTAATGTCAATACGTTTTCTCTTCAGCTGATAAAACCAGTGTAATTTTTATGATTAAGACATTCCAAAGAGGAATAGGAAATTTTACCTATCTCCAGATAATGATAATAATAATAACTTTTTTCTTCTATACCGCCACAATCTTGCGACTTCTAGGCGGTTTACAGTCAAGAGAGCTGGACATTCAGCGAGTTACAATATGCAGATAGTCAGAGGAAATACAGAGTACAGAAACTTTAAGAAAGCGAAAAATAAAATATACAGTTTGCTAAGAAATTTCCGAGAGGACCTGTTTGAGAGAGGTCGTGAATTACAAAAAATACAGCGAATATTACAAAAAAAATACAGCGAATATTACAATGTACAGTTTGTTAAGAATTTTCGGAGGGGATATTTTAGATGAAAGGTCCAGAAATTACAAAATACAGTTTGATTAGGATTTCAGAGGGGGCATACTGGGAAGATGAGAAAAGAAAAAAAGAGTTTGGTGCAGATTCTGTTTAGGTCAGTGGTCTCAAACTCAAACCCTTTTCAGGGCCACATTTTGGATTTGTAGGTACTTGGAGGGCCTCAGAAAAAAATAGTTAATGTCTTATTAAAGAAATGACAACTTTGCATGAGGTAAAACTCTTTATAGTTTATAAATCTTTCCTTTTGGCTAAGTCTTAATAATAATATTGTCATTTATAGCTAAAGAGACATATGTTCAAGAAACTGTTTTATTTTACTTTTATGATTATAATAAACATACCGAGGGCCTCAAAATAGTACCTGGCGGGCCGCATGTGGCCCCCGGGCCGCGAGTTTGAGACCGCTGGTTTAGGTGATATATCTATCGAATAAGGCAGTTTTTATGAGTTTTCTAAAAGCGTTGTAGGTCAGTCTAGCTTTATTAATGTAGTCGTCTAGCCAGTGTTGTTGTTTGTTTGCTTGGTATGCGAAAGTTCTATCCAGAAAGATTTTGTATTTACAATTTGTAATGCTTGGGTATGCAAAAAGATAGCGGTTTCTGGTTTGTCTGATAGGGCTGTAGAATACGAAGTGAGATAGCAAGTACGTAGGAGTTAGTCCCCAAACTAGCTTGAAACGGTGTCAGGTCAAAAGCGCGCCGGGACAAAGGCGCGCGCAGACAATTGAGTGCAGCGCGGAGGTGCGCACCGCAGAAAATTACTGTTTTTAGGGCTCCGACGGGGGAGTATGGGGGGGAACCCCCCCTTTACTTAATAGAGATCGTGCCGCGTTGTGGGGGCGTTGTGGGGGGTTTGGGGGTTGTAACCCCCCACATTTTACTGAAAACTTCACTTTTTCCCTGTTTTTAAGGAAAAAGTTAAGTTTACAGTAAAATGTGGAGGGTTACAACCCCCCACAACACCGGCGCGATCTCTATTAAGTAAACTGGGGGGGCTCCCCAACAAAACCCCCCGTCGGAGCCCCTAAAAACTGTAATTTTCTTCGGCGCGCGCCTTTGTCTTTCGCGGGGTTGTCTATGAACCGTTTGAAACATATGCAGGAGAACTTGAAAATTATTCGTGCCTCGACTGACAGCCAGTGTAGTAGTTTGTAGTAGGAGGTGACGTGGTCGCTCTTTTTTAATCCAAATATCAGGTAAAGAGCAGCCTGACCTTGTTCTGGTACCCTTGGCAAACTATACTTAACTTAGCTATACAAAATCTATATCTCCTTGAATGGTTTTCACATATTGTGTCCAGTGCATTTATTTAAATTATTTTTTTTTTCTATTCAGTGCAGCTTACTGCACACCTTTCAGATGAAAGTAGGTTCTCCTGGAGAAAAAAGAATGCCCTGGAAAACAAAACTGAAATGCAACAAGTGGATAGGTGTCTAAACCACCCCCAAGCTGGCAGATATCCATTTGACAGCAATTAACTAAGTCGCCATAAGAACATAAGAGTTGCCATACAGGGACAGGCCGCAGGTTCCATCAAACCCAGTATCCTGTTTACAACAGTGGCCGATCAGGTTACAAGTACCTGGCAAGATCCCAAGGAGTGCAACAGATTGTATGCAGCTTATCCTGGAAATAAGACGTGGATTTTCCCCAAGTCCACCTTATTAATGGCTTATGGACTTCTCTTTTCGGAAATTATCCAAATCTTGTTTTTAAATCCCTCACCAACCTTGCATATCTAGAGTTGTCAGTATTAGGCCATTCTTCTTTACAGAACTGTTCCAGCGCTGCTAAATTCTGTCATTCGCCAATCTGAGTTAAAGTAGTCTTCAAGTCATTCCAGAAATCTTTAGTTGGAGTGAGGTTAGCACTCTGATTAGGCCTCTCCATGTTCAACTATAGCTTTGCCGATAGGTGAACTTTCATCCTATTTTCAATTGTCATCCCCCTTCTGTCCTGACAGGTGCCCCAGTCCCTGCAGATGAGAAATGTCCTCATAACAAACTGATCCCTCCACTGTGTTTCTTAGTAGAAATGTTGTTCTTGGAGTGGTGTGCTGTATAGCACGTCAACAGAACATTATGATCTGAGTGGAGTGTCCTCAGAAAGCAGAATGTCCTGCCACATGACTACTGTATCTTCCGAGTGTCCCGTTGGCCACCTCAAATGGGATGCAAGGTGGCCTCTCGACAATTGGCTTCTTTCTTGCACCATCATGTAGAAACATAGAAACATAGAAAAAAGCAGCAGAAAAGGGCTATAGCCCACCAAGTCTGCCCATTCCAAGTATCCCCCCCCTGAATTTACTCCCTTAAAGATCCCACGTGAGTATCCCATTTTTTCTTAAAATCCGTTACGCTGCTGGCCTTTATCACCTGGGGTGGGAGTCTGTTCCAATGATCCACCACTCTTTCGGTGAAGAAGTACTTCCTGGGATCGCCATGAAACTTCCCTCCCCTGATTTTCAGTGGATGCCCTCTGGTGGTTGAGGGTCCCATGAGCCAGAAGATATCATCTTCTGACTCGATGTGTCCCGTGATGTACTTATACGTTTCAATCATATCTCCCCGTTCTCTTCTTTCCTCAAGTGAGTACAGCCGCAATTTCTTTAGTCTTTCTTCATACGTGAGATCCTTGTAGTCCAGATTTGTGGAGTACTTGGGTAATTGTTGCCATATGCACACTGGCCAATCTTGGCCATGGAACCCGGAACACTCAAAGCTGTCATTTTAGTTGCCTCTTTGATCAGTCACCTGGTTTAGAGAGATGGCCTGATCAAGGAAGATCCTTGGTGGCACTACATTCCCTCCACTTCTTAATAATCAACCTATTCACGTGTCGAGCAATATTCAAGGATTTTGCAATTCTTTTTCACTCATCCCTGATCTATGCCTGTTTACAATTTTTTTTCCCCAGTATTCTTTTGTCAGCTCCTTGGTGTTCATGGGTGATTCTTGGTGTTCATGGTGAGGGCTTAAGCGCTAACCACATGCTAATTGGTTAGCATGTGGCAGTGAAGCTACACTAATCCGTTGCCAGAGAATGGGGTGAAATCAGTCAGCTTATTGGGGTTTAAAACAGTTTGGATCATTTCCTAAAAGAAAAGTCCATAGGCCAGTGTTGAGATAATAATAATAATAACTTTATTTTTGTATACCGCCATACCCAGAAGAGTTCTAGGCGGTTCACATTGGTTAGAACAAATTACAAGTGGTTACATGTCAAATTGATCATAGAGTCGCGAACAGCAAGGAGAAAGAGGTTACGAGTGGTTACATTCCAAATTGATCATGGATTTGCGAAAAGCGAGGAGGGAGACGGGGGGGAGAAGTTTCGGTAGGAGGGAGGAGGAGGATTGAAGAAGGGGTATTAAGGGTCTTGGTCTCGGAATAGGTGGGTTTTAAGTGTTTTTCTGAAGTCGAGGTAGTTGTGGGCTTTGAGGACCATTTGGGCCAGCCAAGGGTTTAGTTTGGCGGCTTGGAAGGAATAGGTTTTGTCAAGGAATTTTTTTGAGTGGCATAGTTTTAGGGAGGGGAAGGCGAAGAGTTGAATTTTGCGGGAGTTCTTATGGTTGTGGTTTAGGGTGAAGTGAGGGGTGATGTAGCTTGGGGATAAACCAAATATTGTTTTGTAGCAAAAACAGGCAAATTTGAATATGATTCTGGATTCTAGTGGTTTTCTTTGTGATGGCTTGGGGAAATCCACTGCTTGTTCCTAGGATAAGCAGCATAAAATTTGTTTCACTACTTGAGATCTAGCTATCTTGGGACCTGGGTTGGCCATTGTTGGAAACAGGATACTGGGCTTGATGGACCTTTGGCTTGTCTCCCAGTACGGCAGCTGTTATCTTCTCATGTGAGCCAAGTATAAGACAATCAAGCCATTGTGACATCACTGAAGAGGTTGGCTCTAGGCATTGGTGGAAAGAGGCATTATGACATCACAATCTGAGCTCTGGAATGTTGCTGCTCTTTGGGTGGGACCTGGGTTGGCCACTGTTGGAAACAGAACACTGGGCTTGATGGATCTTCAGTCTGTCCCAGTAGGGCAATTGTTATGTTCTTATGTTTTGCATTGCACCCGCAGATGCCTGTCCTTAAGGTGAGCATTTCCATACTGAAGTGGTGTTTTGCCTGAGGCTTTCCTGATGTTGAGCTATGAGACAAAGCTGATTGCTTGGGAGGAGGTGGGTGGCTCTTGCAGTCTTAATCCTTGCAATTTGAAGGAATTTATGCTCCTATGATCACGTTTTGGGATTTCTGGTGCCAGTGAAAAGTTAGAATAGTTATTTGCGTTCTGCATCTGTTGTGGTATGCTGTCGAGGACCAGACAGGTTATTTTCCGTGTCTGCTCTGTATAGTTCTGCCTGAATTCATTGACATGTGGGAGCTGATTCAGATGAAATCCAGAAGCATCTGTGCTGTGGGAGGAGAGCTCTGTTGGTTGCTTTACAGTTGCAGCTTTTCATTTCATTGCAAATTTGATAATTGTCTGATGTCAACAAATCATGTCGGATCAGGGAAGAACATATCCAAAGGTTCATGAACCAGCTTACCTGAGGAGCCCTTTCACTAAAAGGCTTTATGTCCAGAACCCACGGTTAGCACATGCTGACAGGCTAGGTTAAAAGCATTTTGCAGTCTTTTGCTAGCTCTTTTTCTAAAATATTTTTGGTGTGGGTGGAAAATGGACATTGGAAGTAGAGAATGACACGGTGACAAAATTCATCACCGTTCCCGTCCCCATGGATAACCGTGGATAATAATCCCTTGTCATTTTCTAGTGTCTATTTCAACCTTGGTCCTTCTACTCCAGCATTCTTCAGAGCAAAGCTTGCGGGTCAGTGGTTGTGGCCATTCATACTCTGATTCTTATGTGAGCCAAGGATAATGAAGCCATTGTGACATCACTGATGTGATTGGTTCTTAGGCACTGGTGGAATGAGGCATTATGACATCACAATATCTGCTCTGGATACCAGAGACTGTCATTCTGTAGTGTCTGTTTCAACCTCGGTCCTTCTACACCAGCATTCTTCAAAGCAAAGCTTGCGGGTCAGTGGTTGTGGCCATTCATACTCTGATTCTTCCCTCTCTCCTTAAAGAATGACATGAAGATGGTTTCCCGCGGTTATCTGCGGGGACGGGAACGGTGATGAATTTTGTCACCGTGTCATTCTCTAATTGGAAGTGGAGCTGTGAGATTAGCCTTTGCTAACCAGTTAATGCAGGGTTAACGCAAGAGCACTTTGGCCCAAATTCTGTAACTGGTGCCTAATGTTAGTCACCTGTTTCGGAGACGGCCAACTAGATAGGCGCCTATCTAAATCGAACAATGAGCTCAATTAAGCTTTTTAATCAGCGCTGATTGAAACATAGGCGCCTATCAAGGAACAGCGATTCTGTAACAAGGCGCCTCTAAAAATTTAGGTGGCCTTCAAAAACAAATAGGCGCTATGCATGTTAGGCGTGGGCGTGGCTACATGTTAGGCGCCTTGTTGCAGAATCACTGCTCTTAAGCGTGCTTAAGCGCTCAGCTCGGCGCCTACCTTTTAGTTGTGTCTAGAGCTGGCCTATTTCTTGGGCGCCTCCAAAATAGGTTCCGCTCAGCGCGATTCATTAAACAGCTCCCAATTTTACTTGAATCGCGCTGAACAGGGCCTAATTAGGCGCCTAACTTTTGGACGCTTCTTCTAGAATTTACCGTTTAGTATTTTCTAAATAAGACATGCTAAGCCCATTTTTTAAAATTAGTCTTTTTTTTTTTTTTTTTTTGCATTTCTATCATCAAAGTAGGCATTGACATAAAAAATAGGGGAAAAAAAAAATCTCATCACCTTAGAAAACGAAAGCGGTTGTCATGCCCTCATCAAGGAAGAGGGTAGGTTACCCCAATAAAGAAATCAATATGCTAAGGCATCATTAGCCTAATGTAGTCCTACTATAAACGCTTCGTTTGTCATAACCCTTAAGGAAATTTTCTAATTGATAAGGTTCCCAAAGTTCTTTCCCTTGAAAAGTAATAAGACGTTTACATGAATAACAATCGACAGATGCTGCACCATGCAACCGCAAATCAATAAAACAATAGGCCTACTAGACTACTGTAATATCCTCTATCTCCCCTGCCCTGCAACAATAACAAAACAACTACAAACAATCCAAAACACAGCACTGAGACTCATCTACTCATTGAAGAAACGACCACATTACAGAAGCATATCTCCAATCGCACTGGCTTCCAATCCCAGCAAGAATACAATTTAAATTCTATTGTCTACTATGTAAGACTTTATACGGAGACAGTCCAAGCTACCTGAACAACCGCCTCATCCACAACTCCTCAACCAGACATAGGAAAACTCACACCCCATTCTCATACCCCCCAATTAAGGAGATCAAACGGAAAAAACTATATGATGGCCTCCTGGCCACTCAAGCAGCCAAACTAGACAACCAAATCGCCAATCTACTGACGGCATCTCTAGACTACAAAACTTTTAGAAAAGAAATAAAGACCATACTCTTCAAGAAATCCATGAAAAAGAAATAACACCGCAAGTATCAAACACCGCCTCTCACTAAAGCCAACTACCCTAAACAAATAACCATACTCATTTCTTACTCTCTTTGAAAATGACCAAATCTCTTTTTGGTAAGATCTTTTTGTAATACTTCCTTGATAATTCTTTTGTAATCCGCCTTGAACTGCAAGGTAATGGCGGAATAGAAATCCCTAATGTAATGCAATATTTAAGGAAAAGAGTTGCATCCGTGGCCACCCCCCCAGGTTTCAGAACCAAAAGGCTTAGTGCCTGAGTCAAGTGGCTCTGGAAACATCTGGAAAAACATGAATGTTAGCCCCACAGAAGCTCAATTCTTTCTTAGCAAAAGAGATTTAACTATCAGTGACGTTATCGCTTTCCTTTTCAAATGACCAATAGGGTAGCTCTAGTATTGATAACATCTTGTAGATCTTCCATAAAGCAGCTAAATCAACCTCTGTTGTTACCAGTTGGTCTGAATCAGGGGTGTCCAACCTTTTGGCTTCCCTGGGCCGCACTGTCTGAAAAAATTTTTTCTGGGACCGCGCAAACGCTGCAGCAAGACAGAGGAGGGAACCGGCAAGACGGTAAACGCCCGGGGGCAGCAGAGGAAAACACTGCATCTCCCTCGACCGGGGCGCACAAAATACTTCATGGGGCCGCAGGTTGGACACCCCTGGTCTAAATCCTTAAGTGACTTGCCCAGAGTCACAAGGAGCCCATGTGCTGAGGCTGTAGCTTTAACCGCGATGCCACATGTAAAATATGGCTGCCTTTATCTGCTGTCATTTACTATGGGGTCCTTTTATTAAAATAGCCACTGTATATGAATTATGCATACTGAGGTCTTAATTCTTCATCCAATATATTGTGCAAATTGTAATGGTGGACTTGTATGAATGACTACTGCCACGTAGGTTTCAGAAACGAAAAAGTATGTACTGTATTTAAAAGAAAAGTAATTTTTAAAAAATATCTTTTGCAGGTGCAAGTTGTGGAATTCTTTGTCACATTTTTGTATGGTTGCCAAATTACGTGCTAGACCCAAATTTCAGCTATTCCCATTTATGTTTGAAGGTGATAACGAGTAGTCAAAACAGGGTCTGTTTCCAAACAGGAGTGTTTTGTGGTTGGAATGCCTTGAACAGGCCTGTGGATTTCTGTTTTGCTTGGCAACGCTGCTAATTAGATAACACTGGAATCATTCTTGCATTTGCTGTAGATTTGGGGTGAAAATCTGTATTAAGAAATTACCGGTGAATTGAAAGTGCACAAAATGGCCTAGTGCTGAAAGTTTGTTATGCTTCCTCTGGCAAGTGAAGAACGTGGAACTCACCTGGATAAAATTGGGGAATTTAAATTGCTAAGGGGTCCTTTTACAAAGCTGCAGCAAAAAGAGGCCTTAGTGTGCCCTTATGTGGGTCTTTCCCACACGCTAAGGCCGCTTTTTGCTGTGACTGGAAAATGATCATACACTACATTTAAAGCAGTGGTCTCAAACTCGCGGCCCGCCAGGTACTATTTTGAGGCCCTCGGTACGTTTATCATAATCACAAAAGTAAAATAAAACCATTGCTTGATCGGATGTCTCTTTAGCTATAAATTACAATATTATTATTAAAACATAGCCAAAAGAAAAGATTTATAAACTATAAAGAGTTTTTCCTCATGCAAAATTGTCATCCTATATAATAAAAGACTAAGCGCACATGCGCACTTAGGATTTCGTGTTCCCTGCCGCTGTGGTGTGTGATCCGTGGCAGCCAACCCAGCGGCAGGGAACATTCTGGCCACTCCCCTCCTCCCGCCCTCACTCACCATGGAAGCCAGGCAAGCTCTCTCCCTGCCCGCGTCCTCAGCAGGGAACACACCTCGGTCCTCACTCGCCGCTGCCGCTGCCACTGCTGCTGCTGATCCTCCTGTAAAGAGCAGCCTGCGATGGTGGCCGTCAGAGGGAACGTGCTACTGAGTTGGAGAGCGGCCTGCGAGGTTCGCTAAAGCCGACCACCATCGCAGGCTGCTCTTTACAGAAGGATCAGCCACCATGGGGATCGTGAGATGAGCCGTCGGTACTTTGAAACTTTTAAAAAAAACTTCAGCCGCAGCAGACCAGCCCGCGGGAAGGGAAGGAAAGGGGGAGGGGCCAAATGGAGCAGGACAGCTCACAGTAAGAAAAGGGAATGGGGGGGTGGGGGGAAAATGCTGCTACTGCTTCAGCAGGGACCTGGAGGGGAAGGGAAATATCACTGCTGCTTCTGCAAAGGAAAGTGGGGGGGGGGGGAGAGAAGGTAATAGGGGGTGGGGGAAAATGATGCTACTACTTCACAGGGACCTGGAGGGGAAGGGAAATACCGCTGCTGCTTCTGCAAAGGAAAGTGGGGGGGTGGGAGAGAGACAGAAAGAAATACAGACAGACAAAGGAGGCCAGGCAGAGAGACAGACAGGGGACCAGAGAGACAGACAGAAAGAAAGACAGACAGACAAAGGGTGCCAGGGAGAGAGAGAGAAAAATAGCAGGAGGGAGAGAGACAAAAAGAAAGGAAGAAAGAGACAGGAGCAGAGAGAGACATAAATAAAGATAGACAGGCATATATTCTAGCACCCGTTAATGTAACGGGCTTAAACACTAGTTTATTTAATAAGACATTCACTATTTTTTTTCTGCGGCCCTCCAAATACCTACAAATCCAAAATGTGGCCCTGCAAGGGTTTGAGTTTGAGACCACTGATTTAAAGGGAGAGTAAACCACAGAGGGAGAATGTACCAATTGCTACAGCAAACGCAAAGGGTGGAGAAAAAAGCCTCAGAATAACGTGGCAGTAATAGCAAAAGACTGTGGATGTGGATGTTCTGAAAGATGACTTATTAGTCACGCTTCACAATAAAAATACAAATAAAAGTCTGAATTTGTAATACACGTATGATTGTCCTGCCTGACCCTACGTGGTCTGTGTTTCGGCGAGACCGCCTTCCTCAGGCGTCCTAAAGGGGATTTGATATAATGAAATAAAAAAAGAAAGATAAATGAAAAGTTAAAAAATGGCATGAAGGTGACTGTGGTGCCAACCTTATGCATGCAAATTTGATGACTGACCTTGACCACAAGATAAGAAGAATTAGAGAAGTGCCAAGTGGGTTCACAGTCATTTGTGCGCGGGATAAAGCAGCGCCGACATTTGAGCCCAGACAATTGGGCGCAAGACTCCAGCGCGCCATCAAAAAAGTTAATTTTAAAGAGCTCCGACGGGAGGTGTGAGAGGGGAAACCCCCCCAGTTTACTTAATAGTGTTTGCGCTGCCGTTGGGGGGGAGGGTTGGGGGTTGGAACCCCCCATTATAGAGGAAACTTAACTTTTTCTGATTTTTTTAGGAAAAAATTAAGTTTTCTGTATAATGTGGGGGGTTGCACCCCCCCACACAACCCCAACGGCAGCCAACCGCAACGCGAACAGTATTAAGTAAAGTGGGGGGGTTCCCCCCCACAGCCCCCCATCGGAGCTCTTTAAAATTAACTTTTACATCGGTGCGCTGGAGTCTTGCACACAATTGTCTGGGCCGAAATGTTGGCGTGGCTTTGTCCGGCGTGCTTTTGTCCCATCGCCACCAAGTGTGACCATGCTGTCTAAGGTGGCAAAAGAGAATGTAAAAAAAAAAAATGGAGGGTACCAAGACTGGCCAGTGAAAATTGATGATCAGAGAACCACTATTTCATAGTGCATGATATGCACGAACAGATATAGAAACAAGCACTGGTGAATGTGATGACGTGACAGTAAAGACGTGCTAAAAAAAAACCCACACACTACACAGTACAAAACTACACTTCCGACCTGGTTTTCAACACAGTGCAATACCTCATGGAGAACCAATAGATTCCTTTCTTGAGAGAATGATGTATGTTCAAATACAAAGCTGGATGGCCCACAATTAGCACTTCAGCACTGCTTTTTCCTTGAAAATTATCCAGAGGAGGAAAAAGCCTCAGATCCCCTCCTCCACCAAACCAATAGCTCAGGTTGAAAAAAACAGGTGGAGATTTACTGGGGTACAGGTAAATCGCTGGCATAAAAAAACCTCCTCAATAATATTTCAAAACTGGAAAAAGCCTTGTGCAATGCAAATGGACTCAAATCTATGCTTGATTGGAACCACTGGAACAAACATATACATACCGGATTAGGGTACACAGATAAAAATATAAGCTAAAAACAATGTACGTGTCTTTGAGCTATGGATAAAATGAATCATGTATGAAACTAAAACAGAGGGCTCCTTTTACTAAGCTGTGATAGCAGTTTTAGCGCGTGCTGTATTGCCGCACGCGCTAGACGCTATCGCCACCATTGAGCTGGCGTTAATTCTAGCCGCATAACGCGGGGTTAGCGCACGCTAATATTCTGTGTGCGCTAAAAACGCTATCGCAGCTTAGTAAAAGGAGCCCATAAATACACGGAGTACGTAATAAGTTATAACAGAAAAATAAGAAATGTGCCCTTATAAAGAACACTTAGGCCAATAAATCACAATAGGAAACGAGACAATGAAAGCAACAAGAGGGAATTCCTGCCTAACACTAATTAAAAAAGAGCAATCGTAAAAAAACATATCGTAAAAAAAATGTTTAAAAAAATATAAAAAAACATTTCATAAAAAACATTTCATAAACACCCACATTTTGCAAATTAACATAAGAACATAACATAAGCATAAGCAATGCCTCCGCTGGGTCAGACCCGAGGTCCATCATGCCCAACAGTCCGCTCACGCGGCAGCCCTACCCCTCTATCCCCTTTTCCAATAGGAAATTGTCCAATCCTTTCTTGAACCCCAATACTGTACTGTGCCCTATTACGTCCTCTGGAAGCGCATTCCAGGTGTCCACCACACTTTGGGTAAAGAAGAACTTCCTAGCATTCGTTTTGAATCTGTCCCCTTTCAACTTTTCCGAATGCCCTCTTGTTCTCTTATTTTTTGAAAGTTTGAAGAATCTGTCCCTCTCTACTCTCTCTATGCCCCTCATGATCTTGTAAGTCTCTATCATGTCCCCTCTAAGTCTCCTCTTCTCCAGGGAAAAGAGACCCAGTTTCTCCAAACTCTCAATGTATGAAAGGTTTTCCATCCCTTTTATCAGACGTGTTGCTCTCCTCTGAACCCTCTCGAGTATCGCCATATCCTTCTTAAGGTACGGCGACCAATATTGGACGCAGTACTCCAGATGCGGACGCACCATCATCCGATACAACGGCAGGATAACTTCTTTCGATCTGGTAGTAATACCCTTCTTGATTATACCTAGCATTGGGTACTATTATTATATTTGGTTTTTTGTATTATCTTTTTAACCAGTATTTATTTTGATAACTGTTCATTTTAATTACTTTTTATATTCGATTAATTCTTGTTTCCATTATGCTGGATCTGCTCTCATTAGGCTTAATCAGAAGTTTGGTATCATTAGCTTGATTAATATTCGTCATCATCACGTTTTATCAAGTTTCTGTTTAATTTGCAAAATGTGGGGTTTTATGATGTTTTTTTATGAAATGTTTTTTACGATTGCTCTTTTTTAATTAGTGTTAGGCAGGAATTCCCTCTTGTTGCTTTCATTGTCTCATTTCTAATTATGATTTATTGGCCTAAGTCAGGGGTAGGGAACTCCGGCCTTCGAGAGCCCTATTCCAGTCAGGTTTTCAGGATTTCCCCAATGAATATGCATTGAAAACAGTGCATGCAAATAGATCTCACGCATATTCATTGGGGAAATCCTGAAAACCCGGACTGGAATACGGCTCTTGAGGACCGGAGTTCCCTACCCCTGGCCTAAGTGTTCTTTATGAGGGCACATTTCTTACTAGCTCATGTCTTAAAACTAGAGGTTTGCCAGTCACAGTGGTCCCAGGACATTTGTTTCAGAGTTGGAGTAAACTGTTCTTGGACACCAGTTAGTTTCTTTGAAATTTTTATTCTACAAAATTGGAATGAGAAGTTGGGAATTCAGATTTCTCTTCTTGATTTTACTCAATCTATTAATAGACTACCAAAGATTATAAAAGGGTATGTTTGGAGAGAATGTACTTATAGAATTTTGCATAGGGCTTATTTTTCCCAAATTCAAGCTTTTTATGCGAATTTAATAGATACCCCAATTTGTATTAAATGTAATAAAGATCCTGGCACATTATCTCATGCTTTTTGGTTGTGTCCTTTGACCAACTCATTTTGGTCTGCCATCCTATTATTTTTGGGTTCTTTATGGGGTAATTCGATAGTGGGTTATCCTAGGGGAATAATTTTGGGTAAAGCATCAGCTTGTGGGGTTTTTGGCCAACTAAAATGTCTTTTATTTCAGAAAGCCTGTATGATTGGGCATAAATGTATTATGCAATTTTGGTTGCAGAAAGAATCTCCAAGTTTTTGGCATTGGAGGAATCAATTACATCGTTTATTTTTATTTGAGAGTTGGGAGGTTTGAGGTTCGCCTAAAAAAAACTCGTCTTTTTATGGAGGTTTGGGATCCTTATATTCAGAATCTTTCACCAAAAATACGAAGGTTGGTTATCAATGATTTATTATGAAAATTAGGTTTACTAATTACATTCCAGTTATTTATTTTAATTCTTTATTTTTGTCAACTTTCATCCAGGGTGAGGGATTTCATTTAGGGGAAGATAGTGGGTAGGGGATGGAATTAAGGGGGGTGTAGATAAGATTGAATTAATTCATATGGAAATTAATTTTGAAAGAATGATTTAAATTTGTATGAAATATTATTGTAATTCTTATTGTATTGAATGTATTTTTGTATTATCCTATTGTACTGACTATTTGATTCTTTCAATAAAAATTGTTCTACATAAAGCTAAAAATAAGTGCAACGTATTATACAGACATTTTACACTTTAACAGCACTTAGGGCTGCTTTTACTAAGCTGCGCTAGCATTTTTAGCGTGCGCTAACCCCGTGCTACGTGGAAAATACTAACACCAGCTCTATGGAGACGTTAGTGTCTAGGACGTGCGGCAATGTAGCACGCGCTAAAACCGCTAACGCAGCTTAGTAAAAGGGGCCCTTAAATTCTATCAACTTATATTTCATGACAAATGCGTATATCATCCCCCACCCTTCTACATATCCAATAATTGCAGTCTAATTAAAAGTATCCCCCCCCCTGCCCCCGGACAAAGGGCACCCAAAGGGCAAAATCAACAATCACTCCTTACAGAATCTTGTCAATGGCTCCCAAACATCCTTAAATTTCCTATAATGTCCCTGCTGTATAGCGATCATATGTTCCATTTAAAAAATGTGGCATAAAGATTCCCACCTGAAATTATAACTTAACCGATCCCCGTTTTTCCAACGTCTTCAAAATGAGTTGTATGGCAACTCCCGTCATAATAAAGAGAAGTTTATTATTATGGGAAGATATTTGGCTTTTGGCCCTCATTAACGTGCCAAATAGCGCGGTATCGTACATCAGTGCCACTGGATTTTCCAATATTTTATTCACTTGACCCCCAAATGGATCTCCAAAACTTAAGTATCAAGGGACAGTAGATGATCCAATGTCCCTACATCGAGATGACGGTGCCAGCATCTGTTAGACTGAGAACTATCCAATTTCTGTAAACGAACAGGGGTCCAAAAAGATCTAAGTAACAAGAAAAGCCATGTTTGTCTCATAGGTGCAGACCCTGTACAGCTAGTTTCTATCGTTGGTGGAAGCTGGTTTTAACTCCAGCTCGTTACATGCCCCTGAGGCAGCCCTACGGGCGAAACGCATTGGGCGCTGTTCCGGGGAGCCCCTTCCTTAAATCTTGCTTTTATCTCCATACAATCTGCTTATTGTCTTGGATTCTATAGTGGACCGATTGCCTCGTTCTTGTCTCACACCCGTACACGTTCTATGCAGGTACGTTCTCTGTCCCTATTGGCTCACAATCTTAAGTTTTTGTATCTGGGGCAGTGGAGGGTTAAGTGATTTGCCCAGAGTCTCAACGAGCTGCAGAGGGGGTTGATTACAGTCTGCCGCGCTAGCCGTCCGGCTACGCCTTCATCCCATTGCCTCTGCTCTTACGAATGACTGGGGTTCTTTTCTGTCAGTTTTTGATCCTGACCTGACCTGAAATCTAAACCCCCCCAAAATAAAATCTAGATATTCAGTGGCGGTTTCTAGATCATGGCAGTGTGAATATCTGTTGTATAATCTAGCTGTCGCTCCTGTTTTGTCATTACATTGAAAACGATGAAGCGCTGATGTGCTACCAGGTAGGTGAGGGGGGATGGTACAAGCAGAAACGCCATCTAGCGCGCGCTATTGGATTTGTGAAATTTAGCCACCATATTTGGCATTTTAGCACTTACTTTGACCCTACAGTCAGTGGAGGGGGGGGGGGTGGGGGTGTTAGCACTAGTTGCAGTGGTTAAAAATTATCTGGATATTCAACATCCAATAGTGTCCGGCGCTGGATACCCAGATAAGACGGTCAACATAGGAACTTTGTCCAGAGTGTGGCAATATTTAGGGCTCCTTTTACGAAGCCGTGGTAGCGGTTTAAAGCGCACAAAACCGCCGGACGCGTTAGCCGCTACCGCCTCCTCTTGAGCAGGCGGTAGTTTTCCGGCTAGCGCGCGATGAAAAGTCGAGCGCGTTAAACCCGCACCTTCGTAAAAGGAGCCCTCAATCCACTATCCAGATATAGGGCAGCCTTTTATCTGTCTCACTGAATGTTGCTACTATCTAAATCGGCGCATCGCAAACCGTGTGCCGCGGCAGATTCCAGCTGTGCCCCCGAAGCCAGCTACACTTCAAGAAATTACATTTCTCTGCATAAAAGCGAGCAGATTCCCACAGTTTAGGGGCTTTTTTTTTTTTTTCTGGAAAATCATTGCTCCGCTCATTGGCATCACAAGAAAAATTTCTTACGGCGCCGGTGAGGGATGTCTGGCCTTAGTCCATCAGGGCCTATCTGTTTCACTGTGCGCATTCTCCTTTTTCTGCTTATAATTAACACTGTACTGACAGACGACATGCCATCTAGGCCGGGGTGAAAGGTGAGGCTCCTTGCTTGGAATTTCACTCAAATGGAGCCTGAGAGGAGAGCCTAAATAAGTCTCCTTTTACAAAGGTGCGTTAGGCCCTTAACGCGCGCCAAAAAGCTGCGCGCGCTGGCCGCTACGGCCTCCTCTTGAGCGGGCATTCGTTTTTCGGCTACCGTGCGCTAAAAACGCTAGCGCACCTTTGTAAAAGGAGCCCGTAGTTTTCCAACGACCAAATTTATTCTCGGATTTTCCCCCGCCCCAGTAGTGATGGCAAACACTGGCATGAAGCGGCTTAAGAATAATATTTGGGTCCACATTTCAAAATTTTCAACTGTGCTGCCCCAGCTACAAAAAAAAGACCTAAGATTGTGAGCTCACTAGGGAAGGTGAAAGCACCTGCGTACGTCTAGTAGCACTATATAGTAGAAATGATTATTGTTAATACCCCGCTCCTGAAGGGTGGCCTGGCCTTTGAGTACCACCTGTTGTGCACTGATGCTTATGGGCTGAGGGGAGCATAGATCAGTAGTAATGTGTTACAGAATGAAATACAGTAAAACCTTGGATTGCAAGTGTCTTGCAAGACAAGCAAAACATTTGATTAAATTTTAACTTGATATCCAAGCAATGTCTTGCGATACAAGTACATACAGTATACACACATCACAACTGAGCCGATGGTTCTTCTCTCTCTGACGCTGCGGGAGTGTAGTGACTGTTCTAAACGAGCGAAGTCTTGCAATACAAGTACGTATAGTATTTTGTATTAAAGTATTTGGGTTGTGGAACGAAACGTCTGAGTTTCCATTATTACCTATGGGGAAATTTGCTTTGATATACGAGTGCTTTGGATTACAAGCATGCTTCTGGAACGAATTATGCTCACAAACCAAGGTTTTACTGTATTTACTTTGGATTCCTGTGTTCGTGTGGCATCGATCAGATGTATCTTTATTTCTTGAATTCCAAGCCTTTCGGTTATCAGCACTGCTGGAACCTTCATCCCTTAATATCCTGATTCATTCTTTTATGACCTCTCAATTAGACTACTGCAATGCATTATATCAGGGTATAACTCGGAGTGTCACTGGCCTCCTGATAAAGCCGCATCTGGAACTGGAGCGCAGCAATTTGTGCGCTCAGCATTGCGCCCTCGAAGGTCTTTTTCCCCGTGGAAATCAGGGTTTTTCAGGTTCTTCCCTGACGGGGGTTGGAGGGGGGGGTCGTGCTGCCCTGTTTCTCTTAAGCTACCGCAATGTCCATGTATGGCTGCTGCGGGTTGTCGAATCCCTGGGCTGGAAAGATCTGGTACTTCAATCCCAGTCTCCTTGATGTTGGTTGCCCTGAGGAGGGAGTCAGCCAAATCTTGTCTCTGCAGTCCAGGAGGTTCTTGTGGACTGGAATCGCCACTGCCTGCGTGAAGTACTGGTACTGGTAGTTCAGGCCTTGTAGTACTCTGTCTTGGGTACTTGTCCACCCACGTGGATCTTGAGAAAGGCTGTGAGTTTCCGGAGGGACTTGGGGTGAGTCCTCGTTTGTGGGGGGGGGTTTTGTTTTTTGTTTTTTAGTAAATATTTATTTATTTTTGTGGGTGGTGACTCGGGGCGTGGCTGGAGGCTGGTGTGTAGCTTGTTCCTCCGTTGCTTGGGTGCATGGCATGCCGCTGAACCGCGCCATGTTGTTGTGCGTGGCTCCCTCTTAAGGGGGACATAGTGGGGAGTGTAGCCCGCTGAGAGAGGAATGGGTCAGCAGGAGGATTAACTGTGGCTGCCGGTCCCACCCCTGGTGGTTCGCAAGTTCATGTGCTGCTCCACTTGACTGTTTGGGTGGCTCCATGTACCTCACCCCCCTTCTCTATCCTTCTTGAGAGGGGGGGAGAGCCTGCAGAGAAGGGGCAGGATGCACCCCTTCATCTGTGCCAGTGCTCCTGGCTGCATTTCCCACTGTGCCTGGAGGCAGAGAAAGAGGGGTGATAATGCCTCTTGAGTGGGCTTCTGCTGCTGTACTGCCTATTGTATATTAAACTGTACAGCGCTGCATATGCCTTTCAGTGCTATAGAAATCATGAATAGTACAGAGTCCCTCATGCTAGCTGGAAAAGCACTCTGCCTAGGTTTTATGAAGAGCAAACAGCTTTTTAGACTGAGGAGTTTCAAACTCCCACCTTTGGAGAGGCATGGTCTGACATGCCGCATCTCTGAAGATATCAGCACCCTGCTGAGAAAGGCAGACTCCTCGTTCCCAACATGAGAGGGGGAGGGGGGCAGGGTGGGAAAGGTGTGAATTGTAGACTCTGCAGGACCCCAAGAGGGAAAGAAACATCGAGTTGGTTTTTTGTTGGGGTTTTTTTTCAGCATGTCCTTTATGAGCTGAACTCTGGGGCAGCATGTCTCCTACTGGGGGGAGAGGTCTGCAGGTCCCCTCCAAGGGAAAGAAGCATGGGAGATTCTTTCTCCTTAAATTCAGATTGGGAGGAGGGTGGGGCAGAGCCCTCGGGGCTGCAACAGATTATCAGAGGTTTTCCCAAAAACAAGCAGATAGGACTTACCTTTGAACCCCAATCGGCTCCCTGCAGAGGCTGGCTGCAAGAGGCAGCATGCTGTCTGGAGGGTGAAAGCCCCGATCTGTTGCTTGCAGAGGCTGTGGATTTACGCAGCAGCATGCAAGACTCCTATCGGCTCCTATCGGCATCCTGGTGGTTCCTTGCCACTGTAGCTTGTGGATCCCCCGCTGCTGCATTCTGATGAGGATGGCTGCTGGAGGAAGATTCTTGGGCCTCACTTCTCTTCATGCCTGGCTGTAAGCAGCAACATGCAGGAACTCCTGGAGAGATCTCTCGGTCTGGTGAGACTCCTATCGGCTTCCTGCAGGGGCTGGCGGCTAGCGACAGCATGCAGGACCTCCGGGAGAGATTTCTCGATCGGGCAAGTTGCAGTCGGGGGGGTTGACTGAGCCAGGATGTCCTGGAGGCTCCTCACCGGATTCGTCTGTGGATCCCCCGCTGCTACGCTCCGATGAGGATGGCTGCTGGAGGAAGATTCTCGGGCCTCACTTCTCTTCATGAAGTCTCTCAGTGCCCTCTTCCTTAGCTTGCGTGCACGTGGTGACATGTGCGCACAATGCAAGCCACACGGAAACCTCGAGCGCCGGATCCAATCAGTGGGCACACAATTCATGAGGATCCAGTGTGTTCATCCTCCTCCTTCATCCCAGTTGTTTCTTTAGATGATTCAGGCATCTTCAAGTTGATGAGTAGAAAAGTTGTAATGGAGAGCTGTAGAAAAATCCGACCGATGGGAACGGGCGGAAACTAAAGACTGGGGATTAGGGGGAAGCAGGGGGAAATGGGTAGGGCTCGGGCATGCCCAGTGGGGCCCAGGCACTGCACGTGCTCAGAGAAAAAAAAAAAAAAATCTCTCTGAGCTATTGGAGAGCTTATCCGCAAATTGGGAGGTGTTGGGACAACACCCATATGTGGCTGACTCATCCTGCTTGTCCTAGGAGAACAGTTCACTTATCTTCTGACGATGGCAAAAACAGCAGCGAGTAGATCTTCCTGCTATAGCATTTCTCACGCTCAAAAAAGACAAGGAACTGGATGTCACCAACAAGGCTCTTGTTTTGCCGAACAACAGCTGCGTCAGGGCAATCACATTCTCTCCTGCTCCGGATTAGGCATCCATCTAAAGCAGTGCTGGCAGGATAGGCGTGGTGCAGCTTATCTTCTCTTCCTCCTGCTGTTCTTATCATTTTTTTGCTACTTCAGCTTGTCTGCGGTGTTCTTTGCTCACATGTTTAAAGACAATAGACTGTTTTCAGTCCAATTCTTTATATGTGAGTTTGCAAACCATTGGACCCCTGAGGAAGGCGTGTTGGCCGAAACACGGACCGTGTAGGGTCCGGTTGGATTTTTACCACTGTATTTTTTATCATTGTACTTTTTAAATTGAATTTTCATGGTTTTATATGTCAGTGTTTAATAAATTATCTCCAGAACATCTGAATCCACAGTTTTTGTTTTCATCAGTGGATCATCGGGTCTCCTCATTTTTCTTTGTTGGGCAGACTAGATGGGCCATTTGGCCTTTATCTGCCATCATGTTTCTATAACCATAAAGTCCTATGACCTCACAATGCAGGTGTAAAGAGCCTTAGCCTATAGGAAGAGGAGATGCAAATGTTAAGAGCCTTAGCCAATAAGGAGAGAGATAATGGTTACTGCAGATGGGCATTTTTTTTGCTACTTCAGCTTGTCTGCAGTGTTCTTTGCTCACATGTTTAAAGACAATAGACTGTTTTCAGTCCAATTCTTTATATGTGAGTTTGCAAACCATTGGACCCCTGAGGAAGACATGTTCGCTGAAACACGGACCGTGTAGGGTCCGGTTGGATTTTTATCACTGTATTTTTTTATCATTTTTACTTTTTTAATTGAATTTTCATGGTTTTATATGTCAGTGTTTAATAAATTATCTCCAGAACATCTGGATCCACAGTTTTTGTTTTTGTTCCCACAGTTCTCCCCCTTCCAAAGTGGATTCAATGTTGACACGGGGCCTAGATGAACAAACTCAAACTCACGCACTGTGGCATCCTGCTCTAAACCCCACGAGAGAGGAAGTCCGGTATTAGGGAGTGAGATGCAAGAGTGCCTGAACACGGCCTGTTCTTCTAGGCCTCGCCGCCCCAACGCTAAATCCATTTTGATCTTCACCTGGAAGAGGGAAGGCGGTAGTAGCAGCAGTAAGTGGATTACAATAGGGCAAAATGCTGGAAACAGAGGGAGACGGACCAGGAAAGTCTCCTGCTTTCACAGGTCTTCTCCCGCATTTTTGCTGGGCAGCCATAATCTGCTGAGTGGCCTCCCTGTCCAGCAACAGCAAGAAATGCTTTCCTAAAACATCATCTGATGCTGCCACTTAACCTGGATGTTTAATGTCAGGCTGTTGCATTGAATATCCAGGGTTCCTATGAGCGTCGGAAGTAGCGCAGAGCATTCAATGCGCCACCCTGTGCTAAAAACTGCTTTTGCGGTTTTTTTAAAAGGGGGGGTAAGTTCTTTGTCATAGTCATATTGTCCTGTTTTTCTGATTAGATTGTAAACTCTACTGAGCAGGGACTGTCTCTTTTAAGGTTTAATGTACAGCGCTGTGTACATCTAGCACAGTGGTCTCAAACTCGCGGCCCGGGGGCCACATGCGGCCCGCTAGGTACTATTTTGAGACCCTCGGTATGTTTATCATAATCACAAAAGTAAAATAAAACAGTTTCTTGATCATTTCTCTTTAGCTATAAATGACAATATTATTATTAAGACTTAGCCAAAAGGAAAGATTTATAAACTATAAAGAATTTTACCTCATGCAAAATTGTCATTTCTTTAATAAGACATTAACTATTTTTTTCTGAGGTCCTCCAAGTACCTAGAAATACAAAATGCGGCCCTGCAAAGGGTTTGAGTTTGAGACCACTGATCTAGCAGCATTATAGAAATGATAAGTAGTAGGAAGGGAAGGAAAGAGAGAGGCCCACCCACTTTGGGCTCAGGCCCACCCAAAATTGGCTGTCTGGCTAAGACACTGACTATTAGTGCAAGTGAAGCTGCATTAATGCCCCTTAAGTCACGTCAGAGGGCAAATTACATTTGCCCCTAGTTTGCAGAATTGCCCCCTTCGTGTCTCTTTTATTTCTTTGATTACCAATGTTCTTTTTGATTCTTGTGCCTTAAATGAAGTAGGGGTGGATTCTATGTCAAAGCCCGAGTCCTATGCCTATTATCAAGAGAAGTAGAAATATGTGAAGCCTGGGGGATACAGCGGGATTGCGATAGCAGTTCCCCTCTTCTCTTTTTTTCTTCTTGTTTAGTTAACAGACAAGTGCCTCTTTTAGGAGTCTGAAACCTGCCGGAGCTCGTCCGCAACGTCCCATACATAGTTGGGCCATGCTGAAATGAATCTCTCATAGTTTGATGTCTTGAGAGCCTAAACAATGAGGATACGGCTGCTGGCACCATCAGAGAGGACAAAATGCGTGCAGGGCTGATGGGGGGTGGAGGGAATCGGCAAAATTGCCCAAGTCCTCTTAGTGAGGCTGAGTGCAGTCGCTGACACAGAACTTGAGAGCCTGTTCCTTGGATTCCGCCTTGCGTCCACTGCTTGATGTAGAATTCATGTGGCTTTTCATCTGAGTTTGTTCCATATTTAAGAGGAACTGGAATTCTGCTTGTCCAAAGGTGGTTGCAAGAGAATTGATTTAAAGTGGTTTTTTATTTGCTCTGTGTCCAAGCTATGCCAAAATCCAGATTACTTTTAAACAAGGTTGATATATGCAGTTTGTATTATTACCCTGGTTACAGAAAATTCACAGATTGTGCTGGAATGGGAAACTTGGATGTCATGTTTCTTCATTTGGCTGCTGAGAGCTGAACAGAGTAAAAGTTAATTTTTATTTATTGATTCAATTTTCTGTACTGTTCTCCCAGGGGAGTTCAGAATGGTTTACATTAATTTATTCAGGATTTTCCCTGTGTGTCCTGGTGGGCTCACAATCTATCTAATGTACCCGGGGCAATGGGGGGATTAAGTGACTTGCCCAGGGTCACAAGGAACAGCGTGGGATTTGAACCCACAACTTCAGGGTGCCGAGGCTGTAGCTTTAACCACTGTTCCTCTTAATAGTTTAATTACAGCATCATATGAATTAACTTGGGTCTTACCTGCACTAAAAGTAATAAAATCAGACCGATGATGAACGTGTCACCCCCAGTAAGGACACGAAAAGAATAAAAAAGTAGTGTCTTGGGTGTTTGAGGTCTGATAATAATCAAAATTGAATCTGCATGAGTTTGATCATATGCAATTTTCTACATGCTCCACGATTTTGTTTGGAGGATGTCCAGTAGCAACAAGTTCATCGGTCAGGACATACCCCTGACGCAGCATTGAGAAATTGTCCATGAACACACTGGGACAGGGGTAGGCAATTCGGGTCCTCAAGAGCCGGAGCCAGGTCAGGCTTTCAGGATCTCCACCATGAATATGTATGAGATGGATTTGCATGCACTGCCTCCTTGAGATGCAAATCTATCTCATGCATATTTATTGTGGATATCCTGGAAACCTGACCTGGTTCTGGCTCTCGAGGACCGGAATTGCCTACCCCTGCACTAGGACAACAGTTTTCTCTGTCAAAGGCCCCCCCAACTCTGGAACTCTTTGAATGATGAATACAGTAAATAAATTTCAATTAGAATTAAAAACATTCCTTTTTACTGATGCATGTTGTGATAGATCAGTGTTCTTCAACCACCGGTCCATGGTTGAGTGCCGGTCCACAGAAAATTCCTGCCGGTCCACAGGGCCAGCACGTACATCAGGACCAAAACAGTGTTCTTCAACCACCGGTCCATGGACCAGT
This sequence comes from Geotrypetes seraphini, assembly GCF_902459505.1. NCBI lineage: Eukaryota > Metazoa > Chordata > Amphibia > Gymnophiona > Dermophiidae > Geotrypetes > Geotrypetes seraphini. The sequence continues at coordinate 20,488,230 of NC_047088.1, forward strand.
GCCGGTCCACAGAAATTTCCTGCCGGTCCACAAGGCTAGCAAGTGCATCAGGACCAAAACAGTGTTCTTCAACCGCCGGTCCACGGTGCGATTGATGCGGCGTTATCTTCGAGCCAGCTTCCTCTTCCTAACTGATTCAGTGCACAAAGTGGCATTCAGTGGCTCCTACGGGAATCAGAGCTGATTCTGTGATTCAGTGGCTCCTACAGGCATCCTGCGCCTGAACCAGAATCCTTCTCTCTGTCGTTGCAACGTCAGAGGGAAGGCTTCCAGCTGAGGCACGGGACGTGCAAGGTGCAATTATTACTATTATGGGGGCAGGGTCTGGGGTGGAGATTGGGTAGAGATGGGCGGGGTCTGGCCCATGACTTAGCCCAGTGTTCTTCAACCGCCAATCCACGGACCAATGCCGGTCCACAGAATAATTATTTTATTTCTGCCGGTCCATAGGTGTAAAAAGGTTGAAAACCACTGTGATAGATAGTTGGCTAGCTCCTAGAAAACAGGGAAATTTTAACCCTAACTGTGTTTTCTCCCCTTCTTTTCTATCCTTATTGTATTGCGACAATCTGCCTTATCCATTGATATAATTATAGATTGTACGGTGCCCGGATGGTTATTCCCAGTGTGCATCTTTAGGGAATGACCCAGAGCCACCTTTATCCCTCCCATCACTATGCCCCCTTTTGAGCCGCACACTATAAGTTTTGTGCGCGTATCTTTATAGAGTAGGGCTTAGCGAGATGCATGAGCAAATCCCAACTGACGCCAATTAACGTCGATAATTGATTGCTGCCGCCCAACTATTGTGCTAAGTGGCTCGTCAGCCAGTTTAGCTGCTTGCGCATCGCAGGATAGTGCAATTTTGCATACGTAAATTTGAGCACCGTTTATAGAATCTGGAGAATTAGTGGTGGGGGAGGGGGTGCAGAGAGAGAAGTAACTTACTCATGATCATAATCAATATCATTGGCAGAAGCAGGATTAGATCCCAAGTCTCCTAGGTCCACAGCCCCTAATTCTTATCCCTTGGCTAAGCCACTCATTTGAGCCCTTGAGACGGTAAACACCATCAGTAAATGTTTCATTGTTTTATCATAGGCATCTCTCTAGTGGCGAGGATAAGGTCATGGGCATTGCCAGTGGGCCGCCGTTGCCCCCTCCTCCCCCCCTCATTCAACTGAAAATGAATGCAATGCTAAATGCCTGCGATCAGCCCCTCGAGGGGCTGGACACAAGCAGCTTCTCTACAGTGTTTCCTCTGTTTGCCAGCCATCGCTGCTACTTTGAAAGGGCCCGCGGGTAAGAAATTCTGGCTCCACCCGGGGAGGCCAGACCCGTATGGAGGAGGGTGGGGTTTGTCATTCTGGAGCAGGACAGCAGGGAGATGCCATGGGGGAGGGGGTGCGGGGTGGTCAGAAAGTGAGAGAGGGCAGACCTGCAGAAGAAGGAGGAGAAAGGGAAGGGGACAGATGGTGAACCTCAGTTGGGGGGGTAGAAGAGGGGACATGGATGGTGGACCCACAAGGTAAAGGGGATGGATGCTGGACTCATAAGTGGGGGAGGAAGAAAGTGACCCAAACCAGAAAGGAGGGTGGGAAGGAACGAAGAGATGTGAGCAAGAGGGATGGTGGGGTGAGAAGATGGATGTTTCTACACTCTGGAAACTTGGTTGTGCTCAATAAAGACAGGATCGTTTGAATGGGCTGTGTATGTTGAGTATGCATCAAAAGATGGTTCGGAAAAGTTTAGTGCAGATAGAAGAAAAATGGTTTTAGTGTAAGTTGAAGACTGGCCTTGCGATCTCCAACCCCCCTCCTCCCCCCACGAGCCGGCTAGGAGGGAGCCCAAGCCCTCCTGGCCTGGCGACACCCCCTAACCCCCCCCCCCACTAAAATACGGGCAGGAGGGATCCCAGGCCCTCCTGCCCTCGACGCAACCCCCCACGACCGGACCCCCCTGAACCCCCGATCGGCCCTCCGCCGACCCGTGACCCCCCCTCCCCGTACCTTAAAATTGGTTGGACGGATGGGCTGGCTGGCCTTAGGGCCTGATTGGCCCAGGCGTCTCAAACCCCGCCCACAGGTGGGGCTTGAGGTGCCTGGGCCAACCGGAATCGGCCCAGTTGTCTTAGGCCCCTCCTGTAGGTGGGGCCTTAGGCACATGGACCCAACCGAACGTAGGCGGGGAGTTGGGGTGCCACAGGGGCAAGAGGGCTTGGGCTCCCTCTTGCCCTGATCGTTGTGGGGGGGGCAAGGGTGGATCGCGGCAGGGGAGATGAGCCATTTCTCCTGTCGCGATCATTGCTGTAGGGGGTAGGCAGGTTGCTGGGGCCGCTGAGCTGATCGCAGCAGCCACGATCAGCTCAGCGGCCCCTTTTCGGCACTTATACCTGTTTTGGTTATACCTGCTGTACGCCTGGGTCTAGGTCGGCCCACCTCCCACCCTTTCCCCTCCTCTAAAAACGCCTCTTTTCGCTCTAGGCATTTAGAGGCAGGGGAAAGGCCTAAGCTGGTTTTAGATATGTCTAAAACCAGCTTTGATTATGGGTACTTGGACGATCTAGCTTTTTGATCATCCAAGTACTGATTTAGGCCACTTTTTAGATGTTGTTGTTTTTTTTTTTTTATTATTATGAGCCCCATAATGTCTTATTAAAGATATGACAATTTTGCATGAAGTAAAACTCGTTATAGTTTATCTTTTCTTTTGGCTAAGTCTTAATAATAATATTATAATTTATACCTAAAGAGACATATGATCAAGAAACTATTTTATTTTACTTTTGTGATTATGATAAACATACCAAGGGCCTCAAAATAGCATCTGGCGGGCTGCGAGTTTGAGACCACTGACAATTTTGCATGAGGTTAAATAATTTATAGTTTCTAAATCTTTCCTTTTGGCTAAGTCTTAATAATAATATTGTAATTTATAGCTAAAGAGACATATGATCAAGAAACTGTTTTATTTTACTTTTGTGATACCGAGGGCCTCAAAAGAGTACCTGGCGGGCTGCATGTGGTCCCCGGGCCACGAGTTTGAGACCATTGGCTTACACCCATGCATTCTCTCATTGTAAGATTCTTTACACCCCCCCTAGCTCGGTTCTTGGCTATGCCCATGGATAAGGTGCTTTCAGTAATTCAAAGTAATGGCCTGATTTCACAGGGTAGGTCAGTCTTATGGCAGCCTCTGTTAAACAAGTGTGAGACCTTTAATGGATCCCTGCTCGTCTGGTAAACATCTTCCATGTGGTGCTCTTATCCAGAGATGGACGGAGTTGCGAACACTTCTACGCTCCTGACGTCCAAGCTGTATGGAGATTAGTATAACTGGTAAACTCCATTCTGACATTATCCATAGACGCTTATAACCCGAGACAAGTGTTTATGACCATGAATTGTGTTTCCAGAGCGACCAAGTAAAGACTAAACTCATGTCCAGTGGCGAATGTCAAACAGAACTGTGAGGGTGAAATGAAACAGCTGAAAACAAAGTTGTCATCTGGGGACGTGTTGGAGCCTGGATGAGCTCAAAGTCTTGTCTTCTCTTTACAGGGAGGAAAGAAATTCTATCAAGGACCTTGTGTGGGCCGGGATTGCAGTGGGGGCTGTCAATGTATTCCAGAGAAAGGCAGTCGGGTAAGTTCACTCTTGGTGGGTGACGGAAAACAGTCACATGTTCCTTTATCTTTTCTTTCTCTAACAAAGTAAATATCCTTTCTCTAATGACTTTGTGATACTAGAAGAATGATGGGGAATGGCTGGAGCTAAGAGCCGTGAAGACTGAGGTTTCCAGGTTTAATGTCACACGAGGGTCCGGCTGTCTCCCTCAGTTACCTGAATATATCCATTAACTTCAGCTATCTAAAGATACTTAACAGCACTGCAGACTGTCCCCCCTTGAAGGTCTGCCTGTCCCCCCTTGAAGTCCTGTCCCCCTTGAAGGTCTGCCTGTCCCCCTTGAAGATCTGCCTGTCCCCCCTTGAAGTCCTGTCCCCATCCTGAAAGCCTGATGCCCCCCCTCGACGTCCGATTCTTCTCCCCCCTCGGCAGGACCACTCGCACCCCCACCCCGAAGGACCGCCGACTCCCCGACAATATTGGGCCAGGAGGGAGCCCAAATCCTCCTGGCCACGGCGACCCCCTAACCCCACCCCGCACTACATTACGGGCAGGAGGGATCCCAGGCCCTCCTGCCCTCGACGCAAACCCCCTCCCCCCAACGACCGCCCCCCCCCAAGAACCTCCGCCCGTCCCCCAGCCGACCCGCGACCCCCCTGGCCGACCCCCACGACACCCCCACCCGCCTTCCCCGTACTTTGTGTAGTTGGGCCAGAAGGGAGCCCAAACCCTCCTGGCCACGGCGACCCCCTAACCCCACCCCGCACTACATTACGGGCAGGAGGGATCCCAGGCCCTCCTGCCCTCGACGCAAACCCCCCTCCCTCCAACGACCGCCCCCCCCCCAAGAACCTCCGACCGACCCGCGACCCCCCTGGCCGACCCCCCCACCCCCCTTCCCCGTACCTTTGGAAGTTGGCCGGACAGACGGGAGCCAAACCCGCCTGTCCGGCAGGCAGCCAACGAAGGAATGAGGCCGGATTGGCCCATCCGTCCTAAAGCTCCGCCTACTGGTGGGGCCTAAGGCGCGTGGGCCAATCAGAATAGGCCCTGGAGCCTTAGGTCCCACCTGGGGGCGCGGCCTGAGACACATGGTCGGGTTTGGCCCATGTGCCTCAGGCCGCGCCCCCAGGTGGGACCTAAGGCTCCAGGGCCTATTCTGATTGGCCCACGCGCCTTAGGCCCCACCAGTAGGCGGAGCTTTAGGACGGATGGGCCAATCCGGCCTCATTCCTTCGTTGGCTGCCTGCCGGACAGGCGGGTTTGGCTCCCGTCTGTCCGGCCAACTTCCAAAGGTACGGGGAAGGGGGGTAGGGGGGTCGCGGGTCGGTCGGAGGTTCTTGGGGGGGGGGGCGGTCGTTGGAGGGAGGGGGGTTTGCGTCGAGGGCAGGAGGGCCTGGGATCCCTCCTGCCCGTAATGTAGTGCGGGGGGGGGTTAGGGGGTCGCCGTGGCCAGGAGGGTTTGGGCTCCCTTCTGGCCCAACTACACAAAGTACGGGGAAGGCGGGTGGGGGTGTCGTGGGGGTCGGCCAGGGGGGTCGCGGGTCGGCTGGGGGACGGGCGGAGGTTCTTGGGGGGGGGCGGTCGTTGGGGGGAGGGGGTTTGCGTCGAGGGCAGGAGGGCCTGGGATCCCTCCTGCCCGTAATGTAGTGCGGGGTGGGGTTAGGGGGTCGCCGTGGCCAGGAGGGTTTGGGCTCCCTCCTGGCCCGATATTGTTGGGGAGTCGGCGGTCCTTCGGGGTGAGGGTGCGAGTGGTCCTGCCGGGGGGGGTAGATTCGATAAGTGATGCCCAGTTTTAAGTGCCAGAACTAGCCCCGTCTTTTACAAAACCACGCGAGAGGTTTTTAGCGCCGGTCAGCGCATTGAATGCTCTGTGCTGCTCCAGTGCTCATAGGAGCTTTGTGACCGTCGGAGCAGCGCATTCAGCGCGTCAACCAGCGCTAAAAAGCTTTTGCGCAGTTTTGTAAAAGGAGGAAGCTGGTAGTCTATAAAGGACGCTTTGTGTGGGGATGCTCCTCCCTCGAAGAAGCCACTAGACCAGTGGTTCCCAACCCTGTCCTGGAGGAGCATCAGGCCAATCGGGTTTTCAGGCTAGCCCTAATGAATATGCATGAAGCAAATTTACATGCCTATCACTTCCATCATATGCAAATCTCTCTCATGCATATTCATTAGGGCTAGCCTGAAAACCCGATTGGCCTGGTGTTCCTCCAGGACAGGGTTGGGAATCACTGCACTAGACTACCAGGACCTTAAAAGGTAGGCCTGGGGGAGGGTAGATGGAGCTGATGTTTGACACAATTGATTTGGGGGGGGGGGGAATAAACACTGTGGGATAAAGGGCAACGTCCCTGAATCCCTTCAGTGGACACTGCCAAGAATGCTCACTTTTCTGAGATATCCTGGGGAGCAGCTGTAAATCACTGAACACACAACAAAATCCTTCTATTACAATTTGTCAGAATGGGGATCTCTGAATTCTGTCAGTAGTCTTGGCTTGAAGCAGAACCTTAGTGCTAAACGCACCTCACACAGCAGCTGGGGACTACAGTTAAACAATTATCGGTTTCAAATCTTCAAGGGCCAATCACAATTCAACGTCAAGTGGAGAAAAAAAGCCCAGGGGTGGAAAAAACTCCACTTAGTTTCAAGAGCTGCAAAATGTTGAAAAATCAATCGGTGTCCCCTTCACCAACAAGAATCATCATAGCAGACATTAGCTCTTCCACACATCAAAAAACACTTCCAGCTGTAAATCCCATCATTCATCTCTGTCTGTACAGATGTGCATTCCCCTTCTGAAATTGGAAATATGTGTGTTATCTTTTACACCCTCTCTAGTCCCACCTAAACCATGCTCCCTTGCACATTTCGCTAATTTGGACACGCTGGGGCGTAACGAGGTGGGGATGAGTGGAACTGGGCAGGCCTGGGGGGGCGGGTCTAGCAGTCTGGATTTTACTGACACAAAATCTGGTAACCCTTAGGTACACAGGACTTTGGTGGAAGAAAAAAGGATCACCAAATGCTTTGAATTTCTCACTCCCTCCTCTTTTTATACATGTCCCCATTCCGCTAAGAAAAGGGACATCCTACACCTCCCATTAGGCTTGCTAGTCATAGTCACCAAACTCAGTGACCCCCTGAAAAATTCCATACTACTGCTTTTGGGGATTACATATAGATACATTTCGATGCTGATTTTTGCACATCCAAGTTGCAAATAGGGCATCTAAATTAAGGACTTTTATCTATCATGGAGCTGGATCTAACATTTTTCACACATCTCCCACCGTTTATTATGTTAAGAGAGAGAATTCCATTCTTTGTGTCATGATGTTTAGTTTTGAGAAGTCTGGGTCTGGATTTCATTATTTTCTCATAAATAGAATGTATTCCTTTGTGACTTAATGATGTTTTATTTAAGTAACAGATGTGGGCTGCATTTGTAGACTTCTGGGCAACTTGTGGGGTCTGAGTTTGCTGAATGCAGCATCCACAAATAATATTCTGCAGGTGGTGGACAGATAGTACAATTTGCCTTATGATAATGCTTACGACATACAAGTAATGCAATGCAGAATACAAGGAATCCTCACAAGAAATATTAAACACATTTTCTTATCCCGCCTGTGTAGGCTGCATCTCTCTGACTGGCCATTTCCTTTTCTTTCTGATCTCTGGGCCACAGTGCCACCTGCTGGTATGGCAGACCAACACCAGTCTCTCTTAGAAAGTATCTCTCTTTCGTTTTCCTTTATGCTGTCCTCTCGCTATCTGAGCGCCTCCCCAGCAATAATGTAGTCCCCAAAAAATACAGCGAGGATAAAATAAATGATGCAAAAATTCTTCTAGTTCCACAGAGAGAAATACTTCAGCTCTCCTTTTCTGTGACCTGCTTTTATTGCACATTTCCTACTCTTTGGCGTCTAATTGCAGATGTTTTCATTGTTCATCTCCTGGAAAATGTTTTGGCAGAGACAATTAATAAACAGAACTAACAAAAATAAACACTGACAATAAGACACTTGCAGGAAGATTATAAACTCACAGAAGTGATTGGCAACAGGAGTACTAAGGAAAAAGGAGACCTTAGGTGAAGGGCTTGTGGGTATCTTCAGATATTCTACTACAGTGTTTCTCATCACACAGTACGTACGCGAGCTGCTTGTTGGTTGTACGCAGCACTGGCTGCCACCACCACCGAGGATAATCCTGCCCACCCCCTCTACCAAGAGCCGCCGCCTGGGATCCCTCCTTCCTGCCTGCCTCCTTCCACCACCAGTGGGAATCCCTCTTTTCTGCCCGCCCCCTCCGCCGAAGCAAGGCTTCCCCCCTGATGTCAGAGCTGACATTAGAGGAAAGCCTTCCGGGTCAGTGGGGGATCCCAGTTACCTCATGCCTTCGGCGGCGCTTGATAGATTTTTCCTCAAAAACAGTATTTTATTATTTTTTTAAAAATCCAATTTAAATTAAAAAAAATCTGATTTTAGCCGCCGTGATTAGTAGTACAATTTACCCCCTCTTTTACGAACGCATAGTGCGGAAACAGGATGCTGGGCTGGCGGGAAGGCTTGGGGCTCCTTTTACTAAGCTGTGTTAGGGCATTAACACGCGGAATAGTGCGCACTACAATGCCCCGTACGCTAGAAGGTAACGCCAGCATTGAGTTGGTGTTCTAGCTGCATAGTGCGGGGGTTAGCGCCGCTAATCTGCGTGCGCTAAAAACGTTAGCGCACCTTCGTAAAAGGAGTCCTTGGTCCGACTCAGTAGAGCAACTCTTAGGTTCAAACGCCTTCACTCTCTCGTACCAGCTCCTGCCTGCTTAAACCCTACTCTGTGGACTATCGCCAGATATTCAGGGGCACTTAACCACACAGGGCTCCTTTTACAAAGGTGCGCTAGCGTTTTTATCGCACACACCGGATTAGCGCACGCTAGCCGAAAAATTGCCACCCGCTTAAACAGAGACTGTAGCGGCTAGCGCGCGCTATTCCGCGCGTTAAGGCCCTAACGCACCTTTGTAAAAGGAGTCCTTGGTCCGACTCAGTAGAGCAACTCTTAGGTTCAAACGCCTTCACTCTCTCGTACCAGCTTCCGCTTCTCAAACCTTTAATTCTTGTGAAGCCTTGAAACATTTAACGCTTCTTCTGAAGCAATCCCCATCCTAATGTTTTATCACTCCCCATTTACCTTCCTTTTTTACTAATTTTACTTTGATGTATTTTAAAAAAAAACCTTTCCCTCCCCAACTTCCCTTTTGTTCCATGTACGTCAATGTGAATCCGTCTAGTATTTTTAATATTTGATAAAGCATTGCTTTACTAAACTAGACTATTGCAATTCTCTTCTCATTAATATAACTCTAAAAGAAAAAAGAAGGCTGCAGCTCATACAAAACACCGCCGTAAAACTAATTCACAAAGCGAAAAAATACGACCACGTTACTCCGCTGTTAGTTAAATCTCACTGGCTTCCTATAAGCCATCGCTTCACCTTTAAATTGTTGCTTTTGGTGTTCAAAGCTTTAAATTACAATGAACCCCAATTCATTAACAGATGGCTTATCCCTTATAGTACGACACGCTCACTTCGTTCATCCTCAACTAATCTTCTTACAGTTCCATCTATTAAAAAGATAGGAACCAGAAGACAGGACATGTTCTCAGTTAATGCACCTCAATCGTGGAATCTTTTACCCCAACACATCAGAGAACTAAAAGACCTAACACAGTTTAAAAAAATGCTAAAAACTTTTCTTTTCAAAGATGCGTATGGTTATTATGAGTAGTAAAAATTGACAATCTTATATACATTTTCGGTTTTTTCTTTTTTAAAAAAAACAGCCACCTCTTACCCACCTTTTGTTTTTCCCTTTTATGTTTCTTCTTCTCTTCTATCAAAATTGTAACTATTTCCCTATTTAGCCTCACATGTCTTGTATGTTTTACCCTCACATTAATGTGAATTTAGGTTTTTGATTAGTTTGTAAAGTATGTTATAAGTCTACACAACAAATTTGTTTTTATGTCATTTTTAACATTGTACTTGTTTCATTTATTAATACATGTTATTTTTATTGTACATCGCCTAGCAAATTATATAGGCGATTCATCAAGACTTAATAAACTTGAAACTTGAAACTTTTATTTACCTATTTTCATTGCTTTCTTCAATCTTTTTGTATTGTACACCATTTAGACACTTGTTTTGATAGACGGTATATCAAAAATAAAGAAACTTGAAATAAAATATGAGTGGCAGAGGGGCTTCTAAGGGCTCCTTTTACTAAGGTACGCTAGCGTTTTTAGCGCAAGCGCGGTACGCTTCTAGAATAACGCCAGCTCAATTCTGGAGTTAAGGTCTAGTGCGCGCGGCAATTTAGCGTGCGCTATTCCGCGCGTTAAGGCCCTAAAAAGAAGCCCTAAGTATCACAAGCATTGAGCGCACATGAAAGGTGTGAGCTAGAGCCACTGGATGCGCTTTTGCATCTATGGCACACAATGGGATAGACATTTTCAACAATTATTGGGGGATAGAGGAGGGATGTTCTCAGTAAACAGCTAGAGGTCGATATTCAGTCGGGTTTAAGAGGGGAAGAGAGGCTCCTGCCTGCTTAAACCCTACTCTGTGGACTATCGCCAGATATTCAGGGGCACTTAACCACACAGGGCTCCTTTTACAAAGGTGCGCTAGCGTTTTTATCGCACGCTAGCCGAAAAATTGCCGCCTGCTTAAACAGAGACTGTAGCGGCTAGCGCGCGCTATTCCGCGCGTTAAGGCCCTAACGCACCTTTGTAAAAGGAGCCCACAGCATCTCTGAATACGCCTTCCGATGGCTGTAGCATTTTGGGATAGCGCTGGGGCAGTCCATAGGCAGTTATGCAGTCGCTGACCATATTCACTGCTGCTACCCCACATAGCTAAGTGGACAAATAGGACTGTCTTTTACGCAGCCCTCTCTTTCACGCATAACTATTAGGGGCTGACTGAATTTCGGCACTAAAACTGAACCGAAATCTGGATTTAAGTTCAGCCGAAGATTCCTATGCATTTTCAACAGAAACCGAAACTCTCTCCGCCCCTCCCCCCCCCCCCCGCATTCACTCTCTGCTATCACCACACCCCTATCCCTGCAGAAAACACATCCCACCACTCCCCCGCAGAGACTTGGACCCCAGGCTGGCTGACCACCCTGTAGATCCTCAGCAAACCTATCTTAGTAGCCTCTTTGGGGGCAGGAACGGTGCCCGTCCATTATCATCCACTACTGCTGCTGAATCAAGATGGCGGTCGAGATTGCCGCGAGAGGTCCCAGCAGTCATTATGAGACGGGCACCCAGCATTTGCAGACGGTGTGCATTCGCTGCCGTGAGGGAAGCGAGTGGGGAGGGCAGGTCTTTTTCCTTTTTGGCTTTGGTTCCGCCCAAGCTATGAAGGTGCCAGCACTGAATATCAGCACCTACATAACTTCCAGGTTAGCAGCTGACCCAGATATTCAATCCTGGTGCCTGGACCTGACCCTGACTCTGTAAATGACACCTAGCTTCTAGGCGCTGTTGAGCGCAATTTTCAATCATCCACTAGGTAATCGTTTATAGACTCACGCAGAGAAGTGCCGAAGTGGTCTTAGGTGCTGATAGGGTTTTCCTGGCCTAAATGAGTATGCTTAAGTCAAACCGCTCCCAAAATCTACACAGAATCCGCCCCTAAACACGCTTACTTTCTGGTAGACACTTACCTTGAAGTGGTAGGCACCTACCGAGTCAAGCGTCTACCTGCTAATTATTTTTTAAATTGTTTTTTAATGGTGCTTTACAATTAATGGCGTCGATGAAGCTTTATTGAATAAATGAGTCAGGCAGCTAACTCCTAGCACCGTTTATAAACTCTGGGCCTGACTGTTTGGGTTAGGTTCAGCCTACAGGCAGCGGTTTCGGAAATCACAGCCTCATGTTGCGGAGTCCATTTCATAATAAGGCAGTGTGTCATAAACTTTTTAAGCTGCTGGCACACTAATCACGAGGCTGCGGCTGGAGGGCACCTGGAAATGCACGGTTGTCCTCCAGCCGTGGCCCTGAGCCTCCTATTACCGCCGTTGGGGGGGGGGTGGGGGTGGGGGTGCTGCAGAAGGAGAGGTTTTGAACAGGATTTGAAAAAATTTAAAAAATTTAAAAATAGCTTAAAGTGTCTTCTTTTTAAAGAAGCCTTTAACTAAAAGTTTATTTTCCGGTTGATTCCGAATTTCATCATCTTTTATTAAATTCAGATTATCTACCCCTTCTCTTTAGATTTTCCTGTTCTCAAATTCTTTTCCTCACACCTTCCTTATGTTCTAACCTAATCTGATTAATACATTTTTTTTTTTTTTTTTAATTGTATTTTTTCTTTTTTCCTCCTTTCCTATTGTTTCATGTGGTTTGTTACCCCGGTTTGTTTTTTAATTTTAAAGTAATTATTTTTATTTACGATGTATTTGTGATTTAAGAAATCCAATTTTATTTCTTTGTAAAACGCTTTGTATCCTGAAAAGCGTTCAATCAAATAATATAATAAACTTGAAACTTAAACTAGGTGAGGGGAAGGAGCAGAGGCACAGGCGCCAGCTGTAAGCAGCCGACGCCTCTCCTCCTCACCGGCATCTCAGGGAACACCTGGAATCCTCCGGCGCACACAGTTTGCAATGCACCCTAAAAAGGGAAGAGAAAAAGATTTAATATACTGACTTTCTGTGGCTACCATCAAAGAGGTTTACATATTCTGTACAGGTACTTATTATGGAGGGAATAAAACATGGGGAAACAAATCCACAAACTCAAATACATAAAAGTAAGGAGTGGAATTGTCCTAATCAGATTAATGACCACAAATGAATGAAAAAATGTCCTTTTACTCATCCAATGGTTCAAATGACTTTATTCATCCAATAACTCAATGACTCGACAATGACTCGACTCAGTGACTCGACATGTACGTGTTTCGGCCAACAGGCCTGCTTCAGGAGTCGTGAGAATCTTCTAAGTTATATTGAGTGTTTGAGTAATGGTATAGGTTCTCGGGTTAATGCTACTGTGTGATCCTCCGTGACGGTACTCGGAGCCAAAAAAGTGTTGAGTTTTCTGAATGTAAAAAGAGAAGAGAAAGGTATTTAATATACTGACTTTCTATGGCTACCATCAAAGCGGTACACAGGTGCTTATTTTGTACCTGGGTACAGGAGGATTAAATGACTTGCCCAGACTCACAAGGAACTGCAGTGCAAATTAAGCCCAGTTCCCCAGGTTCTCAGGCCACTGCACTTAGCACTAGGCTACGCCTCTATTCTTCCAAAGCAACGTGAACAGTGGTGGTCCCTCAACCTGAAATTTTGATCTCAAGGCTTTTTGGCTTCAAGTTAAAATGAATAACAACACATATTTTTCAGGTTCCTCCTTCCTCCCCCAATCTTATACCTTCCATTTTCCCCCAAAAAGGGAGTTGCTTTTCAAAGTTGAGGAATGTTGGGCATGCTTGTTTGAATTTTTTTAATGCTGTCCTGAAACTCCCTTGTACAGTAAAATCACACAGCTGCCTAACGAGTAGTGTTTCAACTCAACGCAATGCAAAAAGGTAGCATTAAGCAGCGGCCATGTTGGTTGCTCAGTCTGAAGGCTGCTATCTAAAGCACAGACCCCACACAGTCTTCCTGCGCTGTGTATCTGAGATGTGCATGAAGTTGACCCTCGGGTCATACCTGGCATCGCTCTTTCCAGTCGGAGGACTCTGCCTGGCAGCTTTAAGGAACAGTGAGAGCCATTCAGTGTTACAACTAAAAAGAGATGAGACGGGGGAGGATAGTTTGACCTAAAATAAGAGAAATGTACAGAACAGAAAGACATGAAGGCAATTTGGAAGGTGTGTGGAACTTTTCCTTATCTTAACAAGAATAGAAAATCCTCTTTATCTATTGAATGCTGCTATCGGCCTTTCAGGCTTGGAAAGGCATTCTCTTATCTGGTGCTTGAAGATGGATAGCACCAAAGCCCACGTCCAGCAAAGACAGCAATTCTGGGAACTCATCCTGTGTTTTTAAGTACATTTACTTGGAATTTCAAAAGGAAGAATTACGACCCCCAATGAATATACATGAGATGGATTGGCATGGAAATCTTATTCATATTTATTTATTTAAAAAATTTATATTCCACACTTTTGCAGATGTTCTAGGCCAGTGTCTCTCAAACTTTTTTAGAGCCCCGGCACACTAAACGGAGCAAATGTTTTTCATGGCACTCTACATGGAGCAAATGTTTTTTTGTGGCACATTATCACTGAAATTGTAAAACTGCAAAGCCAACGAAAAAATTAAGGGCTCCTTTTACTAGCGCTTTTAGCGCACGCAGGAAATTACTGCGCTACGTGGAAAAACTGACACCAGCTCAATGCTGGCGTTAAGGTCTAGTGTGCGCTGCAATGTAGCACGTGCTATTCTGCACGTTAAAGCACGTTAAAGCAGCTTAGTAAAAGGAGGCCTAAATTTGAGGCTTATTTATTTAAAGTTCTTTAAGCTATGTATGAGTAACAGTGGTGAAACTCACCCCACCCCACCCCTTTTACAAAAGCATAGCCCGCTTTTTAGCACTGGCCGCGGTGGTAACAGCTCCGACGCTCATAGAATTCCTATGAGCGTTGGAGCTGTTACTGCCGCAACCGGCACTAAAAACCGTGTTACGCGTTTGTAAAAAAAAAAAAAAAGGGGGGGGGTTGGAGGTAAAGTAGATAGAATTGCTAATCAATACGATGGATGTGCTTGTTTTTGAGTGCAAGTCAACTCAAAATGTGGCTCGATAGTCGACAAGGAAAAATGCATTTTATGATCCACCATCTGCAGTTCTCTTATTTTGAGATTTAATTTCTGTCAGAGCTGAAAATCCAAGTTCGTAAAGATAAGAAGGTCTAAACGGTTACAAAGCCATGATTGTTTTGTTGCTCAAGTTAGGATAACGACTGCATAAAATAGTTTTCAAGGATCAGTCAAGTCAAAGAATGATGCTTGTCTTGGCAGTTGTATCTTTACGCACACAGATGCTCATAACATGGACAGATTCTTGTGTAAACGATGTACATGATCTAGTGTATACTTATGGAGGGGATCTCTTTGGGGCATCCCACTGTGCCGTGGCACACAGTTTGTGAGATACTCTTCTAAGCAAATTATGAGTCGATCACACAGACAATAATTTTATTTGTTTATTATATTACATTTATAGACTGCAAAACCTTCCAGATCGATGCGGTTTACGTAAACAAGAGACTGTACAATTCAGCGAATTACAAAATTTGTGACTTAATCATTAATTTCCCCCAAATCTTACACATTTTCAGCTTAGTTCATAGTTTCTAGTGGATTACAATAATAACTTGAATAACCAAATATTTAACATATAATAAAATATGCAAAATAAAACAAATTCATAAATCACGCACAACAAACTCCATATTTTGTCACAAATACCATTTGAGAGCTATAATGCCCAGCTGCTGGTGGTGACTGGCTATGTTGCGTGCATAGCCAGTCACTGGCCTATCCGCCAAATGGGTCATTCAACGGGAAATGTCCACTGAATATTGGTGGATAGCCAGTTATTTAGCCAGCAGAGAACAGCTCCTGGCCAGCTAAATAGCACTGAAAATTGGCCCCATGGTCTCTTAACCTTATCATTTAATATAGTCATCTGGTCTTTTAGGGTACCCTTTTGTAACTTATCCCCTCTTTTACAAAACTCCGATAGCAGTTTTTAGCACAGGGAACCACGCTGAATGGCCCACGCTGTTCCCGACGCTCATAGGAACTCGAGCGCCAGGAGCAGCGCGGGGCATTCAGCGCGGCTCCCCGCACCAGAAACTGATATCGCAGTTTCGTAAAAAGGAGGCCTAAGTTGTGCTTGAAACAGGTCTAGAAAAAAAATCTCAAAATTTGCACAGACGTTTTGGCTTAGTTCCATTGTGGCAGAAAAATGTCTGCCTTTTGGGAATGCCCAAGTCTCACCCAAAACACCACCCTGACATGCTCCTGTGAAATTTGGATGAACTGCGGAGAAAGACTAACACCGCAGGAAGCATTTCAATCTTCCCCAGATTCTACAACCTTCTACCCAAATTATCTAGCTTGCAATGACCCCAATACGATGTCTAGATCTCTTCCGAAGCAACCCGCTCTACTTTGGAACACTCCTGGAAATGTCCAGATAACCTCTTATGTAATCTGCCTTGAACTGCAAGGTAATGGCGGAATAAAAATCACTAATGTAATGTAAAAACATCTCAAATTAGAGTTTTGAAAATCACAACTCGGAAGTTATACAAGGAAAGCGTCCTTCTGCTGCTTTATAACTTTTAGGGGTCCTTTTATCAAGCTGCGGTAGGGGGATTTAATGCGCATTAAACCACCTGTCATGCTAGCCGCTAGCGCCCGCATTGAGCAGGCGTTCGTTTTTTAGCCGGCCGTGGGGGTTAGCGCGTGATGAAATGTCCGACGTGCTAACCCCACTAGCGTGGCTTGATAAAAGGACCCCTTAAACTTTTTTTCTCTTCTGAAATGAGCATCTTATTTATCTCAGTATAATCTTTGCGAACCTTAAATTATAAAGTGGGTAACAGCAGAGCAAACTGTGCCACCCAGTTCATGTCAGCGGTTCATCAGTTTAAACAATTCAGTTTTAAACATTTTCTTCTATTCCCCTGTTTATTATCATCTTCTTATTATAATTTTTTAATTATTTATTTATTTGCATTTCAAATTTATATTCAAGAATCCTCTTGATACAGCAATACAGAGCACAATTATTAAATGATTGTTATCAAAAGTTCACAAGAAAAAAGCAAACATAATAAACTATAAATCATATAAAGATTAAAATATTATAAGTCTTCCTTAGACATTACTTTACATTACAGATTTCTATTCCGCCATTACCTTTCGGTTCAAAGCGGATTACAATAAGAGTTGTGGAGGGAAGGGTTACAAAGTTGGATCAGAGATCGTTTCTGAGAGAGGGAAAGGTAGGATTTGGGGTAGGGGAGGTTTTCGTGGTATTAGGCTTTACTCAGGGATTTCTTGAAGAGTATAGTTTTTATTTCCTTTCTAAACATCTTGTAGTCAGGGGTTAATATCAATAGGTTGGAGATTTGGTTATCTAGTTTTACTGCTTGAGTGGCTAGTAGGCCATCGTAAAGTTTTTTCTGTTAAACCACACCTTGCACTGGAGAAACAAGTAAGAAAGATAGAGAGATCTTTTATTATAAAAGAAAAAAAAAAATACTAATAAGGCTTAACGCAGTTTAAACCGGCCCTCATTTCTTTACAGCTCTAATACTATTGCATTAATTTTTTTGCATCCCAAAAGGTTCGAAGCTGCTCTGGCTCAACAAATACATATTTTATACCAGCCTATTTTATCCGACATTTACATGGATAGGATAACAAGAAATTTGCTCCCATTTTTACAGCTTCTTCCCTCATAGTTAGAAACAGCTTTTTGTGGTCCTGTGTTATTTTAGTAACATCTGGGAAAATTCTAAGTTTTTGTCCCATAAAAAGACTATGGGGAAATCGAAAAAAGGCCTTCATAATTAAATTCAGGTCCTGTTCAAAAACCAATGAAATAACCAATGTTCCACGGTATTCGATTTTCTCCTGAGAATTTTCTAGTAAATCAGTCAGGTTATTCAAATCAATTCGTTGTTCCATTTCTTGTTGATTTCCTTGTAAGTTTTCTCTTTTTTTTGGTAGATAATACAGTCTGTCTATTGGCGGAATAATTTCGGAGTATTATATTTTTTATTCCTTTAAAGAATACCATACTCTTCTTAGGCACTTGACAGACTGTTAGAACTGATGAATCAGTGTTATGAATTGTGTTTTGTGTCTTCTTATAATCTGAGGTTCACAAAGATTTTTGGTGATAATTATGTTTCCTATTTCACAATGCTTTGAGTTGATTTTTTTTTTTTTGTTTTTTAATGTCCAAAACTGGGTGGGGGAGAAGGGAGGTTATAAAATTCCATATACATCTCCCATTTTGCTTAATTAGTGCTTCCCAAGTCTGTTCTGTAGAACCCAGAACTTATTGGCTTTTCAGCACATGCACAAGGAATATGAGAGATTTGCAGAACAGGAAATCCAGTCTATACATAGGGGTCTTTTTATCAAGCTGCAGTAGGGGGGTTTAACACGCATTAAACCGCCTGCCACGCTAGCCGCTAGCGCCTGCATTGAGCAGGCGTTAGATTTTTAGCCGGCCGCAGGGGGTAGCGCGTGAAGAAATGTCCGACGGGCTAACCCCGTTAGCGCGGCTTGATAAAAGGACCCCATAGTGATTTCAGACATATTCACTGTGGACATTCCAAACTCCCAACTGGCTGTAGAATCCCAGGTCAAGTTTGGGACACCCTGACATAAATGAGCTGTGTTTAAAGGTAAACATAAAAAAATAGCTTTTCTTCAGATTTTATCTGAAAAAAATATTTTTAGGGGACCTCAAGTGATGCAAATAATTAGTAAACCTTATAATTAATGCACCCAATTCTTCGTAGGTCTTGATTTTCTCAATTCTACCACAATTTTACATCCAATTCAGACTTTTCAAATTATCGTTGCCCAATATTTCTGTGTAAGTAAGCAAGTTTCGTAGTAATCAATGACTTGTCTTAAAGTTCTTCCATTGAGCTTAGTAGAAACTTTAGATTCTTTTTAACATATTTGTAAGCAATATTGCTAAAGGGTTGTCTGGTGAGGTTTGCCTCTTTGTGGATGATACCAAAATATGCAACAGGGTAGATGTCTTTTATGCTGTAGGTAACATGAGGAGGGATCTAGCAAAGTCTGAATGGTCCAGAAATTGGCAGCTAAAATTTTAATGCTAAAAGAATATTTGGGCTACTGTAAAGGATTTGCAGATTATAAATACATTTTTATCTTATGTTCACTGGTTGCCAATAACCTCCCGAATCTCATTCAAAACTTCCAGCGTTCTAAACCACCCACTCATCTGTGGCATTAAGTCACATCTTCTCAGAACTTTACTTCTCTTCGACAAGAATAGCCAAAACCTCAATAATGAGTCTTCCTTTTCCTAGAGGAATCAAATACAAACAAATATTCAACTCTTTATTCATTTATGTTGCTGTTAAAATCTGGAACAGTCTACCTACAAATACATGAAAAGAATCCTGCTACCTAAAATTCAGAAGAAGCCTAAAAACCTACCTCTGCCCCAACCTACTTGAACCTCACCCACAGCAATGACTAATGGACAACTCCAATGACTATGAATCCAACTCTCTTCCCCAATGCCTAACAGATTGTTACTGATTACAATAATCCTATTTGTTTATAACAAATCTCTTAGCGCCGTTCCAGCTGTGCCCAACATCCTATCAAATTGTGTAAAAAATGTTCTTATAATTTTGTCTCTACTTTTGTTGAAATCTCTGTTCAGTCTGTATAACGAATTCATTGTAAAACTGATATGACTTTTAACTGTACATTCCCCCTGCCCTAACAAGGGCTCTCTTGCTGTAAATCGCCGTGAACCTATGCATGTATAGTGCAATCCTTAAATAAAAGATTAGATCAGATTAGATTATGTTATGCTTAAAAAAAAACCTGAGGGAATGATACACTTCTCCCCTCCCTATTCCCGGTTTCGGGGTTCACGGTTTCGATTATCCATGATTTTTTTTTTTTTTTTGGGGGGGGAAAGCATAGTTTAGGGCCTTTCCGTCTCCCTACAGGACTTAAAATGTCTAGTAGCACTATAGATTACTCCTTACCTGGTGGTCTAGAGGGCTTTCGGGGCAGGAGCGATCTTCCTATGCTCCTGTCCTGTGTAGATCGCCAATAGGAAATGGCTGCCGTGAGCTTCTGTCGTAGTCTCGAGAGACTACAGGAACTCATGGCAGTCATTTCCTATTGGCGATCTGCACGGGGCAGGAGCGTAGGAAGTTTTCTCCTGCCCCGAAAACCCTCTAGACCACCAGGTAAGGCTGGGATGCCGGGAGGGAGGCGGGGGTGGGTCAGAGCGGGACGAGAAGTTATTCACAGTCCGGCTCTGCCCCTATCCCCCGCGAATACCGAGGGAGAAGTGTACAGTTTAGGGGATTGTTGGAGACTAGCCTGGCTTGTCAGGAGAAATTAGCATGCAAACACCTTTCACAGACACAAAAACATTTTGCTTTATTGTTTGCCTCACACCAACCAAAGAATATAGCTATGGCTTACCTTAGCCTGCTGCTACAGGCATCAGTCTGTTTTCCCAAGGCCTGCCTCTGCCCATGTCTAGGGAAAACTTGAGAGTTCCTCTTTCTCCCTCAGGGACCTCTTTAGAATGAACCCAGCCTGGGTAAAAATACCTCTGTCCTGACCCTGTGACCCTGGTGACCCTACATAAATGCACAGGAGGTGAGACTCAGTTGACAGGAAGCTCAGGAATGAGGGGGCATAGGATGAAGCTGAAAGGGGACAGACTCAGAAGAAACCAAGGGAAATAGTTATTCATGGAAAGGATAATGAATTCATGGGGCTGCCTCCCAGTGGAGGTGGTAGAGATGAAGACTATCTAAATTCAAGAAAGCTTGGGACAAGAGTATAGGATCTGTAAGGGAGAAGAAGGGAGAGTAGATGGCCTGGATAGGCAAACTGGATAAGCCATATGGTATTTATCTGCCTTCATTTTTCTCGGTTTCTGTTTCAATTGCACTTACCTTATTCAACTGTATATATAATTTCTCTCAATCTAGCCATTCACTTTTATTTATCCCATTTGAAACTGCCACACAATGGGTCTGCTTTTCCATACTTCTTCAAAAGACCTCATGACTAATGGAGCTTGGCATGTTAAACTGGTTTTACTGAAGAAAACCATATATGAACGTCTGTGCTGAAGACCAGAGAGCCAAGAGTCGTTCAAGCCCGTTATGCACAAAGAAGCCAAGATGTGGCCTCATGTCAGGCTTTCAAGGTCACTTGACTCCAGGAACAGCACTTCTTTTTTTTTTTTTTCTTATAAACCTCACATTAAACAAAATTATATATGCAGCTGATTTTATACTCTTTAAGAACAGCTATGCTTAAAAGCCACACAGAAGAGCATTTGCAAAATTATCCCCTCAATGTTGATAAAAAATAGTGGTTGGTCAAAAGGAGGTCCATCAACATTAAGTGCTATCAACAACGATATCGTTCTCGGGACGAGGCCATGATCTTCCAGTTAAGAGCAGTGGATAACTGAAAGCCCAACGGAAGCACGGCTACAATTTTCTTTGTAAATGAGAACATACACGTTTCTGCTTCACTTTCCATATATTCTTGCATATTATTGCTTTGTCTATTCAGGCAGTCATTCCTTGCCTGAGTTAATTTTCTTGTCCTCCTTATAATATGTAACAATTATCAAAGAAGAGGACTGGAGGTGATCACTGAAGGTGTGGACCTTGCCCTTCTTATCAGGGTTTGAGGCGAAATAGGCTTAGGATGAAAGAGGGTTGTTCTAGTGCAGAATCTTGAAAGCAATTGCTCAAATGTAAATACTGGAGAATTAACAGAAAAAAAAAAAGAAGAGAAAATGGTATTGTTTTGGCCTTTTACTTTGGTTCCAACATGCATAAAATAAAATCGTTCAATTTTTTTCATCGTTGGAGACTCTGCTGTCCTGTGTCCATTCGTTCAACCTCCCTCTCCCCTGAGAACGTACACTTGGCAGTTTTAAGTTTCGTATCTTGTAAGAGTGTCCTGCTTGTTTGGCACCTTCCAGAAGCACTGATTTTTGGCAGAAGGGAAAGGTTCTCTGAGATTTTATTAATCTGCGTTATTGTTATACTTTCGTGGGCACCCGAGACTGTCTGCAGCCAACAGCTTTCTACGTCTCATCCGGTGCCAGGTTGCGTCATTTTCACTCGGTGCCCAGACCTCTCAAGCTCACTTTGCTAGGGAAAGTCAGTGGTACTGAACTGTTAGAGCGCAAGATTCAATTTGCCTTTTGTTCTCCAATTTATGGATAATTTGTTTTACATGTCCCAGGGCTCCGACTGCGGTTTGTGTTACATGTAGAGGATGAATGTCAAATGCGAAGCTGAAATGGAAAAGGTGGTACTGGAAAGTACACAGTATCTTCTTGCTGAAACAAATGAAGTGTGCCAGGATGGTAATGGATGCAGTGCTCCAGTGGATTATTAACCAAAAGATCACAGAGAAGGATGTGGTCAAGCAAAAAAGCATCTTCGCTCCTAAAACAACCTGTGTCCAGCAAGCTTAACTTGTTGCCAGTTCTCTTAAAAATCGTTTATAAAATGACCGTCTCGGAGGAATCAGAAAAGGGACATTTTCTAGTAGAGCTGGTAGGCCTGGTTCCATGCTTCCCTTTTCGGTGTAACAGCCTTTTTATTAAGTCATGTATTCATAAGTTTCTTTCTGCTGATATTACTGATAAGTAAATATTTATTACTAGGAGCCAATTTATTCCAGGGCATGAGTGGGAAGAATAATCCTCTTTTATCCCGAAGAACAAGGCTGGTTTATAACTTTCACACCTCAGTGATCTGAGCCTTTGCCTTTTGGCAGCAAACCAGATACTGGGTTACGGAGAGAGAGGAAGGTGCCTGTGAGGTTATCCTGGGGATCTGGAGACGCTGCATCCAGAAGGGTTAGCCAGTCACAGGTTTCAGCAAAGGCCACCAAGTTCAAGTTCAATTTATCTGATATACCGCAAATATAAAACCGAGGTTAAATTTCAGCGGTTTATAATATAAAATATATATATATATATATATGTATATATATATATATATATATGAAAAAATAAATGAGGGGGACAAACATAGACAAAATAACGAAATCAGAAATGTAAGGAAGCGAATGGGTTGGTTACAATAAAAACAGAAGAGTGGGGAAAGGGAAGGAATAAAAACAAGTATTAATATAGAACCAAATATTTTACAGAGAAGAAAAAATGGTAAAACTAGAGAGCATCATTTGAGGTTACGAGGAGGAAGACTTAGGAGCAACGTTAGGAAATTCTTTTTGGTGGATGCCTGGAATGCCCTCCCGAGGGAAGTGGTGGAGAGGAAAACGGTGATGGAATTCAAAATAGCGTGCTATAAAAATAGAGGATCTCCTATTAGAAAACAAAGGATGAAAATTAAAGACCTAAGGCCGATATTGGACAGACCTGCACAGTCTGTGTTCCATATATGGTGTTTTGGTGTAGGATGGGCTGGGATGGGCATCAATGGGAACTCCACTAATATGGAACATGAGGATGATACTGGCCAGACTTTACGGTAGATGTCCTGCAAACAACGGGACAGTTGGATAGGCTGGAGTGAGCTTGGACGGCAACTTCAGCATTTGGAATCTAGAACAATAGCAGGTGGACTTTACGGTCTATGACCCAGAAATATCAAAGAAAACACAAGTTAATTTAATCATGTATTTTTAAAGGAAATAACTAATGGGCAGATTGGATGGACCGTTCAGGTCTTTATCTGCCCTGATATACTATGTTACTATGGTAAAGCTTTAAGTGTGTTTGATTTCTGCCCACGCATATTGAGTTATAAGCAGAATACCAGAGAAAGATAAATTACCTGTAGTTGTATCCTAAAGGTCAGAGTGAACATTCAGCGCAAAGATAGTACAAGGAAATACTGGAGAATTATGAGTAGAATGCCAGAGAGAAATAATATGCCTTTAATTGGGTCTTAAATGTCGAGAATAAACTTTCAGTGCAAAGATAGTAAGGTAAAGAATTCCAGAGAGTAGGAGCCATGACGGAGAATGAAAAGTTCGTGTGAAAATCAAGAAATAATTGTCAAAATGAGGGAACAACCAGTAATGTGGTTGGGATGATCAAAGGGTTCTTTGCAGAGAGCATTGAACCAGGAAACTAAATAAATAAGAAAGAAGGAAGTCCACTTGATAATATTTGATGAGAGAGAATATTGTATTTGAAAGGGATGCGATAGGAGACAAGAAGGATATGCTCAGTTTTTAGGAGTGGTGTGACGTGGTCAAACATGGAACAAAAATGAAGTAATCTAACTGCTGTGTTCTGAACTAATTGAAGCCGGTGCAACTGATATTTCAGAAGACCAATGAGAATGGAATTACAGTAGTCGAGCTTGGACAGTACTAGGGAATGTATAAGAATACGGAGTGAACTTTGTTGAAGGAAAGAGCGAATGGATCGAATTTCACAGAGAGCATAAAAGGAAGAAGAAACCACCTTAGAAATATGAGAACGAAAACTTGAGGTATTATCTATTACAACTCCTAAGATTTTGGTGGTGGTTGAGAATTTTAAGGGGACTCCTTTTATAGTGAAGTTTAAGGTATTTTACTGGTACATTTCTTGAAGGAAAAAGCAACACTGCAGTTTTTTGAGAATTAACTTTAAGTTTATTTAGTGTGAGCCAATCTGAATAATGTCCAATTTTGTAGAGATAGATGAGTAAGTTGATTGCGAATGAGTCTCGAGTGGAAAAATGAGCTGGATATCGTCCGCATAAATGAATAATGTGAACGCTAAAGACAAGAGTATGAGGTGCGAGAAAAATATTGAAAAGTATTAGGCCTAAATTAGAACCCTGTGGTACACCTGATTGCATTGAATAGGAATTTGAGAAAATATTGGAGTGATTAACAGAATATGTACGACCAGTAAGATATTATTTTAATCATTGAAGGGCAGAACCATTGACCTTCATTTCTTCCAGTGGGGGAGAGTGCTAGGCCTTCCATTGTAAGAGAGCAGCCCTTCTTCTGATGTCATCAAAGTATGTCTGTGTCTCCATATATGACTGACCTTGCCCTATGGCAAAGCTGAGAGAGAAAAAGATACCTAGGAGTTATCCTGAATATCTGGAGATGCTGCATATGGAAGAGACAACACGATGTAGAGAAATACTTTGGGCCTTCCAGGGTGAGCTAGCTGCCCTTCCTCTAATGTCATCAAACTGTATTAGCACATTGTGCTCCTTTGGAACCCTTTCAGTGTCAATGGGTGCCATTAGGTTGTCCCTCTTTTGCTTGGAGATATTGGAAGTGGAACTTTGGGGATACGGAAGAGGAAAATTAAGAACAAGGTGTCATCAAGAATTCTTTGTGGACCCTGCAGATACTTTTAGGTAATTTTCCTGTAGGGCTAATATCTTCTATGCACGACTCTCCTCAACTTTCCGGTATTTCCTTGAGCCCCCTACCTAGAACACCACTGCCCCTTCCTGTGGGTTCCGTGCACTAGACTTATTCAGAGCTCAATTCATTAGCTGAGAGTCCGAGACCTCAGCTGAAACTTCCTGCAGGGGAGTTGGGGGTTCCTCTTCCACAAACATTTTCCTAATATTTCTTTTGAAGTGTTGAGAATTTCAGTTACAGATATAAGACTGGTAGATACTAAGAAGATAGTACCTTGCACCAACTCATCACTTCAAAGTTTTATGGACACTATTTCCTCCTTCTCTAAAAGTACTGTTGCAAAATTGGGAGATCGTGAAGTTAGAACTGGCCAACTTGGAAACACCCGTTCCCAAGTTAGAATCCCAGCCAATATTGCCAACCTGAGAATAAGGAAAATTTGTTGGGGACCCTCAGATTTTTTTTAAACCTCTGAAAACTCTTCTCCTGTCCCCTTTAGAGTTGTTAAAAAAATATTTTTCTGAATTATTAAATGTTACCAATTCTGAATCTGTTGCTCTTTCTAAGTTGTCATTTATCTGCGAATGCTGAAGAAGGGCAGGATGTGTTATTAACATCTGACAAATTTGGTGTTTGTGCTTCCTAACAGGGCTATCCTTCTCATCACTTTCCTCCGTGAGTATGGCAAGAGTCATGTGTTAAAAGCCTATCATAAAAGGATTTGCTGGTTTTTTGAGGAAAAAAATATTGAATTTTCTGGTGTTTGTAAAGTTACTCAAGTTCAAAGGAAAGCCTTCTTGCAGTTGAGAACTGTGTTTTGGCTGCAGGGAAATCTTTCTATAAATGGCTGGTAACCTTTGAGGAACTAACTACGTGTTCACGGAAGATTTACAGTTGGAGAATTTTCCTAAGGATAAGAATGTTTAAGTTGCTCGTTTAGCTTGGAGATAACATGTTACGGTTAGGTCAATTGAAGAGTTCATATCTTTTGGGGATGTGACTCTTTTCCTTTTTTTTTTTTTATCTTCCTCGTTTTCCTTCTTCTCCCTTTGTCGGGTAGGTCCTGCTCAATGTATATAATTTTTCATGAGAATGTACCAGCTAATTGCTGAATATCATACCTAACTGGCTATGTATTAATGGGCTCTGGAAACTCCGGAAAGTCAGTGCCTGTGCGTCGACATGACCCAGCATTGAATTAGAATAAAGAGGTGGAGTGGATTCAGTAGGAGTGAGAGCAAGGAGGGTGTAAGAGATGGGTAGAAGAAATAAAGAGTAAGAGGCAAGTGGGAGAGAGAGAGAGAATGTAAAAGTATGGGGGGGGAGGAAGGGTTTGAAAATGAGAGGACTGAGAGGGGTAATGCCCAGGTTTTCAGTGGCATTGTACTGTGCATGGCGTTCAAAACTAAGGGCTCCTTTTTACTAAGGTGCGCTAGCATTTTTAGCGCACGGAGGAAATTACCACGCGTTACCTGGAAAAACTAACGCCAGCTCAATGCTGGCGTTAAGATCTAGGGCGCGCTATTCCGCGCATTAAAGCCCTAACACAGCTTAGTAAAAGGAGCCCTAAGTGCAAGCCAATTAGTACCAATAATTTGGCGCTAATAATCCATTATCAGCACTAATTAGCATCAATTAAACGTTGCATGCACATTTTTAGGCGCTGAACTTCTTGTGTAAATTTTACATGTGGATCCAGAAAGGGAGCCCA
This sequence comes from Geotrypetes seraphini, assembly GCF_902459505.1. Lineage (NCBI taxonomy): Eukaryota > Metazoa > Chordata > Amphibia > Gymnophiona > Dermophiidae > Geotrypetes > Geotrypetes seraphini. The sequence continues at coordinate 20,514,739 of NC_047088.1, forward strand.
GCCCTAGGTGTTCTGGAATTTATTTATTAACGGCCTTTTCATGAAGAGATTCACCCATCGTGGTTCAAAACAGTGTTTCTCAACTCGGTCCTGGAGTACCCTCTTGCCAGTCAGGTTTTCAGGATATCCACATTGAATTTTGCAAAAACATGATTTGCATATACTGCCTTTGTTAGATGCAAATTTCTTCATGCATATTCATTGTGGATATCCTGAAAACCTGACTGGCAAAGGCTCTCCTCTGAGCCCATCGCTAAGCGCCATTTATAGAACAGCACTTAGGGCCAAATTTTATTGGCACTGATTTTTTTGGCACCATATTTAGAATTTTGGCTATTATGCGGGTGGGCAGTCTGGATGGGCCATTTGGCCTTTATCTGCCATCGTGTTTCTCTGTTTAAATACTTGAAAGGTATTAATATAGAAACAAATCTTTTCTAGATAAATCAAAAGAAAGACACGGTACTACTCGAGAGGGTCCAGGGAAGAGCGACTAAGGGACTGGAGGAGTTGCCATACAGTGAGAGATTAGAGAAACTGGGCCTCTTCTCCCTTGAAAAGAGGAGACTGAGAGGGGACATGATCGAAACATTCAAGATAATGAAGGGAATAGACTTAGTAGATAAAGACAGGTTGTTCACCCTCTCCAAGGTAGGGAGAAAGAGAGGGCACTCTCTAAAGTTAAAAGGGGATAGATTCTGTACGAACATAAGGAAGTTCTACTTCACCCAGAGAGTGGTAGAAAGCTGGAACGCTCTTCCAGAGGCTGCTATGGTGGAAAACACCCTCCAGGGATTCAAGACAAAGTTAGACAAGTTCCTGCTAAACTGGAATGTACGCAGGTAAGGCTAGTCTCAGTTAGGGCACTTTTCTTTGACCTAAGGGCCACCGCGGGAGCGGACTGCTGGACACGATGGACCACTGGTCTGACCCTGCAGTGGCAATTCTTATGTGAAACTAGCAGACAAGAATTGAGGATGCGGGGTGGCAGACCAATACTAGGAAATTATTTTTCACGGAGAGGGTGGTGGATGTCTGGAATGACCTCCCGAGGGAGGTGGTGGAGATGGAAAGGGTGACAGAATTCAAAAAAGTGTGGGGTGAACATAGAGGATCTCTAATTAGAAAATGAATGGTATAAGACAAACTAAGGCTGGTATTGGGCAATCCTGTACGGTCCATGTCCCTTATATAATGATTGGGGGGGGGGGAGAGTGTGGCTCAGTGGTTAAAGCTAAAGCCTCAGCACCTTGAAGTTGTAGGTTCAAACCCACGCTGCTCTTTGTGACCCTGGGCAAGTTACTTAATCCCCCCATTGCCCCAGATAGATTGTGAGCCCACCAGGACAGAAAGGGAAAAATGCTTAAGTACTTGAATAAATTCATGTCAACCCTTCTGAGCTCCCTTGGGAGAACGGTATAGAAAATTGAATAAATAAATAAATAAATTTGGTTTAGGATGGCCTGGGGAGGGCTTTGATAGAAGCTCCAGTGACAGGATGATTAGGATAGGCTGGAATGGGCTTTAATAATAACTTTATTTTTTCTATACCGTCACAATCTTGCGACTTCTAGGCGGTTCACAAAGAAGAAGAGCTGTACAATCAACGAATTACAGTAGATGAATTCAAGGTGGTTGAAAGGAAAATTATACATAGGTTGAATTATAAGAAATTAACTATTTTACATCTTACAATTGAAAATAGTCGGACACCAGCGAATATCAGGATACAATTATGAAGAGGGACTTTTTAGCGGACAGGGAATGTGGATACCTAGTGTGAAGAAGAAATTCAGGATAAGGTGTGGAAGTTATGTTGGCGGGAGAGTGTCTGGCCAGGACAATCATTTCTTAAACAAAGTGGTCTTTAGTTCTTTCCGGAAGATGCTGTAGGTCAACCTAGCGGTATCGATGAGATAACCTAGCCATGATTGATGTCTACCAGCTTGGAACTTGAAAGTTCTGTCCAGGAAGGCAACTCCAGCTGTGGGAACCTAAAGACAGTACTGGGCGGACTTCTAAGATCTCTTGCCCAGAAATATGTTTTGAAAATAGCGAATCGGAAGGGTTTGGAGAGAAACACATCCATCTGCCCCTTTATGTCACTTTTTTGCATATCTTTCTTTGTTGAAAATGAGCCTCTTTGTATACCAGCCTTCTCAGGAAAAGAATTTTATGTTCCTTTTCTGTCTTGAGTGATTTTAGAGGCAGCAATTCTAGAGATTAACTTAAACATGATAATTTAATTCAACCCCTTAAATAGCTACCGTGTTTCCCCCGAAAATAAGACCTACCCCGAAAATAAGCCCTAGCGTGATTTCGGGGTAGGTTGTAATATAAGCCCTACCCCCGAAAATAAGCCCTAGTCGCTGGCAGCAGCAGCTCTTCCCCCCCCCCCCCCGACCTATCTCTCCCTCTCATCCGAACCGTGAGACCAAAATAAATACCTTATAATAAACCGGCAGCAATCTAGACAGGCTGCTTCACGGCCTTCTATCGTTCGGAGTTCCTCTGTTGCGTTGCTGATGACATCATCAGGGACCCCAGGCGATAGAAGGTCACGAAGCAGCCTGTCTAGATTTTTGCCCGCACTGCCAGTTTGTTATAAGGTATTTATTTTGGTCTCACGGTTCAGATGGGAGGGAGAGATGGGTCGGTGGGCAGGGGATAGAAAGATGCTACATGAGGGGATGGGAGGAAGGGAGGGATAGAAGTTGCAAGGGTTCTGCTGCACAAGGTATGGGAGGGATAGAAGCTGTAAAGGATGGGAGGGAGGGATAGAAAGATACTGCACAAGGAGATGGGCGAGAGGGGGAGGAAAGATGCTGCACATGTGGGGGAGAGAAAGGAAATAGGAAGAATTAGGGTGGTGGAGAGGAAGGGAGAGATGATCATTGTACATGAAAAAAAATAAGACATCCCTGAAAATAAGACCTAGTGCCTTTTTTGAGCCCAAAATTAATATAAGACAGTGTCTTATTTTCGGGGAAACACGGTAACAGATTTGCAGGGGAATTTTTTGTCACAAGGATTATCAACAATGTCTCTCTTTTCTTTTTCTTTTTTTTTTAACTGATTAATTCCCAGTTGAAAAGACAACGTGCTACAGTGTTTGTACAAAATCCACCTGGACTGTCCTACTGCTGAGGTGATCAATTATTTTTCCAGGGGGTGTTAGACACCTGGTAAATTATCAGCTCGCTGCAAGTTTACATTCAATCTGACAGCGGCCTGGAGAGGTCACGATGCGAGCGCGGCACGATGGGTTCAGTTTTAGCAGTTCACACATTTACTTCTGCACCCTTCCCCAGCCAAGCAAAACGGCTTCATTCAGATCCATTTACCTACCAATACTAAAGTAACTTGGAAAGAAAACCAGATCCGATCAGGAAGAAATGAGCTCTCTTTTAGAGCTGCCGTGATGGTTCAAGGGCACAGAACGTTTTTAGGTTAATGAAACAAATTCGTACTTTAATGCATTTTCAATTGTAATGTTTAGAAAGCAAAATATTAGGACCTGGATCATGCCTTTTTCAGTTGTAACGCAAAATGATTTACATTCAAGTATGGTAGGTATATGAATGATTGCCCTTATATGGTTAAATGACCCCCTAGGAGTAATACTGAAGATGAGCACTAGGGGGCCATAGGCACCATTTTGAACCCAAGCAGGGTGGAAAGGAGGAAGATCAGTCCCATTCCTCCTGGGGGGAGTAGGTCTGGGTATTGAAATGAGGGGACTACAACATTGCCACGGCATTTACATTAATAAATAAATATTTTTAACTGAAAAAAAAAAAAAAGAAAGCAAGATATGACTCGAGGCAGTGGATGTAAATCTGTGTTATGCATATTCATTATGGATAACCTAAAAACCCAATGGAACTAGGTATGCCCCGAAGACTGGGTCGGAAAGCTGATCTCGGCATCCTACAGGGCAGGAGCAACTGGGGATTTCTCCACTATCCATGGATTTCCCCACTATTCATGGAAACTATGGGGAGGAATGGAAAGCGGAAGTCTGTTTCACAGAGTAGGGACCATATTTGGAGGGTAGGGGGATGTGATTCTGAGGGTTGGGAGAAGTCTGTTTCAGCAAGTTGGCATTGTGATTTAATAATAATAATAATAAGCTTATTTTGTATACCGCCATACCCAGAGAGTTCTAGGCGGTTCACAGCAATTAATTAAGATTATAAATGATGAGATCATTGGAATTAACATTTTAGGAATGTAGAGGTCATTGAAGTTGATAGGAATATAAAAGAATGTACAAGGAATATACAAGAATATACAAGAGTGTACAAGGAATATACAAGAATGTACAATAGGAAGGTAATATTTTATTTTCAGGAATATACTGGTTATTGAAGTTAATAGGTTTGGAGGGTACGATAAGAGAGAAGGAGGTGGTTCACCTGTATTGATGGGAGTTGAAGAGGTGTGAGGGTGTGTTAAGGGTTCTGTCCATGGAATAAGTGAGTTTTGAGATTTTTCTGAAATCAAGGTAGGTGGGGGCGTCGAGTACAATTTGGGCTAGCCATGAGTTTAGTTTAGCTGCCTGGAAGGAGAAGGTTTTGTCAAGGAATCTTTTGAGCCGACATAATTTTAGGGAGGGGAAGGCAAACAGATGAATTTGATGGCTGCAGACTGGAGAATCTGATTGGAGAGGCTTGTTTGGGAAGGGTGGGGGAGGGGAATCAAGGTCTAGGCCAATGTATCGCAAACTGTGTGCCACGGCACACCAGTGTGCATCCTGAGATTTCAGGTGTGCCACGACACACTGGCAAGGAGGAGAGTTGTCCACGCCGGCTGACTGCCTACAGGAAGTGCCTCTCGCAGCAAGAGGCACATCCTGTAGGAAGTCAGCTGGTGCAGATGATTCTCCTCCTGGCCGGCATCTCTCCTCCTCTCCCCACAAGTCCCAGATCCGTCCACCGAAGCGGGTTGCGGCCAGATGGGCCGCGTTGATGACTACGCACTTCCGGGTGCCTTCCGGCCGGCCCTGGATTTAGTGTGCCGCTGGACGGAAAGTTTGCGAGATACTGGTCTAGGCAAACTCATTTGGAGATCGCCAGCTCATTTAAGATGGCCCCCAGGGGCACTGGGCCACGTGTTAGCAACCTGAGGAAAAATAATACCATTGCTGAGCTGATGTTACTTTTCCAGGAATGATGCAACTTGTAAATGTAAGGGAAAGCTGAATTATTAAATTTGCATAATAGTGAGGTTCTTTGACTTCATTTGCTCATGGTTCAGAAAACTAATATGCATTAAAGGCAAATAATGCCCAGGTGGAAGTTACTAAGCTGTAGTGAAATATCAGATTTGGCCACAGGAGTCACTAACCTGTGGACACTCAGTAATTTCCACAGTCAGGAATGTGCACATTGATTAGGACAGTTTGTGCTGAATTTCACAAGACTCATTATTGAGGAGAAAATACCAGTTTTGAGTTGGCATTATCTTATCTCCCCAGGACCATCAGGCCACTAATGCATGAACTCTGGAGAACTTTCTTAAGGGGACCGACAGTCTTTAAAGAAACGTGACCAAACCCATCTACCACTACTGCTACTTATTATTTCTATCGCGCTGAAAGGCGTACACAGCGCTGTACATTTTAATATACAATAGACAGTCCCTGCTCAGAAGAGCTTACAATCTAATTTAGACAGGACATTTCAGGGTTGGGGAGGTTATAGCGAGTCTAGGTATCTGACAGCAGTGAGGGGGAGTTAAGACTTGAAAGCAGTTTCAAAAAAAGTGGCCTTTAGCTGGGATTTGAACACTGCCAGGGACGGAGCACAACGTATTGATTCAGGCTACCTGTTCCAGGCATACGGCACCTCAAGAAAGAAGGGATGGAGTCTGGAGTTGGCAGTGGAAGAGAAGGGTACAGATAAGAGGGGCTTGCCCGATGAGCGGAGATCATGGGGGGGAGCATCAAATACTCCACCGGTCACGGTGTCCCTCTCCTCCACCTTTAAAGATAATCTTGGACTAGTACCCACTGCAAAGATCCCCCTGATGTCTAGCAGTAGCCATCCACAGCTGCTCTTGCCCTGTTGCCAGCAAGCTCAAAATGACACTGATTGACCCCAAGGAAAGGGGACTGTGAAAGGGGCAGATATTGGTTTTGGTGAGATTTGTTTTCACTGCTGGCCCTTTAAGGAGGATCCCTGGAAAAGTAGGCTATCTTTTCGCCGCCCAGTACACCAGAGAGGAAATATAACTCAGCTTCTAAAGTTGATTTGCATAATAGTGAGGTACTTTGCATCTAATTATTATATATTATGCATTACGTTATATAGCATTATAAAGGCACATAATAGGATTTTTTTTTTCTTTTAATGAACATTAAGGGCTCCTTTTACATGTGCTAGACCAGCGGTCTCAAACACGCGGCCCGCGGGCCACATGTGGCTCTCCAGGTTTTATTTGCATCCCGCGGTCTGGACTGGATCATTCTCTCCCTTTTGGAGCAGCAGCGTGTCTGGCCGGCTCGTTCCGTTCAAAGCCGCGGGTTGGCGGCTCCTTGCACTATCCACTCCTGCATCAGAAGCCTCTCTGACATCACAACATCAGAGAGGCTTCAGACGCAGGCGCGGATCTCGCAAGGAGCCGCCACCCGCGGCTTTGAACGGAACGAGCCAGCCAGACACGCTTCTGCTCCAGTGGCGTACCAAGGGGGGGCGGTCCACACAGCTGGCCACCCTCCACTGTTCTCCCTAGAGTGCAGCTCGTCTAGAGCAGTGGTGCCCAACCTGCTTCCCTTCCCTTCTCACCGCTGCCATCGGGGAACAGGACGGCACCGTGCTCTTTGATCTCCCTGCTTCTCTCGCCGCCCGACGTCAATTCTGACGTCGAGAGGACGTTCTGGCTAGCCAGTCGCTGCCTGGCTGCCCGGAACGTCCTTTCCGATGTTAGAATTGACGTCGGGCGGTCAGCCCCGTGGAGAAGAGAAGCATGGAGATCTCAGCCTCTTCCTGATGGTGGCAGCAGCAGCAGCCTATTCCCCGGCGGCGGTGGCATGGGGGAGGGCAGGAAGGAAGAAAGAAAGAAGGGGGGGACAGGGAGCCAGAAACAAAGCAAAAAATGGGACACAGAATCAGAGAAAGACAGACATAGAGAAAGAAAGAAAAAGTTGGGGGAGGGAATGAGGTCTGGAGGAGAGGAAGCATACAGGAGGCTGAAAGAAGGGAAGAAATATTGGATGCACAGTCAGAAGAATAAAGTGCAACCAGAGACTCATGAAATTACCAAACAAAGGTAGGAAAATGATTTTATTTTCAATTTAGTGATTGAAATGTGCCAGTTTTGAGAAAGAAAAGATATTAAACTTTAAATGTGAGGGCTGCAGAAAAAATAGTTAATGTCTTATTAAAGAAATGACAATTTTGCATAAGGTAAAACTCTTTATAGTTTATATATCTTTCCTTTTAATTGTTAACGGAAAGTTTTATAAACTATAAAGAGTTTAACCTCATGAAAAATTGTCATTTCTTTAATAAGACATTAACTATTTTTTTCTGCGGCCCTCCAAGTACCTACAAATCCAAAATGTGGCCCCGCAAAGGGTTTGAGTTTGAGACCACTGTGCTAGACGCTAACGCCAGCATTGAGCTGGCGTTAGTTCTTGGCGCATAGCGTGAGGGTTAGTGCATGCTAAAAACGCTAGCACACCTTAGCAAAAGGAGCCCTAAATGGCAAAAATCCCGTATTATCCACTTAACTCATCTAACTACCCACCTCACTGTCCTTAAGAAAAGTGTGTTCGTTTTCTCCAGTTTTAGGTTGTGACAGGAAAGTAAATATTTATCAGCTGAAGTCACTGTTTTATGCCACAGCACTGTGTTCAGCTCACAGCTCTTTATAGTTGTCATAACATAGATATCATAAATCAGTTTGCCAGCTTTTCCTCCACTTATCCTTCCCAAAATGATGGGAGGGGGGAAAGGAGCTGCGGAGTGTTCAGTTATGCAGTGGCCGGAGTGAATGACACCCAAATTTGGGCACTGAAAAAGATGAGCACCCGTTGCTATTCTCTGGACGTTGCTTCCAAGCTTAGGCTTTCTCTCTGGAAAAAAGGAGGCTCAGGGGAGATATGATAGAGACCTTCAAGATCATGAGGGGCATAGAGAGGGTGGATAGGGACAGATTCTTCAGGCTGAAGGGGTCAACAGGCACGAGGGGGCATTTGGAGAAACTGAAGGGAGATAGGTTCAGAACAAATGCAAGGAAGTTTTTCTTCACCCAAAGGGTCGTGGACACTTGGAATGCGCTACCGGAGGAAGTGGTCAGGCAGAGTACGGTACAAGGATTCAAACAGGGATTGGATGGATTCCTGAGGGATAAAGGGATCGTGGGATACTGAGGGAGGAGCTGGGATGTAACACAAGTATAGAAAGCTAACCAGGTAATAAGTATAGAAAGCCAACCAGGTCGTGCATGGGCAAGACCGGAGGGTGAGGACTTTGATGGGAAGATAGGACTCAATGGGAAACCAAGGTGGCAAGGGGGCCCCTTCTGGTGACTCAGACAGGCCGTGACCTGTTCGGGCCGCCGCGGGAGCGGACTGCTGGGCAAGATGGACCTGTGGTCTGACCCGGCGGAGGCACTGCTTATGTTCTTATGTTCTTAGGCGCTCAATATGGATAGTTTGGAGGAAAGGCGGGAGATGGGAGCTATAATAGAGATTTTTAATACCAGGGTGGCATAAATGCGCATGAAGAAAACATCTTTCATTTGAAAGAAAGCTCCAGAATGAGAGGGCCTGTGGTAAACTTTGAAGGGAAGACGTCTGCTGCTTGGACGCCAGATTGTGGTGTCCTGCAGGGCTCTTCGTTGCCTCCGATTCTTTTCAACATTTATGTGACTTAACAACGGGATCTGGATGGGCTCCTTTGTCCTCATGACCCAATCCCTAGATCCCTCCACCCACCCCATTACCATTCCTGTTTAATAAACAACAAAACACCAACTCTAAATTTTGGTAATTAGCCGCAGCTCAGTTTATTAATAATAAATTAACATATTATATTTCCATATCAACTTTAATTAACATAAGTTCAACAGCTCCTCCCGAGCTACGAAAACAAACATTCAGTGCCCTCGACCCTGCCACTTCAACAAGGGTCAGAGGGGTGGCATGACCCTCATGCCCCTTTATCCGGGTCACCTGACCCACCAGGCACGGCACCCTGCCGGCCCACCGCTCATCACCCAATGAGCCCCAATGACCGAGTAGCTCGGGAGATCCGCCCCCAGCAATATCCATAGGACAAGAAAACAAAAAGGGGGAGGGTGGGAGGGAAATTTTTCCTGGAGGACCCAAAACGGTTGAGTCCTCCAATGCCTGCTCCTCTTTATCCCCTCGCTTCCCACGCAAAACCCCCACCGACCAATCAATTTAAAAATTGTCACTCAGCCTTTGAAGGCCCAATCAGCCCGCACCCGATTTCTCCGCCCCCCTGACCGCCCCTACGACGATCGACACGGAGGCGCACCAGCCCCGTGTTACGTTTTTGCCCTTTGACACAAGGTCTCGGGTTTTCATAAACTAAACTCAACTGAAGCTTAACTTTGTCTACCGAGTCATCATTCTGAGAAGGCTCGACTCGGTTTACAGCAATGAAATACACAGGGAATGTTTTACAAATGATAAATAGAAGATGATAGAAAAATTTCAGAAGAATCAATTTTCAAAATGTTTGGCAAATAGAGTAGTTTTTAAAGATTTACGGAAAAATTGAAACGAACTGGAACTCCTTAACCCTTTCAGGACCATAAGGATCGTAGGCCAATTTTTGTGGTTTTGACGACATTTTTATGGTAAAAAGGGCTTGCAGATGCCAAAAAATTGATTTTTTTTGTGAAATATCATTTTTTTAAAAAAAAAAATCCAACTTCTGGCTTATGGACAGTGTGGCAAGTGAATCTTCTCGTCAATCTGGCAACGACGCTAATGAATGAATGTCGGAACCAGTTTGTTTACATAAAGGCAGTATCCTATGGAATCCGTACATATCAAATTTAGAACTGTAGACTATCCCAATCAAAATGTATAGGATTTTAAAGTTATGGGACAAATATGTCCCTTGGTCCTGAAAGGGTTAAACAAAAGGGGGAGATCATTCCAGAGTTGAGAGAGTTTAAAGACCAAAGACTGATTCCTTTAATCCCTTTCTTAGAAGGAAGGGAGAGTTTAAATTGTTGGATACCTCTTGCAAAGGAGAATCGGTAAACGTTCCAAAATAAAGGAATTAGGGGATTAAAGATACCATGTAGAATTTTAAAAGAAATACAAGCGCATTTCAATTGAATTCTAAAATAAACCGGGAGCCAATGAAGACTCTGAAGCAAAGGGGTCACATGGTCAAATTTACGGGTTCCAAAGATCAGCTTCGCAGAAGCATTCTGACCACATTAAAAACACTATAAATCGACTCGATGTTCACTTATGCCGATGATGTCTTCATCCTGCTAGAAGTTGATCCTGATTTGAGCAACTTTACAGCTAATATAAGCTCTTGTATATCTAAATTGTAATTGTGATCACTTCAGGCTCATATGAAGCTTAACACAACAAAGACAAAATTATTATGGTTTGGTCCAGAAATAGGGGTGACGCATCAAAAGCGCGGAGGACAACGGCGCCCGACAATCCCACAGGACAAATGTGCACCGCTGCTTCTGCAGCTTTGAAACCTTCCCTTTTGTGCCCCACAATACTTAGAAGTTGTCATGCTCCCGTTGGGCTGGGGTGGGGGACTCCCCCCCCCCCACACACACACACCACTGAAAACTCAATACTTTATCTCTAAACAAATGAGATCTTTGAGCATGAGAAAAACTCATATGTATAAGCTTTGAAGACCTGGACTGCTCTGCAATTTTTGGACTGATTTGTGTATGTGCAGAAGTTAATACAGTGCTCCCCCGGTCATTCGCATTGGCGATTCGCGGTCCCGGTCTTTCATGGTATTTTCCAACCGTGAATGACCGTGCAGGACAGGGCAGCCGGAGAGGCAGGAGAGAGCAGCCGGAGCACCGGCGAGTGTAAGAAATCACTCGCGGTATGGTCTGACTGCCTCTTCCTGCACTAAAGTCAAAGCAGCTCCTGATTGGTGAGGTCCGACTTTAGTGCAGGAAGAGGCGGTCGGACCATACCGCGAGTGATTTCCTTCACTCGCCGGTGCTCCAGCTGCTCTGTCCTGCTCTCTGGCTGCCCTCTCCAGTCTCCCCCGCTAAAAAAACATATTCGCGGTTTTTCAAGACTCGTGGGGGTTCCTGGAACAGAACCCCCGTGAATATCGGGGGAGTACTGTATTCCCTTTTGTTTAGTGGATTGTTTTTAGTTCCGTGTTGCATTAGCAAGTGTTTAACTTGTGTATTGCTTTTTTTAAGTTAAAAATAAATTTTAAAAAAAGAGTAAGGGATACAGTGGCATAGCGCGGGTGAGAGGCGCCCCTCCCCTGATCTTTTCTCCGCCCCCAATGTTCACGTGCTCCTTCCCCACCCCCTCCTGCTGTGCACGCGCTGCTTCCCTTCCCCTACACCTCTGTAACGTTCATGGCGTGAGTAGCAACCCCCAAGCTGCCGTCACGCCAGCATTGGCTCTTTTTCCGACGTCACTTCCTAGGCACGGGTCCTGGGAAATACTTTTAAAACCAATAGGAGGAAATATTTTTTCACTCGGCGAATAGTTAAGCTCTGGAACACATTGCCAGTGGTTGTGGCAAGAGAAGATAGCATAGCTGGTTTTAAGAAAAAGGTTTGGACAAGTTCCTGGAGGAAAAGTCCATAGCCTGTTATTGAGACAGACATGTCTCAATAAAAGTCCATAGCCTGTTATTGAGACATGCCCTGGATCGGTAGCATGGAATGCTGCTACTTTGGGGATTCCGATTGGAATGTTGTTACTATTTGGGGTTCCGGAATCTTTTGTTACTCTTTGGGATTCCAGAATCTTGCTATGCTTTAGGATTCTGAAAGGAATGTTGCTACTTGTTGGGTTTTGGCCAGGTACCAGTGACCTGTATGGGCCACTGTGAGGACGGGCTACTAGGCTAAATGGACCCTTAGTCTAACCCAGTAAGGCTGTTCTTATGTTCTTACTCTTGTATCATCTGTACCTAATTAGTTGATTTTTTTTTTCCACACGGATGTTCTTTATGAGTGAAAATAAATGTACCGATAAGTGTAGCATTATGTTTGCACTAATTTTAATCCTTCTGGCACCTGATTCAGTAACTTTATAAACCCAATTTTTAATTATTTCCTGAAATAAGAAATGTGGCCAGATTTGTCAGCCTACAATTATTGTTTTCCTGTGTGAAAACGACGAGTGCTGGACATGTCTTAGAAAGTTGTCCTTCAACATTAATGAAAGCCATCTGTTGCAGCTCGTATCCAGTCACATGCATGAAGCAGGACCTGTAGACACATGTGTAAGCCATTGCTAACTAATCTGTAAGACTGTAGAGCTTCCTGGAGGCTGAGGGAACAAGTGCTATCTTGCCTACAAGCTTCTTGGAATCTGGAAATAATGACTTTTAACGAAGCAGTTTTAAGTAAGCCAGGGAAGAGGCTACGTTTATTACATTTCCTGTCCTGTTGTGTGATTCGGAATGAAAATGGGATCCAGGCATGACGTTTTGATGAGTGTTTCGATAAGATCGCCATCTGGCTCCATAGCATAAGGAGCAAACTCATTCACTCCTGGATTTAGTTGCAGTGCATGCAGGGATTTGTAGTCCTTGTTAAGGAAATCAGTGGAAAAATCAGAAGTGCATATCCCTAAGTGGATTCGACTAGCAGCCAGCATGGATGTTTCGTTTTATCTGATCGTGGCTTCTATAACCAGAAACATTGAAAAATGAGGGCAGACAAAGGTCTATCTAGTTTGCCTATCTGTGCCAGCTACTGTCCTTCCTCTCCCTGACAGATCAAATGCACTTGTCCCAAGTTTTCTTGAATTCAGATACATTTTTCTTTTCCACCATCTCCATTAGGAGACTGTTCCACGCATTCCAAGTTTCTTGATGGGCAGACTAGATGGGCCATTTGGCCTTTATCTGCCCTCATGTTTCTATATTTGATATACCAACCATCAACAAGTTTACAATACTAAAATTAAGGTACAATTAAAAAAAAAAAAACAACATATCATTTTATAAATATAACATAAGACTGACGAGATTTGATACGTGAGGTACATCGAAATAAAGGAAATATTTAAGAGGAAGGTAAGAGGGGGAGGAGAAAAAATACAAGTGGGGGGGGGGGGCGCTTCTTAAAAGCAGTTCTCTTTCATCATTGATTGAATTCATTGCCAGAGAATGTGGTGAAATCAGTTAGCTTAGCAGGGTTTAAAAAATGGTTTGGATAATTTCCTAAAAGAGAGGTAAATAGGCCATTATTGAGATGATTTGGGGAAATCCACTACTTATTCTTAACATAAACAGCATAAAATCAGTTTTTCTACTTGGAATCTTGCCAGGTACTTGTGACCTGGGTTGGCCACCGTTGGAAACAGGATAATGGGCTTAATGGACCTTCAGTGTGTCCTAGTATGGCAGCTCTTATGTTCTAATGTGAGCCAAGTATAAGACAATCAAGCCATTGTGACATCACTGATGAGGTTATTTCTTAGGTATTGATGGAATGAGGCATTATGACATCACAATCGCAGCTCTGGAATGTTGTTGCTCTTTGGGTTTCTGCCAGGTACATGGGACCTGGATTGGCCACTGTTGGAAACAGGATACTGGGCTTGATGGTCCTTTGGCCTGTCCCAGTATGGCAATTCTTAAGTTCTTATGTTATGATTGGATGACAATTTGACAATCAATTTGGCTAAAACTGAAATATTGGTCTGTTCCAGAATACCTTTCCTGTGGCTTTAGACCTGAAGCAGATCTCAGTTTCTCTTTGTACACAAATTAGGAAGTTGAGGTTTAATTTTGGATTCCGCCCTAACTATGAAACCAAACATCTCATTTCTAGTTCGTACTTTTCAATTGTAATTGGGTACATAAGAACATAAGAACTGCCATCTCCGGATCAGACCCATGGTCCATCGAGTCTGGCGATCCGCACACGCGGAGGCCCGGTCAGGCGTACACCTGATGTAGTTTTAGTCACCCATATTAGAGAATGACACGGTGACAAAATTCGTCACCGTTCCCGTCCCCGCGGATAACCGCGGGAAATAATCCCATGTCATTTTCTAGTGTCTATTTCAACCTCAGTCCTTCTACACCAGCATTCTTCAAAGCAAAGCTTGCGGGTCAGTGGTTGTGGCCATTCACACTCTGATTCTTATGTGAGCCAAGGATAATGAAGCCATTGTGACATCACTGATGTGATTGGCTCTTAGGCACTGGTGGAATGAGGCATTATGACATCACAATATCTGCTCTGGATACCAGAGACTGTCATTCTGTAGTGTCTGTTTCAACCTCAGTCCTTCTACACCAGCATTCTTCAAAGCAAAGCTTGCGGGTCAGTGGTTGTGGCCATTCATAGTCTGATTCTTATGTGAGCCAAGGATAATGAAGCCATTGTGACATCACTGATGTGATTGGCTCTTAGGCACTTTTGGAATGAGGCATTATGACATCACAATATCTGCTCTGGAATGTTGCTGCTCAATCTCAGCATTCTTCAAAGCAAAGCTTGAGGGCCAGTGGTTGTGGCCATTCATACTCTGATTCTTCCCTCTCTCCTTAAAGAATGACATGAAGATGGTTTCCTGCGGTTATCCGCGGGGATGGGAACGGTGATGAATTTTGTCACCATGTCATTCTCTAACCCATATCCCTCTATGCCTCTCGTAAGGAGATGTGCATCTAATTTGCTTTTGAATCCTAGAACGGTGGATTCCATAATAACCTCTTCTGGGTGAGCATTCCAGGTGTCCACCACTCGCTTATCGCTTATCTTATCGGCCGCTGACTTTCAGTCTGTTCTGCAGGCCCTCATCCTTGTTCAGTTGGGATTATTGCAATTCTTTATTGCTTGTCTGCTCTTATCTACATTAAAAGCCCTTCAAACTGTCCAAACGTCAGTAGCACACTGGCTTATGGAAATGTCTCGTTCTGATCAACGTTTTGGAACGCCTCCTAGTCTTTTTGCTCCTGTTTTGAATTCACATTCAGAGTTTATTACTGTTATTATCACTATTTAAATTCAAAAAAAATATTTTTTAGGAACATTACGATGTACGGGGCGGTGTTCATTTAGACCAGGGGTGTCCAACCTTTTGGCTTCCCTGGGCCGCGTTAACCGAAAAAAATGTTTCTGGGGCCACATAAACGTGCAAATGCTGCAGCAAGACAGAGGAGGGAGTCGGCAAAACGGTAAACACCCGGGGGCAGCAGAGGAAAAACACTGCATCGCCCTCAACCGGGGCACCACAAAATACTTCACAGGGCCACATGTGGCCCTCGGGCCGCAGGTTGGACACCCCTGATTTAGACCGTTTGGGTCTGGTACTGGTCACCTATGGACACTTGGCCGGGGCTTAACAAAGACAGGACCCGAAGGGTTGATCGAGTCCGTACTGAGGTTCCCTAATATTTAAGTACTTTTAGACAGGTATGAATTTGCAACAGGTAGCTTAAAGCTATTTGCCAATTTCTTTTGTTATATTGTGTCGTTTTGATCACATCAGGCCAATACTTTCAACCGTCCTCTGACTTCCAGCTTTCTAATGTGTAATATTTAAAACGTATTTAATTTTCAGAGTGGTACACATTGATGTCCTTCATTATTTTATTAAACTGTTGAGACCTTATTCAATGGTAAGGGGATTATGTTTCGGAGTCAACAGATCTTCCTGCTTCAAACTTCTATTGCTGGGCCTTTTGAATGGGAACAAACTTATGACTAAACTCAGAAAGATTTTAAATTATTGCAGCTATTGGATTGATTTTATTATTGTATTTGCATTTCTTTGTTTTATATATATTTTATGTATGGTTTTAGTCTACCCCACCTAGAACTGTGGTTAGAATGGGTAATAAATATTTTAAGTAGCTGTATGGATGTTCTTTGCCGCTTGAACAAAAATTCTGTAAAGAAAAGTAGATTCCTAGTTTTTTAAAAAATATATAGAATACACTTCTCCCTCCGTATTCGCAGTTTCAGCAATCACGGTTTCGATTATTTGCGTTTTTAGCTTGCTGTCTCCTCCCCCACAATTACATCAGTTTGCATAGAGAAATCGCCGATTCCAAGCGTTTACAGAGAAAATCGCCAATTCCCAGCACTTCCTTCACCGTGTTTTGCCTCTCCTTCAGGAACAGGTCAGGTCTCCCACCATGTTGTTCGTGGTTTCACCATATTCACAATGGTTTTTAATAGAAAACAATGAATAACATAGGAAAAAGTTATTCGCAGTTTTTCTGTATTTGCGGGTCTGTTAATCCCCTATCACAGCGAATACGGAGGGAGAAGTGTAGGCTTAAAATAGGCACCATAACCAGTGCATATAACAGGCACCCAGTTATAGAATTACCATCCTAGTGTACACTGTACAAATAATAAGAATAATCTGTTAAAAGCAATATAATTAAGTTACCCCGCCAGTAAAACCTCTTCCCTCTCCACTACTCTTAGGTGTTGTGATGAACTGGTCAATATCCCACTGATGATGTTTCAATGTGGTAATTAAAGGAATTTGAGACTGAGGTTACGGGAGTACTCTGAAAGTGAGCATATGGAAATGCGTGTACATATAGTTCTGTGAAGTGACAGGAAGTATTTCTTCACAGAAAGAGTGATTGATCATTGGAACAAGCTTCCAGTACAGGTGATTGAGGCCAGCAGCGTGCCAGATTTTAAGGATAAATGGGATGCCTATGTGGGATCCCTTTGAGGGTCGAGTTAAGGAACTGGGTCATTAGGTGTGTGATCTCTGGAATAGTAGACTTAGGGAGGTGGGTCAGTAGATTGGGCAGACTTGATGGGCTATGGCCCTTTTCTGCCGTCATCTTCTATGTTTCTATGAGAGGAAGTAAGCCCAGATTAAGCAAAGGCTCAGAAGACAGGAGAAGGCAATTGAGTATCTGTACCCAATTAGCAGACTGCTAGTGGAAGCTGATGAAAAATCCAGGAGAGGCAGAACCGTGAAGCCATGAGATGGGTTGGGGGGAAGTGGAATACAGAGGTGAAATGCTGGCCTAATTGTCAGGTCCTCGCCTGAGGTAGGAACGTGAATGCTGGCGCAGATTTCGAGTTAAGGAATTAAGGAGCTGTCAGAATTTTAAGCCGTGGCAGAGGAGTACTGTTTGTGTTGGTGAACAGTTCTGATTATAAGCCAAAGGAAAGCATTTAATGTGATCATAAAATCTGTGCTGTGCAGTAGACAAACTGAAATATATAATTGCAAGGCATTAGAACTACATCCTGGTTCAGAGTGTTACAGAGGGCTTTATGTGATCTGCGATTGTTACGGAGCAGGGTCCAGGGGAAAATAATCATCCTGGGTTATGTAAAGCAGATGAGGCAGCTGGAAGTTTGTTTTAAAAGTTAATTGTACGTATGGACAATGAAGGGCCAGAACAGCTGGATCTAAGGAATGTTATTGTTTGTAATCGCACTTTGGATAAATTGAGCGAGATGTGCAAGTTGCTAATTGGAATCCATGCAAAGCAACCTGATCAGGGCCCTAAAAAAAGTAGGTAAATAGTCCGTCAATGTCCTGCCTCATATACGTATGAAAAGGGAAGGTAGTACTGAGTTCCTGGTCCAGAGAGGTAAGCTAGAGGGATGAGTCGATGCACCGCCATAAGATTTTCATACAAGCTTTTAGTATGGTGGCAACAGGTTTTGTAGATGGCAGGTCGGAAACTGAGGCCTAGATGCACCAAGAGGATCGGTAAGACCGTGTGGGTCTGCTCCGATCCAATTTTTGGCCAATTCAAAAAGAGCTATTGATGCACTAAAAAGTTTGCATGCAAACGATTCACACGGAGGTTCGTCATAATCCCTGCCTCTCCTGTCCAGCTGATGGCTGTGAGAGCAACTCTCACACATGCATTTGTGGAAAATTCAACATTGCCTCCCCTTGGGCCTTAGGCATCTGAGCCAATCAGGGCCTTAGGCCCCTCCTTGTGCATCACATGATGCACCGGAGAGAGAAAGGCCCGCCATTTTGGACTGTCGGGCCTAAGAGCGGGACGGACTGAGCTTCCCTCCTGCTCCAACTTTTCTGAAGGTGAGGGTGGGATTTGGGGGGACTTTCGGTGGCAGGAGGGAGTGGACATCCGCCCTGCCAATTTTCTTTTCTGGGTAGGTGGGTTTGGCATGACAGGAAGAAGTGGGCTGGCACAGGGGAGGGGCTGGTTTGTCGTGCCAGTTCATTGTGTACCGATTGGTTTGTGACCCCTTTGTGACCCGATTCCCTCCGACCCGATTCACTAACCTCTGTCCCGATCATCCTCCGATCTGCTCATGCAAATGAGGGGGAACAGCATTGAAATGTAGGCAGGCAGCGATTCACTAACAAAAACCCTGCAACACTGACTGGGCTGGCCGATCACAAACAAACGACTCCCGGGGACCAGTCGTTCACTTCTTTCTGACTGCCATCTCCTGCTGTCTAGCCCGACTTTCCAACTCTCTGCCCCCGACTCTCCTGCTCTCTACCGCAATTTTCTCCTTCCGGCCTGCTCTGCTCCGAATCTCCTCTCCTGCTCCCTGCACCGACTCTCTGCCAATTTGCTCCTGCCTGACTCTCCTGCTCTCTGCACCAAGTGCTGCCCTGGCCTTCCCCCGCAGTGCGAGCCCGTGGTTTTAACCCGCGGGTTAAAACCACGGGCTCGCTGGACTAAAGTTTAAAAAAGTCGCCGCTCTTCGATACATGCGTATCTACAATATTTTAGAAGACTTTGATATAGAAACTTCTGCTGAAATGATTAGTGGCTGATTAGAGTGGTTCGTGCGTTCCTAGTACAGAATTTACGGCAGATGAGGACATACGGCTGCTCAGCCAAAGCATGATAGCCCAGACAACACCCGTGACAATGAGCATGACATAAGAACCTAGGAATAGCCTTACTGGGTCAGCCCAACGGTCCATCAAGCCCAGTAGCCCGTTCTCACTGTGGCCAATCCAGGTCCCCAGTACCTGGCCAAAAACCAAGGAGTAGCCACATTCCGTTCAGAATCCTAAAGAATAGCAAGATTCTGGAATCCCAAAGAGTAACAAAAGATTCCGGAACCCCAAAGAGTAGCAGTATTCCATGCGGAATCCCCAGAGTAGCAACATTCCATTCAGAATCCTAAAGAATAGCAAGATTCTGGAATCCCAAAGAGTAACAAAAGATTCCGGAACCCCAAAGAGTAGCAGCATTCCATGCGGAATCCCCAGAGTAGCAACATTCCATTCAGAATCCTAAAGAATAGCAAGATTCTGGAATCCCAAAGAGTAACAAAAGATTCCGGAACCCCAAAGAGTAGCAGCATTCCATGCGGAATCCCCAGAGTAGCAACATTCCATTCAGAATCCTAAAGAATAGCAAGATTCTGGAATCCCAAAGAGTAACAAAAGATTCTGGAACCCCAAAGAGTAGCAACATTCCAAGCGGAATCCCCAGAGTAGCAACATTCCATTCAGAATCCTAAAGAATAGCAAGATTTTGGAATCCCAAAGAGTAACAAAAGATTCCGGAACCCCAAAGAGTAGCAGCATTCCATGCGGAATCCCCAGAGTAGCAACATTCCATTCAGAATCCTAAAGAATAGCAAGATTCTGGAATCCCAAAGAGTAACAAAAGATTCCAGAACCCCAAAGAATAGCAACATTCCATGCGGAATCCCCAGAGTAGCAACATTCCATTCAGAATCCTAAAGAATAGCAAGATTCTAGAATCCCAAAGAGTAACAAAAGATTCCGGAACCCCAAAGAATAGCAACATTCCATGCGGAATCCCCAGAGTAGCAACATTCCATTCAGAATCCTAAAGAATAGCAAGATTCTGGAATCCCAAAGAGTAACAAAAGATTCCGGAACCCCAAAGAGTAGCAGCATTCCATGCGGAATCCCCAGAGTAGCAACATTCCATTCAGAATCCTAAAGAATAGCAAGATTCTGGAATCCCAAAGAGTAACAAAAGATTCCGGAACCCCAAAGAGTAGCAACATTCCAAGCGGAATCCCCAGAGTAGCAACATTCCATTCAGAATCCTAAAGAATAGCAAGATTCTGGAATCCCAAAGAGTAACTAAAGATTCCGGAACCCCAAAGAGCAGCAACATTCCTTGCTACCGATCCAGGGCAAGCAGAGGCTTCCCCCATGTCTTAATAACAGACAAAGGACTTTTCCTCCAGGAAATTGTCCAAACCTTCCTTAAAATCAGTTACGCTATCCACTCGTACCACAACCTCTGGCAGTGCGTTCCAGAGCTTAACTATCCTCGGAGTGAAAAAATATTTCCTCCTATTGATTTTAAAAGTATTTCCCCGTAACTTCTTCAAGTGTCCACTCAGGATTTTGTAAACTTCAATCCTATCTCCCCTCAGCCGTCTCTTTTCCAAGCTGAAGAGCCCTAACCTTTTTAGCCTTTCCTCATTTTGCCTGTTGACGCAACTGCTGTTCCTTGACAGAGTTATCAGATTTATGGAGGAACATGGGGGAAGAAGCACAGTAGCACATAGAATAGTATTTAAACAATGTTTACTTATTTTCAAGGCTTTAGAACAAAAAACTCCAGCCTTTATATTTAGACTTCTAATACCCTATACTACCTCTAGATCTCTTAAATCTCAAGATCAGCAACTTTTAGCAATTCCCTCTCTAAAAGTTATTAACACAAGGCGTAACACTATCTTTTCCATAACAGCCCCTCAATCTTGGAACAATCTTCCACTGTACCTAAGACAGGAAAAAAATTTAACAAAATTTAAGTCAGAACTTAAAAGTTTCCTATATATTGACGCCTTTAATAACTAATTCTTCTCTTTTTTCTTTCCGCATCCTTAACTTAAAAGGTCAATTGTCTTTGTCCCCCTTCCTATCGTTTTTTTCCCCTGAATTTAATTAAAGATTTTAAATTCGAATTAATAATTTGTATTATTGAATGTAACCATTAAATAATTTTTCCTTATGTTTCACTCTAACCTATTTAAATTACCTTTAAATGTAATGTAATATGTGCTATTTGTATTTTAGATAATTGTTTGTTTAATTTAATAATTGTAAGTGTGTTACCAACTATTTTATTTGTACATCGCCTTGAATTTTGAATAGGCGATTAATCAAAAATACCTAATAAACTTGGAAACCTTTAGAAACCATGGACCTTAGGCAAATGACAGATTTTGCGAGAAAAAGACATATCGCGAACCTAAAACAGCTAAAGATTACCGACTTTAGCAAATAAGCAATGGCCTACGTATACACTTCTCCCTCCGTATTCGCGGTTTCAGCATTCGCGGTTTTGATTATTCATGGTTTCTAGCTTGCTGGCTCCTTCCCCCAAAAATTACATCAGCTTGCATAGAGAAATTGCTGATTCCCAGCACTTTGTTCACCGTGTTTTGCCTCTCCTTCAGAAACAGGCCGGGTCTCCCACCATGTTGTTTGCGGTTTCGCCATATTCACAGTTTTTTTAAAATAGAAAACAGCAAATAACATATAAAAAAGTTATTCGCGGTTTTTCAGTATTTGCGGTTCTGTTAATCCCCTATCACAGCGAATACGGAGGGAGAAGTGTAGATCATAATGCCCAATCAAACGTCCAGTATTTTTCATCTTGCAAATGTGGTTGTTCCGTACTTCCCTAGTGGAGATCCATGTGGAACAGAATGGCTTTGTATACAATTCTCCTAATTTTTCCCCGTCCCCGCAATTTTTGTCGCTGTCCCATTCCTGTAAGCCCTGCCTTAACCACACAAGCCTCGAACACTTATGATTTTAAAGTGTTTGAGGCTTGTGCAGATGAGGACGGAGCTTAGGCATTGGTGGAATGAGGCATTATGACATCACAATCTGAGCTCTAGAATGTTGCTACTTAGGATTTTAAAGTGTCTTAGGCTTGTGCAGATGAGGACAGAGCTCACCTCAGAATTCTCCTAATTCTGAGGTGCGCGGGCCACCTCAGAACGCCGCCCACAAGCTGCACAACTGCAATGAGCGTTACCGGCAAATTCCACGGGCCTGCTGCAGAAATATTGTATGCTGTCTCTGTCAATACATACCGTGCTGAAAATAAATGTGTTCCCACCTGGTCTTTGACGCTACTGTATTTTTATTGTTGTTCCGATTCTAAGCGCTCCATTTGTACACGGTTTCATAACATTGACTCCCAATCACCGCGCATTAACGAGGCTCCACTGTAGTTATCTGTAGGAGCCTCTAGGCCTTATGGGTAATATGAGGTACCTCTTCCACGGAGACAAAGAGGTCCAACTTGTACAGAAAACAAGCCACATTGCCGCCCCCCCCCCCCATAAACAGCATCCATTTATTCAACCACTTATTCTTCAGAAGGATTCATTATGCTTTTTATTGAATCAAACTCATTGCAGAATTCTTTGATTTCAGCTGTCCACAGTAAATTATTTGATTATTTTTATACCAAAACAGCTGGAAATTAAGAAAGCAAGTCTTTAATATGGATCATGAGGTGATTTAACTTGTTGACTAATACGGCAACTACTATGTGTTATGAGAACAGATTGTCCAAACTCAATTTTGTAGATTTACTCAACCCGGGGGGATTACTTGTTACCTAATTATTTAAGCATCCGATTCTAATTAGTTAACTAATTGTGCTACGGTACTCCGTGTTTTAGAATAAGTGTTATGGTTGCTACTTTTGTACATTATTGTGTCTCGAGAGAAACAAAATTGGTTAATTTATGCTCTTTATTGAGCGTTGTCAGGGAGGAGAGGGCTTGTGTGGCTCCAGACTGCAGTTTGCGGCAGACACGTGGCGTTTGAGCCAGAGGCTTATTAACCATTGGGTTGCAAGGTCAGTAGGCGAAAATATTTGATCCTGTCACAGCTTGAGTAGAGCACAACCCTAATAAGGTCAAACACTGAAACGTTCATCCTTTGTGTCTTCAGAGCAGTCCAGGTCAAACCGGGCACTTCTGTAACTGGACACCAGTGGTGTAGCTATGGATGGGCCCAGGCCCACCCATTCTTGGTTCAGGCCCACCCAAGACAATTCAGCGATGGCTGCCTTTCGCCCCTCTCTCCCCCACACCTGGATCTGGCTTTTGCCCCCACTCACCGTCCCGCAGCCCCGCAACTCCCCCCCCCCCTTTTCCTAAACTTCCTCCTTCCCAAACCCCATCACCTTTGCAGGTAGGAGCAGGGACGCATATTCGTTTCCTGCACTGACCCCACAGCCTAGGTGCACCTAGACGCTATTTTATAAATGGTGCCTAGCGGATGATTGACAGTTGCGCACAAAGGTGCCTGATCAGGCCCTAAGGGCTGGATTCTGCCACTGGCATCAGTATTGGCCAAAGCCGGCACCATTAGCGCGTCAGTCATGTACTGGCGCGAATTGCAGCCACATGTAAAGTAGGCACCGGAAATGTAGGCCAGGGTTTTCAAGACCCACATTTCCGGCGCCTACCTTTCCCGTGAATCGCACTTACAGAGGTGCTTTAAAACACCTAATGCCACTTCTGGCATTACCTAATAATAATAATAATAATTTTATTTCTTATATACCGCTGTACCATGAAATATATATATTGCTTCCACAGGTGATAAAGAACCAGTCTTATAATGGACTTAACTATATATACGTCAATGCTCAGGTATCCAGGGATTTTCGAGTAGCATAACTCAGGTGACAGGTCAAAAGTGCGCGACAACAAAGGCGCGATGACAACCCAGCGCAGACAACTGAGTGCAAGGCGGAAACACGCCGAAGAAAAACAGTATTTTAAGGGGCTCCGAAGGGGAGTGTTGGTGGAGAACCCCCCACTTTACTTAATAGAGATCGCGCCGACGTTGTGGGGGTCTTGGGGAAAAAGTTACGTTTCCAGTAAATAAGGGGGGTTACAACCCCCCAAACCCCCCACAACGCCGGCGCGATCTCTTTTAAGTAAAGTGGGGGGGTTCCCCACAACACCCCCCTTCGGAGCCCCTTAAAATACTGTTTTTCTTCTGCGCGCTTCCGCCTTGCGCTCAGTTGTCTGCGTTGGGTTGTCGGCGCGCGCCTTTGTCTAGGAACCCATAACTCATGGTGGTAAAATCCTCATTACCCCCCACCCTAGCATTTATGTCGTTTTAACGGCTTTTTTTTTCTCTTTTTACTTATTTCTTCTATGTAGTATACAATAAATAAATAATTTATATTGTATTTTACGTATATAAAGCCAACTTAGCTTTTATATACAGTGGTGCCTCGCATAACGAACGCCTCGCATAGCGAACGCTGCGCACAACGAACTTCATGTCTTGCTTCCTACAACGAACTTCGTTTCACACAACGAAGTCGCCCGAGCTGCATCCTTCCGCGCAGGCACTGCGCTTAACTGCCCTCTCTCCGCCTGGCTCCCTGTGCAGTGGCGGACCGTCGGCTCGCAGGGGCCTGGTGCCTACTGCTGATGCGTTGGGGGGGCGGAGCTACTCTCGCCGCTTCCCCGATGCTAGAAAAAAAAAAAAAAAATGAACAGGTAAGTCCCAGTTTTTGCCGCTGAGACTCTGCCCTCTCTCACTGTAAAATTAGACTCTACTTAGTCTGTCTTTAAATTTAAAAAATGTGTGTTGTTTTAAAAAACAATTATGTTTTTAGATGTATCTAAATAAAAATAATAACAAAAAATTTATCTTTTTTTATGTCATCTTAGCATATTTTATGCTACAGAACGAATTATTTTTTTTAACATGTATTGTTATGGGAAAACGCATTTCACATAACGAACTTTTCGCATAACAAACTTGCTCCTGGAACCAATTAAGTTTGTTGTGTGAGGCACCACTGTATATGATTTCCGTCTCCTTAGCCGCCGCGTTTCGCTATCATTTCATCAGGACGGGGAAATCTTGTTTCATAATGCTTACATGCTTCACATAAGACTAAAAAATAAAATGTGTTTTTTGGTATAGGGGACGTGTGTGGATATCAGGCATATTCTGCGCTAATTGGTTAGTCTACCTACATTGCTGTATACTAACCAATTAGCGTGTGATTTGCATGTGAGCCCTTAAGCCTGGATTCTATAAACGGCGCCTTAAGATAGGCACCAGTAAGTCTATAAGCCCATAACACTATGTGAAGCATGTAAGCATTATGGAACAAGATTTTCCCGTCCCGATGAAGTGATAGCGAAACGCGTCGGCTAAGGGGACAGAGATCATAGACAGTGGAACCTCGGTTTGAGAGAAAAAAAGAGGAGGAGGACTAGCAATAATATTCAAGAACTCCCTAACTCTAAACATACTTGAGAAAACATCCACTCCACAAATGGATTTCCTAGCGTGTCAACTCACAAACCCAACACTAAAAAACTCTCTAAACTGCTTGCTCTGCTACATAACACCAGGAAACTGGACCACAGTGAGACCTGAATTTGAAAACTTCATCTACCAAAACTCACTAACAGCTGAATATAACCTCATCCTAGGAGACCTAAACCTACACCTAGAAGACACAACCTCCACACCAGCAAATAACTGTCTATCCTTCCTCAATGCCTTATCCTTCCAGATCCTAAACCCACAAACCACTCATGAAAAAGGTCATCAACTGGACATTGCTGCATTCATGTCTCACCAACCATCCAATCCAGCAATCCAAACTCCTAACGGAACATGGTCCCCATCCCTATGGTCAGACCACTACATTTATAACTTCAACATCAATTGGACCAAGACCAAACACACACCTCAATCAAAAAAAACCACATATACCTCACGCAAACATATCGACCCAACCATTTTCTGGTCAAAGGTAGACGAAACTATCCAAGACTGCGACCCAAAAAACTTCATCTCCCACTGGAAAAATGTATCCACCAACATCCTTGATGATCTGGCACCCCTACAAACCAAAACCAGAACCAGCAGGAAATCAGACCAATGGTTTGATAATGAATTACTCCAACTCAAAAGACAGTGTAGAAGATTAGAAAGAAAATGGAGAAAAAAGAACCAAGATCAAACAAAAACCGACTGGAAAAAAATCAACAAACAATACAAAAATCTACTAAAAGATAAGAGGAAAAGCTACTATACTAATCTCATAGGCACGGAAACCCAAGATTCCAAAAAAATATTCCAAATCCTGAAAGAATTAACAGACACCAAACCATACACTACCACCACGAACACACCTCCACCATCACCCACCCTCTTAGCAGAACACTTCAAGAACAAAATCACCAACACCAGAGCCACACTCATCCTTAACCCATCCCATCAAAATCCAATCACAATCCACCCTACAGGAAAAGAGGCAATCGCAGCAGACAGAATTTGGACTCAATTCCCTAACATACAATGGTCAGAATTCAACAAATTCTACAAAAAATACAGCCATGCCTCCTGTGACCTCAACCATTGCCCCTCATATCTCCTTACCACCTCTAGTGTAAAATTCCGCACCATAACTCTACAATGGATCCAATTCACGCTCACAGAAGGCACATTCCCTGCTGACCTCAGCGAAATTGTCATCACCCCAATCCAAAAAGACCCAAAAGCACCACAAAACCTCCCATCTAACTTTAGACCTATAGCCTCAATTCCGCTATATGTCAAAATTATAGAAGGCCTAGTAGCCAAACTCCTCACCAATTACATAGAGGACCATAACCTACTCCACCCCATGCAATCAGGCTTCAGAACAAACTTCAGCACAGAGACACTACTAGGCTCCCTTA
The DNA here is from genome assembly GCF_902459505.1 of Geotrypetes seraphini. Classification (NCBI taxonomy): domain Eukaryota; kingdom Metazoa; phylum Chordata; class Amphibia; order Gymnophiona; family Dermophiidae; genus Geotrypetes; species Geotrypetes seraphini. The sequence continues at coordinate 20,541,598 of NC_047088.1, forward strand.
TGGATACCGTCAGACAACAACTTAGTACAGGGAAAAAAATGCTACTCATACAACTGGACCTATCGGCGGCATTCGACCTAGTAGACCACAACATCCTTCTACAGATCCTAGATGCAATAGGCATCTCAGATAAAGTATACTCCTGGTTTGAAGGATTCCTAAAACTCAGAACCTACAGTGTAAAATCAAACAAAGAAAAGTCAGAATCCTGGTCAAACCCCTGCGGCGTACCACAAGGATCTCCACTATCCCCTACCCTCTTCAATCTCTACACTGCTTCTCTAGGAACGCATCTGGATAATCTAGGCATAACCTCCTATAGTTATGCGGATGACATCACCATCCTCGTCCCATACGATCATTCTAAACCTACCATGACAGACAAACTTCACCAAACACTTGAAGCAGTCACAACCTGGATGAAAAATCACAAACTTAAACTCAACCAAGACAAAACCAAATTCATCCTCCTAGAAAATGACAAGATCCAAACCACAACCAACCTAGACATAAACGCAACCAAATATCCCATCCAAACCACCATAAAACTACTAGGCATGACCATAGACAGATGCTGCACAATGCAACCGCAAATAAATAAAACAATTCAAAAATCATTCGCAATCATGAGAAACCTGAGACAAGTCCGAAAATTCTTTGAAAGAACACAATTCCAACTTATAGTACAATCCCTAATACTAGGTATATTGGACTACTGTAACATACTCTTCCTTCCATGTCCTGCAACTACGATAAGACAACTCCAAACAATCCAAAATACAGCTTTGAGACTCATCTACTCATTGAAAAAACATGACCACATCACTGAAGCCTTCATCAACTCACACTGGCTCCCAATCCAAGAAAGAATCCATTTCAAATTCTACTGCATATTATTTAAAACCCTACACGGAGACAGCCCATCATACCTGAACAATCGCCTCATCCAAGCACCCAGTACCAGACACAGAAAAACGCACTCCCCATTCATACCCCCCCCAATCAAAGAAGTAAAAAGAACAAAACTACACGACGGCCTCCTAGCCACTCAAGCCGCAAGACTGGACAACCAGATCTCCAACCTTCTGATGACCACCCCAGACTATAGGACGTTCAGAAAAGAAATAAAAACCACACTTTTCAAGAAATTCCTGAAGCAGCAATAACAACACGACCTCTAAATGCTCTTAAGATCTACAACTTACCTCTCTAGCTAATCATTGTAATTCTGTCTTTTTTAAATTAACCTTTTGTAATCCGCCTTGAACCGCAAGGTAATGGCGGAATAGAAATCCCTAATGTAATGTAATGTAATGTAACCCGGTTTGCGAGTGTTTTGCAAGACGAGCAAACTTTCGTCTCGCAAAACGAGTGTTGACTCGCTACACGAGCTCTCACTATGGTGGCCCAGGGGTGGGTACCTGCCTGTAGGTGCTGCAGCCCTTGCAGCGTGGTGGTTTCCTTTCCCCGGGGTTCCCGTGCGGCTCTCCTCCCTCTTCGGCCGATGCCTCTGCCGTCCACCAGCGCCTCCCGGCTTCCGATTCAAGCCGGCCATCCTCCAGACACGTGTGCAGGACCTCTGAACTCCCCCCATCAAGCCGGCGCGGCTCCAACAGCACGCGCACCACGCCGGCTTGACGGGGGAGTTCAGAGGTCCTGCGCATGGGTCTGGAGGATGGCGGCCGGCTTGAATCAGAAGCCGAGAGGCGCTGGTGAACAGAAAAGGCATCGGCCGAAGAGGGAGGAGAGCCGCACGGGGACCCCAGGGAAAGGAAGTCACCGCGCTGCAAGGGCTGCAGCACCCACAGGCAGGTATCCACCCCTGGGCCACCATAGTAAACCTTGGTTGTGGAACGAATTGTTTCAGTTTACATTGTGGCCTATGGGGACATGTGCTTTGGTATACGAGTACTTTGGATTACGAGCATGCTTCTGAAACGAATTATGCTCCTAAACCAAGGTACCACTGTATATATAAAAGCTAAGTTGGCTTTATATACATAAAGTACAATATAAATTATTTATTTATTGTATACTACATAGAAAAAATAAGTAAAAAGAGAAAAAAGCCATTAAAACATCATAAATGCTAGGTTGGGAGTAATGAGCATTTTACCACCATGAGTTATGCTACTCGGGTGGCTGTCTGAAAATCCCTGGATACCTGAGCATTGACGTATATATCGTTAAGTCCATTATAAGACTGGTTCTTTATCACCTGTGGAAGCAATATATTAGGTGATTTGGTGACTTGATAGAGTAAAGTATTGTGGAAAATGAGTTCTGGCATTAGCCATGCCTACAATGCTGTTAAGCATCGTAAAACACCTCCATAGGCGTAATTCTGGCGCCTACTTTTTTTTTTTTTTAATTTTAAAAGCTTTTTTTAAATCATTTTTTAATGGTGTTTTCAACCTAAGTTAAGCCACCAGTAGAGCACTTGCTGGTGCCTGTCTTAAGGCACCGTTTATAGAATCCAGGCCTAAGGGTTCACATACAAATCACACGCTAATGGTTTAGTGTGCAGCAGTATAGGTAGACTAACCAATTAGCACAGAAAAATGCCTGATCTCCACCCACAGACACGCCCCCTACACTAAAAAAAACATTTTATTTTTTAGCGCGGGATGCCTTTTTTTTTTTTTTCCCTGCGGTAAGCATGCATTAGTGCCTTGTAAAAGGACGTGGGAAGTCTACAGACCTAACGGAGCCTTGAGATCAGAAGGTGGGGATGCAATTAATGGCGAGAATGGAAGAAGGAGTGAGGTATGTGGTCGCTGGTCTGTCTCTCTGGAATATGTTGTCGGGGCACTTGAGATTATGAACGGACTGCCTTCATTTCAAGAAACTACTAAAAACCAAGTTGTTTGTGAATGCCTAAATGCAGTTTAGGATATGTTTGGTCCTTATGAAACTAGAACCTTCTGCATCGGTTGCTGAAGTCTATACGTAAACAGTTTTATGATCATCTATGTTGTGGATAGACTGTTGGGAGCGAATAGAATTTTGTTAGTCTTAAAGTTCTTGAGATGTAATTATGACCGGAGTTGCCCATGTCTGATCTAGAAGAAACAACTCATGTAGACCAGGGGTGTCAAAGTCCCTCCTTTGAGGGCCGCAATCCAGTTGGGTTTTCAGGATTTCCCCAATGAATATGCATGAGATTTGTTAGCATACAATGGAAGCAGTGCATGCAAATAGAGCTCATGCATATTCATTGGGGAAATCTTGAAAACCCGACTGGATTGTGGCCCTCGAGGAGGGACTTTGACACCCCTGATTTGTAGACACTGAAACTCTAAAGCAATAGATGCTTTCACATCTAAACTGGAGCTGAGAGAAGTCATGAGCAGCAGGAACTCGGAAGCCTTTGGATATTCTGCAGCATGACATTGTCTTGAAAAGAAGGCAATTGTCCTACATTTGTGCAGTGATAAACTTATTTTCCTGTGCCTGCAGCAAAACTGTCTGCCTCTCGCTCGCTGCAGTTATTTTAGGTTTTGTGGCTAGGTCATTTTACGTTCAGGCCTCTGGTACCATGTGTGTTCACTCATGGCCATGCTGTTTTCTTTTTATGGGACTATTTCCTCGTCTGCCTTCAGGCTTCCAGGACTGAGAACTGGTGCCACGAGCTTCCATTTGGCTACCACATGGAGAATTTTTTTCCCCCTAATTTGTATTTTCTCTCAACTGACTGATGGCTAGTCTTTGCTGTAGTTAAAAAATACAGGGGAGATCATAGAAGGTTATCATGCCGCTGTACCGGGCTATGGTGCGCCGTCACCTGGAGTACTGTGTCCAGCACTGGTCGCCGTACATGAAGAAGGACACGGTACTACTCGAAAAGGTCCAAAGAAGAGCGACTAAGATGGTTAAGGGGTTGGAGAAGCTGCCGTACAGCGAAAGATTACAGAAAGTGGGCCTCTTCTCCCTCAAACAGGGGAGATTGAGAGGGGACATGATCGAAACATTCAAGGTACTGAAGGGAATAGACTTGGTAGATAAGGACAGGTTGTTCACCCTCTCCAAGGTAGAGAGAACGAGAGGGCACTCTCTAAATTTGAAAGGGGATAGATTCCGTACAAACGTAAGGAAGTTCTTCTTCACCCAGAGAGTGGTAGAAAACTGGAACGCTCTTCTGGTTTCTGTCATAGGGGGAAACACCCTCCAGCGATTCAAGATAAATTTAGACAAGTTCCTGTTGAACAAGAACGTGCGCAGGTAGGGCTAGTCTTGATTAGGGTGCAGGTCTTTGACCAGAGGGCCGCCGCGTGAGCGTACTGCTGGGCACGATGGACCACTGGTCTGATGCAGCAGTGGCAATTCTTATGTTCCTATGAACTTCTCGTTTCAGAAATAAAGACTGGGAAAAATGGTTATAATAACATGCACAAAGCCCAGTACTCAAAAAAAGTACAATTGATGATTGAAAAAAAAATGTATGCGCAAAGACCAGTTGGGAGTACACCCCAGTACTATGTCTCACCATCCAATCATTGCATACTGCTTTCAAGATCTGATGTACTTTTAAGAGATATTCTCACTTACAAAGTTATAATGTTATTTAAAGCTGGCAAGTGAAGAGAAGCTTTGCAGTGGAAATTGTTGATAAATGCTTAAGAGACCGAAGGAGTTATACATTATTTTGAGTTTCAGAGTTGGGTTCCCTGAAGCAGCCTGCGAAACATGGTCCTTGTCGGGACCCAAGAAACTGTTACGAGATAAGTGCCAGCTTTAAATAACGTTCGCACTCATCCCTCACCAATACTAATCACTCGTATCTCAAAGGACCTTCAGAGTTATTTTTATCTGTTAGTAAACAGCAATAACTTTTCAGCCAAATCACCAGATCATCTTCATAAGTCCTGAGAGTTACTCGTTCGCTCATCCACTATATCTCTTCTTAGTAACACATTTGTCAGTTAAATCTTTACTTTAATAGTTAAATTTATTTAGAGTCAAACACTTATCTGAATTGTATCGGGAGGTGTTTTACATTGCCAACACATATTCATGTTTTGTCCCACTGGGGCTGTCTCAAGGCAAATCCCCCTACAAAAGACACTAAAGTTTCTTAGTAATGTCGTATTTATATCCATAATACCCCATACATTCATTAAATGCCTACTATTTATATGAATCTTTTTAGTCTGCTTTTGCCTTATATAAATGACTGCGGTGTCCTTTGTATTTTCCTGGTGTCACGGTCATGTGATTTTCAGCACCAATCAGCTAAGTCCGACTAGACTATCATCCATTCTATTTCTTTATTGAGACCCCACAGTTGCACTGTCTGGAGTTTAAAAATCCAGGATTGTTCTCTGTAGTTGAGTCTCTTCAAAGTATCACCACCCAGCCTCCCATGAAGGCAAAACTGGGCTTCTTCAACCAGCCTCGATGCAGCCATAGTGAAACACTGTCATCCATATTCATTGTGGATATCCTAAAAACCCGACTGGCCAGGTGGTCCCTCAGGACTGGGTTGAATACCACTGGCTTAGAGTATAGGCAGTATATACATTTTTAAATGAACAAATCAAATTAGCTGCAGCCAGAATATTGCAAACAAATGCATGTGACTTGATTAGATTTGAGGGAAAGACTGTCGAACTCACAGATAAGTTACTCCGTGGGAGTGGAAATCGGAGGGTCATGGGTGGATTAGGAGTTCTCCTCAAAGTTACGTGCATAATTATAGAATAAGGGGCATCTGCGCTGAACTTTCGGCATGAGATTTTGCGCCACGTTTTCATTGGTTCACCTAAACTTAGGCACGGCACCCGGGCATAAGCGCTATTCCGTAAACTGAGCCTAAATTTAGGCACCGTTTATTGAATAGCACTTAGAAAGACTTTGGTCCTGTGTTTCTCGGAATTCTCATAATCTAGAACTGACATGGGCAACTCCGGTCCCCGAGGGCCAGAATCCAGTCGGGTTTTCAGGATTTCCCCAATGAATATGCATGAGATCTATTTGCATGCACTGCTTTCAGTGCATATTCATTGGGGAATTGGATTCTGGCCCTCAAGGACCGGAGTTGCCCATGTCTATCTAGAAGAAACAACTCATGTAGACCAGGGGTGGCCACCGTCGGCATGGGTTCAGTATTTTTTGCAGGTTTGGTGTGAGCTCGGTGTTTTTTGCTAGTTTCAGCACCCTCGTTTCTCTTTTGAGAAGACAAGAAAGAAGACAAAAGGAAAAGTTTCCCATTCAAAATAAGTCATCTTGTTGCAGTCTTTTCTTTTTGGGAAGTTGTTTAGAAAGATTTATGACAAAATTGGAGAAGTTATAACCGGGACTTCAGTGGTTTAATCAGTTCTAGTCTGCAAATGTATTGGACACAGAAGCAGTATATAAGGACCTAAATATTTAATATGGCTCAGTTTAGTCTACAGGACAGAAGCGTTTGTGAGGAGGTTTTTTATTGCCAATGACGTTTGTCCATAAATGATCCTGCCTGCATTATAAATTGATTGCGTCAGTTTCACATTCTGAGGCTTTTCCTCCTCGGTACTCAGAAGTCCTTGTACCTGAAAGCAAATGTTTGAGTCCTAAGATTTGTCAAGCTTTTCCATAGACAAGCACCACTAATTTAAAAGAGACACTTGGTTTTCTTTGTATATGATTTTTTTTTGTGTACTCTTGATCTGTTGATTGATATTTTGGAATCCCATTATTTACTCTTGTCCATTGAAAATATTGGGCACAATAAGTAAAGTAGGGGAGCTTGTTTGTTGAGTCACATAAAGGCTAGGAAGTCAAATTGGTTCAATATGTCAATACTATATAAGACTCCTAAAATAAGAGTTATTAAGTGAATTATATATATGTATGTATAGAGCTTATAATTCTTATAATATATGTATGTATAGAGCTTACACTCAGATTGTGGAATTCGGCCAAGAGCCGAAGCTCCTATAGCCGAACCCACCGCCCAATCACTGTGTATGGAATTTTAGAAAAGAGTGCTGATAAATGTGCTCTTCAGAAAATAAAAAATTAGGGCAGTAATCTTGCATTCATATGTATGAATTCAAGATTACTGCCCCAATTGCACTATCAACAGTTCTTTGGCATTCAAGTTGTCCAGACCTAACTTTGGGTTCCTTGAAAAAGAACTTTGAAACATGGTCCATGTCGGGACCTGTTGAAAACTTTTAAGAGCTAAGTGGGAGTTTCTTCCCCTCTTTTCTTTTGCCATTTAAAACATTTTTTATTTTCTGAAGAGCACATTTATCAGCACTCTTTTCAAAAATTCCATACACAGTGATTGGGCGGTGGGTTCGGCTATAGGAGCTTCGGCTCTTGGCCGAATTACACAATTCTGAGTGTATGTGAAAAGAATTATAAGCTCTATACATACATATATATAATTCACTTAATAACTCTTATTTTAGGAGTCTTATACAGCATTGACACATTGAGAATATTAACCATTTAAACCTACTCTCTGTTTTCTGCCTTTCAACCAGTTCTTAATCCAAAATAGAACATTACCTCCTATCCCATGACTCTAATTTCCTCGGAAGTCTTTCGTGAGTTGCTTTATCAAATGCCTTTTGAAAATCCAAATACACAATATCAACGGGTTCACCTTTATTCACATGTTCATTCACCCCTTCAAAGAAATGCAGTAGATTGGTGAGGCCAGATTTCCCTTGACTAAATCCATGTTGGCTTTCTCTCAATAATCCATGCTTACATATATGTTCAGTTATTTTGTTCTTTATAATAGTCTCTACCATTTTACCCGGCATCAACGTCAGATTCACCAGTCTATAATTTCCCGGATCACTTCTGGAACTCTTTTTAAAAATCGGCATCACATTGGCCGCCCTCCATTCTTCTGGTACTATGCTGGATTTTAAAGAAAAATGACAAATTACTACCAATAGCTATGCAAGTTAATTTTTTGAGTTCTGTCAGCACTCTGGGATGTATACCATCCAGTCCAGGCAATTTGTTACTGTTCAGTTTGTCAAATTGACCCGTTCCATCATCCAATGTTACAGAGATTTGTATGAGTTTCTCTGATTCATCAGAATTGAAAACCATTTCTGGCACCGGTAACTCCCCCATGCCTTCCTCATTGAAGACTGAAGCAAAGAATTAATTTAATCTCTCCGCTATGGCCTTCTCTTCCCTGAGAGCCCTTTTTATCCCTCAGTTGTCTAGCGGTCCAACCGATTCTGTTCCCGGCTTCTTGCTTTTAATATACCTAAAAAGGTTTTTACTTTGTGATTTTGCTTCCAGCGCAATTTTCTTTTCAAGGTCTTTCTTCACCTTTCCTTGTGCTGTTTACAATTATTTTCAGTCGGATCCTTCTTCCACTTTCTGAAGGATTCTCTTTTGCTCTAAAAGCTTCCTTTACCTACCATTTAACTAATGACAATTTAATTGCAGTTTTCAATTAATGGCATCAATTAAGGCTTTTTAAATAATTAAATTAGGCATCTATATCGGCTAGGTGTCTTATAGAATCAGGGCCTATGTGCATTGTTCTTGTCCTCTAGTTTGTCCACCCTTGGGGATGTCTGCATCTTACCAGTTAAAACTGCATGTTAATCCCTGGCCTGGTGAAGAGCTGGGGGCTTTTTCAAACAGTCAGTTTACGCAGACAAATAGTTATTTTCCCTGTAAATTACTTTTGGATGGCCTGATAATCATTACTTAGCCTTCATCATTGTGAGCCACCACTTTCAGCTTAACAAACCATAGAGGGTGTGATATGACAAAAGACAAAGAGTGTGGTGCAGTGGTTAAAGCTACAGCCTCCGCACCCTGAGGTTGTGGGTTCAAGCTCATGCTACTCCTTGTGACCTTGGACAAGTCACTTAATCCCCCCATTGCCCCAGGTAGATTAGATAGATTGTGAACTCGCTGGGATAAACAGGGAAAAATGGTTGAGTACCTGAATAAATTCATGTAAATTGTTCTGAACTGTTGTTATTCCATTCTCAAGATATTTTTATTGAGAGTAAGCTTATCAAATGAGATGGGTCTACAAAAGCATATTTCAAAGAATGATATCTGACTACACACTTGCATGGATATCCCAAAAAGAAAAGACCCCCTATTTGAGTCACTCCAGGTTTCAAAATTATAAATTCTCTTCTTCTTTTTTGAGTCTCTCTGGAGACATCAGGAAATATCTGAATATGGAATCCCAGGAAGTCCTTGGATCTGTTTTTTGAAGAAAAGTTTTAGGATCCAATCCTTGTCTGGAGCCAAAGCCACAGACAGCAAGGGGGTGGCTGGGGTAGCCACTTCTCTATCCGATTGTTCCAATCTAGCTGAAATGTCCAATGGATCATCCTGAGACTTCCCAACCTTTTCTTTCCCCCCCCCCCCCCCGCCCCCCCCCCACTTGGGATTTAACAGGAAGATAATAAGCCCCTGTGAGAGAGGGTAGAGAACTTTCAGGTATTTCTAAAATCTCCATAAAATATCATTTCACCATTTCTCAGGAAGAAATTGATAAGATCTTAGGAAAATTTATAATCCTCAAATTATTAGCTCGACTGTTATTCTCTAGAGCTTCCAATTTCCTCCTCATAATTATATTGTCTTTAACCAATTGGTCTTGATTATTTTTTGCTGATATTAATTCTTTATCTATCTTCTGAATATCTACTTTTAACAAAGATATAAAAATGCAGGTTAAAATAGACACTGAATGGGGTTTTTTTTTGTGCTTGTCTGGCTTTCAGGTTTCAAGTTTCAAGTTTATTCAGTTTTTGATGAATCGCCTATTATTAATTCTAGGCGATGTACATATTACAATTTTAATATAAGAAACTTACAAGATAATTCAAAAATACAAGATACAAATGATACATACATGAGTTTAGGGAGAGAGGGGAAAAAGTTACAATAATAGGGTATTGTTAAAAAAAAAAAAGGGAAGAACAATAGGGAGGGTATTTATAAAACCAGAGCACAATGTAAAAAAGAATTAAAAAAGCTGTGTTAAAAATCATAGGCATCTTTAAATAAATAAGTCTTTAAAAGTAATTTGAATTTAACAGAATCAGGTTCAGATCTAATATACTGTGGTAACATATTCCACCATTGAGGGCCCATACTGTTTTGCATTGACTGCAGCTGATGTTTGCTGCCCCTAAGAATATGCCTCGCTGGGTAACCTCCTTGTCTTCCTTAATGGTTGGTCCCACCCTAGCCCTCAAGGAAAATATTTACAGGTCTTATTGACCTTATAAAAGCTTTTGATTCTATTTGAATTGGGAGAAGAAATGCAAGGCAAAATTAAACAAAATGCAGAGAAGTCGATGAAATAAGCTCTGTTTTAAAAAACGTGCACTGAAAATCAGCACAGAGCTTCTTAAAGCTTAGTAAAGTAAATCGTCTCTATTCCCAGTGCTCTAAACTATTAGGTGCCATCGATTCATGTGCGAGTCCTAGCAACTTGATGAATTACAGATCTAAAAAGAGATAGGTTTTGTGCTGGTCCGAAAAGGTCCTCCAGCGTCATCCCCATGGTTGTTTTCAACTTACCCATTCATCTGATTGCAGGTCGCCCTCTTTGCCTGGTTCCTTCGATCTTCCCAAACACGATGTCCTTCTCCAGTGATCTCTCTCTACTAATGGTGTGACCAAAATAAGACAGTCGTAACTTCATCATTTGGGTTTTGAGTGTCATAGAGAGTTTGATCTCTTCCAGAATCAATTTGTTAGATCTAAAGCAGCGGTCTCAAACTCAAACCCTTTGCATGGTCATATTTTGGATTTGTAGATACGTGGAGGGCTGCAGAAAAAATAGTTAATGTCTTATTAAAGAAATGACAACTTTGCATGAGGTAAAACTCATTATAATTTATAAATCTTTCCTTAATTGCTTCTGATCATTTCAGCTATGCACAGTGAAAAACTATCTAAACTAGAGAGTTGCACGGGGACAGAAATCCCACCCATGCTCGCCCGTCCCCGCCAGGATCCTCTCCGTCCCCACCCGTCCCCGTCAGGATCCTGTCCGTCCCCACCAGGATCCTCTCCGTCCCCACCCGTCCCCATCAGGATCCTGTCCATCCCCACCCGTCCCCGCCAGGATCCTCTCCGTCCCCACCCGTCCCCGTCAGGATCCTGTCCGTCCCCACCAGGATCCTCTCCGTCCCCACCAGAATCCTCTCCGTCCCCACCCATCCCCGCAAGGAATTACCTCCATCCCCGCCCGTCCCCATAAAAAGCAGCAATTACTTCTGACAGGATAATCAATTCCACAGTTTCTTTTGTGTTTGCGCTGCTGTTTTCCTTGTGGAATCTCTTTGGTAGAACCCTTTCTTTGTTTTCTGTTCAGGTAATTAACTTATAAACCCCTCTTTTACTAAAGCTGACGTGTCCATTATATTATATGAACGAACCCTGCTTCCAAAGCCTTCCATCCCCGTGGGAGTCCTGTTGGCTAGAGGGGGGTTCCCGTGGGAGTCCTGTAGGTTAGGGGGGATTCCCGCAGGACCCCCGCAGAACTCGCGGGATTCCCTCGATCCTCATTCCCTTGCAGACCTCTAATCTAAACTTCACTTTCTACATGTTGCACTGCTTTCAGCTGTGTATAGCTGAAATGATCAGAAGCAATTAAGGAAAAATTTATAAACTATAAAGAGTTTTACCTCATGCAAAATTGTGATTTAGATTCTAAAGTATCAAGTGCAAGAGACAAGATTTTGGTGTAGCCCTCTAGGCTTTTTTTGTAGAGGGGAGAATCAATATCCGACTTGTGCCTGGAAAACTTGTGCCTTCAGTGTCCGGTGGTCACGTCCGCAACCGTCTTCAGCTCTCACCTCCTCTAGCACCGGACTCAACCGCCATCTTACATCAATCAGTCACCGCCAGCAGAGATGCTGAATTTCGTGAGATTTCACGAGATTACGTACACACGCACAAGCTGCACTGCCTCCAATGGTTACCTTACGTTCTGGAACGTTGCCCACCTCACTGCTGTATCCTCACGCATACGCTTTCCTGCATCTGTAAGCGATTGTCCCCTCCAATCCACCTCACAGACGCAGGAAAGCGCTTGCATGAGGCAGGCAATGTTCCAATGAGGCAGGCAACGTTCCAGAACAATGGTAACATACCGAGGGCCTCAAAATAGTACCTGGCGGGCTGCATGTGGCTCCTGGGCCACGAGTTTGAGACCACTGGTCTAAACTAATAGCATGCAAATTACTGCATCCTTTGAAAAGAGCATGCAGACAGAAAAATATGCACTCTTACCAGAGTAACTGGGCAAGGCTGGTAAATGTCAACTCTAGCTGCCTGTTCCAAAGCCGGGCAGTGGAGGTGCAGTCCGAGAGGGGAGTCGAAAAGGTGCCGGCATATATACAAACCATATTATGGGCCATATTTAGTGCGCATGCACATATAAGAGGCTGCACAAAAGACAGTCCTATCTGTGGTCACTTAGCTATGCGGGTGCCTGGTATTGTATCAGCAAGCACTTGCACAAGGTTACAGCTACCATGATCTCCAAATTGCCCCAAACCACTCCCCAGATTCAATCTCTATTCCATAACCCCCCTTTCCAATCCCCACATTCTACTCCCCCAATCCTACCCCCACCAGTTTTGATCTCCCCCATATTCCTCACCAATCACGATCCTCCCCACCCCATATCCCCTGTTCCGACTCCTCTCCCCAGAACCCTCACCACTCCTCTGACTTACCTAGAAGTTGTCCCTAGTAGTCTAGTGGCATGGGGCAGAAGTAGTGCCCTTCTGCTCCTGCTCATTTTGGTTCTGGGTTCAAATAGTAGTGCTGACCCCTAGCGGTAGTCTTATAGTACTACAATTAAGGGTCAGCCTTTCACATAAGGCCATTTGAAAAGTTGAGTGATTCTGCTTAAAAAAAACAAAAACAAAACCTAGAATTGTTGTCCCTGTAGTAACCAGCAATTTTGAAAGACCTGGAATAACATCTAAACACACTAGCGCTGACAAAATCACCATCTGTCAACTACAGAAGGCAGCACTGCTTGGAACTGCCCTCATCCTGTGTTGATACCTCTGAATAACCCAGTTTTGAGGAAGGACTCAATATTTAGAGCGCCAAATTCAGTCAAAACCATCTGGCAGGCTGTGGAAAGCCAGAAAAATAATAATTATTATTACTGAAAACATCTGCAAGGTCGGGTTAAAGAGTGACTAGCAGTGGGAATCCACAGTTTTCTCCCTAGTGCCTTCTAGCCCTCCCACTCTTAGGTTCACTAGTTCTCCAGAACAATCCTGGAGTTCTTCAAAAGTTAAAGGTTAATCTCCAGCACGGTACTGCGAGCCATCAGAACTTCTCATTCAAAGGACACTGACTGGTGACCCAGAGTTAAAAGTGTTACCCTCTGCTTTTCATTTGATGTGTGAATATTCCTAGAGACCAACCCAGCCAAGAATTAAGTAGAAAGGGAATGTGAGAACAGGCAGTCATAAAGCCATACAGCCAAGAACAGTTAACATTGATATATTTTAATGTAATGAGAACTTTTTGGATGGCTCCCTTTTTTCTTAATATTGTGCTTTCAGTTTGTATTTTTTTTAAAGTATAAATGAAGTACAGGGGTATCTTTACTAACATGCAATCAAGTCACATTGTGTCTGTACTGCCTATTAAAAATGCCTAAAAATTAAATAGATGTGCACAACTCAAAATACAGTAAAACCTTGGTTTGCGAGTGTAATTCGTTCCAGAAGCATGCTTGTAATCCAAAACACTCGTATATCAAAGCGAATTTTCCCATAGGAAATAATGGAAATTCAGACGATTCGTTCCACAACCCCCAAACTTTAATACGAAATACTATACGTACTCGTATTGCAAGACCTCGCTCGTTTAGAACAGTCACTACACTCCCGCAGCGTCAAGAGAGAAGAACCATCGGCTCAGCTGTGATGATGTGACTCGTGTATACCTTATGTACTCGTATTGCAAGACCTCGCTCATTTAGAACAGTCACTACACTCCCGCAGCGTCAGAGAGAGAAGAACCATCGGCTTAGCTGTGATGACGTGACGCGTGTATACCGTATGTACTCGTATTGCAAGACCTCGCTCGTTTAGAACAGTCACTACACTCCCGCAGCATCAGAGAGAGAAGAACCATCGGCTCAGTTGTGATGTGTGTATACTGTATGTACTCGTATTGCAAGACATTGCTTGTATATCAAGTTAAAATGTAATCAAATGTTTTGCTTGTCTTGCAGTCCAAGGTTTTGCTGTACTAGAATTCTAGTATAATTGGGTCTACTTGTCCTTAGGTGTGAGCACTTCCACCAGTCGTAGAGTTGGCACATCTATGCCTATGCTCAGCCATGTGCACATAGAGTCTGATATGTAGAAAATGCCCCGATTCTATAAATATCTCCTACAAAATAAGTGCCAAGGAACACGGCTAATAGCAGCTGTCAATCTTCACGTAGGCAGTGGCGTACCTGGGGGGGGGCGGGGGGGGGGGGCCGCCCCGGGTACCAGCCCTAAGGGGGTGTTCCCGGCCTTGCCGTTCAGTCCCCCGCCACCCCCGAAGGACCGCTCGCCCCACTGACCTTCCTGCGCCACCTGTGAAGCAGCCCGCAGCAGGATCGCGAAGTCAGCGTCAGCATCCCTGCGCTGCTTCCTGCGCCGCGATCCCGCCCCTCCTCAGACGTCAGAGGAGGGGCGGGACCGTGGCGCAGGAAGCAGCGCAGGGATCGCTGACGCTGACTTCGCGATCCTGCTGCGGCTGTTCATAGGTGGTGCGGGGAGGCCAGGGGGGCGAGCGGTCCTTCGGGGGGGGTCGGGGCATCAGGCCTTCAGGGTGGGGCGGGCGGGCAGGCAAGCAGGCTTTCAAGGGGGAGGGGGGTGACAGGCAGGCAGGCAAGCCTTCAAGGGGGGACAGGCCTTCGGGGGGGGGTGCAGACCTTCAAGGGGTGCAGGCCTTCAAGGGGGGCAGGCAGGCCTTCAGGGGGGTGCAGGCCTTCGGGGGGGGGTGCAGACCTTCAAGGGGGTGCAGGCCTTCAAGGGGGGGAACAGGCCTTCAAGGGGGGAAAGGCAGGCAGGCCTTCAAGGGGGGGACAGGCCTACAAGGGGGGGGACAGGCCTACAAGGGGGGGGGACAGGCCTACAAGGGGGTGGGACAGGCCTTCGGGGGGGTGCAGACCTTCAAGGGAGTGCAGGCCTTCGGGGGGGGGGGTGCAGTCCTTCAAGGGGGGGCAGGCCTTCAAGGGGGGGAAAGGCAGGCAGGCAGGCCTTCAAGGGGGGGACAGGCCTACAAGGGGGGGAGAAGCTACAAGGGGGTGGTACAGGCCTTCAAGTGGGGGACAGGCCTTCAGAGGGGGGGGTGCAGACCTTCAAGGGAGTGCAGGCCTTCGAGGGGGGTGGTGCAGGCCTTCAGGGGGGTGCAGGCCTTCAAGGGGGGACAGGCCTTCAAGGGGGGAAAGGCAGGCAGGCAGGCCTTCAAGGGGGGACAGGCCTACAAGGGGGGGGGAGAAGCTACAAGGGGGTGGGACAGGCCTTCAAGTGGGGGACAGGCCTTCGGGGGGGTGCAGGCCTTCGGGGGGTGCAGACCTTCAAGGGGGGGACAGGCAGGCAGGCCTTCAAGGGGGGGACAGGCCTACAAGGGGAAGGGACAGGCCTTCAAGGGGGGTGCAGGCCTTCAAGGTGGGACAGGCAGACCTTTAAGGGGGGACAGGCCTTTTGGGGGGGGGGACCATGATTTAGAAGTACACGGAGGGAAGGGGGTGTTCAAAGAGACATGCATATGCCAAACTTTGGGGGGGGGAAGAAATAATGGGTCTGAAAATAGAGGAGAGGGAGAGAGATGATGGACCATGGGATTTAGGGAGGGAAGGAACAGAAAGGGAGAGAAATTGGACACAAGGGATGGTGTGGAGGAGGGATAGAGATACTGGATAGGAGGGTAATTAGGAAAAGAAACGGAGAGATGGTGGACTCTGGGATGGTGGGGAAGGAGGGAGAGATGCCGGATGAAAGGGTATTTAAGAAAAGGTGGATCTGTGGAGGGAGATGAAAAAAAGGAAAGATACCAGACTTCCTGGGAAGGGAAGGGAAATGGAAAGGGAGGACAGAGTTGGCAGATGGATGGTTAGCATGCAGAAAGAAGGAGACCCTGGCAAGCAAGTTATCAGAAGAAAACCAGAGCCTTGGACCAACAAGATTTGAAATATAACCAGACAACAAAAGGTAGAAAAATTAATTTTATTTTCTGTTTTGTGATTATAACATGTCAGATTTGAAATGTGTATCCTGCCAGAGCTGGTGTTGGACTGCAAACGTGAGCTAGGATTTAACAGAGAGAGGAAAAGTCCTTTTTGTTTCTTTATTTTATTTACACCACAGCGCCAGTGTGGTTAGGAGAAGCCAAAGGGGGTGAAAAAGCTATAAAACCCACCAGGAGTTTTGAAAAAAATCACCCAACTGGGCAGGAAAATCGAATTGAAAAACCAATTCAATAGGGCTGAATCGAATCAAAATTTTTTTTTCCTGTATCTGGCAGCATTAGTTTGCGCTACTGTCTTAGACTTTAGGACCTGGGATTGGGGAGAGATGGCATCCTCAGTACTTTATAATGCAAGTGAAACGAGGATTTGGTCAGACTTTTGAAGGGTCTGCAGAAAAAAAATATTGTATAGGCCGGGGACATGAGACAGCAGGAAATGGGAACTTTTCTTCCTTCTATTTTTGTGAATGGAAAGGCTGAGGATGTCAGAGAGGTCAGTTAAAATATGTGCTTTATAAGAAAATATAATAATGTGTTTTATAAAGTTTATAGCATAGCTGGCCTACCCAGTGAGGTGTTCCTAGTGGTGATGGTGGCAGCGTGTCAATGTATTGAGAGGAAGAGGTGGTCTGGGAAATTCTGCTGAGCAAACTCCGGGCCCATTTCCACCCCCCAGTTAGTCCACTCCACTCAACTGATTCACACACTGAGTGGGTCTTTGGGTGTTGTTTTGGGATCTCTTCCAGTGGTTTATCTCCTTCTGGTCCAAGGAAGGAAACTTTGTTATCCTTAGCATTGACCTACAGAATATGTTTGTAACAGCGCTGCTTGTGTGGCATTAGGCTATGTAGTGATCGAAAGAAAAAAACAGACCTTTGCACATTTTTGCACTATATGGTGGGTGTATGAGGAGATTCACATTTCCTGCACAGCTAAGTCCATGTGAAGTTACCTTGTGCTGTATTTGACATCTAGCAAGGTCTCTGTTTGAAAGGAAAGATCTAAACTTAAAAATGAAGTGGCCAGAAGTTATGGTAAAAGCAGATAGTGTAGCTGGTTTTAAGAAAGATTTGGACAAATTCCTGGAGGAAAAGTCCATAATCTGTTATTAAGACATGGGGGAAGTGTCTGCTTGCCCTGGATCGGTAGCATGGAATGTTGGCTACCATGAGAATGGGCTACTGGGCATGATGGACCATTGGTCTGACCCAGTTAGGCTATTCTTATGATATGTTCTCATCTGTAGGGGCCTTTGTTTTCACTTCTTATTTTAATGTATTTTTTTTCTGGGAACTTATCAGTGTTTTTTATAATGGGAACAAAAATGGAAGAGAATTAATGTGTGTGGAATGGGGGGTAACTAATTTCTTCAGCTAAATAATTCAATCCACTTCAAACAGACATAGGAGAACTTGTGCACCATTCACACACCCTCCAACCAAAAACGTCAAAAGAAAAAAACTGTTCGACAACCTCCTAGCCATTCGAGCTGCAACACTCGACCCCCAACTCTACAACCAATTGATATCAACCACAGACTGCAAAACCTTCAAAAAGAAATAAAAACCCTTCTATTCAAAAAACACATAAAACCGAACTAACACAATCAGAACTGTCCCAAGCATCACCTGCAACTACTCCATATGTACTTCTAATGTCATGACAATTTAGACATAATTTATGTTATGTTATGTTTGGAATAATGGTTACATATATGAGGTTCAATAAAAGAAAATTTTCACTGCCTGTTTCTATTCTGACCATTTATTCCATTTCATGGTTATTGCAAAAAAAAAAAAAAAAAAAAATTTTTTTACATGGGGGGGGGGGTGTCAAAAAATGATGGGCCCCGGGTGCCACATACCCTAGGTACGCCACTGCACGTAGGCACTGCCTATAGAATCTTGCCTAGCGATGCCTAAATTGAACTAAGACTTAGGGGTCCTTTTAGTAAGGCGCACTAGTCATCTTAGCACGCGCTAAAACGGCTAGCGTGCCTTAAGGCTCCTTTTACAAAGCCGTGCTAGGGCCTTAATGCGTAGAATAGTGTGCACTTGCCGCTATCGCCTCCTTTTGAGCAGGCGGTAGATTTTTGGCTTGCACGCGCTAATCCGGTGCGTGCGCTAAAACGCTTAGCGCACCTTCGTAAAAGGACCCCTTAACGTCAGATAACATTGTTTAATAACATATTGAAAACGGTGGCACATTATCTATTTCTGCTCCCAAAATTTGTGGATGTAATTCTAGAGGAAAATCATTAGAGAATGACACGGGAAAAAATCTGACCCGTCACTGACCCTTCACTGGACCACCGTCCCCTTCCCCGCCCCCTCCTCCCCCTCCCCTTCATCGCCTCATCCCCATCATCCCCTTCACCACCCCGTCCCCGCCGTCCCCTTCACTACCCCATCCCCGTCGCCCCTTCACCGCCCTGTCCCCACTGTCCCCTTCACCGCCCCGTCCCCGCCGTCCCTTTCACTGCCCCGTCTCCATTGTCCCCTTCACCGCCCGTCTTTGTCGTCCCTTTCACCACCCCATCTTTGTCGTCCCCTTCACCGCCCCGTCCCTGCCAACCCCTTCACCGCCCCGTCCCTGTTATCCCCTTCACTGCCCCGTCCCCGCCGTCCCCTTCACTGCCCCCTCCTCGCCGTCCCCTTCATCGCCTCATCCCCATCATCCCCTTCACCACCGTGTCCCCACTGTTCCCTTCACCGCCCCGTCCCCGCCATCCCCTTCACCACCCCGTCCCCGCCGTCCCCTTCACCTCCCCGTCCCCGCCGTCCCCTTCACTACCCCATCCCCGTCACCCCTTCACCGCCGTGTCCCCACTGTCCCCTTCACCGCCCCGTCCCCGCCGTCCCCTTCACTGCCCCGTCTCCATCGTCCCCTTCACCGCCCATCTTTGTCGTCCCCTTCACCACCCCGTCTTTGTCGTCCCCTTCACCGCCCCGTCCCTGCCGACCCCTTCACCGCCCCGTCCCTGTTGTCCCCTTCACTGCCCCGTCCCCGCCATCCCCTTCACTGCCCCGTCCCCGCCGTCCCCTTCACTGCCCCGTCCCCTTCACTGCCCCGTCCCCGTCGTCCCCTTCACTGCCCCGTCCCCGCCATCCCCTTCACTGCCCCGTCCCCGCCATCCCCTTCACCACCCCGTCCCCGTTGTCCCCTTCACCGCCCCGTCGTCCCCCACCGCCCCGTCCCCGTCGTCCCCTTCACTGCCCCGTCCCCGTCGTCCCCTTCACCGCCCCGTCCCCGCAGCATCCACCCTTCCCTCACCACCACCTTCGGCACCCCTCGCATCTCCCTCCCCCTTACCTTCTCGGTGGTTGTAAGTTTCAGTCTTGTTAAAAGCCACCAGAGTTCATGCTCGTGTGTGGGCGGAAGCTTCTCGTCTGAAACAACCGGAAGTTTCATCAGAGGAGAAGCTTCTACCCACACACGCACGCGACTGCACCTTTGCTCCGGCGGCTTTCAACAAGTGTGCAACCTTAAAGCACGCCGTGAAGGTAAGGAAGAGGGAGGAAGATAGATAGATTCAAGTAGGTATGAAGGAGGGAGGGGGCCATGCACAATCGGTGACCGCGCGCATTCCCTCCCTTAACTGCGGGGACAAAGCCATTCACCGCTCCAAGGAGTGGTGGATGGCCTTGTCCCCGTACCTGCGGTGAGCACCTTTCCCCCCTCCACCATTTTGGCTAGTTACCCACGGCTACTTGCGGCTAGCCGCAGGTAACATCCACAGTGTCATTCTCTAAAAATCATTTCCATCTATAGAAAATGATCCAAGATATCTTGGATCATTTTGAGGGCCTAACCACAAAAATCTTCCCACCTCACCCTTATACGAAGTTGAATTAGGCTTTTTTATCGCCAGCCGCAGCAATAAATCTCCACATCTTTTGAGAGTCGGAGCTTTTACCGCCATAGCCAGCGATAAAAAAGCCAAATAAAGGGGGGAGGGTTGTTCTTAGTCAATTTAAGGGCTCCTTTTACTAAGCTGTGTTAGCGTTTGTAGCGCACGCAGGATTTTAGCGTGCACTAAACCCGTGCTACACATGCTCAATGCTGGTGTTAGCATCTAGCACGCGCTATTCCGCGCGTTAATGCCCTAACACGGCTTAGTAAAAGGAGCCCTAAGTCTTGGTATAGAGATTCAGCATTCAATAATATTAAAACAAATCTTTATTTTTAAAATACTTGTAGTATCTATTAAAAATGAGAATACTGGCAATATTATTGTTATATCAGCAGTATATATGTAATGTTGAAATAAGATTGCATAAGTGTATTGAACAATAAAGGAGAGAATGGGGACCCCCAAAGTTAAGAACATAAATACTTTGAATAAAAGGCGCATAATTCATAATATTGTTGTACTAATGTTTAAGCCTGTTACATTAACGGGTGCTAGAATATATGTCTGTCTGTCTGTCTTTTTTACTTTCTGTGTCTCTCCCTGCCCCTGTCTCTCTCTTCCTTTCTTTCTGTCTTTCTCCCTCCCGCAGTCTGTCCTTCTTTCTTTCTGGTTCTCTCTCTGGCACCCTGTCTGTCTGTCTTTCTTTCTTTCTGTCTCTCTCCCTGCCCGCTGTCTTTCTGTGTGTCTGTCTTTCGTTCTAATGCGCTGCCTGCCTGTCTTTCTGTCTCTCCATGGCCCCCTTCTGTCTCCCCTCCCCCAAAGCAAACCAAGATTTGCTCCCAGGCCCCCTTTCCCTCTCCGTCCCCTCCACTTCCACGTGCAGTAGCAGCAGCATTTCCCTCCCGCCCTTCCCTGTGCAGCAGCAGCATTTCCCGGCCTTTCCTGTGCAACAGCAGCATTTCCCAGCCTTCCCTGTGCAGCAGCAGCATTTCCCGCCGCCCCCTTCCCAGTCGCTGCGTTTAAATTCAGAGAAAAGCGCTGCACCGCACTCCCGCTGGCTTAGGCGCCTTCTATCCACTGCGGCCAACCCTAGCGGAAACAGGAAGTAGTCAGAGAGGGCGGGCCGCAGTGGACAGAAGACGGCGAGGTTAACGGTAGTGCGGTGCAGCGCTTTTCTCTGAATTTAAACGCGGGTGAGCCGATGAGAAGGAGGAGGCTTAAAAGTAGCTGGTTTTGGCGGTGAGCGAGGGCGGGGGGGGGAGTCGCCAGCTGTGCTGTGTTTCTCCGCTTTCCGATTTGTCTGGCCGCCGCATACGCATTCCTGCTGGCCACGGACCTACTGATCACAGATCAGAGATCACGGAAGCACGCAGGTAAGAGTGCTCATGCGCGGCTAGGGTTTTATTATATAGGAGGATAGTGAGCTGGCACATAGGGCATTCTTTGAGTTACAACCATTATATCTAGTGTTATTTTACCCACCTAGTCGCTTGTGGAGATCTTTAAATGACAACAGAGTAGCTGTTCCCCATATCTCAAAGGCTCACCTGGCCTCAACCAGAAATGGTGCATTTTTCTACTTGGTTCCAATATTGTGGAACAATTTACCAGTAGAGTTAAGGAAGGAAGAATCATTTCAAAATTTTAAAGAGACATCTTAAAGCACATTTTTTTCAAATGGCTTTACCAAATTCAATAATGGAATGGGGCCCGAAATCTGCCTTAATTTGTACTGATTCGTGTTGATTTGGATTTATTTATTTCACATAACAGTTTTACTGGATATGTTTTAGAAATGTTAATTTCTTTGATGCTCTCAAGCTCTGCCAGAGACGGATCTGTGCCGGGAGTTGTAGTAAGACCTGCACTAAAATATGACTGTTTACTATCAGGCCGCTTCAGAGACTTTTCTCTCTCTTAAATTTGTTTTATTTTATTTTTAATTTTCTCTTTCTTTGATTTTTGATCTTGGCAAGGTATTATATGTTCTTATTACTTATTTTTAGTTTATCAGGTACTTTAGCTAGATTGTGAGTCTTCGGGACAGATCGGGTCATTTTTCTCAAGTACCTAATTTCATTTTAGTTAGATACTTTGTAAACCGCTTAGGTCAGTAAAATGCAGGAGCGGTAGATCAAATCTTAAATAAACAGAAACATTTCTATAAATAATTCCAAGTTTTATGTGTAGGAGATGCTCGCTGTAAAACAATAAAAAATGTGTCCACGTTAACTCCTCCTTTTACTAAACCGCGATAGTGGTTATTAGCGCAGGGCACCGCACTAAATGCTCCGCGCTGCTCCCCATGCTCATAGAGTTCCTATGAGCGTCGGGAACAGCTCAGAGCATTCAGCACGACTCCCTGTGCTAATAACCACTATTGTGGTTTAGTAAAGGAGGGGGGGGGAAGGTATATTTGAAGTAGGAGGTTTTTTTCAATGGTGGTCCTAAGTATGATCTCATTCCTGACGCAGCAATGGCGAAACAAGATCTCTTGTTGAAACGTAAAAAAATGGGAGAATTTGGAATTCACCGTATTTCGATATTTTGATTACAATCATCAGTTGGCTTACGGGAAGAGAAATGATTATGGAATAATCATACCGCCATTAAGTTTACAATTTGTTTTCAATGGCTCTTGTGAACCCTTTGACAGGATCGGGAGTTTTTTCTTCTCTGGCAATTTTTCTGACTGAGGGCCGATGAGAAAAACTATAACTCGAATTGAAGAGAATTTTTCTCTCTAGTTGAGTTAAGATTCTTTTGGGTTTTGAGACCCCTTTATTTATGTTCAAATATTTTATTGAAAGAATAAAGCAAAAATACATACATATTATATAGAAAGATATTCTCTACAAATGATTTTACAAATGTTAAAATTCTAATCCATATATTCTATAAAATTCTATCATTCCTCCAAACATTTTATATAATAAACTATAACCTCCCCCTCTCACCCCTTTCCAACACTGGGTAAGGGGGAAAAAGGGACAGCTGCTACTGGACCTGGAGAGGGAGAAGGAGAGATGCTGCTGGGAGTGGGGAGGGAAAGGAGTCTGGGAAGCTGCTGGGTAAGGGGGAAAAAGGGACAACAGCTACTGGACCTGGAGAGGGAGAAGGAGAGATGCTGCTGGGAGGGGGGAGGGAAAGGAGTCTGGGAAGCTGCTGGGTAAGGGGGAAAAAGGGACAGCTGCTACTGGACCTGGAGAGGGAGAAGGAGAGATGCTGCTGGGAGGGGGGAGGGAAAGGAGTCTGGGAAGCTGCTGGGTAAGGGGGAAAAAGGGACAGCTGCTACTGGACCTGGAGGGAGGGAGAAGGAGAGATGCTGCTGGGAGGGGAGGAGAGAAAGGAAGAGAGTTACTGCTGGACAGGGGGAGGAGGGAAGGGAGAAGAAAAAAAGGAAGGAAACAGCTTGCAGGGAGATTAGAGGAGGGGAAGGGGAGAGATAGCAATGAGATGGGAAGGGAGGTCAGCAGAGAAATTGAGAGGGACAAAGATGCTAGATCTGGTATAGGAGAGATAAAAATGAAGAGAGCAGTGAAGCTGGAGTGAATCGTGTAAAAAGGAGAGAGGGGCATAGGCTGGATGGAAAGGGGAGAGGGGCATAGAAAGAAGACAAATACCATATGGAAGGGGGAGAGGTCAGACAGTAGATGGAAGGGACAGATGCTGGATTAAAGAGACAGAGAGGGCAGACGCTGGAAGGAAGAGAGTGAAAAGAAGATGAAAGCAGAAACCAGAGACAACAAAAGGTAGAAACAAATAATTTTATTTCTATTTTGTGATTAGAATATATCGGATTTGAAATATATATCCTGCTAGAGACATATCTGTTAGCATGATATTTCTATGAACTTGGCTTGTTCAGTTTTCTTGATAGTAGAGGGGATATATGTGAAGGGGAGGGGAGACAGGGGTTTTGTTGGTCCGTGCTCTGTATATTTGTATTTATAAAATCACAATTGTTCAAAATATTGTTTCTTTTTATACTTTAATAAAATACGTTCAATATAAAATCATAATTGCGGCTTGTGCAGATGGGATCAGATGGTTTGCGGGGACCAAGCTCACGGAAATGGAGCGTAAACGGGGTTTTTAAATTTTAGTCCTATTAGTTTGCCGGTCCACAAAATAATTCTTTTATTTCTGCCGGTCCACGGGTGTAAAAAGGTTGAAGAACACTGATTTAGACAACCTTAGCTTCAATGTACATCACTGAGAATTAAACTTCTTGCTCTTGGTGAAAGATTTTGAATATAAGGATCCCAAACCTCCATAAAAAGATGAGTTTTTCTAGAAGAACGCCTAACCTCCCAAATTTCAAACAAAAGTAAACGATACAACTGGTTCCTTCAATACCATAAGCTTGGAGATTCTTTCTGTAATCAAACTTGCATAATATATTTAAGCCCAATAAGAACATAAGAACATAAGCATCGCCTCTGCCGAGTCAGACTATAGGTCCATCGTGCTCAGCGGCGGCCCCCCAGGTCCGTGACCTGTAGTGATCCTTTACGTAAGACATTTTATCCTTTATAGTACCCCTCTAACTATACCCCTCAATCCCCTTTTCCTTCAAGAACATGTCCAACCCCTTTTTGAAACCCAAAATCGCACTCTGTTCTACCACCTCCTCCGGAAGCGCATTCCAGGTATCCACCACCCTCTGAGTGAAGAAGAACTTCCTAACATCTGTTCTGAATCTGTCTCCCTTCAATTTTCTTGCGTGCCCTCTTGTTTTTGTTTCCCCCGCCAGTCTGAAGAATCTGCCCCCCTCTACCTTCTCTATACATGCCTTCTGAAATAAAAGACATTTCCCTTGGCCAAATACCCCACAAGCTGCTGCCTTACCCAAAATTACTCCCCTTGGAGAACCCACAACAGGACAACCCCATAAAGAGACCCTTTATTTAAACCGTGCCGAGCTCTACTTCCTTGGAGATGATGCGGTATATAAACTTAAGGTTTAGTTTAGTTTAGTTTTATTTAATAATTTTTTTTATTGAATGATTGGTTCAGTATAACCACTGCTAACAAATTTTTTGTAGTGTCTGTTCCTTCATTACTGTTGATAGTGGGAGATGCTCGCTGACCAGCAGTGATCTGCATTCAGATATACAGCAGTGCAGGTTTTGGTTTTTTTTTAGGCCAGCTCTAAATTTTAGTCCCGTGCTATAGAGGGAGACAGAGATCTACATCTCATGATTTTTCTGTTCTTCAAGTGCCATTTGGCATGTCCTCAGTCATTTAAAGATAAATACTAGACAACTTGCCTTGACAACGCTACAGAGAAGAACAATACATATTTCAAGGTAGTTAACTGACAGAGAGTGACTGACACTCTTCTATGGGTATTTTTCTGTCCTTTCTCCCTTAACGCAGTAATTGGAAGTGTTGACGGAAGAATCGGTAGGAAATACAAGCTGACAGTTTTCGCCCAGTGGTGTATGCTACTGACAGATTCGATTTTATAACAATTAAAAGTACTAACTCATATTATACGAGACAGAAGCTTTGCATTGCTAGGCTCACCATCCCACCCTATCTCCAAAGTTTTGACAGCCTTATTGTGTGGTTTCAGCTACATCAGATAACATAATTTTTGTAATTCTTATGAAAGTATGTGGGAAAAGTATCTCTACCTGTCTTGTTCTGTTCGTAAGGGCATGTTTAATTCGGAGGTATTGTGGGGGATGAAGGGGGAGATACCAGACTATGAGGGACTGGAGAGAGAGGGAGATGCCAGACTGGAGGGAGGGAGAGAGAGAGATGCTGGACTGCAGGAGATGAAGGGAAGAAAGGGGTAGAGGTGTTGGACTCACAGCTGTGAAGTATACATGTATTTGTGTATTTTACCTTCTCTTTATATTTCATAACTGTGCCCTCACCTTGTCCCTTAACTCCAGGAATACGTAACAGTACACATCCTGGGGGGTAAATTTTTTAAGAAGCTCTTTTGCATAATTAAAATCTTCATCCGATTATTACTCTAATATCTGAAAAGTCCTTAGAGGGCATTTATTCAACAAATGAGTTAAACTTAGCGTATTTGCTGACGTATAGGATGCACTGGCGTATAAGACACACCTCCTTTTATGCGCGGATACAGTGCCCTCTCCCCTGTCAGGCTCTGCACCCAGCCCCCACCCTGTCAGGCACTGCTCAAAGCCCCCTTCCCTCTTAGGCTTTCCACCCTGTCCCCTCTCCTCCCTGCCCAGTCCGTCTGTCCTATCTCCTCTGCCACTGGAAACCCTGGTGGTGCAGAGGTGCAAAGAACAGGAGCGAGCTTTCCGCACTCCTGCCCCACTGCTAACCCGGTCGGTCGATCGCTGCCGTGGCTGCCCTGAGTTCTGGCTTCTTCAGCCACTGAGCGGCTTCTTGACTGGCTCCGGAAGCCACTCAGCGCACTCCTGCTTGCTGCCGCTCAGCGGCTGAAGAAGCCAGAACTTGGGGCAGCCACGGCAGTGATCGACCGACCGGGTTAGCAGCGGGGCAGGAGCGCGGAAAGCTCACTCCTGCCCGCTTCACCTCTGGACCACCAGGGATTCCAGCGGCAGAGGAGGTAGGACAGGCAGGGTGCAGAGCTCATAATTTACATAGATTATCAGCGTATAAGACTCTCCCCTTATTTTAAGTTTATTTTGAGGGGAAAAAAGTGTGTCCAATATGCTGGCAAATACGGTAACTTATAAACATTTTTCTGGTGTTCCTTTTACGTGTATCATGTTCTTGGGCGGTTGTTTATTCTTTGTTTTTTGGCTGGTTTCCTTTGCTGTTTCACTGTTGGAGAACACATAGGGGTCTGTGGGGTTTGGGAGTGGGGGTGGTCACTTCATGTTGGGTTTTGTGCTGTTAAAAAGTGAGCTTATTTTGAAACTGGAAAAACTGGGATCGTCTCAACTTTACATTTTGGTGGGCAAGTTTTTGTCTAATATATAAATATGAGAAAATGAACGCTGCTACATTAGGGAATAATGAAAACTTTAAATTAATTTGGGGCACATTGACGTCCTTTGTAGAATCTCTATAGTTATGGTTTGTTATTAGATAATATGCAGATCCAGGGAGGGGGGGAGGGGTGGTAGGTAAATAAGGTTGGAAAAATTGTTGGAAACGTTTTGGTGGGGGGAGGGGAGGGTACTAATAAGCATGAATATTTGAAAAATTTTAAGGGATGTCTATATTGTAAAAAGATTAATTTACTCTGTATTTCAGTTATTGTATACGTTTTAAAAATGAATAAAGAATATTCAAAAAGTGAGCTTATTTTCAGTGCTGCCTTGTGCTTCTGTATTATCCCTTGTTAAGCTCAATAAAATATATTTGACAATAAACATTTTTCTGCTCTCCAAAGTGACTGTTCTCCAAAAGATGGATGATAAATGAATCCAATGAAGATTCCCATAGCATGGCTGTTAACAGGAATCGGCTCATTTTTATTTCAGAGCTTGGACCTTGTACAGTAGGGTTGTCTCAAGGAGACTTAAGCTGAGATTAATGTAAACCAAAATTTCTCAGGAGCAATTATCTATATGGACAAAAATGTGTGGAACATTCATGTAGCTAGGGGCTGACTGTTCTTTATTAGTCTGACATCATTTCCTGACTGGTTGAGTGCCGTTCGACTCGGGCACCATTTTGATTGGTGTGAACAGTACCCTCAATGATTGGTTTAGGTTTTGAGCAAAACTTTCAAATACTGTTATCTTCTACAGTATTATGCTGGTGTGCTTTTCAAACTCACAACCTTGAGATCTATGTACCAAGTGATATCGGAAGTTCATTTCCCACCATGCATTGTACCATATTTAATACACATCTCGTTTCTTGAATATTGATGACACAAAATATGGAGATAGGAAGTGTTTATAACATACGATTTATTTTTTTATTTAAAAATTTCTTATATACTACAAATCTAAGCGGTATACAACATATATATGAGAGAAAAGATATAACATTAAAACATAGAAACATGACGGCAGATAAAGGCCATTATCTCTTCCTCTCTCCAAGAGATCCCGCGTGCCTATCCCAAGCCCTCTTGAATTCAGACACGGTCTCTGTTTCCACCACCTCTTCTGGGAGACTGTTCCACGCATCTGCCACCCTTTCCGTAAAAAAATGGTAGATACGTACATAACTACTCTTCAAGATATACAGTATTCAAAAACCTGAGCAACATCTAAAATTTAGTTCATAAAATGCCTGAGAAAACATATATGCTTTTAAAAGTTTTCTAAATGAACTCAAGGACTCAATCTTTTTAAATTCCTTTGGAAGGGAGCTCCATAACTGAGGTACCACAACCATAAAATCGAGTCCCTATACATCTCCAATCTAATTTGCTTAAAATCTGGAACATCAACTAGTGCCTAGTTTCTGATTACGTGAACCATGAGGGCGTCCTGGTACACATACCTTTAGGATTGCAGCCAAAGTGGTGGTGGTTCATAAAGAATTTAGAAAATTAATGTTAAAATTTAAAAATAAATATGCCATTGAATAGGCATCCAAATCTTTAAAAACTATTTTGTTTGCCAAACACTTCGGAAATCAGTCACATTAATATTTTCTGACCATTCCTTTTTTTATTTCTTTTAACTTAAACTAAACTAAACTAAAGCTTAACTTTATATACCAAGCCATCATTCTAAGAAAGTTCGACTCGGTTTACAGTAGTTAAGGAAAAATTTACAAAGATAAATAAAAAATGGAAAGGGTAGTAGCAAATTTCAGAGGAGTTAATTTTAAAAATGTTTGGTGAACAAAGTAGTTTTTAAAGATTTATGGAAAAATTGAAACGAACTGGAACTCCTCAAAATAAACGGGAGATCATTCCAAAGCTCTTGACTCCTTTGATTCCTTTCCTAGAAGGAAGGGAGAGTTTAAATTGTTGGATGCCTCTTGCAAAAGAAAATCTATAAACATTCCATAGTAAAGGATTGAGAGGAATGAAGATGTCATATAGAATTTTGAAGGAAATACAAGCACATTTAAATTGAATTCTAAGATAAACCGGGAACCAATGGAGACTCTGGAGCAAAGGAGTCACATGGTCAAATTTGCTTTGTCCAAAGATCAACTTCGCAGTAGTAGTCTGAATTAATTGTAATCTTTGGAGACAGGTTTTTGTAATGCCAGGGTAGATAGCATTACAGTAATCAAGTCAAGATAGTATAATTGATTGGACCAAGACAGAAAAATGTCAATGATGCATTTGTAAACTAAAAAAGCATTTCTTGACCAAGGAATTTATTTGGTCCTTAAAGGTGAGAGAGGAATCAAAAAGGACTCCCAATATCTTATCAGAGAACTCAATCTGCAAAGAGGACCCAGATACAAGAGCTACAGTAGGGGGAAGACAGTCCAATTTGGGGCCTAACCACAAAAGTTTAGTTTTAGTTGTATTAAGCTTCATCCGGACAGAAAGAGCCCAGGCTTGAAGTTTGGAGATGGAAAGATTTATTTTGGAAACTAGATTGGTAATATCCAAATCAATCTTAATCAGTATAAAGATGTCATCCGCATAGGTGAATAGCGTTTCCCAAGCTGACAGCTTAAAGGTAATCAGTGTGGCCATATAAAGATTGAATAAAATTGGAGAGAGTGGGGAGCCCTGGGGAACCCCGCAGGGAGGCGGCCAGGAATTGGAGATATCACCTTCAATATTCACTGAATAAGAACGAAACAAATGAAATTTAGAAAACCAATCCAGAACAACCTGGTGGAGGCCTATACCTGAAAGTAACTGAAGTAGAATGTCATGATGAACCACATCAAACGCTGCAGATAAATCAAACTGAAGTAAAATAGGACATTTATTTTGAAGACGTATTTGTTTAATTTTTGAAAGAAGAGAAATCAATACGGTTTCAGTATTAAAATTTTAGTTAACTGTTAACCGAGTCGAGCTCCATTTTTGTTGAAGACCCGGTATACAAAGCTAAGTTTTAGTTTAGTTTATACAAAGGACTGGCAGCATTTTGAGCTATTTGTAAAGCTCTTAAAACCTTTTTTAGGCAAACCAACTAACAAGTTATAGTAATCGAACGATGAGTTTATAGATATGCTTGTACAACTGTATGAAAATTAGATGGACTCATCAATCCTATCAAAGGTCATAATGATTTCAACTTCAAAAATATCTTCTGAATAACCATTCTGCCTCCATCTCCGGCCTGTTCTGTCCACTCCACCCCCACCCCCCTGCCCCCACATGAGCCTCCCTAAGCTCAGGACCATGTCTACGCATAGGCGGACATCGATACAATGTTACGTGCATGCACGCATGCGTATAATGTCAATGCGTCGACGGCTGCACATACACAGATGCCCTCCAGAAGCGACTCTGAGGTCGGCGTAAAACCCAGACAAACTGCCAGGTTCTGGAAATCCCTCTGGGCACCCGGGCAGTTCTCTGAAAAGAGGACGTGTCTGGGTTTTCCCGGACATCTGGAAACCCTAGAGCAGTGGTCTCAAACCCGCAGCCCAGGGGCCACATGCGGCCCACCAGGTATTATTTTGAGGCCCTCGGTATGTTTATCATAATCAAAGAAGTAAACTAAAACCGTTTCTTGATCGTATGTCTCTCTAGCTATAAATTACAATATTATTATTAAGACTTAGCCAAAAGAAAGATTTATAAAATATAAAGAGTTTTACCTCATGCAAAATTGTCATTTCTTTAATAAGACATTAACTCTTTTTTTCTGAGGCCCTCCAAGTACCTACAAATCCAAAATGTGGCCCTGCAAAGGGTTTGAGTTGGAGACCACTGCCCTAGAGGGAGAGAGAACCGCAGTTGGAATAAGAGAAGGAACCGAGGAGGTTGGAGCCTGAGAAAGGGATTTTGGGCCTTATGACGAGGGAATTCTACACAAAACATTGCAAATAAACTTTGCAGAATTTTGCAAAATTTGTGTGCAGAATTATCATCAATTTTGAGCAAAATTTTCACATTTTATTTCCACAGAAATCCCCCAGGAGCAAGATGTTTCAGAGTTGTGTGTAAAAGTGTGTTGCAATTGTACATCCTCTCTGTTTATTCCCAACATTTATTGCAATACTTTCTCCGGCAAGCGTATATAAGCACGGAATTCTAACAGGAAGTTTACCACACAGCGTACATATTGCTCTGGAACCTATTACAAACTCACAGCTGGGCAGAAAATTGGCAACAAATTAAGCAGAAGTATTTATTTCACATATAAACAGGAAGCTATTTTCCCTACACTTATAGTTTGCAAGAAGATAACTTCTTTACTTTCTTCATCACCGGCGCTTTTCTGCCTTTTCTTGCAGACTTCCAAGTTTATTCAGGAGTTCTACTCTACCCAAACATATTTGTCTGAGCATCATATATTCTAAATTAAGTGAGAAAAGAGAGTGAAGTATAATGACGGATAAGAAGGGGGAAAGAAGATTGAATGACAATATTTGATAGAAAAGCAGGGGGAGGCACACACTTGAGGAAGAGGAGATGGGTAGATTAGGCTGGCTGTCAGTAAAGACAGTGGCTGTCAGTGAAAGGTAAAGACAGCGTTAGACAAAGGGCATCAGTAAAAAGGAATGTCTTAAGGTCCCTTTGAATTGTTGGGTGATGTGGCAACTTGTCCCGAAGTGAGATTGCTAAGAGTGAGGATGAGATAATGGTTACTGCGGATGGGCAGACTGGAAGGGCCATTTGGCTTTTATCTGCCATCATGTTACTCTGTTTCTATAATCAGAAAGTTCTATGACATCACAATGCAAGTGTTAAGAGTCTTAGCCAATAGGGAGAGGAGGAGATAATGGATGCTGCGGATGGACCATTTGGCCTTTATCTGCCATCATGTTTCTATAATCATAAAGTTCTATGACATCACAATGCCAAGTGTTAAGAATCTTAGTCATAACGTATAAGTCAAAACGTATAAGTGCCGACTAGACAACCTGCCTAAACTTTTGGTTATACCTGCTGTACGCCTATGTCTAGGTCGGCCCACCTCCCGCCCTTTCCCCTCCTCTAAAAACGCCTCTTTTCGCTCTATGCGTTTAGAGGCAGGGGAAAGGCCTAAGCTGGTTTTAGATACGTCTAAAACCAGCCTTGATTATGAGTACTTGGACGATCAGGCTTTTTGATCATCCAAGTATCCATTTAGGCTACTTTTTAGACGTTTGGGTTTTTTTTGATTATGAGCCCCTTAGCATGCCTTTGTAATAGAGGGGCCTATATGAATAAATAAATTTATACTATGATAATGTACTCAGACTCTCTATTTGTTCACCTGCATATAAACCGCTAACTTAGTGGAAATGCTTTGGGAATATGATGTTTTATAATTGAATTTATGTGTATTATCATTGTGAATTGATTTATACAAATAAAGATTGTCCACCCTAAGGCTGATGTGGTCTATTCCACTCCCCACTTGTTCTTCGGTTGTTTTAGAACTGAGCACATTGCACTGAGCCACAAAGCCACAATGTCACAGCAGTATAAGATAAGCGGTCTTGAATTTTGAATATACAATATTGATACTATCGCTGGAGAAGATTGAGAGGGAACTTCTAATGTGCTATGATGGGTGAACAAATAGGGTGTGAGCATATTATAAATGTATTTATTCATATAGTATTAGTGGAAAGAAAAAAAAAAAGGTTTTAAATATAAGTTTTGTACCTGTGTTTATAAGATAAT
This sequence comes from Geotrypetes seraphini, assembly GCF_902459505.1. NCBI lineage: Eukaryota > Metazoa > Chordata > Amphibia > Gymnophiona > Dermophiidae > Geotrypetes > Geotrypetes seraphini. The sequence goes on from NC_047088.1 coordinate 20,574,354, forward strand.
TAAATATTACTCAAAAAAGCTATTAATATTCTCAATTCAAATAGTTAATCATTTATTATAATCTTCATAAAATTATTTTATTAAATACTAACATATACAAATCACTTCAAATATATCACCAACACACCAATATCACCTGTTCATTCACCCAATAAAATGTACTATTAAAACTTCCATGAAACCATCAAAAGATGTTCTTGAGTTTGCAGTTCTTTATCAGGTATATCCAAAAGTCACTTCATTTCATATAGCCAACTGATATCATAGCAGATGGTATCCAATTTGTTCAAGATGTACTTCTGGCACCCTTTATGTGAAGTTCACAGCAGTGCCCTCTAAGGTGCTCCACTGCTCCGTTGGCATGCTATATGGCCAATCCATTACAATGCTGGCCCCTCCCACAAACAAATGGTCTGGATTTGGACATTTTCTACTTTGATGTTTTTGTGGTAAAAAACGACAAAGTTGGATGTTCTAAGGTAGACAATTTTTATTAAAATGGACAATTCTCTCCTGAGCTTGGACGTCTTGCAGGAAGCATCCAATGTCGGACTTGGGCGCACCATCAAAAATGTCCCTCCATGCATCTGATGTTAACTCCATGGGAACTATGCCACTTAACATCCACTAATTAACTCATGTTAAGTTATAGTAAAAAGGCCTTTTAATGTGTGAGTAGAATTACATGTCTTCCACATAACCTGTCTGTTATCACCTCAAAGTTTTTTCCATTGTAACAATTTTAGCTAGAAAGAACCTTGTATTGAATAGTGGAGTAGAACGGGTACAAGTGGATCGATTTTTCACTCTGTCAAAAATTACAAAGACTAGGGGACACTCGATGAAGTTACGGGGAATACTTTTAAAACCAATAGGAGAAAATATTTTTTCACTCGGAGAATAGTTAAGCTCTGGAACGCGTTGCCAGAGGATGTGGTAAGAGCGGTTAGTGTAGCTGGTTTTAAGAAAGCTTTGGACAAGTTCCTGGAGGAAAAGTTCATAGTCTGTTATTGAGAAAGACATGGGGGAAGACACTGCTTGCTCTGTATCGGTAGCATGGAATGTTGTTACACCTTGGGTTTTGGCCAGGTACTAGTGACCTGGTTTGGCCACCGTGAGAACGGACTACTGGGCTTGATGGACCTTAGTCTGACCCAGTAAGGCTATTCTTATGTTATATTCTATATGTATTATTGTCTTGAAAAATGTACGTATATGCTTATTGCTACATGCAGAAGATTATTTGGTAATGTAAATAACACATTTTTTTCTTCTTTTTTTCATTGCGTGCTCAAATAACATATAAGAGAAACTAATCACATATAATGACTCCATAAAATGTAGCATGTTTCTTTTTAATGGCTTCATTCCACATCATTCCCTGAGTTTTTATGCAATGTAACAAGAATGGATATTACGAAAAGGGAAACCTCGAGACCACACATGCTGTCGTGGAGAGAAGCAGTGATGAGCAGCTGTTCATCTCTGGCTCTGATGAGGACTCGGAAGAGGGAAAAGGGCAGAAAAGGATGTTCTTACATCTTTACATTACGAGATGGCTCTGATCGTCCTCTTCCAAGATCAGTCTTCTATACTGTAGAGTTGACTTGGTCTTCGTGTTGTTAATGTCAAGACTAAAAGTAATAATAATCAATAGCTCTCTATCTCTGTCCTTGGAATCCGAACTTAATCCGTTCCAGAACCCTGTTCGAGTTCCAAATCGTTCGAGTTCCAAGACAATTTTTCCCATTGAAAATAATGGAAACTGGATTAATCCGTTCCTGGGTCCCACAAACTCAAATTTTAACAGTAAATACACTGGATTTTAGGGGCAGAAACACACAATGTGCAGGGCGTTCGGATTCCAAAGCAGAGTTTAGATTCTGGGGCAAAATTTACTACAAAAAAAGGTTCAGATTCCAAAACATTTGAGTTCTGGGGCGTTTGGATTCCAGGGTACCACTGTATATTTAATAATTAGTGTTTTTTGAAAAAATAAAAGTGTGGAAACTTTTTGAAGATCCCTCTCTTTCTGAATATATAAAGAGAGAAAGAGGGATCTTCATAATATTTCCACACTTATTTTTTAACTATTTGTAAAATATTGCAAAAGCAAATTACATCACTTTTCCACATAATTGCCCTATTGCCTGACTGACTTGTCACAAAACATTCGACAACACACCCTCTTACCACTTCTCCTGTCCCTATATATATATATATATATATATATATATATATATAGGGTGTGTTGTAGAATATATACAGTGAACCCCTGTGAATTTGTGGTTCGCAAATCGCGGATTCAGTCTTTTGCGGTATTTTCTGACCGCCTCTTCCTGGTACTAAAGTCGGGCTACACCAATCAGGAAATGCTTTGACATGCCAAAAATAAGTGCAACATATTTTACAGACATTTTACACTTTAACTATACTTAACTTCTATCAAATTATATTTATGACAAATATATAAATATCATCCCCCCTTTCTATATATCCAACAATTGCACTCAAATTAAAATATCTCCTCACCCACCCTGAACATGTATGATCAAAGGGCAAAATCAACAATCACTCCTTACAGAATTCTGTCAATGGCTCCCAAACATCCATAAATTTCTTATAATGTCCCTGTTGTATGGCCATCATACGCTCTATTTTAAAAGTGTGGCATAGACATTCCCACCAGAAAGTATAATTTAACCGATCCCAGGTTTTCCAATTCCTCAAAATAAGTTGAATGGCAACCCCTGTCATAATACAGAGAAGTGTATTATTATGGGAAGATATTTGGCTTTTGGCCCTCATTAATGTGCACAGTATCGTACGTCAATGCCACTGGATTTTCCAATAATTTATTCACTTGATCTCCAAAATTTAAGTGTCAATGGACAAGACAACAGTAAATGATCCAATGTCCCTACCTCGAGATGACAGTGCCAGCATCTATTAGAACTATCCAATTTCTGTAAACGAACAGGAGTCCAAAAAGCTCTATGTAACAAGAAAAGCCACCTTAAGAAACTGAAACTTCTAAAGCCTAATTCCAAATGGCCCGGAGCTGTAAGAGCACCTGAAGTCTTAGATCTCCCCTAGCAGATGACTTGACATGCCATAGCTAACAAGATGTCATGTCTAATCCTGTTCTAGAGGGAAAGGTCTAATTCTGTACCCTCTTGTTTCAGCAGCCAAGGCATAAGTGACAGTGCAATTAAATCTGTAAGTTGAGAATTACGGTTCCAATAGAGGAAATCCTCATAAAACTGTAGCCGCACGTACAGATGATTCATTGCTGTGAAATTTCTTTGCTTCCTTCATAGAAATGCCATACATAGATACACTGAAGAATAGATACTCGGAAGGATTAGTAACAAACTGGCCGATATGCAAAACGATTTAACCATCCGGAAATGGCCGCCCACCGGTTAAATTGCTTTTTTGTGACTATCTGGCCATTTTCAGCGGCATTTAACCGGTTGTCTTTGCCAAAAATGACAAGTTAGTGCCGACCTCAAAAGCAGCTAACTTGTAGGCGTTCCAGGGGCAGAGTCAAGTTAAGTGTGTGGCACCGTGCTTAGAGCTACAGCCTCGCCATCCTGAGGATGTGGGTTCAAATCCCCTGCTGCTCCTTGCGACCCTGGGCAGGAGCATCAGAAGAGGGAGGAGGAGAAGGAGGGAAGTGTTCAAGGTTAAGTTATAGGTCGGTGACATCACGGTCCTGGGCGTTTGGTGCCTTTTTATCACCTAGTCCATAGGTTAAGCAAGCCCTGCTCTTATTTTTCACTCTGGTTCATTTCTAGGGTTACCATACGTCTGGGAAAACCCGGAAATGTCTTCTTTTAAAAAAGTGATTCTCCCACAAGCATGCCCACCCATTTTGGCTCAGCATAAATTATGCATCCAACCTCTCCCCCTTTCCGAAGTCTGGCTTGTCTTCGGTCTTCCTCTCCTCCCGGCTGCTGTGCACTTCCTCTCTATTCCCTCCCCCCCTCTGCAGTCTTCCAAGGCTCGAATTGGATGCTGGCAGCATCAGTGATTAAGACATCCACTGCCAGCTGGTTCCTCCTGAACTCCTGTCTCTGCTGCATCCCACATCCTGTAATGCAGTGTCCTGTCCCCGCAAAGGTGGGACGCGGCGGAGTTCAGTAGCTGGCAGGCAGCAGGTGTCTAAATCACTGACACTGTTGGCAATGAATGTGTCATGGAGGGGGGGGGGGCTAGAAAGAAATACTGGAGTCCAAACTGCATGATGGAGAAAGATGCTGCTCGGAGAGGGAAGGGAGGAAGAAAGGAAGGAAACAGAGCTGGCAGGGAGATCAGAGGAGAGGGTAGGGGGCAGGGTGGAGTGGAGAGATTATACGAAGGAATAAAGGAGAGGGGGGAGTCATTACAGGCATGAGAGAGACAAAGATTTATCCTGGGAAACAGAGAAATATGGAGAGAGAGAAAAAGAGATGCTGGATCTGGTGTAGGAGAGATAAAAATGAAGAGACCCGAAGCTGGAATGAATCATAAAAAGGGGCGAGGGGGTACAGGCTTGATGGAAAGGGGACTGGGGCAGGGGGAGAAGACAGATGGTGAATGGAAGGGGAAGATCCTGGATGGAAGGGAGTGAAGAGAAGATGAGGAAAGCAGAAATCAGAGACGACAAAGGTAAAAAAGAAAAGTATTTTTAAAACTTTTTTTTCTTTAAAATAAAGTAGTAGTGTATTGTAGGCGGAGCTGGGGATGGAGTGGATCAGGGATGGGCTGGGGGCAGGGTCATGTGTCCTCTTGTTTATCTTCACAAATATGGGCAAAGTACCCCTGGAAGGCATTGGCTCTTGTTTTAGTGTTTTAATGTTTTGTTCTTGATTCTTTGGAATTGTTTTTTTTCTTTATATCAGATCTGAGTCCTCATTCAAGAAATGCAAACCTCACTTGAGAATATTTTCTTTACTATGGCTTTCTCCAATTTCTGCCTCCTCAATCAATTCAACTTCTGGCTAATACCGATTTTGGAAGTCCATCATTCAAAGTCCTATTTCTATTTATTTAAAACTTGCTATACCACAATTCCAATGTTAACGCAGTGTACAATCTAAAATCAAAAAGATGGAAAGGAATTCCAGTTGCAACTAGGAAAGAAAGGAGACACAATCAATGCACGTGCAGTGTAAGATTAAAAAAATAAATAAATTCCTGTAAGCCTCATGCAGAGCCCCAGCAAATACCTAGAAAAAAAAAGGTGTTCAAGACCTTTTTAAAACTTGGAAAGTCCAAAAGGCTTCTTTTCTGTAACATACATAGTAAATGACGGCAGATAAAGACCTGAACGGTCCATCCACTCTGCCTATTAGCTGTACCCATTAAAAATACATGATTAAATTAACTTGTTTCTTCTTTGATATTTCTGGGTCATAGACTAAAGTCCACCTGGTATTGTCCTAGGTTCCAACTGCTGAAGTTGCCATCCAAGCTCACTCCAGCCTATCCAACCATCCCGTTGTGTGCAGGATATCTACTGTAAAAAGTCTGGCCAGTAACATCCTCATGTTCCAAATTAGTGGAGTTCCCATTGATGCCCTCCCCAGCCCATCCTACACAGAATCACAATATATGGGACACAGACCGTGTAAGTCTGTCCAATACCGGCCTTAGTTCTTTAATTTACATCCTTTGTTGTGACTAGTGGCTGCAGGGCACTTTGTCTGTGTTTCCCAATGCCTCTCGAATTGTGTGCCACAGAACAGTGGTGTGCCAAGAGATTCCAGAATTTTGTTTTATTTTTAAAATTTCCTTCATAAGTATACACTAGAATAGATGGCATGCATGTCGCGTACGCAACAGTCTGTCAACGTTATGAGCGTCTGTGTGCGTAAGGATGCAACCGCCCAGACAAGCATCGTTCTTTGACGTGATTGGTCCTTGAAAACTAACGGCGAGTAATTTTTATTTTTTAGGCTGTGGTTATCCTAACTTGAGCATCAAAGCAATCTAATCTAATCTTCTATTTGTGTGTCGCACATACCTATTCAGGCTCTAGGCGACATTCAGAGAAGGGTTGAAAGGGGATCAGGAGGGGGGACTAAGAGGGGCCTTGAAAGGGGGGGAGGGTAAGAGGGGGGCAAGAAATCATTGTTGTCTAGGAGCTCTCCTAGCGAAAGAGGTGGAAAGAGTCATTTCTGAGAAGTCAAGTAGCTTCGGTTCATAGACAACCCCGCGAAAGACAAAGGCGTGCGCCGACAACTGAGCGCAAGACAGAGGCACGTGCCGAAGAAAATTACAGTTTTTAGGGGCTCCGATGGGGGGTTTTGATGGGGAGCCCCCTCAGTTTACTTAATAGAGATCGCGCCGGCGTTGTGGAGGGTTTGGGGGGTTGTAACCCTCCACATTTTACTGTAAACTTAACTTTTTCCCTAAAAACAGGGAAAAAGTGAAGTTTTCAGTAAAATGGGGGGGGGGGTTACAACCCCCCATACCCCCCACAATGCCCCCACAACGCGGTGCGATCTCTATTAAGTAAAGTGGGGGGGTTCCCCCCCACGCTCCCCCCGTCGTAGCCGTAAAAACTGTAATTTTCTGTGGCGCGCACCTCCACGCTGCGCTCAATTGTCTGCGCGCGCCTTTGTCCCGGCGTGCTTTTGACCTGACACCGTAGCTTCAGCTGTCAAAGAGGAAGGTTTTCAGTTTTTTTCCGGAATGTTGTATGTTTAGTTTCTTTCCGGATCATTTCTAGCAGGTTATTCCTTATTTTTACTGCTATGAATGTAAGCGTGGAGTGGAACAAACGCCTGTAATGAAGATTTTTCGTGGAAGGTAGATTCAACTGTATTCTGTTTGTGAGTCTCCAGGAAGTAGACCAGGCCGTTGAGAATAGTTGGGTGAGAGGAGTGGCTGAGTTTCCATGGATTATGTGGTGTAGGATGCATGATGTTTTGAAGAATATTCGCGCTGAAATTGAGGCTTTGTTACCGTTACCGTTTGGATCTTCTTATCTTTGCGCACTTGGATTTTCAGCTCTGACAGAAATTAAATTGAGAAAAAGAGAGCGACCTCAGATGGTGGTTGATGAAATGCTTGTTCACTATCGAGCCACGTTTTGAGTTAATTTGCACTCAAAAACAAGCACATCCATCGCAAGAATTAGCACTTCTATCGACTTTACCCCCTCCTTTACAAAGCCGCGCTAGCGTTTTTAGCACCAGCCGCCGAGGTAACTGCGGTGGCCGGAGCTAATAACGCTAACGCAGCTTTGTAAAGGAGGGGGTTAGTTTCACCGTTGTTACAATTACCCTTACATAGATAGATTAAAGAACTTCAAATACAGAACTCTCAAATTTAAATTTTTGTCGGTTTTGCAAGTTTATCATTTGAATTATAATGTGCCGCGAAAAATATTTGCTCCGTTTAGTGTCCCGGAGCTAAAAAAAAATTTGAGAGAGACTGTTATAACCCCTCCTCATCTTTCTTTTATGTTTATTTTTTTTTATTATTATTATTTTTTTATTATTTATTTATAAATTTCAAATGAACAAATCAAGATGAATCTTGTACAGAAAGTGATTACAAAAAAAGAAGCAAAAGAATCTCATAAATTTATATAGGAACCAATTATTGTATAATCTCTCAAGTCCACCATATGATCCATGATGTAAAATGAACGGAACTAACAAAGAAATATTAATTGAAGATAATTGGTGCGTGGTTAACTGATGTTCAGGCGTCTAATATCTTAAAGCCCTCATTTCTTTCCCTTCTCCAGGCGGGACAAGGAGAGAAGGGCCGTCAGCTGGTTTGGCTCAAAGAAAACATATTTCTGAGAATTATATTGTACTCAAAGATAGAAAGATAGAAAGAAGATAGAAAGTTCCCCCAAGAGCCAAAACTCCAGGTTTTAGTAATAGAAACTCCTTTCTACGTCTTTGTGTATCTCTTGCCAAATCTGGGAACATCTGTATCTTAAAATCAAGAAACTTTTTCTCTTTATTTTTGAAGAATAATCTCAAAAGCCAATTTTTATCCAAGGGCACAATCAATGTAGCAGGTGTTGCAATTTCTTTATCAGATAGTTCAAGTAAGGCAGATACATCAATTGGTCCCTGAATTTTTTCTTGAAGATCCTGATTTTTATTAGGTAAATAATAGACCTGGGTGAAAGGAGGCAATGAATCTTCCGATACTTCCAATAACTTCCAATATCTCCATTCTTTTATGTTTATATGATTCTTTCTTGCTTATACTCATGAGCTTGTCCCAATTTTCTCCCGAATGTTATTTTTCCTTCCTCCTTCTTTATATTTAGATGTTTGTGTAGCATTTCCCCCATTTTTTTTTTATTATTTTACTGCAAACTGTTTAGATTTTGATTTGTGAGATATCAAACAAATATGAGCTTCGAACGATCTGTTGGGTTGAATAGGTGGAAGCTTCCGGAGGCAGATGTAGGGGAGAAAGCAACTTGAACGGAAATAAGTTGCCTACTTTTGAGAAGAGGTTGAAGGGTCCGAGATAATTTCTTATTGTGATTGTCGGACCAGCCCTAGCCAGAATATTTACAAGATGGTTTCTCTCTACAGCGCGAGATTCCAGTACAGTAGTTCATGTTGAAAAGAATTCCCTGCAGTGTAGTAGGTTTTCTTTAGCTTTCGTCTGCTAATATCCGTTTCCGATATATTTTTATTACAGAAAATATTGGCAGAGGGTTTGTCAAATGTAAACTGAGTACATAGTCTGTCGGTTCAGTCGGATTTTTAAGCTTGGTTTCCCTTTCCCCAAGAGAAGGTCTTTTTGAAATAATGCTTGCACGGGGCTGCTTTCCATCAGCGTTGATTGGTTAATGAGCACTGTGGCTTGTGTGGTTTTCCTGTGTTTAGCTTCTCAAGCTATCAAAACTCTGTATGGAAAAGGGTACAGACAGGATTATTGCTCTCGCTGTCCTGAACCTAAACCACAAGGTCACACGCCAGCTTTGCTAGTCTTAGAGAAGCTTATGTTTACGAAAAGAATTACTAGAGAGAGAGTAAAGAGCCCACGTGTCGTTAAACTGATGGAATAGGCTGTTAAAACTGCTTTTGATTTATCTGTATATGACCTTTCCAAATGACACAATATAGAAACATAGAAACATAGAAATTGACGGCAGAAAAGGGCCACAGCCCATCGAGTCTGCCCATACCAATGACCCACTCCCTGATTCTTACTCTCCTAGAGATCCCACATGAATATCCCATTTCCTCTTGAAATCCAACACGCTGCTGGCCTCAATCACCCGCTGAGGCAGCTCGTTCCAATGATCGACCACCCTTTCGGTGAAGAAGTACTTCCTAGCATCACCCCGAAATTTCCCTCCCCTGATTTTCAGCGAGTGTCCTCTGGTGACCGAGGGCCCTGTAAGACTGAAGATATCATCTTTCACCTCTATACGCCCCGTGATATACTTAAAGGTCTCAATCATGTCCCCCCCTCTCTCTTCGCTCCTCCAGCGAGTACATCCGCAGTTTTTTTAACCTTTCTTCATACGTGAGTTCCCTGAGCCCCAAAACCATCCTGGTAGCCATTCGCTGAACCGACTCCATTCTCAACACATCTTTTCGGTAGTGTGGTCTCCAGAATTGAACACAATACTCGAGATGAGGTCTCACCATGGATCTGTACAGCGGCATTATGACTTCAGGTTTTCTGCTGACAAAACCCCTACGGATGCAGCCCATCATTTGTCTTGCCTTGGACGAAGCCTTCTCTACTTGATTGGCAGCCTTCATATCGTCGCTAATGATCACTCCTAAATCACGTTCCACCGTGGTCCTGGAAGGCAGTGTTTTTGCGGGGACTCGGGAAAGTGCGCTCCGTTCACGTCTCTTCATTAAAGCGAATGCACATTTTCAAGGCTAGAAAGATCATTATTATTTCTGGGTTTCTGTGAATGACGATCTGGCCTAATTCCCGCTTTTTACCATTCTTTGGAAACTATCCCCCCCCCCCCTTCTTTACTAATGCGTAGTGCGGGTGTTAGCGCCGGCAGCGGCAGTGACTGCTCCGATGCTCGTAGGAATTCTAATGAGCGTCGGAGCAATTGCCGCCGCTGCCGGCGCTAACGGTAAAGTTTAATGAAGGGACCCAGCACCTCATTCTGCTTCCAGAATGGATTTCCCAGGCCCAACCTCCGTGAGCTCAACGTGGCCTACGTGTACTTCTGTTCTCACTTTCCTCTTTACTGAAAGGTGCTCTTACTTATCTTGGTCTTCATTAAAGCAACGTAGGGTACCCTTTAGAGAATGACACGGGAACAAATTCATCCCCGTCCCCGCAGGAACTCAATTTCCCCGTCCCGTCCCCGTGAGTTTTGTCGATGTCCCTGTCCATGCCCCATTCCTGTAAGCTCTGCTTTAACCGCACAAGCCTTGAACACTTATGATTTTGAAGTGTTTGAGGCTTGTGCAGATGAGGACGGAGCTTAGGCATTGGTGGAATGAGGCATTATGACATCACAATCTGACTTCTAAAATGTTTTGCTACTTTTGATATTAAAGTGTTTGAGGCTTGTGCAGGTGAAGACGGAGCTCAGGCATTGGTGGAATGAGGCATTATGACATCACAATCTGAGCTCTAGAATGTTGCTACTTAGGATTTGAAAGTGTTTGAGGCTTGTGCAGATGAGGACGGAGCTTAGGCATTGGTGGAATGAGGCATTATGACATCACAATCTGAGCTCTAGAATGTTGCTACTTAGGATTTGAAAGTGTTTAAGGCTTCTGCAGATGAGGACGGAGCTTAGGCATTGGTGGAATGAGGCATTATGACATCACAATCTGACTTCTAGAATGTTTTGCTACTTATGATATTAAAGTGAGGCTTGTGCAGATGAGGACGGAGCTTAAGTTGGTGGAATGAGGCTTTATGACATCACAATCTGAGCTCTAGAATGTTGCTACTTACGATTTTAAAGTGTTTGAGGTTTCTGCAGATGAGGACGGAGTTTGCAGGGATGGAGCAGGGACAGGAAAAGAACTCACGCTGATGGGACAGGAACATAAGTTCTTGTGAGGACATGGTCATTCTCTAGTACCCATATACCAGTAAGAAATAAGCATCCAGAATGTGCAAATACATGCATTTACACCTGCTCTGAGGTAGGCATAAATTTGTGCATGCCCTCAATCGATGTATATGTGTATGTCACGCCTCTGCCCCCAGGAATGCCTACATATGAATAAACGCGTTATTTACCCCCTCCTTTACAAAGCCACACTAACGTTTTTAGCGCAGGCCGCAGCGGTAAGAACTCTTACACTCATAGGAATTCTATGAGTGTCGGAGTTCTTACCGCAGCGGCCAGTGTAGCTTTAAAAAAGAGGCGGGTTAATAAAATGTAAACTATCACATGCAACAAAAGCACCAACATGTAATACAAAACCAAAGTAATTAAAATAAACATTCACATTATTTTAAAAAACCACATTAAAATAGCTCTGAGAACCTCCAAACTATAGTTATGTTGGCAACCGGAGCTTATGTGGGCCTTGGTTCAATATTGGCCGTGGGATGCAAGTGCCTTCTGCTCTTTCAATTCCTCCTCCCTCCCCTGCAATCCCAATCCTATTCCTCCCACCCCCAATATAAAGAAGGACCAACCAAGCCCCCACACCCCATAGGTCCCCCCCCTTCAAGATTGCCACCAGGGGTCATGGCAGCCATTTTGTAAACAACTACATGCAGAATTCTGCACGTGCGAGATCAGAGTTCACACAGACAGTCGCGTCTAAGCCAGTGCAGGAGAAGGAAGTGACCCGCTGTGCAGTGGTTCACTTCTTCCTTTACTGCCCATGTTTGCACTGAATTTTGCACGGCATGTGCAGAAATTCTATACATCACGAGGGGCTGAGGAATTCTGCACAAATTCTGTACTTGTACAATTCTGCCAGGAGTAAAAGAGCCATAATGGTCTGGTGCAAGAGGGCATCACTGCTGCCCATCAGGCCTCTACTAGGGATGGGGGTTGAGCAAGGGGGCTTGGTTGGCCTTTTTTCACATCAGGAGTGGGAGAGAAGGGATCGGGATCACAGGGTAGTGGGGTGGCACAACCTGCAAGTTCATCAGGCACCAGTCAACATTAGCTTGGCGGCTGAAGTTAGGAAAGCATTTTTGCTGTCTTAACTTTAGCTACTTACTTAACTGGTCAGCAGTTTGAATATGGCTTCTAACCAGTTAAGTCTTGGCTCCGCCCATGGACTTGCCCAGCACCAACTGGAAAGTGCAGGGGTGGTCTGTGGTGATCTTCATGGGCACTGTCTGGTTAAGTGCCACTGAATATCACACTTAAGTGATCATTAGTGATTTAACCAGGCAAGAGCCCATCCGTCATTTGGTGAGATTATGTTTCTGATAATACTCTCTGAGGCTTCAACTTTAGACTCCTGATGCAGGCCTTTTGGCCAAAACATGCCTCATGTTGACCGACAATAATGTTGGAGCAATAAGATTTTTCTGTGACCACCATTTGGTGACTGTGTTTTCTGTCAACTCCGCTGTCGTGCTTTTTCTAGTAATATCAAGCCAATTTTAATTTCATAAGCATTTATTGATACCTTCTGCAAAATCCTCCAGGGGAATTTTACAGGTAACCAAGATTTACGAGTATATCATACGTATATCCTGGTGGAATGGACCGCTTACCCTTCCCTTTTAGTAAGCCGCGATAAAGGTTTCTACCATGGCCCGGAGCGCTAAATGCTCCAACGATCATAGGATTCCTATGAACGTCGGAACATTTATTGCTCCAGTTTTGGTAGAAATCTCTGTTGTTTCGTATGTTTTAGAAATTGCTGAAGCCCTGGCTTTTTGGTACTTGGTCTCTCTGAGTCTTCACTGACTGTATAATTCTATTCGGAATATTAGCGGTTAGCCCAGGGGTGGGCAACTCCGGTCCTCGAGGGCCGGAATCCAGTCGGGTTTTCGGGATTTCCCCAATGCATATGCATTGAAAGCAGTGCGTGCAAATAGATCTCATGCATATGCATTGGGGAAATCCCGAAAACCCGACTGGATTCCGGCCCTCGAGGACTGGAGTTGCCCACCCCTGGGTTAGCCAGCCAAATGCCATCCCTGTGAAGTTGACTCGGTTAAATAATGTGTGAAAATCTTTGGGTTCAGGAAAATCAACGATGCTGATCTTCCTGAACAATTTTGTCATGATTTGTTTATTGTAACGATTGATAGAAAGGGTGTGGGACATACACCACTCGATATTTAGCTGTATTTAACATCCCCTGACCAACCTTATTAGTCAGGAACGCTTTAAATAGCTTCATTAATTTTCCCTGAAAGAAAACTGTCAGTGCTTTGTAGTCAGAAGTAGATCTTTTTGCCAACTGCAAACTTAGGTGTGCGTATAGAGTTGTGTGATTATGGAAAAACCCTTTTTCTGAGTTCAAAAGAAGATTTTCACAAGGAAAATGGCTGGGAGGGTGCAAATATAAGAGACACCATCAACAACTGCTATCATATCAAGCTGCCATATGGGGTAAAGACCTAGAAAAACTAATTGCGCACACAAACAACTATGAAGAATTCAGAAAACACCTAAAAACTTACCTATTCTTGAAATACCTAGGTAACGAACCGGAACATCAACCCCCCTCGTAACATCACCACACACCTGAACTTGCAACTGTTAACCCCAAACCCCCTAATCACTAAACATGAACACAACATGAACTTACGGAATATTTCTACTTCTGTGTAAACAACTTGGCGCTTCCTAGCCTTGCAACACACAAACTGACGTTAACATTACTAATGTTATCAGATGTACAATGCTATACTCTTTAAGTAGTTGTACGAGATATACACTGCTATACTCTCTAATTCGCTGTATGAAAAACTTCTCTTGATTGTATTTACAGTTTAGTTTATTGTAAACCGCCTAGAAGTCGCAAGATTACAGGCGGGATATAAGAATAAAGTTATTATTAGATGGGCTGGAGTAAGTCTTAACAGAGATTTCAGCAGTTGGAACCCAAGCACAGTACCGGGTAAAGCTTTGGATTCTTGCCCAGAAATAGCTAAGAAGAAAAAATTAAAAAATTTAAATTGAATCAGGTTGGGCAGACTGGATGGACCATTCGGGTCTTTATCTGCCGTCATCTACTATGTTACTATGAAAAGTCATTTTAAAATGAACTCCAAAATTTGATAAATTACTATTGTTCAGCTGTCTCTGTAATCTGCAAAGCCCTTTTTAGTGTGGTTTTTTTTCTCAATATAACCATGTATTGTACTTACAGATTATATTCAAGGTAATATGTTAAGAAGTACCGTATTTGTCGGCATATAAGATGCACCCCCTTTTTAAAAACATTTTTAAGAAAAAAAATACTTTATGTGCATGTACAGTGCCCCTTCCCTGTCAGGCTCTGCACCCAGCCCCCTCCTTGCCAGGCACTGCTCAAAGCCCCCTTCCCTCTCAGGCTTTCCACCCTGTCCCCCCCCTCCCTGCCTTATCCATCTGTCCTATCTCCTCTGCTGCTGGAATCCCTAGTGGTCCAGAGGTGCTGCGGGCAGGAGCGAGCTTCCTGCGCTCCTGCCCCGCTGCTAACCTGGTCGGTCGGTCGCTGCTGTGGCTTCCTGAATGAGAATTCGTGGGAGCCAGTCAGGACGCCGCTTATAGCCGAGCAGCAGCGCCAAAGAGCACTCCTGCTCGGCGCCGCTCTGCAGCTGAAGAAGCCAGAACTTATGGCAGCCACCGACCGACCGGGTTGCAAGCGGGGCAGGAGCGACGAAAGCTCGCTCCTGCCTGCTGTACCTCTGGACTACCATGGATTCCAGCGGCAGAGCGATAGGACAGACAGGATGCAGAGCTCATAATTTGGATTATCAGCGCATAAGACGCACCTCATGTTTTAAGTTTATTTTGAGGGGAAAAGAAGTGTGTCCTATATGCCAGCAAATGCAGAACGTACATTGGTAAAATCCATCTGTTTTGTTTGCTGCGCTGTAAGACTGTACATATATAATTGACTTGGCTTTGGGCTCTGGGTGGTCAGCTGATTACGACTTTTATTTCTTCTCTGTTTGGATTAGTAATCTATTATGTCTGCAGATGTTTATAGACGAGAAGAGGTTGCACAAACAATGTGACATGTAATGTCTCAATTTCAGCTCCAAGTAGATACCATCGGTTTTGCCTTCTTTAAGTCTAAATGTATATTTTCCATTAAATATTTATACAGTTATTGAAATGTTTAATTTTAACCTCCCCAAATTCAAAAGTGGAGGGAAAATACGTGCAAATTCACTCTCTGAATCTCAGCTAATCATTGTTTCCTAAAATATCTTTTTTTCTGATATTTAATGTAATGTAATTTATTTCTTATATACCGCTACATCCGTTAGGTTCTAAGCGGTTTACAGAAAATATACATTAAGATTAGAAATAAGAAAGGTACTTGAAAAATTCCCTTACTGTCCCGAAGGCTCACAATCTAACTAAAGTACCTGGAGGGTAATAGAGAAGTGAAAAGTAGAGTTAGAGGAAACATTTTAACAAGACAGCATTGATCTAAATATTTTGGAAGGTAGAAGAGAGGAGAGAAAGGAATAGAAGCAGAAGGGGGAGCCGTTGAACAGTAGAATTCTGGAGAAATTTAAATGATAGAAATAGAACAAAACAAAGACAAAAGGCCAAACAATAGATAAGATTAAAGATAAATCATAAGCTGGAAAGAAAAATAAAATAAAACTTTGTCTTCAATCCACGGTTTCAGCGTCAGTGATGAAGTGGAGCAAGTAAGTTTAGGAGGAGCGATTGACGTTTCCAGAAAGGGCTTCTTCAGGGAAGAGACTTGGCAGACAGTCCCAGGATGCCTATGTCTCCTCCCCTGCGATGTTCTCCCATCCATGCATTCCCTCCCAGACACACTGCCCGTGCCCCAGCCGCTCCAAGGAGGCTGCCCCAGATGAGGCCCACGGTGAATGCAGGATTCTCTCCTCTGCGGGAAAGCCGCCCGGAGCCGACAGTCGATCTTCTTAGCGGATTGCATGGGGGGAAGAGTTCACACTCTTGGTAGGATCGGGTCTGTGTGCTCTCGGTGGTTGTGGCTGGTCTCGTTGCTGCTTAGGTGTAAAAGCAGTTGATCTCCACTGCTGCTGATATTTAAAAGCAGGCAGATTGATCTCTCCAATGGACTGCAGGGGGAGGAGTTCACACTCCTGGCAGGATCGGGTCTGTGGGCTCTTGGTGGTTGTGGCTGATTTTTAAGTGTTTGATTAGCTGAAATTCAGGCGGCGAATTTACACGTAGACTGTGTAGAATCTACTCCCTAAGGGGGGTAAAAAGTGGATGCTAGTATCTGCTTCCTGAATGTGGGTGTCAATGAATTGAATGTTATCCCTGGATTTTATAATTATGCTCCAAATTACACACAATCCTGATATCTGCACACAGATTAATGAGCCATTAACAATGAACTATTGACGTTTTTTTTGTCTAATTTGGATTTATGCATCCATCTGCACCCAGATTTTCTTGTACCCAACTCAAAAGGAGGTATGGATGTGGAAGGGACATGGATGGGTCAGGGGTGTTCTAAAGACTTACACGTGGAGAGGCATAATCAAAAGAAACGTCTGATTGGGACGTAGGGCGCTAGTCGGCCAAAGTCGGCAGCGGCAAAATGTCCATTCTTGAAAAGTACGTCTAAAAATTTTTTTTTTCAAAAAACGTCTATCTATACGTCCAGGCATTTGATCCTCCAGACCACCTCTATGTTATCTCTGTACCACATTCTCGCCCAAAAATTTGTCCAAATCTGAAACGTCCAGAGCAAGACCATTTGGACGTGAGAGGAGCCAGCATTGTGATGGACTGGCCACCCAGACATGGCAACAGAGTAGAAGAGCACATTACAGTACACTGCTGTGAACTTCACAAAAAGGGTGCCACATAAACATCTCACCAGAACTCCCTTATAGGTTATGGTGAGCCCCCAAAACCCACTATACCTACCTGCCTACAACCCCAATAGCCCTTATGGGTGGAGGTGGCATCTATATGGCAATAGAGTAGGGTTTTCGGGGGGGTTTGGTGGGCTCACATTTTCCTCCGTGAATGTAGCAGTTAGAGTGGCTTATGGGCCTGGGTCCTCCTCTCTGTGATTCACTAGCCCACCCCCCAGACTATTTTATCCACCTCTGTGCAGCTCTACTAGGCTTTCCTATGCTAGGTGCTGATGTTCCAGATGGTTTTATTACGAATGTTTTGGGAGTGCAACGAGATCTGTGAGCACGGGGGGAGGGGAGCATATGGGGTTCTTTACTTTGTCCCTGCATTGATTATCTGGTCACTTTGGATACCTTATGGGCACTTATACCTGTCTTTACATCATCTAACTCACAACGTATAAGTTCCGTCTAGGAAGTCTCGTCAAACATTTGATTATCCCTGCAGGACGACTAAGTCTAGGTCGGTCCATATCCCGCCCTAACCACTCCTCCCAAAATGCCTCTTTCAGCTCTGGGCACATAGCGGGATCAGAGGCCTAAAAAGTCCCTGGATATGTTTAAAAAACCGTTTCGATTGTCGGCACTTGGATCTTGTCTTTTAGATCGTCCAAGTGCCGACTTCGGTGGGTTTTTAGACAAATTTAAGTTTCAATTATGAACATCATAGTGTTATAGAATTGGAGGCTTACCAAGATTTATACCAGGTTTCAGCTGGTGTAAGTAAGTCCTCGTGCCCAAAAGTTGGGCACCAGAAGATTATGTTAAGCTAAGTATTAGAACTGTGCAAGTCAAGTCAAGGGAATTTCAATATTGCCTCTACGAGAGGCTGTTGAAAAGTTCTCAGCTCAACCAACAAAGTTGAAGCAGTCTCCATCAAGGGCTATACACTTAGTCCAGTAATATTCCACTTTTTTCATTCCGTCAGAAAAATTTGGATTGAACAAAGTGGAAAATAATTGGACTAAGGGCTCCCTGTACTAAGCTGCGTTAGGGCTTTAACGCGCGGAATAGCGCCCGCTAGACGCTAACGCCAACATTGAGCCGGCATTAGTTCTGGCCGCGTAGCGCGGGGTTAGCGCACGCTAATCTGCGTGCGCTAAAAACGCTAGCGCACCTTAGTAAAAGGAGCCTTAACCCCCCCTCTTTTACTAAGCTGCGCTAGCGTTTTTAGCACGCTGCCCCCCCCTGCGCTACAACCTAACGCCAGCTCAATGGTGGCGTTAGCGTCTAGCGTGCACTAAAACCGCTAGCACAGCTTAGGAAAAGGAGCCCTAAGCGTATAGTTCTCGATGGAGACGACTCCAACTTCATTGGTTGGGTTGAGAACTTTTCAGTGGCCCCTCATATGTAACAATTGTGGTTCTCTATTCATTGACTTATATTTACATTACATAAGTGATTTCTATTCCGCCTGTACTTGCGGTTCTAAGCGGATTACATTAGAAGATAGCTGGACATTTCCAGGAGATTACATTACATTGAACAAAGCTGGTTTTAGGTTACATACTGAGGTTTCGGCCGTTTTGAGACATTGAGGAAACCTATCTAGTAGGTTACAATCAGGGCCGGATTTAGATGAAAAGAGGCCCTAGGCTATTCCACTTATGAGGCCCTTTCACCTCCCATTGAACCCCCCCCCCCACCCCCCTCCGATGCCAGCCTGCCTGCCTCCCATCCCCCTTCCACTGAAACCCCCCACCCCACCCCACCCCCGATGCCAGTCTGGGCCGCCCTGTCCTGACGGATCCACGTTTTGCCTCTCTCCCCGCAGGGCTGGGCTTTGCCCAGCTGTTTCCTGACTGACGTCTTTCCCTCCCCGATCCTCCTCCCAGGGCGAGAAAAAGAAAGGGAGAAGCCGAGTCGGCGCCCCGTTGTGGCCGGAGCCAGTTCCGATCCCGAAGCTGAACCGAGGTAACCGGGGAGCGGCTAAAACCTGAACCAGAGGCAGGATCGGACTGGGGACCAGCGCGCGCCACCACCCGGGGCTGAGGCCGATTCCCCTCCGGAGCCAGGAAAGGGGGGGGGGGAGAGGAGCAGCGGGATCCGATCCGGAGCTGGAGCACATGTGCAATTCGGATTCCCCACCCCCGGCTGAATTTTGATGAGTCGCTGGCGCAGGCGCCGTGAGGAGTGACACAGAAGCACACCTCACGCCACCAGGACTCACGATATTTCAACAGCACATGCACGCTCTAGGATTTTATTATTTATGATATAATCATGAAAATTAGGGGTCAAGTTTCGCTGCCTGCGTCGCTAGGAGGTTGTCATATAGTTTCTTGCGTCGAATACCTTTGAGTGGTGGGTAGGTGAATGGGATCTGGGTTCTCCTTATTCTGGGTGAAAGGTTTCGGTTTAGGCAATTGTTTAGGTAGATGGGTGCAATTCCGTTCGTTATTTATTGAATTGTATGAGTTTTGGGGTTTTTTGATATATGTTGTTGATTTGAAGTAAATTGTAGTGGAGGTTTTTTTTTACCAGATCAACGATTGATAGATTCCAGCCTTCTAAATGACTTTTGAAGATTTGGAGGACTGAGGGTAGTTTTTGCTGAGATCTCTTTTTCTCCACTATATTTTTTTGGGGGGAAAAAAGTGTGTGTGGGGGGGGGGGAGTACTTATTGTATAGGGAAGCCTTTCAATATTTACTTTGAGTTTATTTTGTTGTTCATTTTCTTGATTACTTAGCTCATTCTCTTTTTTTTTTTTTTTGTCTTTTCTTAGTATCTTCTAGAACCCATTTTTAGAATGAAGTAAGAAATGAATGAAATTTGATTTGTTTTGTTTTCAAAACAAAAGGGATCAGGATTTGAAAATTTGGTCAGTTCCCTACTTCGGGGCTCCTTTTACAAAGCCGCGCTAGCAGTTTTAACGCATGCACCGGGTTAAGTGTGCGCTAGCCGAAAATCTACCGCCTGCTCAAAAGGAGGCGGTAGCGGCTAGCGTCCGTGGCAGTTTAGCGTGGGCTATTCCGCGCGTTAAGGCCCTAGCCTTTTAACAAAAGCACTTTCCTCATAGCCCCGAACAATTTGCAGGACATTTTATGTTAAAAAAAAAATTTCTGGACCCAGTTGCAGAATTAGGATATCCCGTTCATCGCGCTGATCACCACATGCGATTGCTTTAACGTTCGGCAGGACAGCTTCCTTCTGGCTCTCATCAATTCCCAGCGAGCACAAAGGCTGACAGGTGAAATCTGCCTTCAGACCTTAGATGCCTCCGTACAAAGAGCCCCACTTAATCCCTGCCCAGTGTGTAATTAGATGATCTGCAAGGTCATGAATTCCAGGGCTCCATCAGCAGGAAGCACGATCCTTTGTGGCGTTCTGTACCGGCCTGCCTCGCCATTTTGCTTCTTTGTGTGGTCGTGGAAAGTAGGATTTAAAGAACAATGTGGCTTGTCCATCAAAGAGGAAATAGACTGGAAGTGTAGTTTATACCAGCAAATGAAAGAGGCCTCTTGGATTGTTAGAGCAGCTACGTAGTAAATGTCCACAGACTTTAAAATACAGTTTATGTGGTGACAAGCAGCAAAGGAATGAATTGTTTATTCAGGACAGCTAAAGCAGTGGGAATTGAAGTGGCTGAATGGTTCCAGCGGTTAAGCGCTGAACGGATTCACCACGTGCAGGATGAAAGCCTGCCTTTTCTCTTTCTTTTCAGAGCGCAGGCTTGTCTGTCTTTCTTTGCTATTCTCGATAATTTGTCTTTGAGGAGTAAGAATAAGTTTCAGTAACAGTGTCGACTTGCATGGATCCCTGTCTTGCATCACATTATTTCAAGTATAAAACGTATTTATAACGTGCAAAACTGGTCAGATTAGGCCCTAAGGGCCAGATTCTCTACACAGCACTTAAGCGGGCCTATATTGTCCATCAACCACTAGGCACTAGGTTTTATCTGGCCTAATATACTGGCGCTTATCTCGCGCTTATTCTTCGCCCCTAACCATACCTACTAAAAGTTTCAAGTTTATTTAAGAATTTGATTTAATCGCAAAATCTTAACCCAATGCGATTTACAAATAACAATAAAATCAGGGTAAAAAGAAACACACATTGATTGAACCAGACAATAATACGACTTTTGACAAACACGATACATCAGGGAGAAAAAAAAAAAAGAGGATTAAATACAATTTAAAAATAAAATAAAAAGGGCATGGGTAAAGAAACAATAGGATGGGAAAAGGTTACCCGCTCAATTTTTACTTAACAGCATTATTGGTCCACTAAAGAGTATCCTGATTATATAGAGTTCAAATAACTCAGTTAAAGGCGTCCTTAAAAAGCCAGCTTTTCAGGAGACCTTTGAACTTACTAAGCGAATTTTCTTCCCTTAAATTAGTTGGGAGTGAATTCCAAATTTGAGTTCTGCGCAGATCTCATAATTGGTAATTTAATTTTTGGGGTTTTTTTTATTTATTTTTTTTTTTTGATTGGCTGAAAACTGGCAGGTCAATTACCATTCTAAATGAGCCAATTAAAAAAAAAAAAAAAATTTTGTGCTGATTCAGAAGTTAGGTGTCCTTGATTAGGACAACCAGCGGCATCTTATATAGGCATCCTATACAGCAGTATCTCGCAAACTTTGCGAGCCGGTGGCACACTATATTGGTGGCACGGCTTGAGGACATCCGAAAGTGCATGAACATTGACGTAGTGACATCATGCACGTGCGTGATGTCATGTCATTTTTATTTATTTATTTATTTAGATTTTTATCCCGTCCTCCCAGTAGCTCAGAACGGTTTACAAGTAAACATTCACAATGGAGTGAATTGGACATACAAGATTATACAGTAGATTTAAATACTTGGACATACGAGACTGTGCAGCAGTTTAGATATAGGGACTATACAGCAAATTAAGAACAGTAAGTTAAATATAAGTACCGTATTTGCCGGCGTATAAGACGACTGGGCGTATAAGACGACCCCCCAACTTTTAGTTAAAATATAGAGTTTTGTTATATACTTGCCGTATAAGACTACCCCTTCTTCTGCACACCTTCTCTACCGCCCCGGGTGCAGCACAGCCGGCCAGGTCCCCTTACTTTTGTGGCACTTCCCCGACCGACCAACAACAGCCCCGGTCCGACAAACCTCCCTGCCCTTAACCGCGAATCTAAATTACCTTCTTACAGCTGCTGTAAGAAGGTAATTTAGATTCGCGGCTACAGGGCAGGGAGGATTGTCGGACCCGGGCTGTTATCGGTCGGTCGGGGAAGTGCCACAAAAGTAAGGGAACCTGGCCGGCTGTGCTGCAACCGGGGCGGGGCGGCCGCCCCTCTCTCTTGGTAGCCACTCGAACCGCGAGGCTACTCTCCTTCTCCTTATCTGCCCTGCCTGCAGCACCGAGCCGAACGGAAGTCTTCCCGACGTCAGCGCTGACGTCGGAGGGAGGGAGGGCTTTGTTTAAGCTTTGTTTAAGCCCTCCCTCCCCTCCGACGTCAGCGCTGACGTCGGGAAGACTTCCGTTCGGCTCTGTGCTGCAAGCAGAGAAGGTAGGGAGAAGAAGAGCCACGTACATCCAGAAGACTGAGCATCCAGCCCCGCAGGAGCCCCGCGACCCTCGGAGGCGTCCCCATGGGATCCCCGCGACCCTAGGGGGCGTCCCCACGGGATCCCCGCGACCCTAGGGGCGTCCCCGTGCAGCTCTCTAAACAGTACCCGGCGTATAAGACGACCCCCGACTTTGGGGAGGATTTTAAGGTACTGAAAAGTCGTCTTATACGCCGGCAAATACGGTAGTTTAGTTTAATTACAAGTTATTTGAGTATAGGCTGAGAGTGGACTATACAGAAATTTAGGCAGAAGATTAGAATGGAGAAAGAAGGGTAGAGGTGGGGGTTTAAGGGGGTTGGGTGTAGACTGAGGGTGACCTTTAGTTGAAGAGGAGGGTCTTTACCATTTTCCGGAATGTCATTAGTGAGTTCTGTAGTCTGAGTTGAGGGGGGAGTTGGTTCCAGAGTTGGGGAATAAAGTGGCTGTAGGAGCGTTTGCGGGCGGTTTCTGAGAGGAGGAATCTTTCGGGGGGAATGCATAGGCGTATCTCCGTTTCTGAGCGGAGGGTGCAGGTGAGGATGTAGATGGGTAGCTTGGATTTTATGTAGGAGGGGGTGGTGGCATAAATTATTTTGTGTGCTATTGCCAGGGCCTTGAATGCACAGCGTTGGCTAATTGGGAGCCAGTGTTCAGCGCGGAGTGCTGGGGAGATGGGATCATGGTAGTTGAGGCTGTGTAGGAGGCGGATAGCTGCATTTTGGACCCGTTGGAGGCGCTTGAGATCTTTTTTGGTTATTCCATTAAATAGGGAGTTGCAGTAATCCATTCTGGAGAGGACATATGCGTAGAGGAGTTGGGCTAGGTCAGGTGTGGAGATGTAGGGTTTGATCCTTCTCAGTTGGCGGAGATAGTAGAAGGAGGTAGAGACTACTTGGGATATGTGGGTGGATAGGGATAGGTGTCCGTCTAAGGTTACTCCTAGGCTGCGTACTTGATCTGTTGCCGTTAGTAGAGTGGAGTCCCATGATAGTGTTGGGCGTGTATATTTGGTGTTTTTTTTTCCTGATCCATAAGAGTTTGGTCTTAGAGGCGTTCAGTTGTAGTTTGTTATTTCTCATCCAGGTTTTCATGTCAGAGAGGCAGTGTTGGAGGTTAGCAATTTGGGACGATCGGTTTTCGCCTAGAGGGAGGAGCAGGTAGATGTCATCGACATAGGAGTGGATTTTAATGTTGTACTTCTGCGCTATATCTGATGTAGAGGTTGAATAGGAGGGGGAATAGAAGGGCGCCTTGGGGAATGCCATATTTGATAGGCTTGGGGTTAGATTTGTGCGTCCCTAGTAGGACAGTTTGGGTCCTTTGGTGGAGGAAGGAGGTGAACCATTGGAGGGCAGAGTCCTTGATTCCAAGGTCATAGAGTCTGGATATGAGGAGGTGGTGGTCGACCGTGTCAAAGGCAGCACTGAGGTCAAGTAGAACTAGTAGGGCATCGCTGCCTTTGTCGAGTATTGACCAGCTGTCATCAATGATATCTAGGAGTTCTGACTCTGTGCTGTGGCCTGTTTGGAAGCCGGATTGAGCAGGGTACAGGGACGCTTGTTCTTCTATGAAAGGGTGTAGTCGGCGGAGCACAATCTGCGTATGCATTTAGGCCCTCCATGCATCCATGAGAGTAACTCCCAAAAGTTCGCTTAAAATGTAGGCGCCCGGACAGTGTGCGCTAAGCGCAAATTCTGTATCGACAATTACTTGTAATTGCAGATATAGAATTTGAGCTTAAGTCCTAAGTTACCTGCCCGACTTTAGGCGTGAGCATCTGTGCTAGCTCAACGGCTGGTGTAAATGCTCACGCCTAACTGACGTAGTTTATAAGATGGGCGCGTGAGTTCTAGGCAGGCCCTGACCTGCCCGTGACCCTCCCAGGTCCATGACCTCCTTGCAGTTGCTTGCTATGGAGTTTGCACACTCAGTTTGTAGAATATCAACTAAGAGCAGTTATGCATGTAATTGCTAATTAGTGCCAATTAACAGCCACTGTTCCCTCTAAGCTGAGCGGGAGTCCTCCAACTGCATGGCTGCCAGTAGAGGGCGGTGCTACAGTGTTGTGTTTTCAATTGTTAGGGCCAGGCAGGTTCCCTTGAGTCCTGCAGAACTTGTCTGCCCTTCACTATTAAAAGTGCGATAGTGAAACAGCACCCCCTTCTGGAAGGTTGTGGGTGGAAGATTTCCACTCAGCTTAGAGAGAACAGCGATCACCAATTGTAGCCAACAATTAGTTGTTAGCGCCAATTAACGGCTAATGAGTAAATTAAGTTACATGTATAACTGACACTATTGTATAAGTTAGTGGGTATTTGGCTAAGTTCCTTATCTAAATTTTCAGTGGTTCTGTATAGATAGTGCAACTCTAGAAATATCTGTGTAGTGCCAGTGCAGAGAGAAGGATATTCTGTTCAGCTATAAGGATACAGAGATGTTCAGCTTCTATCCATCTTGCTTAAAACAGAAAAAGTGCTGTGTTAGCTTATGCCACATAGCTGAATATCACGACTTTCCATACAACTACCACAATCAACAATCTCTGCTAGGTTTTTGGATTTTCTGTTCGGGATGTGTTGCCTTCAGATACAGTAGCAAGCCATGGCTGGCATTTGAAAGCCGCTTGCAGAGCTGAAGAGAGGTGTGCCAGTCCCAGCAACCCCCTGACATCCCTGGAGCCCCAAAAATCCTCACCCTCTACATCCCCCAACATACCTGGACCCCCCCCCATCATTGTGATTTTGAGCCAATCAGGGCCTTAGGCTCTTCCTACTGCATCCCAAGATGCTTCGGGAGGGGGAAGGTCCATCATTCTGAGCACGTAACCCTATAGGTAGGAGTGAGTGGGCTTCCCTCCTGTTGATTTGTCATCTAAAGGTACAGGGATGTTGGGGGGGGGGGGGGAGGTCCAGGAATGTTGGAGGATTTAGGGGGGGTCTGGGGATATTAGGGAGATGTTGGGGGAGGGCTGTAGAGCTCAGTGACTCTTTTTTTATTTGGTTAGTTTGGAGGTATACTGGAGGGAATTGGTGCCTGGGAGGGAAGGAGAGAGGAATCTTTCTGCCAGTTCAGCTGATCCTGGCATGGGGAAACCCCTTCAGCTGAGCCGGCAGGAATCTCTAAAACCGGCTCAGCTAATGGGGATTCCCCTGCTGCGAGCAGCTGATTGTTCTGTACAGCTCAATGTACTCTTTTGTCCCCCATCTTTGGGAGGGGGTCGGTGACAACTGAGGGAGTAAGGGAGGCTCATGCCTTAATCCCTGCAGTGGTCGTTTGGGCAGCTTTGGGGCACTTAGACACAACTTAACAAGGTCTAACTTCTGTCTAGGATGTCCAGGTCTAAGCTCACGAGATGACTGGCCATAACACACCTCCCAACATGCCCCTTTGAGCTCTGGACGCACAGTGGCTTCAAAGCGCTGCTGACCGTCCAGAAAGTTGGTTTTGATTATTGGCACTTGGACTGGTTTTGGGACATTTAAATGTTTTGATAGGTACATACTCCCTATAGATACAGCACTTGCACACATTCACCAGTCACGACACACAGACCTCACATACTGCGAACTCCACAACGACATGAATGGAGAAGGGGAAACATGCTGTGTGTGACTTTCAACTGCTTTTGTTTGCTTTTGTTCTAAATGGTAGCTATGGAATCATCGTGTCCCCAGAGTGGCAGAGTGTTCATTCTCCCTCCCACGTATCTGCATTGTGTAGGTTTTGAATCATGGTCAAAAGACCGAGAACAGCCATCTTCGTCCTCAGTTTAGACCTTGCATTTGAATCGTAGCCCAAAAGAGGTCAAATCGAAGCCCAGTCCTGAAAGGAATGGTTGAGAATTCCTGCGGTTTCGTAGTAGTTGCATGGTTTGTGTGCAGTCTGTAAATGGAGAATCTTTTGCATGGCCTGTTCCAGTATAGCAGTTCTTATTATCTTATGTGAGCCAATTATAGGACAACCAAGCCATTGTGACATCACTGATGAGGTTGGCTCATAGGCATTGGTGGAATGAGGCATTATGACATCACAGTCTCAGCTCTGGAATGTTGCTACTCTTTGGGTTTCTGCCAGGTACTTGGAACCTGGTTGGCCACTGTTGGAAACAGGATACCGGGCTTGATGGACCTTCGGTCTGTCCCAATATGGCAATTCTTATGTGAGCTGTGTATAGGACAGTCAAGCCATTGTGATATCACTGGTGAGATTGGCTCGTAGGCATTGGTGGAAAGAGGCATTATGACATCATAATTTCAGCTCTGGAATGTTGCCACTCTTTGGGTTTCTGCCAGGTACTTGGGACCTGGGGTGGCCACTGTTGGAAACAGGATTCTGGGCTTGATGGACCTTTGGTCTGTCCCAGTATGGCAATTCTTTTTATATAACTGCCAACACTAAGATCCCCCCCCCCCCCCCCACACACACACACACAATACCCATTCTCAGTTCATGTTCAGGGCATGCTGCCAATTGCCCTGACATTAAGACAGCTTTTGGGGGGGGGGGGGGGAGAGATGCAGAGAGGACTTTTTAGCTGGAAGGGCTTGGGGATCCCTGCCTATCAAGGTATTCATTTTATATCACTTCTTATGGAAGGGGAGTAGCAGCTGGAGAGGAAAAGTAGGCATGGTCTATACTCAGTCAACCCTTAGGCCCACCCAGAAATTGAGATTTGACCACGCTACTGCTCTGATGACTGGAAAATGGAGGCTGAGCCTTTAGGGTTTCCAGACGTCCAGATTTAACCCAGACATGTTCTCTTTCTAGAGGACATGTCTGGGCGTTTGGACGGCTTTTCAAATCCTAGCGCTTTGTCCGGGTTTTGAAAAACTTCCCGCTCAGGACCGCATCAGGGAGGGCATCGGCGCATGCACGGACGCTACGCGGTGACATCACACGCATGCGTGCATGTGTGTGACCTCATTGCATCCTGCCTACGCATGCGCAGATGTCCTCCCGATGCGGCTCCGAGTATGAGAACAGGTTGAGGGAGGCGGGCTGGAGGGCGAGGCTGGGAGGGGGCGGGGCTGTGTAGAACTGGGCAGGGCCATGGGTCCAGATTTTACAATCGTAAAATCTGGTAACCCTATGAACCTGGGAATTGAACCTGGGTCTCCTGCTCAGCAGAGCTGCCGTGCAACTGGGCCAAGCACTGGTTTAAGCTTCCCAGACAGACCCACTTTACTCTTGTCTAGCTATAAACAGCAAAATATGTTGCTCTGACTCTTTTCACTCTGTGTTTTCCTAAATGAATTACATGTGTTATAATTGTCCTATAACATATGTGTTCAGCCTTTCAGTCGGAATCCACCATGCTGTATTAATGTACTTTTGGAAACCTGGAGGTAGCTTCAAAACCAGGCCTCAGGCTTCCCATAGTCGATTTTTATTTCGCAACAGAACTAAGAGTAGGGGAAAGGATACATATTCTACATATCCTAAATCAAAAAAATGAACCTATAAACAGACCCAGGGAAAAAGATTATTCAAAAAATTCTTTAGAAATCCAAAATTTTAAAAATACGTTAAAGTGTGCCGAGAAAGGGGGTCATGACTATGTTTTAACTGATCGTATAGCAACAGCAGGTAGCTTCAATCATTCCACACACACACACACACACCATCCACCATACAAAATCTCTATGTGTGTGTGTGTATTGTGTAGCAACTATTTTGTTTTCTGTCGAAAATGCGCTGACACTGGAAATCTAATATATACATGTGAACGTGTGTGACGTGTCCTTCGTAATGTTGCCACCAGATAACAGATGAGTGTAGGCGTCTGGTAGAGGAGAAGCAAACACATGACCTTTGAAATCATCGTTTTATTGTGGAATACAGTGTACATAGAACATGAACAATAAAGTACGTTGAAATTGTTTAACTGTTAACATCCTTCAAAGTAGTCTCCCATCCCCCACACTGTAAACCATCTGCCGTGTGAGCTGTAGCGTTGCCATGTTGGATTATGGCGTTTCTCCTGTACTGCACGACGCAGGTGGTGCTGCAGAAATGACTTTTAATACTGTGCTTTCACAGTGGATCCCTCACGAACTGGATGGCACACGAGACAACCTGGGAGGCCATTTTGTTAAAGTTAAACAGTTTGTACTTGTACTTTGTTGTTGAGTATGCCCCAATAAAACGTCATGGTTTTTGCTTCTCTCCTACCAGAGACCGCTGTACTCGCCTCTTAGATCAATGGTCTCAAACTCGTGGCCCAGGAGCCACACGTGACCCACCAGGTCCTATTTTGAGGCCCTCGGTATGAATATCATAATCGCAAAAGTAAAATAAAACACTTTCTTGATCATATGTCTCTATAGCTATAAATCACAATATTATTATTAACTAGTGTTTAACCCCGTTTCATTTGTTACAGTAACAGGTGCTAGAATAGCCACACCTATATACACTGACCCTGACGCCACCCCATGCCCCACCTGTACCATGGCTGAATCATTCCTCCCACTGATCCCAGTCCCACCACTTCACCTTTCACCATTTCCGTAGTCCTCTGTACCCTTTGGGCCCTCGTACCATTTCCATCGCTCCCTTTCACACCCTTTCCCATCTCTCTCTGACCGTGTGCCACCCCTTTTGCCATCTTTCCCTTTCAGGTCCCCTCCGTTCTTCCCCAAGGCCATCTGTCTCTCTCCTGCCCCTTCCATCCTCCCTGAATTCCCCTGTGTAACATAAGAACAGCCGCGGTGCCGCTGCACGTCGGAAGCTCCCAGCCACCAGGAAGCCTCCCCGAACACCCTCTGCAGCACACAGTCGCCGCACACAGCGCTCTCCGGCCATGCCCAGCCCACGGCGCGCTACCTAGTCTTCATCCTCGGCTGCCGCCACATGCAAACTGCCACAGGCTCCTACCACCACAGGCTCCTACTGCGCATGTGGGAGCACGGCACCATGGAGGCACGGGAACACGTGGATTGAAACGCGCAAGATCACTAAGGGTATTATTATAGCAGATACTTAGCCAAAAGGAAAGATTTATAAACTATAAAGAGTTTTACCTCATACGAAATTGTCATTTCTTTAATAAGACATTAGCTATTTTTTCTGAGGCCTTCCAAGTACCGACAAATCCAAAATGTGCTCTGCAAAGGGTTTGAGTTGGAGACCACTGGCTTATATCATGCCAACATTAAGAAGTACATGTCACACACTTTCCATTGTGTATCTACCGACTGTTACCCGCTTAGTTGATAAGCGGGATAGACATTTTTTAAATAAATAAATATATTAGATTTCCAGTGTTGGCACATTTTTGAGAGAAAAAAAATTAGTTGCCATGACTTATGAATCAACCTTGATTTGTCTAGTTCACTTCTCTTCCGTGAAGGTCCCCCCTTTTCCCAGAAAATCTTTTCAAAACCAGAAGACACAAATTCCAAATCCTACCAGAGCTGCAGAGCACTTCCAAGAATCCACGTCAAATCATATTAATCTGCAACAGACATCTACTGTATATTATTTGGACAGATTCCCTGATGGCCATCAGCATCAGGACATGGCACAGCATCTATAATAATAAAATGCTAAGTGCGCATGCGCACTCTTACCGCGTGCTTCCCTGATCCGTCAGGCTGTGGCAGTAGGAGTGCGCATGCGTGCCAGTCAAGCCTCCCTGCTCTTCACCTCTCCACCTCACGCGGCTGCAGAATCAGCCCCACACTCGCGGCTTCAGGTTCACTTAATCCCTTGCTGCCCCCCCCTTTCCTTCCCGCAATCCGACCGGCTCACTTACTCCCTTGCCGCCCTCCCCCCTTCCCTTCCCGTGATCCGACCGGCTCACTTAGTCCCTTCCCGCTCCCCCTTCCCTTCCCACGATCCCGACAAACCTGCAACTCCAGCAGCGTCTGCAGCACTGTACACACGCTGCTTCGGGGCCTTCTACTGCCCTGATTTGCTCTGCCGCATCTCTGATGATGTCATCAGGGACGTGCCAGAGTAAATCAGGGCAGTAGAAGGCCCCGAAGCAGCGTTTGTACAGTGCTGCAGGCTGCTGGAGTCGGCAGGTTTGGAGTCGAGACCGGGAAGGGAAGGGGGGGGGCGAAAAGGGACTAAGGGAGCCGGCCAGACCGCGGGAAGGGAAAGGGGGTAGGGGAAATGCTGCTGCTGCACAGGGAAGTAGGGTGGGGGGAGGGAAATGGAGGGGTAGGGAATGCTGGTTAATAATAGGAGACACAGAAAACAAAACAAAACACATACAGCAGCCAAAGAGGCAAACACCAAAACAAACACAGACAGAGAGACCAAAAGTAAGAAATACAGACAGCAGCCAAAGAGATAGACAGAAGGTGACAGTCAAAAAACCACACAGAAGAACAAGGGTCTAAAGAGACAGATTTAAAGAGACAGATACCAAAACAAAGACAGACAGACATACAGTGGCCAAGGAGAAAGAAAGAGAGAGACAGAAAGAAAGACAGGCACACAAATCTATTCTAGCACCTGTTAATATAACGGGCTTAAAGACTAGTGTATTTATATTCCACTTTATCATGTAGTTTCTAGGCGGATTACATGTTAGCGTACATATTTCAAAAAGACAATACAATCTTGTCTTATGTTGTCTAAAAACAAAACAAACTTCACAAAGAGCATAAGATTTGCCACTGCTGGGTCAGACCAGTGGTCCATCGTGCCCAGCAGTCCGCTCACGTGGCGGCCCTTAGGTCAAAGATCAGTGCCCTATTTGAGTCTATCCTTACTTGCATATATTCTGTTCCAGTAGGAACTTATACAACCTTGTCTTGAATCCCTGGAGGGTGCTTTCCCCTATAACAGCCTCTGGAAGAGTGTTCCAGACCTCCACCACTCTCTGGGTGAAGAACTTCCTTACGTTTGTTCGAAATCTTTTCCCTTCTAACTTAAGCGAGTGTCCTCTCGTTCTCTTCACCTTGAAGAGGGTGAACAATCTCTCTGTCTGTACTAAGTCAATCATCCAAAAACCATTACTGTAAATCACTACGAACCCTAATATCAAGAACTGGGAACTTTTTTAAACAAAAAAGTTTTTTTTATAAACTTTAAAAATCTTGCATGACCCTGATCCCTTCTGGGGCTACTTTAGTCGGCCACAGCCAAACGTTGGCGTGCTTTCTGACCAACCCTAGTCTGGGCCAGTGTCAGCCATTCTAGGACCCAGGGCAGAAGTTTGCAAGGAGGCCCCGAAGCCTGCCAGTAGGCGTTGCTGTCTCGTGTTTGAGGCCCCTTCTGACATGGGCCCAGGACAAGTGCTCTTTTTGAACCCCCTAACACTAGCCCTAACTCTGCGTCAATCGTTTGGTCCATGTGACCGTTATTAAATTGATGGGACTGTAAAATGCAATCCAGTACGATGTTGGGTATTGACAAACAATGTCATTGGTTAATGGACAAACAGGGAAGGAAGGCAAGGCTTGGGTTTTGAAAACAACAAAAGCCTTTTGATTTGGGCATTCTTCTTTGCCCTCAGTGTGTACATATCTAGGTTAGATTTATAGCATATACCACTACAGAAAGCGAAATCCATGTTTGTCTCTCTTCATCTGCATCTGAATCTCAGCTTCAGAATGACAGGGTCCCGTCAGGTGCATCTTGCCATGAGGTGGCGAGTTGAGAACCGCTTTATTGTCGCTGAGGGAAAAAGGACAAGAAGCAGTGATAAAACCAATTATCAGCTGCCCCTGCTTTTGTCTTTACCAAGAAAAGATTAGAAAGTGTCCCTGAGGAGAGAGTGCTTCCTCTTTTGAAGCGGCACAGTATGGCGTTAAACAACTCCAGAGAAGCCTGAAAGGGCATTCTAATGGCTGCCTTTTGAGATGGAAATAGATTGTGTGGCCTTGGGCCCTCGGTCTCTAACTTCTGCTGCCCTCCAGACATTTGATAGGCGAGCCTCCTGAAACCCTCCTTTTGATTGTCCACATTGAAAGATAGTCTGACGGGTGACAGTGATGGTGGGGCTTAAGAATTTACTGCTCCGGAAACAGAAAAACCACAATTAGTCCATTCTTCTCTCAGCCCTGGCCAGTTCTCTATCTCATGTGAGCCTAGATCTACTTTTGGGAAACTGTCCCAAATAGCAACAGGACCTGGCACTTTTGTTTGGTGACAAAATACAGTAAGATGCCAAAGGAAATGCCGTTGGTGTGCGTGAGAAGGTGAAATGATACAGTTTGCCATACAGCCTTCTCTCTGAATTTTAGCTCTGTTGACAGCTGATTGGTCCCAAAATGTTGCACAATACAAAAGGTGTTGCAGAAGCCGTCAGCCAAGTGGGTGCCCAAATGTTTGAACGCTGACGAGAAGTAACGTCGAGTGGACACTTCCAAGTTGATTTTGCAGCATTTTCAGCAAGCTGGTGCCAACGTTTTGGAACGACTAGTTACTGTTGATGAAATATAGTTATACCACGATGATCCTGAGACAATACAACAGCTCATGCAATGGCAGCACTCTGGTTCTCCAAGGCCAAGGAAATTCAAGACTCAAATGTCAGAAGGAAAGATCATGGCCACAGTGTTTAGGGATCAGGAAGGTGTTGTAATGACTATTTTCCAAGGGGCCAAATAGTTAATGCAGGTTATTACTGTAACTTGAGGATGTTACTGGCCAGACTTTACGGTAGATATCCTGCAAACAACGTGATGGTTGGATAGGCTGGAGTGAGCTTGGACGGCAACTTCAGCATTTGGAACCTAAGACAATACCAGGTGGACTTTACAGTCTATGACCCAGAAATATCAAAGACGAGACAAGTTAATTTAATCATGTATTTTTAATGGCTATAACTAATGGGCAGCCTGAATGGACCATTCAGGTCTTTATCTGCCGTCATTTACTATGTTACCTGGCAGAAACCCAAAGAGCAGCAACATTCCAGAGCTGAGATTGTGATGTCATAATGTCTCATTCCACCAATGCCTAAGAGCCAACCTCAGCAGTGATGTCACAATGGCTCAATTAGATGGAACCTAGGACAACCAGGTGGACTTTACAGTCTTTGACCCAGAAATATCAAAGAACAGACAAGTTAATCTAATCATGTATTTTTAATGGGTATAACTAATGGGCAGCCTGGTTGGACCGTTTAGGTCTTTATCTGCCGTCATTTACTATGTTACCTGCAGAAACCCAAAGAGCAGCAACATTCCAGAACTGAGATTGTGATGTCATAATGCCTCATTCCACCAATGCCTAAGAGCCAACCTCGGCAGTGATGTCACAATGGCTTGATTAGATGGCAACTTCAGCATTTGGAACCTAGGACAATACCAGGTGGACTTTACAGTCTATGATCCAGAAATATCTAAGAAGAGACAAGTTAATTTAATCATGTATTTTTAATGGGTACAGCTAATGGGCAGACTGGATGGACCGTTCAGGTCTTTTATCTGCCATCATTTAGATTAGATTAGATTTACTATGTTACTATGTAAATAACACATTAAAAACATAGATATACATTTATATAGATGGGTTAGGCGGCTTTTAGTCACAAACCTTTGATTTCAGGTTACTAGTGGGTCAGGATTCAGTGTAGTCATTCATGGTACATGACTTCCACTTTCATTTTTACAGTTGTTCAGTGATTGTATAGTTCAATTAAATTTCATAATAAGACCCATTTGAATGCACTGTCATTTTTGGAAAGACAGGAGAATCATGACATTTGTTTTGCGTGGTTTCTCCTCTGAAACGTCACAAAGAACATACCCCCACCCCTTTTGCAAAACCGCACAAAAGGTGTTGTAATTCAACAAAAGATCCAATAGGGGGGGAAAAAAGAGAGATTCACATATCACTATTATCCTTAATGGGTTCAAATTCTTTCTTAGACCTCCATAACTTACTGGAGGGAAGACTTTGGAAATAAAAGGGAGAATTTAAAACAACAGAATTAGCTCAAAACTACAAAAAGAAATTGTTTTAAAAGCTATTAATCCCCACGGTTATTAATTAGAGTCTCTAGTCATACCCCTTGTCATCCAAAAAGGTTCCATATTTTACATCCAAATATCTGATGACACATTTACAGGAATAAGGTAAGAGATAACCTCCCAATTTCTTACCGCCTCTTAGTAGGTGCACTAACATGATCAAAGCATTCAAGATACTTAGTAGATAAGGACAGTTTGTTCACCCTCTCCAAGGTAGGGAGAACGAGAGGGCACTCTCTAAAGTTGAAAGGGGATAGATTCCGTACAAATGTAAGGAAGTTCTTCTTCACCCAGAGAGTGGTGGAAAACTGGAACGCTCTTCCAGAGGCTGTTATAGGGGAAACACCCTCCAGGGACTCAAGACAAAGTAGATAGGGACAGGTTGTTCACCCTCTCCAAGGTAGGGAGAACGAGAGGGCACTCTCTAAAGTTGAAAGGGGATAGATTCCGTACAAATGTAAGGAAGTTCTTCTTCACCCAGAGAGTGGTGGAAAACTGGAACGCTCTTCCGTAGGCTGTTCCCCTCCAGGGATTCAAGACAAAGTTGGACAAGTTCCTGCTGAACAAGGACGTATGCTGGTAGGGCTAGTCTCAGTTAGGGCACTGGTCTTTGACCAAAAGGGCCGTCGCGTGAGCGGACTGCTGGGAACGATGGACCACTGGTCTGACCCAGCAGCAGCATCTCTTATGTTCTTAACCGATTAACGCACTCTAAACGCTATGGACACGTTAGCATTTAGCACACGCTAATCGGTTAGCGCACCTTAGTAAAAGAGGGCCTTAGTTTCTTCTCTCATAGCAAGAAACTCTCTACGACGTTCCTGTGTGGATTTGGTAACAACAGGATAAATCCACCGATTCTGACCACAAAAGGGAGTTCCACCTTTTTTGAAGTATAATTTCATAACCAACGATAAGTCTCGTTCAAAGACTCTAACTTCGGAACCTGAATCCTCCAATATTGCGGTGAGGTTTTGCGGGTTATTTTCTTCCGGTTCGTGTACTGTCATTTCTCCAACAGTAGCTACAAGAGGTGGTTAGTGCCGGACGGCGTGCCGAATGTTTTACTTGTACTTTTTTGTTCATGTTGTGTCCCGTGTGCCATCATAAAATGTCATGGTTTTTTTTTTTTTTTAAATACTTCTCCCCTACCAGAGACCGCTGTACTCACCTCTTATCTCATGCCAATATTAACCTTTTCCTATCGTGTGTCCCGGATGACGGGACATTCCAAAAATGTCGTTGTCATCGTATGTCCCATACTAATAAAGAGCCAGGAACACAAAATATTTGAATTTACAGACTTATGACTTATTTACATTATGTTTACAATAGCCGTAACTGATAGCGGTGAATAATACAAAACTTTGCTAAAATAATTACGATTGGAACCAGCGTAACTTAAAATGTATTACGATAGGAAAAGGTTAAGAAGTACATGTCACCCACTTTCCTTTGTGTATGTCAGACACCTACCGCTTCGAACTTCACGGTATAGCGGTATATAAGAAATAAATTTTTATTATTATTATTCCTTTGCTCCAGTGGTCTCAAACTCAAACCCTTTGCAGGGCCACATTTGGGATTTGTCGGTCCTTGGAGGGCCTCAGAAAAAATAGTTAATGTCTTATTAAAGAAATGACAATTTTGCATGAGGTAAAACTCTTTATAGTTTATAAATCTTTTCTTTTGGCTAAGTCTTAATAATAATATTGTCATTTAAAACTAAAGAGACATTTCATCAAGAAACAGTTTTATTTTAATTTTGTGATTATGGTAAAACATACCGAGGGCCTCAAAATAGGACCTGGCGGGCCGCATGTGGCCCCCGCCCAGGCTGCAAGTTTGAGACCACTGTTTTGCTCTGACGGTCGTAGAGTTCCTGCAAGCATTGGAGCGGCACAGTGCATTCAGCGCGCCAGCGCTAAAAACCTCTTGCGCGGTCTTGCAAAAAGGGGAGTTTGGTTTCTGCATTTCAGCAGAATGTGAAAAAGGTTTATCCCTTGCCCAACCGTAATGTTTCCTAAGCAGAGAGGCATAGAAGTCTTCCGGGAAAATAATTAACAGTTTTTTTCCGCAGGTTATTGGCTTCCACTGCCTTACAGTTCAAATAAAACTAGGCCCTTGTCCCATAATACTCTTTAAATTCAATGTGTGACTTGAGTAGGATTTCAGTTTTGTCACTTTTATAAACTTCCCAGAGCTCCGAGTGCTATGGCACGAAGCCACGGTCATCTCACTTTATTTCAAATGTCGTGCTACGTGTTCCTGGGAGGCTCCCAGACTTTTGTTCTTACATGGAGTCGAGATGCTCACCGATGGAATTCCAAATTTAGTCCTGCATTCTCCTCTTTTCAGGGACTTTTTTCTGCTTTGGGTTTTGCAGGCTTCGTGTGCACGTGATTCACGTTAACTGTTTAATCAAGCTGTTTACGTTCAGGAATTTTTTTTTCAGTCTGCATAAAATAGGGAAGAAAGCCTTTCGGTCTCCATAGGTGATTAGAATTTTCTAGTTTTGCCAGGCGCCTTTGTCACTTAAGAGGCTTTTTATCCAACCTGACCTGAGTGGTTATTGGTCTGAGAATATGGTGGCTAAACTTTATACAAACAAAAAGGGGGAAGGAAGAATTTTGCCTCAATAATATCTACTTTACGTAGAGGGTGGTGGATGCCTGGAATGTGCTCCCGAGAGAGGAGGTGGAGAGTAAAACTATGACTGAGTTCAAAGAAGCATGGGATGAACACATAGGATCTAGAATCAGAAAATAATATTAAAAATTGAACTAAGGCCAGTACTGGGCAAACTTGCACGGTCTGTGTCTGTATATGGCCGTTTGGTGGAGGATGGGCTGGGGAGGGCTTCAATGGCTGGGAGGGTGTAGATGGGCTGGAGTAGGTTTTAACGGAGATTTCGGCAGTTGGAATCCAAGCACAGTACCAGGAAGAGCTTTGGATTCTTGCCCAGAAATAGCTAAGGAGAAAACATTTTTTAAAAAATTTTAATTGAATCAGGTCGGGCAGACTGGATGGACCATTCGGGTCTTTATATGCCGTCATCTACTATGTTACTATGTAAAAGCAGGAGGGATACCCTCTCCCTCCTTCCACCAGATGCTCCCCAGAAACTCCCCCCCCCTCCCCTTCGGTACCTTTTCTGCTGGATGCGGGAGGAAAGCACAGTCACTCCACCTTCATGGCCCACTGATCCAAAATGGCGGGACGTCCCTCCTCAGTATATCATGTGATGTACGGGGAGTTCTAAGGCCCTGATTGACTCAGATGCCTAAGGCCCCTCCCAAGGGAAGGGGCCCTAGGCATCTGATCCAATCAGGACAAAGACTTTCCAATTTGGGTTCGTGGGCCTTGAAGGTGGAGGGACCATTCTTCCCTCCTGCGTCCAGTGGTTCAGGGGAGCATTCGGTGGCATCCCACCTGCCAATTTTCTTTTGCACGTGGGGGGAGTGGGCATCCCTTCTGCCATTTTTTTCTTGCAGTGGGGGGTCAGCATGTAAGGA
Source organism: Geotrypetes seraphini (assembly GCF_902459505.1). NCBI lineage: Eukaryota > Metazoa > Chordata > Amphibia > Gymnophiona > Dermophiidae > Geotrypetes > Geotrypetes seraphini. The sequence continues at coordinate 20,612,327 of NC_047088.1, forward strand.
GGAAGTGGGCATTCCTCCTGCCGTTTTTGTAGTCATGGAGGGGGAGGGGGTAAATCCGGACAGTCTTGAGTTTACAGTTCGCTTTCTTCCTCATAAAAACTTTCTGTGGTTGACCAGCAATATAGGTAATGGCCAGTTATATTAGTAAAAAGAAGGCTACCCTGACCGCATGCAAAAGTATTAAAATGGATGGGGTGGAGAATGAGGGCTGAAATGTTTCATTTGTATCTGTCCAGAACTTGGTGTGAAGTTGAAAAAGAAAACAAGCAAACTCTTCTTAAGTCTACACATGGCTTGTAGTATCCTGTGTGTTATTGGAGAGGGAGGTCACAGGGTCATGCTGGGTGTAGATGTTTAGCCCGGCTCCAGATGCTGTGATGGGCATCGCTCTGCCTGGAAGGATTGCACAAGAGTTATTTTTTTTTTCTGTACTGACTTAATGACGGGAGAATTGCTCTTTGAAGCTTGTCCAACATATGTTAAATTAGTTCAGTGAAAAGATGCCGCCTACAAATAGTTTGTGGGTCCTTTTTTCTGCATAATTTTTCCTAGAGATGTTTGAGGAGAGAGAGGACAAAGGTTCAGATTATTTCCCTTTAAGATCATAATAACATAAGCACTGGGTCAGACCTTAGGTCCATTGTGCCCAGCAGTTCGCTCACGCGGCGGTCCAACAGGTCCAGGACCTGTGCAGTAATCCTATCTATACCCCTCTATCCCCTTTTCCAGCAGGAAATTGTCCAATCCTTTCTTGAACCCCAGTACTGTACTCTGTCCTATTACGCTCTCTGGAAGCGCATTCCAGGTGTCCACCACACGTTGGGTAAAGAAAAATTCTCCTAGGACAAGCAGGATGAGTCAGCCACATATGGGTGTTGTCCCAACACCTCCCAATTTGCGGATAAGCTCTCCAATAGCTCAGAGAGATTTTTTTTTTTTTTCTCTCTGAGCACGTGCAGTGCCCGGGCCCCACTGGGCATGCCCGAGCCCTACCCATTTCCCCCTGCTTCCCCCTAATCCCCAGTCTTTAGTTTCCGCCCGTTCCCATCGGTCGGATTTTTCTACAGCTCTCCATTACAACTTTTCTACTCATCAACTTGAAGATGTGAATCATCTAAAGAAACAACTGGGATGCAGGAGGAGGATGAACACACTGGATCCTCATGAATTGTGCGCCCACTGATTGGATCCGGCGCTCGAGGTTTCCGTGTGGCTTGCATTGTGCGCACATGTCACCACGTGCACGCAAGCTAAGGAAGAGGGCACTGAGAGACTTCATGAAGAGAAGTGAGGCCCGAGAATCTTCCTCCAGCAGCCATCCTCATCGGAGTGTAGCAGCGGGGGATCCACAGACGAATCCGGTGAGGAGCCTCCAGGACATCCTGGCTCAGTCAACCCCCCCCCCCCCCCCCCGACTGCAACTTGCCCGGTCAAGAAATCTCTCCCGGAGGTCCTGCATGCTGTCGCTAGCCGCCAGCCCCTGCAGGAAGCCGATAGGAGTCTCACCAGATCAAGAGATCTCTCCAGGAGTTCCTGCATGTTACTGCTTACAGCCAGCCTCTGCAGGGCATGAAGAGAAGTGAGGCCCGAGAATCTTCCTCCAGCAACCATCCTCATCAGAATGCAGCAGCGGGGGATCCACAAGCTACAGTGGCAAGGAGCCTCCAGGATGCCCTGGCTCAGCTAATCCCCCCGCCTGCACTTGGCCCGGTAAAGAAATATCTCCCGGAGTCCCTGCATGTTGCCGCTTAGAACCAGCCTCTGCAGGGCAGCTGATAGGAGTCTCGCCAGACCGAGAGATCTCTCCAGGAATCCCTGCATGTTGCCACGCACAGCCATCCTCTGCAGGGCAGCCGATAGGAGTTTTGCATGCTGCTGCGTAAATCCACAGCCTCTGCAAGCAACAGATCGGGGCTTTCACCCTCCAGATGGCATGCTGCCTCTTACAGCCAGCCTCTGCAGGGAGCCGATTGGGGTTCAAAGGTAAGTCCTATCTGCTTGTTTTTGGGAAAACCTCTGATAATCTGTTGCAGCCCCGAGGGCTCTGCCCCACCCTCCTCCCAATCTGAATTTAAGGAGAAAGAATCTCCCATGCTTCTTTCCCTTGGAGGGGACCTGCAGACCTCTCCCCCCAGTAGGAAACATGCTGCCCCAGAGTTCAGCTCATAAAGGACATGCTGAAAAAAACAACAACAACAAAAAAACAACTCGATGTTTCTTTCCCTCTTGGGGTCCTGCAGAGTCTACAATTCACACCTTTCCCACCCCGTCCCCCTCCCCCTCTCATGTGGGAACGAGGAGTCTGCCTTTCTCAGCAGGGTGCTGATATCTTCAGAGATGCGGCATGTCAGACCATGCCTCTCCAAAGGTGGGGGTTTGAAACTCCTCAGTCTAAAAAGCTGTTTGCTCTTCATAAAACCTAGGCAGAGTGCTTTTCCAGCTAGCATGAGGGACTCTGTACTATTCATGATTTCTATAGCACTGAAAGGCATATGCAGCGCTGTACAGTTTAATATACAATAGGCAGTACAGCAGCAGAAGCCCACTCAAGAGGCATTATCACCCCTCTTTCTCTGCCTCCAGGCACAGTGGGAAACGCAGCCAGGAGCACTGGCACAGATGAAGGGGTGCATCCTGCCCCTTCTCTGCAGGCTCTCCCCCCCTCTCAAGAAGGACAGAGAAGGGGGGTGAGGTACATGGAGCCACCCAACCAGTCAAGTGGAGCAGCACATGAACCTGCGAACCACCAGGGGTGGGACCGGCAGCCACAGTTAATCCTCCTGCTGACCCATTCCTCTCTCAGTGGGCTACACTCCCCACTATGTCCCCCTTAAGAGGGAGTCACGCACAACAACATGGCGCGGTTCAGCGGCATGCCATGCACCCAAGCAACGGAGGAACAAGCTACACACCAGCCACGCCCCGAGTCACCACCCACAAAAATAAATAAATATTTACTAAAAAAAAAACAAAAACAACCCACAAACGAGGACTCACCCCAAGTCCCTCCAGAAACTCACAGCCTTTCTCAAGATCCACGTGGGTGGACAACAAGTACCCAAGACAGAGTACTACAAGGCCTGAACTACCAGTACCAGTACTTCACGCAGGCAGTGGCGATTCCAGTCCACAAGAACCTCCTGGACTGCAGAGACAAGATTTGGCTGACTCTCTCCTCAGGGCAACCAACATCAAGGAGACTGGGATTGAAGTACCAGATCTTTCCAGCCCAGGGATTCGACAACCCGCAGCAGCCATACATGGACATTGCGGTAGCTTATGAGAAACAGGGCAGCACGACCCCCCCTCCAACCCCCGTCAGGGAAGGACCTGAAAAACCCTGGTTTCCACGGGGAAAAAGACCTTAGGATGGGAAAAGGTTACCCGCTCAATTTTCACTTAACAGCACTTTTAGTCTGCTAAAGAGTATCCTGATAATATAGAATTCAAATAACTCAGTTCAAGAAGACCTTAAAAAGCCAGATTTTCAGGAGACTTTTACGGCTTCTTTTACGAAGGCGCGTTAGGGCCTTAACGCGCGGAATAGTGCGTGCTAAATTGCTGCACGTGCTAGACCTTAACGTTAGCATTGAGCTGGCATTAGTTTAGAAGGGTAGAACATAAGAAATGCCTGCACCAGATCAGACTTGGGGTCCATCCAATCCGGTGATCCGCACACACGGAGGCCTAGCCAGGCGTACATTAGTCACTCGTATCCCTCAATGTGTCCTGCAAGAAGATGTGCGTCCAATTTTCCCTTAAATCCTAGAATGGTGGTTTCCTCCACCATCTCTTTCGGGAGAGAGTTCCAGGCGTTCACCACTCGCTGTGTGAAGCAGAACTTTCTGACGTTTGTCCTGGCCGTGTCCCCTCTCAGCTTCAGTCCATGACCTCTGGTCCGAGTCTGGGTCACATTTGCCAATGTGAATAACACTGATACTTGCTCACTATCCTTTCCCCCTGCTGGTGAGTGAGCTTGCTCCATTATGTCGATCCCTTTTAGCAATTTAAAAGTCTCTATCAGATCCCCTCTCAGTCTTCTCTTCTCAAGGGTGAATAATCCCAGTTTTCTGAGGCGATCTTTGTAGCTCAAGTTCTCCATACCTTTTACCAGCTTCGTCGCTCGCCTCTGCACCTTCTCCAGCAGTGTTATATCCTTCTTCAGGTATGGAGACCAGTGTTGGACACAGTATTCCAAGTGTGGTCTGACCATTGCTCTATAAAGCGGCATTATGACCTCCCTTGATCTACTCATGATTCTCTTCTTTATCATGCCTAACATCCTGTTAGCTTTCTTTGCCCCCGCTGCGCATTGAGCCGACTAGTAGCGCGCGGTAGTTTCCTGCGTGCGCTAAAAACGCTAGTGCACCTTAGTAAAAAGAGCCCTAAGTCATTTTTCTTCCCGTTCCGGGTTTTCTCAAAGAGACAGACCAATCTGTTCTCTTACTCCTGCTTACATCACCAGCTTGAACCCATCCTCCCTACCTTTAATTCAATTAATTAATTAAATTTCTTTAATTCATTAGTCTTTAATCTTCTATTAATCAATAGTAAAATTCATCTAAATTAATTCTCTCAATTCATACAGCAATAAATACTTTAAAAAAAACCTACGGCTCATTTCAGAACACAGAACTGACAGAAAAAAGTTTTACTTATCTTGAAAAAGTGCTTTTAAGTGCTATATTGAAAAGTGCATTCGTGCTGTAAACTGCTTCAATTCATTTCCATTTTTTTGTATCTTAAATTGCTTAGCTCTTGCTTTAAGATAACCAAGGCTGTTGCTTATTACTTTCAATCATCCAACGCAGCCTGCGTTTCGCAGGATACAATATACCCCTGCTGCGTCAGGGAAAAGTCTCTCTAGCAACGCTAAGGAATAAAGACAGACAAAAATTACTAACTATTGAAAAGAAGCCAGCTTAAAAATTTTACCTTTCTTATAAAAAATCACTCTTACCTTCTCTAGGCTATAACATTACAAACATAGCACGTTTGGTGATGAAGCTGAAATCCTTTAAAGAGAACTGATACCTAATGGCTAAATGGCACTTTGTGCTGGTCTTTGAGCTCCCTCTTCTGGTCATTTCTGGAAGTGGCATATACATCTCCTAAGCTCACTAGTTCCTACAAGTCTACTATTTGTTATTTCTGTAGCGCTACCAGACGCACACAGCGCTAAAAAAGGTGCATGGAGTGGGAGGGTAATGGGCAGATAGGGGGTGTTCCTCAAAATTACATGCGCCTAGCTTTAGGTGTGAGGTCTTCCACCACATTTACATTGATGCAAATGGTCATACCTAAAGTTAGGTGCAACCTGTGAGGCCTAAGTGCTGTGCTATGAACTGCACTTTAGGCACCATTTATAGAATAGTGATTAGTTGTGGCATAGCCATGGTGCGCCTGGGTGGGCACAGGCCCACCCATTTTTCACAGGCCCGCCCAGTCTAATGGCCCATGAGGTCCTGAGACATTTCAGTGGTGGCATCCGCCCATCTTTCTCTGAGGTATCCCCCTCCCCCCCCCCCGGTCTCCCTCAGCCATCGCTGGTGGTAATTCTTATAGGTGACCAGTGCTGACCCTGCAGGCTTCCCTCTACTGTGCCCATTCCTTAATGACATCATTTCCTTTTTCTTTACTGGCAGAGACATGGTAGAGGGAAGCCTACAGGGCTGCTGCAGGTTGCCTATAAGAATTGCTGCCAGCAATAGCTCTGAGGAAGACCATGGGGGGAGGTGCTTCAGAGAAAGATGGGCAAATGCCATGCCACCTCCCTTCCCCGCCCTCCCAGAGGAGCAGATGCTGTTTTGGGATGGAGGAGAGGAGACCAATAAAGAAGTGAGTAGGGGCAGAAGGGGATGGAAAGGAACATGGAGGGAGATGGATGCAGGGGCAGAGGAAAAGGTTAAAACAAGCTATATATGTACGTGGGTGGGCCCCAAACTGGCAGGTCTGGCTACGCCCCAAGTGCCTAGGCAGATTTTTTCAGTGCTAATCTTTTTAGGCACAATATATAGAGTCCAAAATGTCTTAAGGTAGAGCAAGCAAATAAACTGATATCTAATATAATAAAACGCTAGGCCGCGCATGCGCACTTCCTATGTGTGCGCCGGTTTTCCGTGAGCTGTAGCGACACATAGGAAGTGTGCATGCGCAGCTTACGGTCTGTCCTGCTCCCTGTTGAAAGATGCAGCGGTCGCCGCCTCTCCGCTCTCGCTCTTCCTGCCCCCCCCCCCCCCCGAGGCGGATGTCGACCGTGGCAGCCAAACCCGGAAAACATTTTAAGGTAACACTTTTCTTGCAACTTTGCATCCAGAGAGCTACATTCTTTCTTGGACCAAGCTCCTTATGTCGTTACGATCAGGACAGATTAACTGTGCCACTTACATCAAAAGCCAACCCTTCCGAGTTTTAAGTTGGGTACTGCTTCTCCTGCGGCGCGGCGGCCCGAGTCGGATGTCGGCTGCAGCGACTGCTGGCCGCGGCGGCTGTCGGCAGCTGCAGGCCGCGGCAGCCAAACTCGGAAAACATTTTAACATAAGTAGGGCATGGAGTTCAGAAGGAATGTATGGGGGGGAGGAAAATACTGCACAGGGAAGTGGGGTGGGAGGGAAATGCTGCAACACATGGAAATGGAGGGCAGAAAAGGGGTTGATGGACAGGGGAAGAGGTGCTGATGAACAGGGAGGGGGGGGCAGAAAAATAAAGACAGGCTTACTGCTGGACAGGGGAGCAGGAAAGAGGTGATGATGGACAGGGGGAGGTAAAACAAAGGGAGAAGGGCTTTTGCTGGATAAGGTGAGCAGTGATGGGGTGGTGGAGGACACAGGGGAGGTAAAAGGAAGGGAGAATGGACAGGGGGAGCAGGCAAGGGGTGGTAGTGGACAGCCAAGGAAAAAAAAAGGCAGACAGAAATACAGAAAGCAACTAAGGAGAGAGAAAAAAAAATAAAAACAGACACACACATATATATTCTAGCACCCATTAATGTAACGGGCTATAAGACTAGTATATATATAAATGCCATTCCAGATTCCATGCGTAACCACCGGAATCAGGCAGCTATTTCTAATGTACAGTAGATGCACTTATGGGAGCCAAGTATCACAAGAGCAAGAACACAGAAATGATATGTTTTGAGGAACCAAAAACGTGCATAAGGCATAAGTGAAACACCAAGGAAGGAAATGGGTTTGCTGAAAGGCATCACCAAACATAACGCTTGCCAGTGCAGTCATACTTATAATGTACCTCATTTATATTAAAGCTAAGCCACATTTTTCCATGCCATTAGACTTTAATACAGAAGTGTAAGAACTTTGGACGTGGTGACACAGCATTATTTTATTTAGAGCTGCAAATCCGTTTAATAAGATTTTAAAAAATGCTTTAAAACAGAAATGAGCTTTTCTGAGGAATATTTTGGGAATTTTTGAGACTATCATGACTGTTTTGGATGTGAGCTGAAATTGTTGGATTCTCGTAATACTGACTTATATTGTTAATTTTTAGGGCCTGCCAGGTTATCTTGGGCCTCAGGGAACAATGGGCCCTCCAGGATTTCCTGGACCAGAAGGTTTGCCAGGGCCTAAAGGAGAGAGAGGATCCCAGGGGGCTCCAGGAGGAACTGGATTTAAAGGCGATCAGGTATAGTATGAAAAGTAAGCTAGTGCCTTTCTGTTCCCATAATGTTCAGCTGGGTTAAGCCTATGAAAGGGCAGTACAACCTTTTGACAGCAACAGTGAAGATAACAGCAGTGGCATACCTAGTGTTTTGTCACCTGGGGCCAGTCATGTTTAACACCCTCCTCTTCTTCCTCTATGTGAAAAAAAAATGATTTTTAGTAATAATCCACAAGTCATACAATAAGGCAGCATATTAAACATTGTGGTAAGCACCAGAATATCAATACAGTACACCCATTGTAAAGCTAAATAAGTCAGATTAGTACAGATTGATCCTGCACAATCAATGCTTACAGAAAACCATGTCTTTTTCATACATACAGTGCACGTATACACCCTCTCCCAGTATGGAATAAGTAGTTACAAACTAAAAATAGAAATATGTAGACAAAAGTTAAATTGAACCTCCAAGAAGCCAGACTCTGCATACAGTGCAACACCACAGAAACAGTGATAGCATATGTAATTTTGAAAAAACTGACACCACATACAAAAAAATGGAAAATAAAGTAATACTATTTTATTGGACTAATACATTTTTCAATTATCTTTCAGAAGCCAGAACCTCCTTCCTTAGGTCAGTACAGTATACTGCTGTTACGGTATGTTATTCTGACTTGAAGAAGGAGATTTTGGTCTCCAAACTTTAGTCAAATATGTATTAAAATTAGTCCCGTACAAAGTTCACCATATTTCCACTTTCTGTTTATAGACGTTTATCAACACAACTTTATCAAAACTACTTTATCCTAAGGCAAAAAATAAAAATTTTAATAATTTTTTTCACCTTCGTCGTCTCTGGTTTCTGCTTCTCCATCTTCTCTTCCTTCCATCCATCTTCCCTCTCTCTTTCCCTTCCATCCAGCATCTGTTCTCTTTCTCTGCTCCTTCCATCCATTGTCCATCCTCTTTCTCTACCCCTTTCATCTGTCTACCTTCTTCCCTTTTTCATGCCACTGCATAACAGCACAAATGATAGTTACAGAGCTGGTGCAGGGAAATTAGATATCCTAGGACCCCCCATTATTCAGTCACATATACTTATACAGGTTCTGGCCAGTATCCAGCTAGATCCCACATAAGTGTCTTATGAAGGCTCCTAACTGTGTATTGGGCCTGATCTGTGTAAGCTCTGATGGCTAGCACATAACGATTTTGCCCTGAATGTTCAATGCTAGTGCCTGGATATGGCCCAGCACTGTGCCATAATCTTCCCTATGCCATATCCTTCAGCAGTGGACATTTTTTAAAATGCTGGTCACCACTGCCTGAATATTGACCGGTATGCCTTCCATGAGCCAGATGAAGATGCTCATTGTGCTGGAAAAATTCCGTGGGCCTTGTGCTTTACATTTCTCTTCTAAAGGGCTTTTCCTATTTCAGAACTATGTTCATCTGACCTACTAATATGAGGCCCCCTGACACAGCTGACTGTCTCATGGGCGTCAGCTGGGGGGCCTGAATGTAACTGGCAGTCTTTTTTTTCAGGATTTGATTAAGAAGTTTTCTTTATTTTAACTATTCTTTTCAACTTTGCTGTGTAGGGACAAATGGGAGTTCCTGGATTTCAGGGCATTAATGGAATTCCGGTAAGTCTCTTACGTCTAAATATTTAAATACAGTTAATGTATATGAAGTGTGTCTGTGTACGAAATGTCACGGGTGCAGGATTTATTGGGCTGGTCTGGTTTAAATTGTGCACAGTGCTTTACATTCATGAGTTAATAGTAGGATTCTGAGGACCGGCAAGAAGAGAAATCTAAGCACGAGAAGCGTAATGAAATGAATTCATCAGCTTCAGTGAGTCGTAAATCAGAAGCAAAAGGTAGAGCAAGCAATTCACCATCCAGAACTTTATAGAGACTGTGGTAATATCAATATAGAATATACAAGGGCCGTTGAAAAAGTATCAGACCTTTATTCATAAAAAATACTCGTAATCAGATACAAGAATCTTATACTAATCTCCTTCAAAGGAGTCCCCTTCTTCCAAAGGTTCTGCCACTGTCGGAAGCAGCGCTGGAACGCCTCTTTTGAGATTGCTCGCAACTGGTCCGTCGCATTTTGCATGATATCTTCTCTTGACTGAAATCTGGTCCCTTTCAGGGGCATTTTCAGCTTGGGGAAAAAGCCAGAAGCCATATGGGGCCTTGTCAGGAGAGTAGGGAGCCTGAGGAATCACAGGGTGTGTTGTGTTTGGCCAGGAAACTCCGTTTCAAATGTGAAGAATGATGGAGCTGCCAATTGCCCGCTGCCCACAGGTCCGGCCGTTTGCGTCTTACAGCGTTACAAAGGTGGTGCAGAACCTCTTGGTAGTACCCCTTGGTGATGGTTGTGCCGTGTGGTACGTACTCATGATGAACCACGCTACTGGAGTCAACGAAGACGGTCAACATGACTTTGACTCGTATAGAGAGAAATTCTAATGCAAGCGGTGACTATGATTTCTCTACTATGCTCATGGTTTGACACCCTCCTTAGCGTTTGGTTTGAATTTAGTTCCTTTGAATTGTTAGTTCACTGTTTTTTTTACGGGGCTTCTTCTGTTTGGCTCTGTGTTTTTATCTCTTTATTTCCTTTTCTATCCCGTTCTTCCCAAAGAGCTCGGAATGGGTTGCAGGTTGTACAGGCATATTATGCGGTCAATCACCCTTAGAAGCGGCTATTGAAATCAAAATGATGAAGCCTACAGTATAAACCAGTTTTTCAAAATGCTTCACCTTAATATTTCATTAATCATGTCTTCATTAACGTTTATCTTAAATAATAATCGTCTAAAACATAACTTTCGTAACACTTCAACACGAGAGTTCTTTTCTAAGACCTCAGTGGCTAAACTCAAAATTGTTAAAAACAGGATCGTGTGGGGATGCCATAATTTATTAACATCAGGCATTATAGCTGTGTCTGTATTTTCCAAAAGGGCTAATAAAAGCCGCATGGTAGTAATGCAGAGTCATTGGCACACATCTCAAGAACTGTGCCTAAGGGGCATTCCCCTTAGGGAATAAGAGAGTGTCCCAGGAATGTTCATCTTTTGGAAAGACTGGATTTAAGGCATTTGGGGTTAGCATTAAGGAGGGTGCTCCGAGGGCCAGCGTCACAAACTTCTTCTGGCAGCGACAGCATTCAGAATTTGCTGCTCTGCCTTCCTCTCTGACGGGTCCTGCCTTTGTGGAAAGAGGAAGTAGGTGGGACTTGGCAGAGAGGATGGCCCGACGCTGGCAAGAGCAGCAAGTTCTGATCAATGCTGAATGAGGGATGAGAAAGGGAGAGAGGGAGCGAGGGTGAGAAAAATGCTGCATCTGATTCAGGAGAGGGAGGGAGAAGGAAGACCAGGGAAGGGAGAGGAAAGAGAGATGCCAGACCAAGGGAAAGGAAGGGAGGGATGGGAAAGAAGGAAAGGCAATGCTAGGCCAAGGAGGGGGAGGAAGAGATGCCAGGGCATGGGGAGAGGGAAGGGGACAGATATGCCAGGCCAGGGAAGAAAGTGAGGAGATACCAGAGCATGGAGAGGGAGGGAGAGATGGAAGTGAAGGAGAGGAGAGGAGAAAGATGCCAGGGCATGAGGTAAGGGAAGGAGACAGAGATTCCAGACCATTGGGAAGGAAGGGAGGGAGGGAAAGGGGATGCCAGACCATGGAAGGAGAAGAGAGGAGAGAGATCCTAGGGCATGGGGGAAGGGAGACAGATGCCAGACCATGGGGTGAATTGGGGAGGGAAGGAAAGGAGAAGAAAGAGATGCCAGAGCATGGAGGAGGGAGTGGAAACAGAAAGAGAAAAATGGAAGGGACAGATAAAGAGGGTGGACACTGGTTAGAATGAAGAGAAGATGAGGAAAGCAGAAACCAAAGATGGCAAAAGGTAGAAATTTTGTTGTTGGTGGTGTTGCTTTAGAATAAAGTAGTATTATAGCTGTATTGATAAACAATTATAAATAGAAAATGGAAATAAGGTAATCTTTTTATTGGTCTAATTTTAATACATTTTTAAATTAACTCCCCCAAATCCCCTTCCTCAGGCAGTGGCTTACAAAGGGGAGGGGGACAGTCCGCCTCCTCCAATCCCTTTTTATATGTGGGGAGGGTGTTAAAAAATGATTGGCCCTAGGTGTCGCATACCCTAGATACACCATAAGAGGGGGCAAAGAAGAACTGATCCTGAGGCCGCTGACAGTGTAAGCTTAAGTTTCAAATTGATTATGGTTTGGTATACCATTTAGAAAAAAACAAAAACGGTTTACAATGAACCTTTTCTAAAAATGAGGCTGAAAAAGGGAAAACAGATTAGGGTAGACTAGATGGCATATGATGCGAAAGGAGAACAGTTGGAATACATTATTTAATAAAATGAAAAAGGGGAAGAAGAAATAGGAATGGGAATAGAATAATTCATAAACCAGATTCCTACACCAGAGGCATCTTTCTAAAGGGAGGTTTTGAGGCTGGCTTAGCCAGCAGTTGGGTCATCTTTAGCTATGGGGTCCCACCCATGGCCTCCATTGCCAGTTAAATTTTTAACATTTTTCCCTTCTACTCCCCCACCACTGTATCAGGCCAGGTGGTGCCTCGGAAGGCGGTTTTGGCTTTTCATTTTCTGACGAAGGACAACCAAGCAGAAGAGCTCGAGTGATGTCATTATGATTCACAACGTTGAAGGAGGAAGCAATGAATGAGAGGGAGGGCTGGGGGTCCCCTTCTGCGATGTGCTTGCCAAAGATAGTTCACTTTCAGGGCATTGCTGCTGGCTCCAGTGGCGTGGGGGGGGGGGGCGGTCCGCCCTGGGTGCCATGTTGGTGGGGGCGCCGGCACCCCTCCTCCTCTCAACCCCCCTCTCACCGCCTTTTCCTATTCCTCCCCTCCACACACGCGTCCCTTTTCTCTCCCACATACATCTAGTTGTTCGCAGGGAATGTAGACAGGGAACGAAATGCAAAGATGTCCTTTATAAGGGCATAATGGGAAAAAAAAAAAGAATTAAGGTGCCTCCAAGTTGTGCAAAACATCGCAATAAAAATAGAACCACGTTTCCCCTCTCTTGCGCAAAGCACATTGGCTACCTGTTGGACATAGAATTACAGTGTTCCCCCGCAAATTTGCGGTTCGCGAATCGTGAGCTCAGTCATTCACAGTATTTTCTGACTGCCTCTTCCGGTCAGAAAATACAGGGAATGAGTCCGCGAATCAGCCTTCGGCACAGCCGATTCCTCCTCCTCTCCCCCTCCCCCTCGGAGCATACCAGGTATGATTTATTGCACCCGCCGGTGCCCCAGCTGCCCTCTCCTGCCTTTTTACAGACTCAAAACCGCATTTGCGTTTTTTCAAAATTCGCGGGAGCTTCTGGAACAGAACCCCTGTGAATTTCGGGGGAGTACTGTAGTTATATAAAATTCTACTACTTACATTCAAGACGCGCTAAAGTAATCAACCCGAATTTATCAATAGCCAACTCATTCCCTGTTGTCCATCTAAAGCACTTCGTTCTACGACAGAAAACCTCTTCGCAGTTCCATCTTTAAAGCATATGAAAACGATAAGATCAAATAGCTTTGCAGTGACCGCACTATCCCTTTGGATCTCTATTCCTAATTATCTTCGTGAAGCATTATCTCTGCCCCATTTTAAAACAAAGCTGAAAACATTCCTGTCCCAAGATGCCTTTGAGACCTAACTTTCTTTGTGAGGGCCAAACACCTATCCCCTATCGTTATACTTTTATTTGTTCTCTTTTATCAAAATATTGCAGTTCTTCCCCTTTTTCCATTTGTTCCCGTTCGTTTCTGTCTGAGGTTTTTTTTTTTTTTTGTCTTTCTAAACTCCCTTGTCGTTTTTTAATTGTCAAGTTCTAACCTTGTTTTATCTGTTGAAAGCTGTATTTTTTATTGTACACCGCTCAGAAGTCTTGATTGAGCGATATAAGAAATTTTAAATAAACTTGAAACTTGACATTTCTACGTTCACTTAATATTTCTTCTAAGGCCTAGTTTAGAGGCTTCAGGACAGATTCCTTTGGCCTAACTGTCTTATTTGGTGCTATTGTCGCAGCTATTGTCCACTCAAGCTCTATAGCTTAGATCCTTTCATTTAAACGCTTGCATACAGTCTATAGCAGTGTTCTCAAACTCAAACCCTTTGCGGGGCCACATTTTGGATTTGTAGGTACTTGGAGGGCCTCAGAAAAAATAGTTAATGTCTTATTAAAGAAATGACAATTTTGCATGAGGTTAAACTCTTTATAAACATAGAAACATAGAAAAAAGCAGCAGAAAAGGGCTATAGCCCACCAAGTCTGCCCATTCCAAGTATCCCCTCCCCTGAATTTACTCCCTTAAAGATCCCACGTGAGTATCCCATTTTCTCTTAAAATCCGTCACGCTGCTGGCCTTTATCACCTGGAGTGGGAGTCTGTTCCAATGATCCACTACTCTTTCGGTGAAGAAGTACTTCCTGGAGTCGCCATGAAACTTCCCTCCCCTGATTTTCAGCGGATGCCCTCTGGTGGTCGAGGGTCCCATGAGCCAGAAGATATCATCTTCTGACTCGATGTGTCCCGTGATGTACTTATATGTTTCAATCATATCTCCCCGTTCTCTTCTTTCCTCAAGTGAGTACAGCCACAATTTTTTAAATCTTTCTTCATACGTGAGATCCTTGAGCCCCAAGACCATCCTGGTGGCCGTTCGCTGAACCGACTCGATCCTCAGCACGTCCTTTCGGTAGTGTGGTCTCCAAAACTGAACACAGTACTCCAAGTGAGGCCTCACCATGGCTCTGTACAACGGCATCATAACTTCAGGTCTCCTGCTGACGAAACCTCTGCGGATACACCCCATCATTTGTCTTGCCCTGGAGGAAGCCTTCTCCACTTGATTGGCAACCTTCATGTCCTCACTAATGATCACCCCTAGGTCGCGTTCTGCCGTGGTCCTAACCAAGGTCTCACCATTTAGTACATAAGTTCTACGCGGGTTTCTCTTACCCAGATGCATTATCTTGCATTTTTTAGCATTGAAGCCTAGCTGCCAAGTAGTTGACCATTGTTCCAGCAACAGTAGGTCGTGTGTCATATTATCAGGTAATAAGCTTTTGCCTACTATGTTGCAAAGTTTGGCGTCGTCGGCGAACAGTGATACCCTTCCTCTAAGTCCTTGCGTCATATCTCTTATGAATAAGTTAAATAGAATCGGGCCCAGGACCGAGCCCTGCGGCACTCCACTGATCACGTCCGATGCTTCGGATGGGGTACCGTTCACCACCACCTTCTGAAGTCTACCGCTTAGCCAATCCCCAACCCATGTAGTTAGAGTGTCTCCTAATCCTATCGATTTCAGCTTGTTCAGTAATCTTCGATGAGGGACGCTATCAAATGCTTTACTGAAGTCCAAATATACCACGTCCAGTGACTCTCCGGCGTCCAGTTGTCTAGTAACCCAGTCAAAAAAGCTAATCAGATTAGATTGGCAGGATCTGCCCCGGGTGAACCCGTGTTGGTGTGGATCACGCAGTTTTTCTTCGTCTAGGATTGTGTCAAGATTCTGTTTGATCAGTGTTTCCATGAGTTTACACACTATAGACGTGAGACTCACTGGTCTGTAGTTTGTTGTCTCTGTCCTGCAGCCCTTTTTGTGGAGTGGGATTACGTTGGCGGTTTTCCAGTCCAAGGGGACCCTTCCTGTGCTTAGGGAAAGATTATGGTTCTGCCAGGACTTCCCTTAACTCCCTGAGCATTCTGGGGTGTAGGTTATCCGGTCCCATGGCTTTGTTTACCTTGAGTCTTGATAGTTCGTCATAGACGCTACTGGGCGTAAATTCAAAATCTTGAAACGGGTCTTTCTGGTTATCTCCCGTCTGCAGCTGTGGACCAGCTCCCGGCGCTTCGCGGGTGAACACTGAACAGAAGTATTTGTTTAGTAGTTCTGCCTTCTCAGAATCTGATTCCGCAAAGTTACCGTCCGATTGCTTCAGGCGTACTATCCCATCTTTGTTTCTTTTCCTGTCACTAATATAGCTGAAGAAAGATTTATCCCCTTTCTTAATTTTCCGTGCTAGCTCTTCCTCCATTCGGAGTTTGGCTTCTCTGACTGCTGTTTTGACAGCTTTAGATCTGTCTAGATAGTCCTCTTTCGCCCCATCTCTGCCTAAATGTTTGTAGGTGATAAAAGTTTATAAAACTTTCCTTTAACAGTTAAAAGGAAAGATATATAAACTATAAAGAGTTTTACCTCATGCAAAATTGTTTCTTTAATAAGACATTAACTATTTTTTCTGCGGCCCTCCAAGTACTCTATTTTTTCTGCAGCACTCAAATTTAAAGTTTAATATCTTTTCTTTCTCAAAACTGGCACATTTCAATCACTAAATTAAAAATAAAATCATTTTCCTACCTTTGTTTGGTAATTTCATCAGTCTCTGGTTGCACTTTATTCCTCTGACTGTGCATCCAATATTTCTTCCCTTCTTTCAGCCTCCTGTATGCTTCCTCTCCTCCAGACCTCATTCCCTCCCCCAACTTTTTCTTTCTTTCTCTATGTCTGTCTTTCTCTGATTCCGTGTCCCATTTTTTGCTTTGTTTCTGGCTCCCTGTCCCCCCCCCCCTTCTTTCTTTCTTCTTTCCTGCCCTCCCCCATGCCACCGCCGCCTGGGAATAGGCTGCTGCCGCTTCCGCTATCGGGAACAGGCCGAGATCTCCCTGCTTCTCTTCTCCACAGGGCCGACCAACTCTCGCCGCCCGACGTCAATTCTAACGTCAGAAAGGACATTCCGGGCAGCCAGGCAGCGATTGGCTAGCCAGAACGTCCTCTCGACGTCAGAATTGACGTCGGGCGGCGAGAGAAGCAGGGAGATCAAAGAACACGGTGCCGGCCTGTTCCCCGATGGCAGCGGTGAGAAGGGAAGGGAAGCAGGTTGGGCACCACTGCTCTAGACGAGCCGCACTCTAGGGAGAACAGTGGACCGCCCCCCCCCCCCCTTTGTACGCCACTGGAGCAGCAGCGTGTCTGTCCGGTTCGTTCCGTTCAAAGCCGCGGGTGGCAGCTCCTTGCGAGATCTGCGCCCGCATCTGAAGCCTCTCTGATGTGATGTCAGAGAGGCTTCCGATGCAGGAGTGGATAGCGCAAGGAGCCACCAACCCGCGGCTTTGAACGGAACGAGCCGGCCAGAGCTGCTCCAAAAGGAAGAGAATGATCCAGTCCAGATCGCGGGCCGCAAATAAAACCTGGAGAGCCACATGCGGCCCTTGGGCCGCGTGTTTGAGACCGCTGGTCTATAGGCTTGGTCAAATACTGACTGTGCGTCTTTTTAGATGTTTTCAGACGCCTCCATTTTTGTATCAGAGCTGGGAAGTGAATAGAGACTGAGACCAGGTAGCCAATTAGAACAGATCAGTTAGATCTAGAAGGCAGGGGAAACAGATGTAGTTTCTCTGAGTTGATTTCCATAGAAACCCTGGCGTGCTGACTCGGCCTTGTTTAACATAACTGCACTGGAGCTCCTAAAATGGTCATTGGATGAGGCAGAAGAAGTAGGATTAAGAGAACTCGTTTATCAGTTTATAATCTTCGCTTTCCATTCCTCTCGATCTGGAGGCAGCAATGCATGGCCTTTTCCGATGACAAATGCGATGTTTTGTTCCCCCGCTTGTTGGTTTTGGCAGCTGTTTTAGTGAGATTTCTACAGCCTTCACTTGGAACAGCAGGGTCAGTATTATGGCACTCGTGCCTCTTGACTTTTCTATGTTTCCACTGGCACAGCAATAAAAGATACTTTAAAAGGACTGATATCCAAGGCCGTGCTGTAGATGTTTACAGAAAGAGCCCGAGATTTCTCTGTTAAGTTGCTGCCGCCCTACCAGGCACAGGAGAGGACAGCAGACATACTACTTTGAATGTAAAGATCCTTACTCTTCTGCCTGGCCAAGGGTGAGCTGCAGTGTTATGTATCAAGTACGGTCTCTCTGCTTTGCAGAGTGATGCTACCCAAGCTCTGGTTTAGCTAGCAAGGGTTGCAGTTGATTTTTATACAGTCCTACCTGCTTCCATAATTTTATTCTGGGCATTTTCAGACTCGCTGCCTTTCTTGCACGTTGCAGATGGGCGGAGGGAGGTGCAGAAAAGAATGGAGAAAGATCAGTAAGTGGGCAGCGGAACTCTATCCTGTTTAGGGGGACCCCAGTGGCCTCCCTTGTTCTGACGCCTATGGGTGTATGGTAATCGTCTGCAAAGGAAGAGAGCACGGGGTAATAGTAACATAGTAGTTGATGGCGGATAAAGACCTCCACGGTTCCTCCAGTCTGCCCAACAAGAGGCATCACAGCATAGGCATAGCGGAGGCAAGTTTGAGAACTTAATTGTCAGACCTCGTATTTCCATCCTTTAAGCCCACCACTCCCTTGTCAATGTTGAACTCCTTAGAGACTTGCTTTCCCTCAGGAGGAATCAGCAGCAGATTACTTCCTGCTCATGAGGCTCAGTGAGGTTCCCATATCCAAGCCGCCCTCGTTAGACCCATTAGAAATATTTTCTAACCTCCTTATTTTCTTACTTGCAGAGACTTGTCTGTTACGTTTTCATGTCCTTTCTATTTCACCCTTTCCCGTTAAACTACTTATCCACAACCTACAGTAGCTCCAATCTTTTGGCCTCCAAAACTCTTTCAAAGGGGCATTCCCTTTGGAATACCTGTAACCATGTGGTTATTGCTCCTGGTCAGATTTACATGAGTAAACTAGGTTATTACATGCATAAATGCCATTGAACTCTTCTAAAATAACTATTGTATTTTTTTTAAATTAGGTTTGGTTCCCATACATATCTGGGAGGGGGAGGGGGGTATTTCCTTGCAAGTTATTGGAATATGTTTATATCTCTGAGGTGTAAAGGATGGGGGGAAATAATGACTTTAAAATTCTGTAACCCTTCCTCCTCTTTTGACATCCTAGCCTTCTAACTTCCCTCTATCCTCTGACACTTATCTAGTTCTTAACTTGTAGTTCCTTTCTCATTACAACTCCTGTAAACCGTGCCGAGCTCCACAACCATGGAGATGGTGCGGTATATAAACCTAAGGTTTAGTTTAGTTTAGTTTAGTTCGAAGGTGCTTCTTTTTGGTATATGTTTTCAGATGTTTTTTCTTGTATTGCACTGTTCATAATGGAAAATAATAAAAATTTTAATTAAAAAAAAACAAAACTATTGTATTCTTTTAGAAACTGACCAAATGATAATAAGCCCACAGCAGTCAACATTTTAAAAAAAAAAAAATTGGCTACTATGAGTAAAAAAAAGGCCAGATGTTCAGCACTGGTATTCGTACAACAGCCAGTGACTGAATATCCAGAAATCAGCGCTAACCGTTAAGTCTATCCAGTTGAAGGCAATATTCAAACCTCTAAGCAGGTAAAGATAGGATAGTCTTTTTGCTAACCTCCATTGCTCACCCTGGCACTGTCCAGATTGCGCCAAAGTGGTCTGAAGGAGTATTCAGCAGTACTCTGGTTAGCCCTGCTGCCCAGAAAAGTGCCTTTGAAAATCTACCCCTGTGATAATGCCAGTAACCATGCAGAATGCGGTATCTGCGTCCCATTATCTAATGACACCCACAAAAGAGTGTGCACGCCAATAGAACTGAGACAGATGATTCTTTATTCACTAAAAAGAGCCGACATTGCCAGTGTTTCGGCTCTTGGCCTTCATCAGGGGTGTCTTAAGATGTCTGTCATACAAATTCTTTACAAAAGTAGTCCCAATGTTAATTTTGAAGAAAGTGTTTGATGAATGCAGATCATGGGAAACAGTCTAAATTAACATCGGCATACTTTTGTCAAGAATTTGTACGACAGACATCTTAAGACACCCCTGATGAAGGCCAAGAGCTGAAACACTGGCAGTGTCGGGACTTTTTTTAGTGTCATCTGTCCCAGTTCTATTGACGTGTATCTTTTGTGGGTGTTGTTGACTTTTCTCTGTATTTGATCCCTTTCTGTGTACTGGCCCATTATCAAATGACAGAATTGTGCTTATTATACACTGGAGCAGTTCTGACATAGGTTTTTGGGCGTTCGGCTGAGCTGTTCTATGCTGCATTGAATCCTTGTTGAAACTTGCGGTATGGAAGAATGTGTGTGGTGTGGTAAAGATGACCCTTGGCCTCTTTAGGCTAGAGAGATTCACATGGTCTTTGAAGGAGGCCCTAGGTCCAGTTTGATAGCCATAAATGCTAGTGTTCTAAGAGTTGAAGTATGAAGTTTTGGGTGAAACATTTAACCCCTATAGGAAGAGACAGAGTGTCAGTTCCTAAAGTGAAACATCATCTGCTTATCATGGGATGCTGAAAATTATTATTGGTTGTAGAAAGATTGAGTAAACTCTGGTTCACACATGTTAAATTATGCTTTTCTTCTTTCATATAGGGACATACCGGGCAATCTGGTATAAGAGGCCTGCCTGGCCTAGATGGCTGTAATGGTACCATTGGAGACCCTGGAGATCCTGGCGCAGATGGAATTCCTGGGGCACCTGGCGCAGCTGTAGGTCATCACTTAGCATTGCTGCATTCTTTTTTAATTATTTATTTAAATTATGCAATTATATCCGAGAATCTCGGAGAGGGTGAGAGCCAGAAGGCCTTGAGCATGCGCAGATGCTCAAGGCCCCGCAGTAGCCCAGCACCAGAATTCACGACAGGCTCTTTCAGCACCAGCACACATATGTCCTGTGGGTTGGCACGTGCCAGTGTCTGCTGCAGGTAAGGGTTTGGGGGTGGGCCGCAGGGGGAGAGAAGCTGGTTCTCGGGGTGGGGTGAAGCGAGCAGCGCCAGTGGCCTTGGGCGGGGTGCTGTTTTTGGGATGTGCCACGAGGGAGGGGGGAGAGAAGCTGGTTCCCGGGGTGGAGTGGTATGGAAGCCAGCAGCGTCAGTGGCCTCGGGGGAGGGGGAGGGGGTCTGTTTTGGGGATGTGGAACGAATCATCTGAATTTCCCTTACATCCTATGGGGAAACTCGCTTTGATCTACGAGCGCTTTGGTTTACGAGCATGCTTCTGGAACGAATTATGCTCGCAAACCAAGGTACCACTGTATATGATTTAAACTAAGAAAAAGGTACCCATACACACTTGCTCCTCCTTTTTGGGAATGATTTAGCTCGGATCCTTTTCATTTGGAGCTCTAGGTGAGTTACATTCAGGTACAATAGCATTTCTCTATCCCTATATGTCTACCTGTATGTATGATAGCATCCCGCGTACTGTATACAATATCTGGAAAAACTGGGACTGCGTACATAGATTCATAACATTTTGCATGACCTGTGAAAATACATTAGTCCAGTGTCTCGCAAACATTTGGAAGCCGTGGTACACTAAACTGGAGGGTTCGGACGTTGATGTGATGTCATGTGCATGTGTGGTCATCACGCCGAACCCCGTGCATGCGTGGAGGCCCTCCCGAAGGGGCCCTGAGCTTGCTATTACTATGCCAGTGTGTATGTGTGTGTGTGGGGGGGGGGGTTGCTGAGGGAGGAGAGGTGCCAGTTGACTGCCTACAGGATGTGCCTCTGGCCACAAGAGACACGTCCAGTGTTCCCTCTAAGCTGCGCTGGCGTGCGCTGGCGCACAAAATATTACATCGCAGCGCACAAGTTTCACGTCACAGCGCACGGCGTACGGCAGATGGCAGGGCGGCGAGAGGAGAATCGGGCGAGTTGGCTCATAACTTGCTGGCGCCCGATATTTTTAGCGCACAGCGAAAAAAATTTTGCTCACAACACCCGCCCGCTTAGAGGGAGCACTGGACACGTCCTGTAGGCAGTGCGCAGGAACCTCTCCTTCTCATCGGTGTCTCGTGGCACACCCGGAATCTCGCCGTGGCACACAGTTTGCGATACACTGCATTAGTCCAGCACTTATTAGGAAACTCCTTTAGCCAAACACTTTGCGCCCCTTGCCTTATGCTGTCACAAAAGGTTCATCGCAGCGTTATCTTCTTCGCTAAATGCAATTTTGCTAAAACAGATCTTACTGGTGACTTCCTGAATGACATCATTTTGAAAGCAGGGATCATCCAGGTTTCACAGTGTCAATAATAGTAATAATTTTTTAATCATAGTGCATTTGTTTTGGGGTTATTTGGAAAAATGTTGGAGGTCGTTTTTTTTCGGTTCATAGACAAAATCGCGCGAGACAACGGCGCGCAGACAACTGAGCGCAAGGTTGACAGCGCGCCGAAGAAAAGCACTATTTTAAAGGGTTCCGACGGGGGGGTGTTGGTGGGGAACCCCCCTATTTTACTTAACAGACATCGCGCTGGCGTTGTGGGGGGTTTGGGGGGTTGTAACCCCCCTCATTATACTTGAAACCAAACTTTTTGCCTGTTTTTTAGGGAAAAAGTTCAGTTTTAAGTATAATGTGGGGGGTTACAACCCCCCAAACCCTCCACAACGCCAGCGCAATGTCTGTTAAGTAAAGTGGGGGGTTCCCCCCCCCACACCCCTGTCGGAGCCCTTTAAAATAGTGCTTTTCTTCGGCGCACCGTCAACCTTGCGCTCAGTTGTCGGCGCACCATTGCCTCGCGCGATTTAGTCCCGTCACCGTTTTTTTTCCATGTACATTATAAATCTGCCCCTGCCTCACTCAGATTATGTCCCTGAAATGCCTATGTATGGTGATTGTAAAAGGGTGTGTGGTCCTGTTGGTTTGCATTTTTATATGTGTGTATTTGATCACATAATCCTACAGGAGCCCTTTCCTATGTGTAAACCAGCTTTACATGCAGAAAAAGCTTTTAAAAATGCCCATCCCCCTACAATATATGTAGTGATACAACTCTTTCATAAAACAGATCCAGTCAGAACTAAGAACTTGGTCAATGTATGAAAGATATTAGAAGGGCTTCATGAGTGAAAGGTCATCAGCCAACTGATTTGATGAGATTAAGGATAAAACGGTTCATTCATGCCTCTGGCCCTTCCAAATTATGATTAAGAATTTTCAGGTGGACAATGCATGTGTACATTCCAGTTAATATGTCCTGGGTTTGGATTGTAGGGTCATCCTGGTTTCAAGGGTCAAAAGGGAGAACCTGCCATTGCTCGGGGTGGTTTCAAAGGATCAAAGGTAAGCTTTTCAATTAAAATACTGTATTTTTCGCACTATAAGACGCACCTGACCATAAGACGCACCTAGGTTTAGAGGAGGAAAACAAGAAAAAAAAATATTCTGCACCAAATGTTGTACTAATATATTTAATAAAATATAGCAGAATAATATTTCAATCATGTAAAGTCAACAGTAGTATTAAGAACCATCATTACTGTCATCAAATGAGGAGAGACTTTAAGGTTCAAGCACTCTTCTAGTTTTTTAGACTCTGCACTCAACCCCCTCTCTACCAGGCTCTACACTAGAGAATGACACAGGGAAAAAATCTGTCCCCGTCACTGCCCTGGCCCCGGCCCACCGTCCCCTTCACCGCCCCATCACTTCCATTCCCTTCACCGCCCCGTCACTGTCACTGCCATTGCATTCACCGCCTCGTCACCGTCCCTGCAGCATCCATATAAGCCTCAGTACTGCAATATTTAGCTTATTCCTTCCTTATAAATCAAAGTTCTGGCTGCTGAACTAGAGAAAGATGTTCAGCTGGCAGGGCTTTGTTTATAAATTTTTATCAACACAACTAATATACTATTTTATAAAGCGAAAAAAAAGAAAAAGAAAATAAATATAATTTTTTTTTTCTACCTTTGTTGTCTGGTTTCTGCTTTCCTCATCTTCTCATTCAATTCCTTCCATCCACAGTGTGTCTTCTCTCTGCGTCTTCCATTTGCTCTGTTACTGTGCCTCTCCCTTCACCCCCCCCCCTCCCAATTGGTCTGGCACCCATCTTCTTCCCTCCACTCCCCCATAGTCTGGCATCTGTCTTCTTCCCTTTCAGCGTCTTCTCCCCACTGTCTTCCACATTTCCCTTCAGGGTCTGTTCCTCTCCACCCTCCTTCAATGTCTGTTCTATTCCTTTCCACCACCACCCTTCCCTCCCTCTTTCACCATCTGTTCCTTTCTACCACCCTTCAGCTCCTCTCGCACGGCCTATCTATCTATCTATCTATCTATCTATCTCCCTCTTACTTTCATGGCACATTACAATGTAATTTGTGCAAGCCGCTGGAGCCTGCGAGCTCGGTCCCCAAACAGTCTCGCTTCTGTGTTCCTATTTTCCACATTTCTAATATCTCCCCTATGTATCTGGCATTGCCCCCCTCCCCCCGTGTCCATATACCATCCCCATGGCATGTATGTCCCCTTTATGTCTCTGTCCCTATGCCCCCATGCACATAATTTCCCCTCTGTTTCTGTTACCTTCCTGTGTCCAGATTTCCCCTCTCTTCCTCTTCCATACCAATGTGTCTCTTCTCTTCAGCCCCATCTAGCTTCTTTCCCTCTTTCTTCCCCCCCACCCCTGCTTCCAGCATCTGGCTCACCTGCCTGTCCTCCCCTTTCTTTCCTGCTGTGGGTTTCTTTCTCTCCCTCTTCATCCCCTTGGCCCAGAATCTCTTTCCCTTTCACTCCCTCCTTCCTAGTGTGAGCCGGGAGCACGCGCGATTGCGCGGTCCAGCAGCCCCCTCCCGCCCAATCGCAGCGTTCCATCAGCTTCCTCCCTCCTCCTCACCTTAGATGCCGAGTTTGCCGGCTTTCTTTTTCGCCCAGCCGCTCGCGTTCAAAAACCCGCACACGCATGGCTGCTCAGTTGTTCAATCTTCTCCTCTGACGCAACCGGAAACAGGAAGTTGCAGCAGAGGAGAAGATTGAACAACTCGAGCAGCCGCGCATGCGCGGATTTTTGAAAGCATGCAGCTGGGCGAAAAAGAAAGCCAGCAAACTCTGCATATAAGG
Organism: Geotrypetes seraphini; assembly: GCF_902459505.1. NCBI lineage: Eukaryota > Metazoa > Chordata > Amphibia > Gymnophiona > Dermophiidae > Geotrypetes > Geotrypetes seraphini. Next base: position 20,636,894 of record NC_047088.1, read on the forward strand.
TGAGGTGGAGGGAGGGGATGGAAAAACGCTGCGATCGGGCGTGTGGGGGCTGCTGGACCGCGCGATCCTTGATTGCTTCACTGCGGAGACAAGACCATTCACCGCTCCACGGGGTGGTGAATGGCCTTGTCCCCATCCTGCAGTGACCACTATTTTTTCTTTCCCCATTTCGCGGGTTACCCATGGCTACTCGCAGCTAGCTGCGGGTAATAACCACCGTGTCATTCTCTGCTCTACACCTAGCCCCCCTCATTCCCTGCCAGGCTCTGCACCCTGTCCCCCCTCCGGTAGTCTATTGGTAGGCCAGGATGGGAGGGATCTGTCCCAGCCGACTAACAATTTTTTACCCCCTCACCTCTCCCCCCGGTACCTTTTTTCACCTTTTTTAATCCTGGTAGTCCAGTGGTGTATTGGCAGGAGCGAGCTTTCCGCGCTCCTGGCCCGCGTTGAGCCCCTCCCTCGCTGAACGGCTGCCTCACATCTCACAGCCAGCAGCGCATAAGGCAGGAGCGAGCATTTCGTGTTCCAGCCTAGGCCTGCGCTGCTCCCTGAATGGCTGCCGTCAGTTCTCGCAGGAGTCGCCACACTCTCTCATATAGTCGCACTCTAGAAATGATTAGGAGTAATAGTAGCAGCAAGATGCTGTGATAGAAATAACACACAGTATACAGAATGACACTGGGATAAATGTTTCCCTGTCCCCACAGGAACTCAATTTCCCCGTGAGTTTTGTCGCTGTCCCTGTCTCTGCTCCATTCCTGTAAGCTCTGCCTTAACCACACAGATCTCGAACCCTTATGATTTTAAAGTATTTGAGGCGTGTGCAGGTGAGGAAGGAGCTTAGGCATTGGTGGAATGAGGCATTATGACATCACAGTCTGAGCTCTAGAATGTTGCTACTTATGATTTTAAAGTGTTTGAGGCTTGCGCAGATGAGGACGGAGCTTAGGCATTGGTGGAATGAGGCATTATGACATCACAGTCTGAGCTCTAGAATGTTGCTACTTATGATTTTAAAGTGTTTGAGGCTTGCGCAGATGAGGACGGAGCTTAGGCATTGGTGGAATGAGGCATTATGACATCACAGCCTGAGCTCTAGAATGTTGCTACTTAGGATTTTAAAGGGTTTGAGGCTTGCGCAGATGAGGAAGGAGCTTAGGCATTGGAGGAATGAGGCATTATGACATCACAGTCTGAGCTCTAGAATGTTGCTACTTAGGATTTTAAAGTGTTTGAGGCTTGCGCAGATGAGGACGGAGCTTAGGCATTGGTGGAATGAGGCATTATGACATCACAGCCTGAGCTCTAGAATGTTGCTACTTAGGATTTTAAAGGGTTTGAGGCTTGCGCAGATGAGGAAGGAGCTTAGGCATTGGTGGAATGAGGCATTATGACATCACAATCTGAGCTCTAGAATGTTGCTACTTAGGATTTTAAAGGGTTTGAGGCTTGCGCAGATGAGGACGGAGCTTAGGCATTGGTGGAATGAGGCATTATGACATCACAATCTGAGCTCTAGAATGTTGCTACTTAGGATTTTAAAGGGTTTGAGGCTTGCGCAGATGAGGACGGAGCTTAGGCATTGGAGGAATGAGGCATTATGACATCACAGTCTGAGCTCTAGAATGTTGCTACTTAGGATTTTAAAGTGTTTGAGGCTTGCGCAGATGAGGACGGAGCTTAGGCATTGGTGGAATGAGGCATTATGACATCACAGCCTGAGCTCTAGAATGTTGCTACTTAGGATTTTAAAGGGTTTGAGGCTTGCGCAGATGAGGAAGGAGCTTAGGCATTGGTGGAATGAGGCATTATGACATCACAATCTGAGCTCTAGAATGTTGCTACTTAGGATTTTAAAGGGTTTGAGGCTTGCGCAGATGAGGACGGAGCTTAGGCATTGGTGGAATGAGGCATTATGACATCACAATCTGAGCTCTAGAATGTTGCTACTTAGGATTTTAAAGGGTTTGAGGCTTGCGCAGATGAGGACGGAGCTTAGGCATTGGTGGAATGAGGCATTATGACATCACAATCTGAGCTCTAGAATGTTGCTACTTAGGATTTTAAAGTGTTTGAGACTTGTGCAGATGAGGACGGAGCTCGCAGGAATGGGACAGAGACAGGAAAAGAACTCGTGGGGGATGGGATGTTAAAATGAGTTCCCGCGGGAACAGGGAAAAATTTGTCCCCGTGTCATTCTCTAGCACAGCGTTAAGACACCTGACTTCAGGCACTAGGTTACAGAATTGCCCCTTAAACTTCCATTTTGCAGAAATATGTCTCAGTTGCTCTTAATAGACTGATGTGATGTAAGTTATGCCCAAGGCAATATTTGGGAAGAGCGGGAGAGGAAGAAATTGGTTAAGTATAGTTGCATAGCTGAACATGTCTGGTGATATCCTGACCGTACCCACAGGCACTGTGAACTAAACAACCGTGAAATGGGGAGCAGGTGGGTATAGAAGACAGTTACAGCTGTTACCAGAGGGAACGTGAAATGCTCAGTACTTTTTCACGTTTGGAACAGCTTGTCTCTGTTTACAGTCTCGGAATGATCCTTAATCTGTTTGTACCTTGGGCTGATTAATCAACTGTCTCGGGCCACCTGCCATGTTGTAAGCTAGTGTCTGGGAAACGTTGAAATGCTCTAATTGTACTGGTTATGATAATGAAGAAGACAGTAAAAGCTCTTCTGTATTTCTTTTGGAGTCTTTGCCTGCATTGTTTAGTTTATTAGGATTTTATATACCGCCTATCAAGGTTATCTAAGCGGTTTTTACAATCAGGTACTCAAGCGTTTTCCCTCTCTGTCCCGGTGGGCTCCCAATCTATCTCAGTGATTCCCAACCCTGTCCTGGAGGAACACCAGGCCAATTGGGTTTTCAGGCTAGCCCTAATGAATATGCATGAGAGAGATTTGCATATGATGGAAGTGATAGGCATGCAAATTTGCTTCATGCATATTCATTAGGGCTAGCCTGAAAACCCAATTGGCCTGGTGTTCCTCCAGGAAAGGGTTGGGAACCACTGATCTATCTAATGTACCTGGGGCTATGGAGGATTAAGTGACTTGCCCAGGGTCACAAGGAGCAGCGGCGGGGTTTGAACCCACAACCCCAGGGTGCTGAGGCTGTAGATCCAACCGCTGCGCCACACACATTGGACATGGAAGTGCTTTGGAGAAGACATAGAATTTCCGGGGAACAAGTGCAGGACTTGTAAGCCATGGTGAAGTCAGGTGTGACTAGGCTTTGAGATTCAGAGGCCCTCTTCGTTTGCTTTCAGCTCCTAACTCCTCTCACCTTGGGTTCTGAATCCCTAACCCTATACGTCATGTCTGTCTGTCCAGGTTAGACTGTAAGCTCTTCCAAGCAGGGACCATCTATTAAATGTCAAATTGTACAGTGCTGCATACACCTTTCAGCGCTATACAAGTGATAAATAGTACCGTATTTCCCCGCATATAGGCCGCCCCTCTGCATAGGCCGCAGAAAAGGGCGGCCTATGTTTAAAAACCGGAAGATTAGCCGCCCCATGGTATTAGCTGCGGCTTATCTTCCAGTACCTCCTCTGCCTTTTAAAATCTTCTCCCCTACCCCTGGTACCTTTTTCGGAGCCCCCTGGACGGTGAATCTCCAGTGGTGCAGGGGCAGCCGCAATCTCTTCAGCATCCGACCAGCCAGGGCCAGATTTAGATGAAAAGAGCCCCTAGGCTATTCCACTTATGAGGCCCTTTCACCTCCCATTTTTAAGTTTTTAAATTACATGAGAGATAATAAAATGCATCATTACTGGGATATATATCAATATGTTAAATGAAACATGTTGTTATTTGTACTAACCTTTATAAAAAATGTGACACGGATAATAAATAAAAAAAAGTCGAGAACACTTATTTGGACATTTATTCTCAGCATTATATATAGTACTTGTAACAATAACTAATCAAATATAACACACAACATTGCCCCTTCCAATGTCCATAGTGCCCCAGTGCGTCCTTCCTCACCTCACTCCCCCTCCGATGCCCGCCTGCCTCCCATCCCCCTTCCATTGATCACCCCCCCATGCCATCCTGCCTGCCTGCCTTCCATTAAATCCCCCACCCCCTCTCCGATGCCAGTCTGGGCCGCCCTGTCCTGACGGATCCACGTTTTGTCTCTCTCCCCGCGGGGCTGGGCTTTGCCCAGCTGTTTCTGGACTGACGTCTTTCCCTCCCCGATCCTTCTCCCAGGGTGAGAAAAAGAAAGGGAGAAGCCGAGTCGGCGCCCCGTTGCGGCCGGAGCCGGTTCTGATCCCAAAGCGTAGAATTTCTCCTTATTTTCGGTTCAGTGTTTTAGTGTTCACTGTTTTTAGAATAGTGTAATTTTAATTTTGCTAACAATTTGAATGTAGGCCCCTCTTGATCTTGAGGCTCTAGGCTGAAGCCTAGTTAGCCTATAGGAGAATCCGGCCCTGCGACCAGCCCTCGCACCTCTTGCTGAAAGGCCGACGTCAGCTCTCGCGGGACTCGTGAGAACTGACAGTCACTCGGCAAGCGGTGCGGGGGCAGGCCGGATGCCGAAGAGATCGCGGCTGCCCCCCGCACCGCTGGAGATTCACCGTCCAGGGGGACTCTGAAAAAGGTACCGGGGGTGGGGGGGGATGATTACAAAAATTTTATATAGGCCGCCCCATATAACTAGGCTGTAAAACCGATGTATAGACCGCGGCCTATATAGGGGGAAAATGGGTAGTTGTCTAAGCTCTTGAATCCTACTGAAGTCTTAGCCGGAGCCTGTGAGCCATGCAGTCAATGACCAGTGCGACACCAGCTAAAAATATTAAGGAGATCAAAAACAGCCTATGATATGCTCAAGTTAATATCAATCAAATTTATAGCATTCACGGAGCACTTTATCACTGCAATGAAAACAGAAAAATGAGTTAAGAGAATTTGGCTTTTGGTGGGGTTGTTATTGCATTAGGAAGCTGGGAGAAATGGATTTGATGATATTCTATTTTCAAGCTGTCATAGAAGTGGAAAATAAATGTGATCTTTATTTGTAACATGGCCGCCAGAACCCTTATTTTGCATTTTCAGTATTTATGAAAGCTCTTTAACATGTCATGAAAATCATGTGATAAACCCTTTGGTGATTTTATTGTAACCTGTGTTTTAGGGTGAGAGCGGCCAGCGTGGATCGGATGGGGGCCTCGTAAGTTTTACCTTAATGTTCACCTTTCTTAGTGGAAACAGCTGTAATTTGTTCCCTGTGCCTAACGATATTGAGTGTGAATGCGTAATCCCAGCATCCTGCAAAGGGCACAGGAGATTTGTAGCTGCGCTTTCTTGCCCTCAAAATTCGGCCACCGTGGAACGCTCGTCACAGGTGCAGCAAAAAAATGGAGAAGGCATTTTTAAAATCAGCTTTGAAGAGAATAGTGGGTTTAAAAAAAAAAAAAAATCAATCTTGCAGCATTTTGTGGACGTGTTTTGCAGGGTTTGCAGTTGTTTAACTGGGAGTCCCAGTGAACAAATGCTATAATAATCCAGGGATTTAAGTATAAATACCCGAATAATAAGTTGAAAATGATGTCTCTCTAAAAAAATATTTTAGTCTTAGTAATAAGTTTCAAGTTCAAGTTTTATTTTGACTTGATGAATCGCTTATTTACTTTACTAAGCAATTTACAAATTTAAAAAAAGGTATAAGCATATATCAATTTAGTCATTGAATATAATGGGTTTAGCTGACAGACTTACAGACTGACAGATACATAAGGTAAGAAGGATAGCACTACCATTGTATTTATTAGAATATAGGAGAAGACATGAATGGAGAGGACAATAGGGAGGGGGGAAAGTAAAAAATAAGAAAGGACTAAAATGAACTTTAAGCATAGTTAAAGATTAAAAGCGTCTTTAAAAAGAAAACTCTTCAGATTGCCTTTAAAGCGACTTAAGTCATTTTCTTCTCTTATATAATGAGGTAAGGTATTCCATAGTTGCGGGGCCATTACTGAGAACATGTCAACGTCAGCCATACTTTCTTGACCAAATTATTCAAGTGAGTTTCCATTGTCAAAACCTGAATCCAACCAGACTCCCCCCAAATTTTATTTTATATTGAAATACAACATCTGTATCATGAAGCCCTGCTGAGCTAATTGGCGGGATTATACCCACATGACATTTGTCTTATCAGGCTTCAGTTTCAAAAAATGTTGAGACATCCAGTTAAAAATTTCCATAAAAACAACATTTATCAATTCCTTTAATTTTGTCTGCATAAAGAAATTATTTAATGCCCCCCTCCTCTGAAGTATTTAGGTTTAAATCATTTTTTTTGATGCAAACAACATTAAATACAGTTGAAGACACAAATGCTAAATACAATAATGATGCATCAAATATAATAAAATAATATAACAAACACATATAAATACTCTCCACATCCCCTCCCCACCCCATCTCGTCAAAACGCCAATCCTACTAAACAAAAACCCAATTAGGATACCCAACTTAAAACTGCATTTCGACCTTTAGGATGTAATATTTGTAAATATGGATCCCAGATCTGCAAAAACAGCATTTTTTGCTTCCTAGTCCTTCCAGCATCTCTAGCTTCCCAGATGGCCAACTGATGTAACTGGTTCCTCCAATGCCAAAACTTTGGCGGGTCAGGGATCGTCCAATATTAAAGAATACATTTTTTTGCCAAAAAACTCATCTTCCTACACAGCGTCTTATGCCCCTTGGGTAAGTGTCCAAAAGCCTCTGGTAAATCCAAAACAAAATGGATCTTCCAATTAATTCTGACATATAAGATATTACTCGCTTCCAAAAGTGCTGAATAAAGGGACAAAACCAAAAAGCATGTCCCAAAGTATGACTTCCCATCCCACATTTATGACACAGTGGAGTACAAATTTGGTCCCTGGAATTCTAAAATACTGCGCACATCTTTAGTGAACGCTCCTCCCGTAGCCACGCCCTTTTTTTAATCACATGCAGAAAAAAATGCACCCGTCTTTATAGCGAGTTGTGTGCACAAATCCAAATTGTTGGCAATTAAGGCCAATGATTGTTAGCGCCCAGTTATTGACGCCGAAAGGAGAATTCATCAAAGGGCGCTAACCGCATTAGTGCACGCTAACGATTAGTGCGTGTTAAATTCTAAAGATGCCTATTATATTCTCGCGGGGCATCCTTAGTGTTTGGCATGTGCTAACATGATTAGCGTCCTTTAATGAATTCCTCCCTTAATTAGCTCGTTACTCAATTAAATTGCGCATGTAAATTAGGCACATGCCCATATTCACGTAAGTAACTGCGGGCAGCATATATAGAATCCGGAGGTAAGCATGCATTAGGACTTATTGCCCTTTAGCAAAAGAGTCCTTGAAATAGTTATAACTCCGCCCAACTGGAGAGGGCTGTGGATTTGATTAACACACAACATGCAGGGTGATCACTTCAGTCATTTGAGTTAAGTAGGTAGAAGCGAGCACAGTGGCCCAGGCCTGACGTTAAGCACCTATATTAGGACACCGAACTGATCTAGGCGCTAACTTAACCCCCCCCCCTCCTTTTGCAAAATTGTAGCTTGTTTTTTAGTGCCGGCCGTGGCGATAACAGCTTCGACGCTGATAGAATGAGCGTAGGAGCTGTTACCGCCATGGCTGGCACTAAAAACAGCGCTTCGCTTTTATAGAATGAGGGGTTAATTATTCAATTAGGCTTTAATCAGTGCCATTAATTGAAAAGCACCATTAAAAAGCGATTTGAAAATTAATTAGCTGGTGGACGCCTACCTCGGTGTCTACTAGAATATGCGAGGTTAGGGGTGGATTATGGGCGTGTTTTTGACTTAGGGCACTTATTTAGTCCAAGAAAACCCTGGCGTAGATGGAGTGCGCCTAAGGTTTTCAACACCCACCGTCTTAAGCAGTCGTAGGCGCCACCATTGGTGATTCTATAAACGGTGCCTAGTGGATGAGTGACAGTTGCGCTCGGTGGCATCTACAAATTTGGTGCCATTTATAGAATCAAGGCCAGTGTTTCCTGACATAACATACACAGGGTGTTCATTCATTAAGAATAATTATTACGTCTCATGGTTTGATAAAAGCTCATATAACCTATCTGGACAGCCTTGGGGGATTTTTTCCACCTGTGATAGTCGAACGCTGTGAGAGTCAGTGTGACAAAAAAATCTGATAAGTTGTGGTATTTTTTTTTTTTTTTATGATTATTGGTTCTGGAATGACCTAGGAAATCTGAAAAGCTTATGGAATCTCACGTTGGCTTTTGATAATCCTTTCAAAATTATTGTCACCTAAGATTACGTTTTCTTCAGGAAGGCTTCAGCTACTAGAACGTAGTTTTGGCAAAGACTGAACTAATCGTTATTTCTACAGCTGATTTCCACTGTGTAGCTCCCTGAAAATATTTTGTTCCTCTGCACATTAGAAATAGTTGCCATTTGTTTAATGCTTGACGAGGAAACTCAGAATTTGGGATTAATGTATATTTTTAATATAATTCTCAATAAATAATGCAGCACGATGCGCTCTGTAAGTAATTATTGTCTTTGGATTCAGTTTTCAATGACACTTATCCCTACAGGGCCTGCAAGGTTTCCCAGGACCAGAAGGTTCTGCAGGACCCAGGGGATTGCCGGGCGTCCCAGTAAGTGAAGCAGCCTGCTGCTGATCCTTCATTTAAAGCAATTCATGGAAGGAAGGGGTGCTGATGCTGAGGGGGGAGGGGGGAGGGATGCTGAGCTTCAGGCTACGACTGACATCTATGTAATTGCTAGCCAGTATTCAGCACTGGTACCCGCCTAGTTAGTGACCAAATTTAGAACTGCTTTTTTGTGTGTTCCTGCTTGGTCACTTAGCTCTGCGGACACCAGCTCTGAATATTGCCAGCACCACCTTCTGGCTCTTTCCCAGCTCTGCCTCAGGTGCCCTTCTCCAGCCCACTTTTGAAATGTCCTGCAGGTGCCAATATTCAGAAGCACGGTCCAGTGACTTCTCGCTGGCCAGCTTAAATCGCTTTGAATATTGATTGGTAAATCAATCAATCCTGAAAACCGGAATTTTTTGTGGCACTTGAGGCCTGAACTCTGAATATCCTATCCCATAGTTAATATTTACCTGTATAGCCTTTCCATGCCATGATTATAATAATAATAATAATAACTTTATTCTTATATACCGCCAACAATCTTGCGACTTCTAGGCGGTTTACAATGAAGAGAAACTGTACAGACAGCGAATTACAGAGTATAGCATTGAACATCAAGTGATAGTAACAGGAGAGTTACAGGGCTGTGTATTACATGGTTTCACAATGAGTAGCATTATACAGTCGACAATATTCAGAGCATAAGTAGGAGAAGAGAAAGGAGATTGCGCTTTGAGTTACAAAGGTGCAAGGCTGCGAAGGTGAAAAAGATAACATAAGATGTTGATGAGAAGTAAGTGGTTGTTATGTTATATGAAAGGGTTAAATGCTATATTTCATATTTTTCTTCTGTAGTTTCAACCTTCCCTTTTATAATATAGCCCAGTTGGGACCATTTAACTATCTCTCCTCTCCCCAACCCCAAATACCTAGTCCGGGCATTTCAGGAGCAGCCCTAGAAGCTGTCCACCAACATGGGGTGGGGTGGGGGGCTGACTTGTTCCTTGCCATGGGATGTTAGTGGTTTAGTGAGTTATAATTCTGTAAATAAATAAATAAATGGGTGCTGGGCTTTAATAGTTATGATTATTTCCCTCCGCCATTTGATGAGTCCTTTATATTATGGCAAATTGGAATAAAGATAAAACTCTAAAACAGGGGTGTCCAACCTGCGGTCCGAGGGCCGCATGCGGCCCCATGAAGTATTTTGTGCGGCCCCGGTCGAGGACGATGCAGTGTTTTCCTCTGCTGCCCCTGGGTGTTTACCGTCTTGCCGGCTCCCTCCTGTCTTGCTGCAGAGTTTGCACATTTGTGCAGCCCCAGAAACATTTTTTTTGACCAATGCGGCCCAGTGAAGCCAAAAGGTTGGACACCCCTGCTCTAAAACAAAGCGAAGACCCAAATAAACCAGATTATGCACATAAACAATAAAACCACAGTTGTGGCTTTTGTCAAAAGGATCAGGACTGCAAATCCATGAATGTGTGAGATAAAACCAGAAATGGAGCTGCCGGTTCTAGGGTGTTCTTTTACCGCTTAATAACAAGAAAGAGAGGATGATCATTTTGTATTTTTCTTTTGCATTAAGGGTCCACCTGGAGTTCCTGGTCTACCAGGTCCCCAAGTAAGTGCTTTGCATCCTGCTTCTGGGTTGTTGTTTTTGTTTTTTGGGGAGAGGGGTTGTGCTGTGATTTGAATATCATTTCAACACTGTTTCCTTCCTCCTTATTCATACCCTTCACCCGATGTGACATATTGAGGAAATGTCACTACCCTGACTGTCCCTGAAAGCTGAAGAGAAGTATCTTCTGACATTTTCTGGGGCTGATGTGCAAATCCTAGTGCAATGCAGGTGCTCTGTGTTCTAGGCATATGGGGGGGGGGGGGGAAAGGGGTGTAATTCCGTAAATCACCCAAAGTTAGGCGCTGGGATGTTGCATGTTAAACATTTATTATCCCAGGACAAGCAGGCAGCATATTCTTTACGCATGGGTGACGTCACCGACGGAGCCCCCGGTACGGACCTTTTTACTAGAAAGTTCTAGTTGGCTGCACCGCGCGTGCGCGAGTGCCTTCCCGCCCGACGGAGGAGTGCGTGGTCCCCAGTTTCTTCGTTTCCACGGAGCGAAGAAGACGTGCGTTTTTCAACTCCGATTGAAATCCTCTTTTTGCCTTCCTGCTCGCGTTCTTTTTCATTTTTATTCACCTTCGGGTGCTTTTTTCTTTCATTTAAAAAAAAAAAAAAAAAAAATATTTTCTTTTGACTTCGTTTTTCGTTCTTGCCCCGGCGGGGCCTGTTGTCACGATCCAGGCCTCGGGGTTTGATTTTGCGGAGGCCGTGTTTCCATTCATGCCCCCGCAGCCCGGTTTTAAGAAGTGCCAGCGGTGTGCACGCCCGATCTCCCTCACTGACCCACACAATTGGTGTTTACAGTGCTTGGGACCTGAGCATCGGGCGGACTCCTGCACCCGCTGTGCCACTCTTAAAAAACGCACTTTGAAGAATCGTCAAATCCAGCAAAGTCTACTGTTCGGCACCGGCCCGACTATGGACTCGACTTCTTCAACTGCGGCACCGTCGAAATCGGCACCGACCACTTCGACACCGCCTGA